>NC_045761.1:1364000-2046000 GCF_009193385.2 Nasonia vitripennis
CAATCGGCGGCGAATGACTCTTACGACGGAGCTTGAAAGAGCTCGTTTAGTTCGGCTCGATTTTGATAGAAAAATCAATTTACAAATGGCAAACAGAGAGAGAGGCGCTATCGCCTATGTCCCTTATTAATTTCAATTCGACGCACGCACGGGTCGACCCCGATCGCTAAGGGTCGCCGAAACATCGCGCTCGGCTCGCATCAGATTCCGCGTGCGATGACAGATTAGGCCTCATGCCTCCGCCTATTTATAGGCTTTCTCCGGCTCCATTCGCATGTTCCATTGAGTCTGCGAAGAGCTATTTTTAGGCGTATCTCTGAGGATTCCCGCTCGCGTGCGCGTTTTCATTTTTCACTTAAAATGCAGATTGCCGACGTACTACGCAGAATCGGGCGCATGACTCGTCGCGGTGTGCGTGAAAAGGGGTTTCGCGTACCTTTTTGATTCGAGAGCCGCGCGCGCGGCTCCCTACTTGCTTCTAGCTTGAGGCTGCATTCCGAACAGTTTTACGTGAGTGATCTCCGTACCTAGGGATTACTTGCCAGACTCTAGGCTGAATCCTACCAGGTATCCCAAGGTCCGCGCTTTTATTTTTTTAGGTTATGGAACATCATATGAATCCGACTACGATTTCCAAACTTTGACAAAGTTTATATAAACCTCGAGAAACGCGGGATTTCCCTGTCTGATTCTGATCTGAAATCCTATTTTTCTTCAAAGTCGGTAAACGAAATTTCTACAATCACATATACTGACTTAGAATTTTGTCTTTAAGAGGCTACTTATTAATTGAATCATACCTTGGGGTCTTTCTTTAGGAGTAGAGTAGAGTAGAGTATGATTTATTTGAATTAACAAAAAATAAATAGGAGGTATGATGATAATTTATAAATCGTTAAATACTGGAAGGATTTTTTTGTGTATTTGGAGTAACTGATGAGCTTAATATTACTGATTGTTGATGCTCAACGTTATTGTTATTTGGACGTTTCGGCGAAATGTTAAAAGTCAAATGTTGTTAAACAATTGGATGAATTTAATTTTCACACTCTCGGCTCGACGACTGTACTAAATTTCTTTTTTTTTTTAAATTGACTGTTGCTGAATTTTAAAGTTTCAAAAATAATACACGACAAGAACTGTAGACCGTAAAGAGTTCAGATTCTTTCACATGTTCAATGTCGGGACGAACTCATTTTTCTACTTTCGGCGAATCTATTTGTGAATTATATTTGATTAAATATTTGATTTGCTTGGCTATTAATTAACGTAATTGTTATTGCAATTAAATATTCTAAAAACACTAAATTGAAACTTGTAATTTATAAAAAAGATATAATGTTGTAAAGTCTTCTTTTTTTTTGTAAAAGATCGAACCCTTCAGATTTTCATGAGAAAACATATTGAAAAAAAGAATTTTCTTGACATCGTTCTTGTGCGCATTTTTCGAGAAATCGCCCACGCGATTCATAATCAGATGGTCAAAATATATTGTAGCGCTTAGACTGCGGCACCGTATTATTTTTGCATAACCCAAGTTTAAATTTACGGATATATTAGGCTATTTAATTACAATAAGAATTACCTTAATCTATTGTTAAACAAGACAAACATCTATAAATAACAATTGTCAATTAATATAGGTATATTCGAATGTAACATTAATGTCAATTAATGAATACGCTGTGTAAAATAGGTTCGTGGTCAAGTGGTCTAGTGTCATGACTGGTAAGCAGAAGTTTCCGGCTTCGATCCCCGCCGCATCCGAAAATTTTTAACGAGTTGATAATATATTTCAATGTCTAAATTAATTTAATAAACATGAAATAACGTTAAAGTAACATAGAGAGTTTAAAATAATTTGTTTTTCAATGCGTTTTGAAGTTGAAAATCGTCGGGATTACTGATCAGAATCCGACTTGGAATACTGATCAGAATCCAAAGAAAAAACGGGACATATCTAGTTGGATTCCGATTAGATTCTCTGGTCGGATTCCGACCAGACTTAGAGAAAACTGGTAGGATTCCAGTTAGTATCCAAGTGATATTTCTACACGGGTAAGCACGTGTGAGAGTGAATCTCCGCCCACGCGCGCAACTTACTGTTTCATTTCTTTTTCGTGACGTTGGTTATAACCCTCTGCTCTCTCGGATGTATATAGTGATTTTATTTATTCGCGCAATACGGCTCGCTCTCTCGGCGTATACTTTCGGAATTGATCGTTCAATTCGCCGAGGGGGTCGCTCGCGTGTTCGTATTTTTCGAGTTATGGAATTATTGTACATTAGAGAGAGGCGAAGCGATATGCAGTGTCAGGCCGAATCAGCGCAGATGCATCGCTCGATTCCGATGGCTTCTGCTGATGCCATTGATTCATGCGCGCGCTTTTGAATTTAATATAGACCCGACGCGGTAAAATTGCGATAACTTCTACTTACCCGCATAATTTATCGTATTTTAATTCGAATCCCGCAATTAAGCTGAAGATTTACAGCGGTGCATATGCGCGAGCGAATTAAAATTTCATTATTTCGTCGAATTTTTAATAAATCAACGTTGAAATTTCGCATCGAGCTCGCTTGGCGTAATTATATCCCCGCAGCGTTGATTTCGTTATATACTGCGAACACGTGACAAGTCTCATTAAATCTCGTCGGTATAAATTTCAAGCAAATCGTACAAAGCACGGCGGGCGAAACTATTTCGGCGAATTTTAACGAGCCCTGTCCATACTATTTTTATCCGCAAGCGACGAGCCAGCCCTTAATTAGTACATCATCGCAAGGCATGTCCGTCGATATGAGCTTGCGCCAATGCCAAGTTCAAGAGTCTCCGATCTCATCAGGCCCGCGTGTATCGTGTACAAACACGCGTATACTGCAGGGCAAACAAAGCGAATCAACTTCCCTCTCAGAAACGAAGAAACACGTCCAGGCCATTCTGCAAATGAAGCGAGCGAGTGAAATCCGCCTACGAGCCAGTCCGATAAGGCCGTAAGTATATAGACGCGCGCTCGCGATTCTATTGAGATTCACACTGGCCAATAGTTTCGTCTTGTTACAGCGGATCTCGGAATAGTTCTCGAGACGCGCTGGAGGCCGGCTCCGCGGGCAGCTGCACTAGATGAAATTAGATTGTTTTGCAGCGGCCCTTTTCAATCTCGATTTGAATCTGCGCGCGTGGAGAGCTTTTTTTTTTTGAAAAAGGAAAGAAATTCAGAGTGGAGTTACTTCCTCCTAGTACCACCTTAACTTTCATCCCACGGAAGCGTCGACTAACGAGGGATGATACGGAGAAAGCCAGACTTCCCCTAGTGTATCCAGTATTCATAATCTTTAGGCGGAATCAAGGTCAGCAGACCTTTGTTAGCCCTTCGTCCGAGAGATCAGATGTTCTTGCGTGAATTGTTCATTCTCGCATGATGATTGCGATGGCGAGCGAGTATGCGTTTCTGATTCTTTTCGCGCGCGCTAGCGGTTGCAGCATTCATTATTGCGCGTTTTCTGCGTGATAGCCGCCGCCGCCGTCTGATGAAACGGGTATAGAGTTCGCATATGCGTAATACCTCCGAGCGGACAAATAAGGATACGTTAGTAAACTTCGGTATCTCTCGCGACTTCTTTTTATCGCTATTGTATTGTACAAACTTTTATTCCTGTGTAATCCACCTTTGCATTATTCTATACATTTTTCATTTCACAAGTAGGCTGCGTCTTATCGGTTCATCGGAAAAACTCGCAGTCGCCGAAGATGAGCACCCCGGTCAATAATTAAGCCCGGCTCATTCAGTAGTAGAGCGCCGAGTGGGAAATAATAATTCCGCGTCGTCGTGTGCCTTTTATAACTATCGCGAGAGACATTTTAGTTCGCACGGGGGGTAATTCTGATGAGGAAAAAGAGAAAAATTCGCTCCGCACGAGCGGAGAATTTTATCGCTTCGGGATAAAGGGGTTGTAAAACCGTGAGCGGATAAAAAGTTACGCAGCCGCGGAGAACTAACAATTTTTCATATACCTTCACCCGCGCGCGAGCGCCCTGATTTTCCAGCTGTTCGAAAAGCCGCAAAAAGAAAATAACGGAGGTGTAAAATCGGCTCAAAAAATTTTCCTTTCCGCGAGAACGAGGAAAAGCACAATCGCGCACGATGCAAGCTCGTGTCCCGCGTTCGGCAGAAATCGCGATCGTGAAAGAGTAATGCGCTCTAGCCGCGCGGAGTGAAACAGCTCGGTCTGAGGGTGTAAATTTTTCATGATTTCTCGCATGAATCCCCGAATGGTTGCGCGTAAATTGTTTACGAGTTTTTCCGACGCCTAGCGTATATACGGTACATGCGCGCGTTTCTCATCATACGCTCGGAATAACGATGGGCGCACGCGCCCGAGACGCTTGTCCCTATTTATCGCTCGCGAGCTGCAGCGAGCTGGCCGGACAAAGAGCGATTAGTTCGCACTGATTTCACCCCCGACCACTAATCGGTGATTTGCTTTCTGGGGCTGTACCAATTCAAACGGACTTTTTCTATAATTATAACTAACGTAATTTATGATAGTTTTTCAGGTACATAACTGTAACAAGATCACGACGGAGCGGCCAGCCAACGGAATTAATTAAGCGAGCACTCTAATGGAAAGCCGATGAAAGTTCCTCGCCACGGCGATCGGGTGGGCCGCAGAGAAAAGTTTCTTTCGCGGCCGACGATCGGTAAGTCAAAATTTACCTTACGAAAGGTGTATCCTGAAAGCGCTACTCGCGCGCGCGCGCGCGTAAAGGAGATGCCGAAGTCGTTTGATTTTATCGACGGCGTGTAGAGCAGGACTTTCCCGTTGCTTGCGTCAATGCCGCGCGCGCGTACGCTACATGTATACAGTCGTTTGTCACATTCACGATACGTATAACGCTATATCGAGAAGAAATTGTATTCATTTATTTTCCGTGGCTATTTTCGCTGAGGATGCTATAAATAAGAACAGTTGCAGCAGGCATTTTTTTTTTCTGCACAACATCGTTTCATAATTCATTGATTAGAGAGAATTAAACGGTGATTCATGGAAGCGATAAAGTTATTATTTCAATTGAACCCGCGACCGAATCGAATGTGCGAGTTGATGCAATATTTGGAATTACGTCGTTTGCGCGGAGATTTCGGTATAGCGAGCGAGGAAAGAACGAAAATACAGAAGCCAGGTATAACCCCGAGGAAAAGTCAGTATACAAGGGAATATCCGCCGATCACAATGCACAATCGCGCTAAAAAGCCTGGCCAATTAGCATCGTCACAGCTGATTGCGCAACGATGTTTATCCGGCGCATAATGCACAAACTTTCCTCGCCGAGCGACGATCGTCTTCGCTCACGAATCGCATCTCCCTCTCTGTCTGTCTGTCGCTCACGAATTCCGAAAGAAAGTTAATGGTAAAAGTGCTCCTCGGCTCTCCCGAGAGCCATCAGAATCGGAGTGTGGCAATAGTAGGCGTCATTAGTTCTCCCTTTCTTTATTTCAAAATTTCCCGGTGAAATTTCAAAAAATGCATAATCGCTCCTTTCATTATTGTAGCCTACGACAAAATACCTGCGCCGTGAATCCTCTCCTATTGTTCAACGGCATCTTCAGCAAATAAGGCGAACGTCGCGCGCGCGTGCAATTTCGCTTCGATAAATATTCATCGGCGATGGAAAATCGCGCAAACTAAAACTAACAAAACGCTCTATCGGAAATACCCCGAGTCGAATCCGAAACAAAGGTATTACAACAGAGAGCAACGACGCGCCGCGTATCATAGTTGCACAGCCTCTGTGTGTGTATGTGTGTGCGTCTTATACGCATAAAATTCCCGGCGTCGATCGGACGGACCGCCGATAAAGCGGGTTATCGGCGACGTGTCCGAAAGGTCATTGAAGCGCTGTCGCCGCGCTATAGTATAGCATCAGAGTGTGTGTATTTATAAATTCATGTTCCGGGGAGCCGGTCTAAAAAAAGAACGCTCGCGCCAGAGCTGTATAGGCTTGCGAAATCGAGGCTATTGTCATCCGGTGAGGGGGCGGGGGCGTCGTTAACGCGATGACGAGTAAATAATAATAACGACGAGGCTGCGCGAGATGCGTTCAAAATTGCTGACTGTTTATATCGCGATTTTACATACACGATGCGCGTTGATCGGAATACATTGTACTTTACACATGTCTCGTTGGGAAACTGATGAGCGAAAGAAAAAAAGAAAACGACGAGTTTGTCAACACAGCTGGCGCCAGTCGATTGATAGAGCCCTTATAAAGTGGAAGCGCCTTCACTCTGGAAACAAAAACCCCTCGCGATTAGATACGGAGATCCATAATTAACATTGTTGGTGGAAAAAAAGAAACGAATCTCTCGTACGTATTAATTGTGGATTGCTTAACTGCAGCCGCTCTTGTACAGATAACAACGTACACATACGTTGCGTAAACCTTGGTAATTTATTAGGCAACGTATCGGTGTAAAAGGTCGCGCGCAAAATATTTCGCAGCCCCGAAACTGGAAATCCCACTTGTGCTCGCTGAAAAAAAGGCGGGATTTTTAATGGCAGTGCTAATGGAGAGGGACGGGACGAAATAGAACGAATGAGAAACGCGAGAGAGCTTGGCAAAGGGAATAATAGCGGAAGGCTAAATGACGTAGAGAAAAGCGAGCCTCGTATACGTCGCGGCTTTAATTACGCGTGTGTCCCGTGCTCTAAGCGTAATACGACAGAGGACGAAGAGGAGAGTTCTTTTTTCATAGCCCACACGCTCCAGGCGGCGCATCGCAAGTTAATCGAATGGCAAAATACGGAGGCAGATATTGATGTAATAACGTTCTGATAGCAGCTCGGATTGGCGGACGCTTGGAAGGAGAATAGGCGCTTATAGAAATGAAGTTGCACGAGTCGAGAGGACGCGACCGGAACCGGCAATGTGCGCGCCACGCATGGTGTGCTCTACGATCGCCTCGAGTGGGCGCTATGTAAGTTATATAAAAAGGTAGCGTGCGTGTGGATGCGACCGCGCGAAAAGCCAATATCGTATGCTTTGTATAGAATTAATTAAAGCGCGGAAAGCTTATATTCGTACGGGCGTTTAATAGTTTCCTTGCGCTAATTGCTGCCCATATAAAAGTCCATTACGCGTATAACATAATGCTACTACCGGTATATATTGTCCAAATATGAAACGTCGCAGATATCAGTATAGCCAACGAACTGCCGCCTGCGCGCACGCAGCCCGCCGCACGCCTAACATCAGCTGCTCCCGCGCTATTTCATTCCTGCTTGTTTTTCAATGATTTTCACCCTTCTTCGAACAATCGAAAATTTCCTCTCCTTCGCTCCCCTCCCCTCCCCCCCCCCCCCCTTAGAAAATTCTTCGAAGCCATAGCCGTCCATCACACCTTCGCATACTTCACACGTGCACACGTCCACCTATAACTTCAGCTCGCTTAAAAACCCCGACACGGCGTCTCCCTCGCGCGTTTCATATATATCTTCAGCTTAATTCTCCCGATCGTCGGCGGCCCTTACCTTATACCTCGCCTGCACACATCGCCAAATCGAGAGAAGCGCGCGCGCGTACGTTGAACCTCGCGCGGCGCCGTGTCGCATGAAATACAAAAGCCCTGATACACATATACAGACAGCCGCTCGAACGAAGGCGATAATGAGAGCGGAGGAGGGGGGGGGGGGGGAACGAAGTACGTCACGCGCGCATCTGGGAGAGACTTTCAAGGAGGCGCGAGCGCGCGCGCTTCCGGCTAACGGGCCAACGGCGCGATGCACATATCCTATACATATACGTGCCCCGCCTGTAACTCCGACGCATCCGACGATCGTTCTTTTTTTCTTCATTATACGCAGCGTGTGGCTAAGGGCTTCTCGTCAAGCGCTGGAAGCTATCGGGATTTCGACCTGATTCGAGAGCCGAGGAGAATAGGGAATGAGGAGCAGTCGTGATTCGAGCCCATACGAACAATTAATTATTTCGTTCCGCGCGCGCGCGTCTAAGCGAACTCGAAAGAAAAGCAAAATCCTTTCACGCTGATGCACATCACACTCGAACACTCTCTCTCTCTCTCTCGCGCTGACTCTCCTGAGAGCAGCGCATTCGCTTGATTTATTGTAGAGTCGAGGCACGAGAGCAGCTCTCGTCTCGTCCTCTTACTCTTTTACCCGCGCCTAACGAACAGCCAGCGAGTTGAGAATGTGCCAGCAGAGCGAGCTCGTTTCGACTATTGAAAAGCACGATGCGTCCGCGGCTTTTCCCGCAAGGCAATCAACCTAGTGGTTTTTTTTCTTTAACAGTTAATCGCGCGCATACGAGCTGCACACAGGATTTTTCGAGCGCATTTAATGGCGCCCCTCGCCGAGAATAAATGTCAACTGCTGCAGAGACGACGATAAAGTTCGAATTAATATCTCGAGAGGTTCTTGCGGCCACCGGTCGCGAAAATATTTCACCCGTCCTTGACTGCAAAGTGGCACGATAATGCCCATCGTCGCAATCGATTATCCTCGCGGACGAAGCACGTGCGCGCAGCGTGTGGCGAAAAGATCGGTATCACCATGAGCAGTGCTTCGTAGCATCCTCGCGGCGATTAATTGTCGTTTTCGGCCCGCCGCTAGCGCGCTCGCGCATTAAAATGCATCGTTCGCGAAATTGCAGCAGAGCGATGCCTTTCTCCGCGGGAGAGCAGTCCGGACTTGACACCGATTCGTCCCTCGGCGTAAGGCCGCGCCGTCTGCGTGTTTTTTTTTTTTTTTTTTTTTTTTTTTATGCGGTTATATACCGATTCCGCCGCGCGCATATTAGACGTCGCGGCGGGTAAACATTTTCGAGAACAACGTGGAAAATCGAGTAGCGAGAGCTACACACACGTCTGTTTTCGTAAACTTTCACGACCCATTATAGTATAATAGCCCTAGCCGCGCTCGCTGCAAAAACCATAAGCATAGACCGAGCGGATAATTAAATTCGCTTGGGTATAGGCGACCCCGCGCAAGTTCAAATCCGATCGTTTAAATAATAACCCTCGAGGCAGACTTTTCGCGAGAGTACGTTACACGCAGCTATATGTCAAGACCCTCGCGCCGCCGACGGAGAGTTTAACAAAGACATTCCTCGGCTCCGCAGCCATTTTCGCTGCGGGCGTATGTGTGTGTGTGCGTTTGTATTTCCTTTTCCTTTCCAAAGCCGCGCCTGAATGTTATTATATGCATATACACGCCTGCTTGGTTTCCAAGTTCGAGACTGCGGTGTGTACTTTTGCGCGAAAAAGGCCAAGGCGCTCGTTCTTCCTCGTTTTTGTTCGGTGGAAATCACGGATATATATGGTTTTTTGTTATCTTCGTGTGCGGTGTATATTCATTTTTTATAATCTGCGGAAGATCGCGCATAAGGGAGCTGAGCGTAATTGAATATTGCGAAAGAGAGGTTTGTGTGATGTGTGAGAATCTCACAGCCGTGATTCATCGCTCCCATTAAAAACGCATCGGGCATTTAATTGACTTTGATCAGAAATCGCTCGCTACACACAGCTCGTCGATCATGAATTACAGGCGTAGGAAGGTTCGAACTCTCGAAAACGACGGCTTATAAGTATGATGATTAAAATTCATCTCGCGCATCTCCGTATACGTAAGCAGAGAGTTTGTACGTTATTTTTTCTCGAATTTTTACGTAAGATGAGCGCTACGGCCGGGTAAAAGTAAAAGCGGATCTCGCCCGAGGCGGATCATCGGCGTCAGCTGTGCAGGAAGAGTTAAGAGCTTGTTTTATTTTCTTCTTCTTCTCTATAGCATTGTCTCGGCAATCTCATATAAAATTTCGAATCTGCACACGCTATGCAATTAACACTTCAACGTCGATCTTGACTTTCCAGAAGCCCGACACGGTCACTTCCCCGTGTGACAGACGCGACTAATTATACCAGCTAATTACCCGCCAGCTTTTCGATCGAGTGAAAAAGAAAAAGAAACTGCATCAGCTCGGCGCGAAAAAGTGCATCGCACGCTCGCAGCTTTCATCGGCTCGCGCGCTTAAACCCTGCACACTCGCTCGGCATGCAAAGCGTCTCTCCGTCTCTCGGTAGCGCACGTGTGCGCCTCGCGATTTCACGCGCGCGCAGCCAACAACTCAAGGTTCATTGAGTCGACTGCCGCGGCTCCTTCTTCCGAGAGTTCGAATTATTCAAGAAACTGGACTCGACCAGCACAGCCACCGCCGCCGCGAGAAAGTTGCGATTTACTTACCTACCTTCTCTCCGGCCTTGCCGCACGTCCTCTCTGCGTGTGTGCGAGTGATTGTCTCTCTCTCTCTCTCTCTCTCCTCTGTGGAGGGACTATAATGTTACAGTCGGCGAGAAAAAAAGGATGCGCCTTGACCCTCTGCGATCATTTTTCGATGAGGAGGGCTAATTATGGCTCGAGCTTTTCGCGTTTTCAGTTCGCTCAGGTCGGTCTTATTATATATATTCCCGACGGACGATGACGACGATGATGCAAGGTGTTTTCGCTCGTGCCTGTGATTCTTCGTTTTTGTATACGGTTCGGCCCTGCGTATCGGGTCGCTTTGTGCCGTCCGTGGTATACTGTATGGTTATACGACGGAAAATCGCAGCCAGCAATTGATGCTCGAGTAGGACTCGACAACAAATTCGCACACACACACACAACGTAATCGGCGACGCTCGTTGCGCAAAGCCAGCTCACTCCATTAACTTTATATTGAATAAATAATCGGACCAGACGCTCTTAAATGCCGCGATTTCCATTACACTAAATACTCGCTCGTCGCGTGCATGTATTCGTTACAAATCGCGCCTCGCGTTTCACAATGAGCCAACGGCTCTCTTTCTCTCGATGAAACCACCTTGTTGGCGCACTCGGCTAAATTCTTCCAATATACGTGCAGTAGAATTTGGTGTGCATCTGGAGCATATTACCGACACCATCCGCGCGCACTCGTCGAACCGGTCCTCGCGCGCACCGGCAATTCACTTTTATTCGCAGCGAGGAATCCGCGAATCGACGACTCTATCCCCCGCTCGCAGTTCTCGATTAATTATTTTCTTGCGAAAGTCCCTTTCTTCGCATCAGCTTCTCTCATCCCGCAGCGAACGACGCGATGAGATGGCCATTGCGTAAGCCGGTTATATATAACTTTTGTTTCGAGCCGCTCGATGATGCCGATGGTTATTATGTACAAGCCGAAGAAGATCGCGAATCCCTTTTTTGCTTGGCCCTTTGATGCGGTTCTGCGTGGGAATGACCCAGTTCGTTATATATATCCCCGATGGATAAGCGTTTATATGGATAATGTTCGTTTCGGCGAGAGTGAATCGAAATTCGTTGAACTCGCGACAGCGCGGATTTAAATACGCGTGTTTACGATGACGAAATTTCAAAAAGCCGAGTCGTTATCGCTGTGTACATCGATGTGGATTATTGGGCAAATCTAGATCGCTCACGGGAGCCGATAATTAATGCGAGCAATTTTCGAAAAACGAAATGTACCACGACGATTTGTTCTAGTTCTCCGAGGTTGAATTTGATTAAAGGCGCGTGTCTGCGCCTGTCAAAATTCTGAAGCCTCACCTTAACCGACATATAATAATGTATGAATAACGTCGACCTCGGCAGTCAGCCGAATTCTTGCGAAAATTGGATTTCACCGTATATACTTAAAATGCACTTTACCGATCTATCTCCTCTTCTTCTTCTTGCATGCCGAGGTTCTTAAATTATTGTCGTCCGCGTCCCCCCTTTCTCTCTCTCTCTCTCTCTCTCTCACTCTGTGGCGTCTTTTTATGCTCCATCAAGACGGCCATTCGTTAATTCATAAATAGCCACTTGGTGGTATCTCATTTTTGCGAAATTTATAGCCCCATAATAAACGAAACGCGCGATTTATTCAATTATGATTTGAGTATTCACAGAGCGGATGACAGCCCAATTCCAGGAATTCAAGCACACCACCAAGAAAAACTTTCCGCATAGCGCGCGATAAAAAAGTCGATCGGCACACAGGCGATCTCCGAACCGATCGGATCATCGCGGTATTAACGCCGACTTTATATAAGGAAGGCGTCGCACGCGCGCGATTTACCGAAGAAGACGAACAGCACACAGGCCCGTTATTCAATGCGCTCGTGGTATACAAATTTCGAAGAAGCCGTCCTTTGCTTTTCGGCAGCGCGCCCGGCCGGCTACCTGTTCTCTTCTCTGCTCACCTGCATAGCAATGCGATTATGCGCGCACTTGCGTCATTCGCCGGCGATGAGTCTCCCCGGCGCTGCTCTTTTCGGAGCTGCATTAAGCGCGCGATAACAGGTTTTTCTGCTATCTTTTATTGATGGTCCAAAAAAAGCGGAGGCTTATAAATAGGCGATTATTATTATTTTAGAGGATCGCCGCAGCCTTTCACGCGGGATATTTCGAGAGCCCATCTTCTTCCTCGCGGGTGTGTGTATTAGTGGCCGTTAAGAGCGAGGGAACATTAGAAATGGGTACCACCTACGACGATTTGCATATCCTCTTAGGCATTCGGTCCGTGTTACTCGAAAAAATCGGAATAGACGAGAGCCGGTCGTCTGAACTGAAAAATTTGTAAGTGCCATCACGTGGACGAGTACTTGTCTTCTTTTGTCGGACTTTTTCAGCCGATCCTCGCGCCAGGTACAGTTACGTAAACGCGCACGCGACGTATCGAGATCAGTAGATGAAATCCGGCTGTGGCGGGCCTCGCGCGTGTGAGATATGCATGAGATTCTCATCAGCGAGTGATTTATTCAGCTACGGCTATAAAATAACGCTCGAAAGCCGCTCCTCTTCCGCCAAAAAGCAGCCATCTATTTTTTTCTCGCCCGTCGCTATCAGCGAGGAAAGAAAAGGCTCCTCTCTCGCAACGGGCCGCGAATTCAGAATAGTCCTCGCAATTTCGCAAACACCTGTGCGCGTCTCGCTTATACTGCAGCGCGTGAAACTATTCGCGCGCACGTGTTCGCGAAAAGAGCCGCACGTGTGCCATAGGTCGTCGCGTTACATAAACGGTATAACGATGGAAGGTACTGATTTTTTTCCCGATGGGCGCGCCGTTCCAGATCCTCGACCTTTCTCGCGGCCGAGAAAGAAAGTTTGCGCAATGCCGGAAACGAAAATCTCGGAATTTCCACCGCGGCCTATTATATTTGGCAATGGGAGATAGCGCAGCCTACGTATATAAATAGCTTAATGAAATTATCATGCTAATTGATTTTCGAGAGCTGATCATGCGGGGGGGGGGGGGGGGGAACTTGTTCGGATGGAAAGTTCATGCGGGTTCCGCGCCGAGCGGCTCGCTCGATGTTTTTCCCAGATAAGCGACTGGCTATGCCATTATGCGCTCGCGTTTGTAGACTCTGACAGAAATGGATGCCTCGATTCTCCCTCGCGAGTTTTGTAATCGCTTAAAGAGCTCCGGTGATTTTCGTTGATTAATGCCCTGGATGTAAAAAGCGCGTATTAGTCTACCGATATAATCCGGTGCTTTAACGCTCGGCTGATTCTTAAATCGCGACGCGGTGACCTTTCGAAGGGTATCGCGTATCCTGCACGCGTGTGTACAATAAAGAGGAAAAAGAGTATTAAAAAATAAGCCTTCGGGACCTTGATGAAAAATGCGAAGCTTGATATTATATTGGTCAAGAGTAGCGATCTTCGATACCGCCCTGGAATTACGAGTTTCTTTCGCGGGTAGCTTCGCGAAAAATAAACCCAGGAGAGTTTGGGCCCCTAAGAGCCTGTAACTTTCCACCCATGCGCATGTCCCATCGGCAGGCTGCTATCCCCCCGTAAACAACTTTTTTTCAAACGTCGGTATCTCGCCCGAACCGATGTCAGCACATACACACAACCACATTCTCGTGTCTTTCGCGAAAGGGCGAGGCCCGGAGGAGAATGAGAAAACGTCCATCAGCGCAGGATCGAAGGCCGATGACTCAGGCCCGACGGGACCCAGAAACCTTCGGTCAAGCCGAGATGCCGCGTATATAGTAATAATAAGCTCTCGCACCGCGAGTTACGTGGTCTATTATGCGCGTGGCGGCGGCGCACCGATGAACTCGCGCGACTTCGCCTTTCTTTCTCGCCGGACTGGAACTGGTTCGCTATATACTCGCACTCGCGAGCGTTTGTTCTTCCTTTTTTGCACCACACACTACGCACCGCGACTCATTCCGCGAAAATACACTCGCACGCGTGCCGCGCCGCTGTCGTAAGTCTGTTTTCGCGGCTTTTGAATGTTAATAGCCGAGAGAGATGCTTTCTAAAACTCGCGCGCATGGCGTTCCGGAGCTTTAACGCGCAAAAAGCTTAACAGGAAGCTGCCCGCGCGCGCGCAGTGCAATAAACGTCAGGGTAAGGTCAGCCGACAAAACGAAACCAATTTCCAAGCAAACGCTCAATGCAAAGCCCCTCGAACGTGAGAACGGCCCCGCGACGCGAGTTCAAGGAAGGGCTTTTACGTCGAGGTGAAGATCAAACTTTAAGTCATGCAATTCCGCCCGAGGGAAAGGAAGTCGCTTTTTCGCGCTGCACAAAAGAAATATTCGCGCGTATAACGCACACGCAGCGAGTGTTTGCTCGGAGCGAAACGATCTCCGGCGCGTATTTGCCGATCTATTAGGCAGAAAGCCGATCGGGAACCGTTTTAGAAAAAATGCTAGTTTTTGCGTTTTTTCGAAAAAGGTTCATTTTTTCGGACGCTGTGACGAATATACGGTGTCATCCGTCGGACTATTGCCGCAATACACACACACACACACACACTCGCGGGCTCGTCATAATCGATCGCTTTATGGTTTTAGAAATCGGAGAAAGATAGTTTTCAATTTCGAAAAAACGTCACACGAGCTCCGAACTTTCGCTCCGAAGAAACAGTGTATATCATAATCGTCACCGGAGGAATTTTCAAGCATAATAGATACGGTGAAAAGTATACGAGGAAAACTATACATGTGAGCACAGACGAATTTTCGAGAACCGCTTACGGGCTCGCTCTTTGTATACAATGGGCATAGATGGGGCTTTTGTCATCGCGGTAATTACTCGCTTTGGCCTTTTGTCGCTCTTTCTCTCTTGGTATAAACAAACGACGAAATTCTCCTCCTTACTTATTACAACAATCTCGCCACGTGCAACGACGTATAATAATCCCGGCTGCACAGCACGATGGACCGAGTCCGCGACAAGGTAGACACAGTAGCTCGTATACACGCGCTCGAATCGAGAACTCGTTTCGCAATCTGGTTCCGGATCGGCGACCGACCGACCGACCGACTGCCCGGCCCGCGTGTGTAGGAGAGTGAAAAGAAAGAGAAATGCTGCTGCCGAGAGAAAAATCCCAATGTGATACGCGGTCTATAGCTTCTTTGTGTATATCAACATGCGAGCTTGCGATCGGGAGAGAAATCGCTCGATGCATTGTGCATGAGTGGGTGTGCACGCGCACGCGCGCGCAGGGACGATGTATCGGAGCTTTTTATCTTTCGGCTCTCGTAATGATATTCATTGGATCCGAGCGTCTGAGCGTCTCGTCTGTTACTACTGACGCGTGGAGTAGATTCGGATCCGCTAAGGTCGCCTCGCTGCTGCGAACGAAAGGCTTCCTCGTCGCTCGTCTCTCGAGAGAAGGAAGATATATCGGATTTTTTAAAGGCGTTCTCTCGCCTTTTTTCCTTCTTAAAGGACGCGTATGCGAGGATCTGCGAAAGAAGCCGAGACATCCCAAAGCCATGTCTCTCTACAGTCGTCCGAAAGGGGCACCTCTTCTGCACGCTCGACGGCGGCGGCGAAAAAGGGAGAGTGAGATACGACGGTGGGGCCCGCTCGACGGTGGGGCCAGTACCACGTGACCGACCGGTTATATATAAAGGTGCAACGAGCCGGCACAACGCCGACAGACACACAGAGTTCTTCTCTCGCAGTCTGCGGGACATCCGAAAGCACACGAGTCGATTCGATCAGCGAGCCTCGCCTATACTACTAATAACAGTGAACTTGTCGGAAAAGTGCGCCGTTATCGTCGTTAACACACACCGACGACCCGAGACCGACGCTCAGATTCAAGCCTCCAGCAACCGACTGACTTCAAGATGAGGACCTTCTTCGCGATAGCAGCCATCCTCGTCGCCGGTACGTACAGTGGGACACACACACACACACACAGTCGGGACACTTTGAATTTACTTTTCCAACACGTATACCTCACTACTGCCTTATTTCTACGCGAGCGCGAGTAATCGCGAAAGAGAGAGAGAGAGAGAGAGATACGCTCGGCTATCTCCGCGAGTGAAAGTCGGCTCTCGGGATGCATTGCATCGAATATCGGATCGATCGAGCGATCGGCTGCTCGCTGGAAAGTGTGCAGCGCCGAGTGTGTTGTTTTATTTTTCGTACAACCTGCACATAGACACACACACACACAGAAAGAGCGTGTTTGCCGCGGGTGACGGTAAAAAAGCGGCTGATTAACGGCCGGTTTCGAAAATCCACATACAATATACCAGTTATGCAGCGCCGAAACTCGAAAAACCGCGGCGTGAAAGGCAGTGCGCGAGATGCATTTTTAGAGTCTAAAAATACACGCGCGCACGGCCCGATCTCGAAATTTCCTCGCCGCGCTATGCTTCGTGAATCTCGATCGTTGTACCATGCACTTGAGAGAAAACCCGCTGAAGATGAAAGTCCGTGCGAGCGAATTAGCGGTTATTTATCGGGAGAAGAAATTGACGCGCGTGGGAATTGATGGAACTCGATTTTTTCAATCCTAGAGACTTCGCCTTGACAGCGCGGCGATTTTGAATTTTTCACAACCCTTCGCGAAATCCTGATTAAAGTCCTGCGCTCAGCCATGCAAATTTCAGTGGATGAAAAAGCCCTGCCCTTTCCGTTCAAGAGGATTTCAATATACTACATAAAAAATCCGAGGAGCTGCATCTCGGCGCGTCGCGCCGGCCACATGACACCGACGAGGAGAAAGAGAGGCTTCGCGAACCTTCGCGAGTCGGCTAATTCCAGATTTATAATGCGAATCTGCTAAGTATTTCTCCTATATCGTCCCGGATTAGGATAACGAGCGGCCTTCGCGCGAGCATAAGCGGCACGTAACGTAGCAGAGTAAAATGAGCGAGCTTCCGGAACGGATATATTCTCCCGCGGCGAGATTTTTCAAGAAACACGCGGAAACGCGAGCAGGAAACGCTGCAAATACGCCCTACTCGGGCGAACCGGCCGCGCTCCTTCAGGTGGCTCGTATACTTTCTTGCAACAATGAGCCGTGGACTCGAGCTGCGCACTAGAAAGGTGAGGAGCGGCCATCCCGTGCTGTGCTATGCATACATTAATAAAACGTCGAGTCGCGATGCAGTAATTTCGTCGCGTTACGTAACGCCGATTTTTACCGAATTCGCCATCAGCGCCTCCAACTTTCTTCACACGTGCGCGTATATATATATAAGCGCGTTTACGACCTGCCGATCGTGTTGCGCAAGACTGAACGTGTAATCCTCGCGAGTGAGAAAGAAAGAAAATTTTAATTGAAATTTGAATTTTAACGCGCGCATCCTTCACTCTTACTTTCTTCGTTCGGCGAACCCGAGAGGAAAAAATATACGCCCGGAGCGAAGAAAGGCGCGGCGGCCGAAGACGCGCACGCGCATAATATCGTTATTAAGTATACAGAGACGCGCGTATATACGCACCGGCCGAATTCCCGAAAACTTTCACCCGCGAAAAGAGGCGTTTTTCGAGCCGAGGTAAATAGAGTTACGAAACGTGGGCGCAGGTGAAGCGGCCGTGTGTGTTTGTTACGGATGAATAATAAAAAAAGAACGACGAGGGGTGGGTAGAGTGGGTCGATGTAAACAAGAAAGTTGTTTGCTGCATTGGCCCGATTGACTCGACTGTTATGTGAGGGAATTGTTTTGCGAATAGTTCGGACACGGGTGTACAAGTTCCGATAACGCGAATTGCGCAAATAGTTGAGCGGCGATGGAAGGATGCTCGTTTTTTCCTTCAAAACACGCGCGTAACTATCGCGCACGCGATGCATTGATAAATTGCGCAATTAATTTGCATAAATTGCGGGTCGCGCGATTGAATAACCGATTGGCAAATTGAAATGATATGCAATACGTGTACGAGCGTATAGTACCTAGCGCGAAATATTTTCTGCCGACTAAACGACGCATCCTTCATCTCTCTCTCTCTCTCTCTCTCTCTGTCTCTCTTCCAATGTCAGGCAAAAAGGTCGTCCGCACACTGCACCCGCGAGAGCAGCAGCCGAAACGATGCTTGCAAATTTCAAGGTGGGGCTCTGCGTGTCTCTGGAAAAATGAAAGTGAAGGATCGCGCACGCAGTGAACGGGATGCTGGATACACTTAAACGCACATAGAGCTCGGCTCTAGTGAAAGTGCCCGGCGAAAGTCCTCTCGCGACTCTGCGCTTACGTAAGCGGCTGATCGCGTCTCTATAATATATAATAAACGTACGCGCGATTTTCGGCTGCATCGACGTCGTACAGCTTTTTTTTTCTTCAATTTTCCAACGACTGAGGTCACCTGCCGCGCTGTTGCACCGCGCGAGAGGTGAAAGATAATTGCATAGGTGCGAGAGTCATTGTTCGCTTTTTGCCTCCTCGAGAATCTCGAGAGCCAGATAGGCATTCTCGGAATGCCTGGCTTGCACACATACAAGCGTCACCTAGAAAGTTGAACTTTGCGCCTGCCCTTATGACACCGCATAGAAAGGTCCTTAAGGTCGAAATTTGGCAACGAGGCGGTTTATAATAATAGGCGATACACGTGCGCGCTAAATAAAACATACGCACGCACGGTAGCTATACATCGGCAATTGTGTGTCACGGACGCTTTCGCCCGGGATCTCGGAAATTCCGCCGCGCGGTACGAGATTTACATAAGCTCGCAGACACAAGCTACTGCAGTTCCGGCGTGAAAGCAGCGCATTCCCCTGCGTTTATACTACGCTGCGTACGCACATGCGCCCGCGAAAAACGCACCGCGTATACATACCTATAAGCTGCAGCGGGAAGTTCAGTGTAACGTCGGTCTTAACCTTCGTGCGTATAAATACGTTTCGCACCTATACACAAACGGCTTTGATTGATCGCGTGGGCTGCCGCGATGGTTGATCGGTAGTTTGTAATTTGCTAGTGTAGCTATATAACAGCTACTCCGTTCCTCTTCAATAACGATAGCTTCTTTGATCGCGCGTGTATATACTGCGCGGATAAATCCGAAAGGTGCGTGAGCAGCTAAAATAGTAAAATAGTCTTGCGAAAGCGCAATCTCCGACATCATCATCATCGTCGTCGTCGTCGTATAATTATGCGCCGAAAGAAAAACCGTGGAGACAAAGCTTCCATCTCGCCCACTGCATCAATGCGCGCGGCGCATCGACATTTCAGAGCAGTATCACGACGATAATAATGATTGCCGGCTTGCGCAAGCCCTGTATTTTTTTCGATGAAGGAAAGGAGAGACAGAAAAAAACGAGCGTTGACAGCCTCAATTAAAACAATCAAAGCCGACCGCAAGCTACTGCATTTCTATATTATCATCTCTCCGAGGCTCTCCGTCGCGGTGAATTTCGTCACGATGATTATTATCGAAGCTGTGCACTGCCGCGAATTTTTCTCCGACACTAGAGGATGTGCGTAGGGATGTTTTATGTATATTGTCTCGACGCTGCGGTGGGACGTGCTTTTCATCGACTAGACGGTCACTCCGATGGACAATAGGATGTGTGCGAACACGCGGGTGTGGCGCGACGATGGGGGCCTCCTTATTCCGTACAGTCTGAGCGTTTCCGCGGAATTTACGAGACCAAAAAGTGAGGAAACCGCAAGGGTCCTCAAGGCTCTTGCTTTCCCGACTCGTCGGTTTATTTATAGAAATTTCAAAATCGTCTATTCGTCTCTGCAGCGATTACAGAGGAGAGACGGTTGCATTCCCAGAAATGAAATCCGCTCGGCTCTCGATAAATAACCCCGGCTGCGCATTGCGCAATCGAGCGCTGTGTACTATAGCTTCGATTTCGTCGCGATAAGGCCGCAGCATTTCAGTTGATTTATCCTCCCTATGGAAAAGCCGAATTTAACGTCAGTCTAATCTGGCCTCGTGATCTGATGGCGCGCCGAGCAAACAAAGAAGCCATGCGCGCGCGATAATTACGTAAGATCGAGTCCCAATCCTCGCGCGCACGCGATGCTTCTTGGAGGGGAAAAAAACGCGTTGCAATAAACGGACTTGGAAAATTCGTCGATTCCAGCCGGAGATTCGCGTGTAAATAAGCGTGTTCGCTCGGCCCTCGACCGCTGCGGATTTATCGCCAATTATTATGAGTTACGTCCGCGCGAAACCTACTTTTTTATTGTGCATCGTGATGCAATAACGGGCTCGGGTTACGAGCCTGTGTATGCAGTTACTCGAAAGCCGACGGTGCGTGCGTCGACGGGATAAACAAACCCGATGTATGGGAAAAATTCGCGGAACACGGGCTCGTGTGTATTTGCTTTTAGTCGAAAATTTTGAATGCGGCGAGAAGTACGCAACCGATATTGTACAGAGAGAAATGGAAAACTCGCGGGAAACGCTACCGGCGCGATAAATAACGAGGCTAACAGCCGAACAAAGTAATTGGAGGCGATGGAGCAAGTTATAAACGCAGTCAAGTTCAATGCGCCCGAGGCTCGCGCGTTTATAGGGTTATTGGTCTGGCCGCTCTGTATATACGTTCCTGCTCTCACAGCCCGTATACCTAGTTTCCGAGCGCGCTTTTCCGCCTCGAATTTTCCCTTGGCCGATTAAATTTAGCGATTTATTAGCTGTCAAGCGCTTAAAACTCGCCTCGCGACAAAGGCACTAACGTTTCGACACGCCATTCTCTGCGGCTGCTGCCCACAAGGATACGCATTCCTTCGGGCTAACCGGCTAGCAACATCCAGAGAAATTGTACGATCGAGCGCGCTGCTTTGGAAAATTGAGACGTTTTCACTTTTACTCTAATTGAGAATCTATTGGATTAATTTAGCGGCGCTGTGTGTTTCTTTGAAATATCGCTCCTAATAAATAGGCACTCGGCGCTCGACTGTTTTTCTCGAGGAAAAAAAAAAATGACGTAACTTTCTCTCCCTCGCTGGTCGCGCGTGATTTTCACCGGGAAACAAATTGGGCCGGTCCTTCTCTGCCTGATTATAAGCGCCGCGTTTGAACTTGACATTCGCGTCGCTTTCTTTTCCCCGCAGCGTAGGCTGCGAAGACCTCATCCCTTTTAATTGTTTCCCCGATCGCACCCGGCGACTTTCTAAAAATCACGCGCGATTGCGGCGAAAGTCGCCGCGCGAATGTTAACGCAACGGGCGTATCATTACTTAGACGACGATTAGAAATCGAGTAATTCGCATCGGCGAGAAAAACACACACACACGCGTACTAACGAGCCCCCTCCGAACTTGTGCATTACAGGCGCCAGCGCGCAGGAGTCGTTCAAGTGCCCGGACGACTACGGCTTCTACCCTCACCACCTGTCGTGCGACAAGTACTGGAAGTGCGACAACAACGTCGCCGAGCTGAAGACCTGCGGCAACGGACTGGCCTTCGACGCGAGCGACAGCAAGTTCCTCACCGAGAACTGCGACTACCTGCACAACGTCGACTGCGGTGAGCGCAGCCAGCTCGAGCCGCCGATCAGCACGCCCCACTGCGCCCGCCTCTACGGCATCTTCGCCGACGAGAAGAAGTGCGACGTCTTCTGGAACTGCTGGAACGGAGAGGCCTCCAGGTACCAGTGCAGCCCCGGACTCGCCTACGACAGGGAGGCCCGCGTCTGCATGTGGGCCGACCAGGTGCCCGAGTGCAGGGTCGAGGGTGAGTATCTTCATGCTGTAGCCTGATTATCTATAGCGCAAGGCTCTAACGATTTGACCCTCTGATCCGACAGAGGTAGCCAACGGATTCGCCTGCCCCGCGGCCGGTGAGGTGGCCGGAGCCTCCGGAAGCTTCTCGCGACACGCCCACCCCGAGGACTGCAGAAAGTATTACATCTGCATCGAGGGAACCGCCCGGGAGTACGGCTGCCCCATCGGCACCGTCTTCAAGATCGGTGACGCCGACGGCAGCGGCGCCTGCGAGGACCCCGAGGACGTTCCCGGATGGTGAGTTTCGAGTTTTAAGCTCGTTAGAGCCGAGTAACAGGCAACTTGTAATCCGTATACTCATGCCCGGGGCTGCTTCTTCTCTCTTCCGCAGCGAGGACTACTACGGCGACCTGGACCTGAAGAGCATCAGGAAGAGCGAGCTGCTCGCCGGAATCCAGGGCTCCGGAGAGACGAGGAACGTCGCCGGCAAGCCCGGCAAGCCCAGGCCATCGACGGCCCAGACCGCCCGACCCTCCCAGGAATAAGCCGCGAGAGCTAATTCGTCAACCAACTGATGACTCCTACACACCGACACGCTATGCATTATAATTTACGACCACATCTCGAGAGGACCGATCGCGAGGCTGTCAATCTCGCCGTCGCCTCGGGCACCGCTTAGATACGTACACGCACACACTGTGCGTATATAACGAGATCACCGCGGAGTTTATCTCTTGATGATAACACACACACACACACACACACACACACACGCGCGCGCGCGAGAGAGAGACCAGGGTATCTAGTCTCGTCGACGCCCACGGCGATCCCCTTCCCCTCTATTCTCTTTTTTTCATTCTCTCTCTACCTTCTATCCTCTCTCTCTTCTCTCTCCTCCCTTTGCACTATCTCCATACGTGCTCTCTCTCTCTCTCTCTCTCTCTCTCTCTCTCTCTCTCTCTCTCTCTCTCTCTCTCTCTCCTACTCTCTGCAGCTGATCTTCCGCGTACACGTACTTTCGCGTGCGACCCAATATCATCGCATCTACCTACGACTGCGCTCCGAGGAGGCGAACCTCCGATGCCGGGGTTCTCCTGCTTCGAGCACCAGTCGGACCTTTCCTCTTTCTTTTTCTCCTTCTTCTTCTTCTTCTTTTTATTTACATATATACTTGCATTTGCGCCGATGTACCTATATATTCCTATCTTACCGCTGAGAGATAATCGGAGCTACGTCGTCCGAAAGTACGTTCGAAGGCTGAGACTTTGTATTTTGTATGTTTCTATTATTACGTTTTTTTTTTTTAATTTTTTTGTAACGATTTGTAAATTGTTGACGATTCGCGTATGATGCGAAAAGAGGAAAAAATTTTTTAGTTTCGAGGCGCCCATTCGGACTGTGCGAAATTCATGCGAGCCGATGCGTACTTTTGTAGAAAATATGATGAGAAAAATTATCCGAGATCGAGAGATTATTTACCGACTTGAGATATATAATTATAAATACACTTGTACCCACGCACTACACGTTTTGTATGCGAGTGTACAGCGTTAAGATCTACTCAATTATATATGTATTCCGTTGATGGGAGAGGCTTTAATTGTTGTCAAAGTGCGCAAGAATCAAAAGACGTTTTGTTGTTATTACAGTAGACGAAGGATGAAAAAAAAAACGACTGCTCGTCGTGACAATGATGATGATGAAAAATAAATTTGTTACGAAAAATAGGAGTTTCTCTATATGATACACGCACACATACGTATCCGTTTGGCATTTCACGAAAGCGTCGAACTCTCGACTCGAGACACTACACACTCGAGATCGACTTTCTTCGTTTTCTCGCATGAACGCACTCTAATTAAAGCTTGCGAACACCACAACCTCGTCTCGTCTTCTCTTCTTGAAAAACCTAAAGACAACAACAACAAAAAATGCTAATAAAAATCTTCAAAAATTACCAGCCGACTTTCTTCTTGCCAAATACGCACGCCAGTCTAAAAATAGATCTTACTGCATATCCCGTGCCCGGAAAAACGTGGAAAATCTCTCTGCGAAATTATTCACACCTCGAACCAATTAATCCGCGCGCAAAGAGAACTCGACAAAAAGCGGCAGCGCATTCAGTTGACTGTAGAGCAGCGCGAATTTCTCCTCTGCGGAAAAAAATTTCTCGCGCCTTTTGCAAGAGCCGCATGCGGAGTCAGCTGAGCATGTAAAAACCGCAGGCATGTATCGAGTACACTCGTGGAGTTAAAAAAAAAAAAAAAAAAAAAAAAAACAGAAAGAAGCCGGATCCATGCGCTACTCGAAAATCCCGATGCGTGGGTTTCGCCGCAGCGAAATTCGGCTAAAATTCGCATTCGCGCGGCGTACAGCGCCGCTCTCGCTTCTATTCGACGACTGCGCTTCCTCTTTCCCGTCGATTCCAACGAGGGAAAATAAAAAGAAGCGAAAAAAGTGAGCGAGCGAGAGACTCGTTGAATTATGCTCGTCGCGACGAGGACGGAGCGTGTCTCGTTTACGAATGTTGTACACGCGGGTGATATAAGTGACCGGTAGCCGATTCGCTTTGTCGGGCCGTCCTTTTGTGCTGCGCTGTATCGCAGACTTTTATAACGCGCGTTTATAGCTCTCGCTATTGTTGTTAGTTGGATATTTCTATACGCGAGGCGAGGAGAGAAAAATAGCGCGCAATAATTGTATGTAAATATATATATGGTGCATGTAGTGGCAGCGAGAGACAAGCGGAGAATTTCAATAGATAAACGTATGCATACCTACGTCGAATTTGCATTGTTACGTTTCGCAGCTTTATCGCGAATATTTGCATTCAATGCTTTTATATAACGCCGACGAGAAATCGGTTGTAAAAATTTTTCTTTCCGTCTTTCGAGATTCTCGAATGAAAATAACGAGCGCTGATCCTTCCGATTCATGCATACCAAATCGTCTCGCTTATTCGAGAGGTCACTCGGCCGTGAACTCGAGACACATAGACACGTCGCAGAGTTTTCCGGCCGAAAACAAAACTTGAGCGTACATCGATACCGAGCGTTTGTAGTTTCTTTGGAAAGCGAGAAAACGCTCGGCGAAAGCGGCTACTCCCATCCGCGAGCGGAGCGCGATTTTTCGGAGCCGCTCGATTTTTCAATCGGCCTATGATAATGAATAGAAAGTATCCGATATGAAAGCACGCACACATAGATCCCGTATGTAAATGGTACTCGGGCACGCGCGCGGTACCGAGTGTACGAGATGCCGGGGTGGATAGAGCGAGTTTCGTGAAAGCCTCGGTTCAATTCTGCCTCGTCCAGTTGGTTGTCGAATATATATATATATATATTTTTTTTTATTTTTTAACGAACCAGCAGTAATTAGAATAAAATTACTTTTGAATTTCCCGCTCCTAGTCGCGCCAGCGCTCGCTCCAACTTCATATTATACATCGCATCGCCTCCTATGTTTTCCACAAGAGCAATAAACCAAAGTGCCCATCATCATTCGCGTCTACAAATATAGCCGCGCCTTCTCTCAATAGAAAGTAGCGACGCCCACGCTTTGGCCTATTATATTCTACCATATATCTTTCCCACATACATATACGTAGAACACACAAGCACATGCGTAGCCAACTTCTCGTCGGTCGCGTCGCGCGAGAGATTTTCGATCGCGGCATTCGCGGCTAGTATAGCCCTCTCCTCGAAATAAAGCACAGACGAACCTAGTCCATACTGGGCTCTCGGAAAGGCTGATGTGCACGCGCGACTGTGTGCTCTCTGCGCGCAACTCTTGACGTCCTCTCGACTTCATCGGGAAAGACATCTCAAGACTCGAGAACAAGGAAGCCTTCGTCGACGCGTATACTCACCACCTACGATCGAATCCCTCCCTCGCGGGGGTGCATCAGTCGCGTAGTCGCATCAGTGCAGTGCGCGGGCGTGTATACCTATACGTATACGCACCAGAAACTGTGTGTTGTTCTCATCGTTCCCTCTCTCTCTCTTTCTACGCGCATTTTGACAGATGGGAAACTCTCTCAAGATGGCGATAAATGCAGCAGCAGCAGCCAAGGTGAGAGCCGATACACGGCGCACAGCTGTCTTGTTTACGTTGCTCATTTCGGAGCGGAGTGCGCTCGCAGCCTTCTAACGGAGTCGAGAAGTAGGACACACCACCGCCCTTTATCCGCGCTATATGTCTATGCTGGTGCTGGCGAGCACCGCGACTTTGTTGTATATACGTAGACCTCGTGACAGTAGCACTGGCAGCGACGTCCGTCTGCTAAACTGCGCGAAATTTCTAGAAAAATATGTGGCGAGGACTCGAGCATATCCTGCTCTCTCGACTCGACGGCCAAGGCTCTCCCCGTCGTTGATGTGTGCGAGCTAGGCTTATGTAAGCGCGAGAGAGCAGTTCAGTTCCGTAAGTACACGCTCGCGCGAGAAGCTGCTGCCTGATGGCTAGCTGCAGTTTAGCGTTGCCCAGAACGCGGAAGATAACAAGATTAGAATAATCCGAGCGCCGCCGCTATATAGGTACTCCTCTCCTTTTTAATGACATCATTGCCATCGACCGAGGAGTGCCAGCCGCCAGTATATTTTAGTAGCCAGCAGGCTACCTATATCCCAAGAGATAGAGAGACGTTTAGTATCGTTCGATAGCGCACGTGATTCGAGCGAGCCAGTTTGTTTATTAGTCACTCCTGCTGCTCCGATGTGCTCTGGACTTTCATCCTGTGCTCTGCCAGGACCCGCGTACCAAGAACAGTGCTTTTTTCGGGGCTAGGCTTAGTTGTTAGCACTCGGGAGTGTAATTGAAGTGGCACGCATCTGTCGGGCAGCACAATTATCGTTGATTGTTGTTCTGGTTAACACGCTTTACATTGCCGGGTTGGTTGTACAGATGCGCGAGTCAAAATAGCAGCAAGGAAGACACTTCTAGAGTATGCATTGGACAGTTGTAGACATATATACGTGTACCTAGTTTTATCTTTGATATTCTGCTGAGACGTGCTGGCTTTGTGGTTAAGAGCCAAGCAAACAGATATAGGCTTACATATTCATTGGGCTTAGAAAGAACACGCACACCTCATAAACAATGTTTTGCATGCAATTACAGAAAATGCTGTGGACAAAGCCGACAAAGTAGATTGAACAAAGTGGAAGAGCGAGTGGTGGAACGAAATTTCAATCAATGTGTCAGTGATACAAGAAAAATACAAGATGTTTGAGTCGCCTAGAAGCTTGCAGGAAGTCTGCATTGACTATATCTGTGATAATGTTATGGCACTCTGTGATTTCCACCCTTCGGAATCGGGTGGAACTTCCAGCAATTGCTTGTCTACGCCATCACTTGGTAAACAAATATTGAAGAACTTTTAAATCATACTCATACTGATACTGATTTTAAATTGCTTACCTTTCTAGATGAAGAAATGAGCTGCAATGTAGGCGAAGGCAGCTCCGATTCTTCTCAAGGTGCTCTACCAACCAATGCACCAAATAATCATGCTATGTTGAATTCTTGTACTAGACTCAGCTTTAAAGATCCTGACACCTTCTTACCAGCAGAAATTTCTGAGCAGCTTCTTTACAGCCTATGCGAAAGAAAGAAGCTGTCAGATTTGATCATCACACTTTTTGATTCAAAAACCACGAGGCTCAGGTACAACATCATGCCTTTCACACTGACACTTATTATTTGAATGATAATAATCTTTTTTAAACCTTTCAGGCATGTTAAATTAAAAGATGCATCAAACCTTACTGCTAAAGGGCTTATAGTTTTAAAGCAGCATAAAGTTATAGATTTAGAGGTGAATGGGTTAAAAATTACTGTTAATGATTTAATTAGTTGTTTGGGTGATTGGAGTTTGCAAAATCTTAGATCTTTAAGTGTTGCAAGAGGAAGTTTTATGGATTGTTCAAGGTTGGTTTCATTTTTTTTTTATTCACTAATTGCTCTGCTGTGAAAACCTTTCATTGATCTTGATAATCTTTCTTACAGATATTGTGTTGTAGTGGCATTAAGTAAACTTCGTGCTTTGCAGATCTTAAATGTATCTGGTACTGAATTCAATAAGCACGGGTTAGAAATAGTTGTTGAGGATTTGCCACTGTTAGAGAGCCTTGACATTTCTTGCACCAGAGTCGATGATATTTCCCCATTGAGAAAGTGCAAGGACAGATTGAAAGCATTAACTATGTATAATTTAAAAATAAGTGGCTGTGGAAATATGATATCGGTATTGTTGGAATTGAATGAATTAAGGAATTTAGATATATCAGACGAACGAGATGCGTACGTATTTGAAGTGTTTGCGCCTGTACGATCCAAGATAACAGATTTGTTGAAAGCAACTGATTGTATGCCGCATTTAAAAAGCTTGGATGTATCAGGTAGAATAAAATAGCTATTTTCTGCAAACCTATTCAGAAATAATGTTTCAACTTGTAAACGTCTTTATTAACGTTTTAAAATTTTGGCAGGCAAAGACGAGATAGATGGAAAGGATCTGTGGAATTTCATACAAGCCCATAAGCATTTGAAATTCTTAGGTCTTGTACACTCTGACGCTTGTTTCGAAGATTGTCTCATGAATCCATCAAACAAAAATTACAGGCCTGATCTTGTGGTATGTTTGATACTTGCAGTTTATCAAGTATAACGTCGAAAAGCGCTTTGTTTATTAATGCTTTTATTTTTTTAGGTGAGTGGTACTGCAACAGAATCTCAAATTTTGGAGTCTCTCAGAAGGTATCCAAACAGGCCGATCTATGTACAAAAATGCTTGTACAATCTGTTTCGCTTAACGTCATACTTCCAAGAAGCCAGAGTCGACGTAATAAAACTCGTCATACCTGGAATGAGGGCTCACCCACAAGAATTCCGCGTACAAATGGCAGCCACTGCGTGTCTTTATAATCTTACGAAGGGAGAACTCGCTACAAAGATCCATCCCTCTGTGTTGAAGCAAATCGTCGACCTGACGCTCACGGCTATGGAGTCTTATCCCAATCATTATCAGCTACAGAAGAATACTCTGCTGACACTGTGCAGTGACAGAATTCTCCAGGACGTAGCTTTCGACAAATACAGGTATAGCAATCATCCAGTGTCAAGACTAGGTGCTCATTCATACTTATCCTCATATCCCGATAATGAATCAATTTACGTTCACGGTTACAGGTGCGCAAAGCTGGTGATGAATTGTCTATCGGCCTTCGACGACGCCTCTATGAACCGCATGTCTGTGGCGATCTGCTCGATACTGGCCGCTAAAATTTCGACCATTGAAACGTCAATGCTGGGCGCTCAGCCCCAGTACATGTCGAAACTCCTGTCGATGGTACGCTCAAAGGTGCAGTCCAAATCGGTCGACATTACGATGAAGTTCACCTTGAGCGCCTTGTGGAATCTGACCGACGAGAGTGCCGCGACCTGCAAGGTCTTCTTGGAGGAAGGTGGCATGGAGTTGTTCCTCGAGGTGCTCGACAGCTTTCAGGGCGAATCCAGCGTTGAAACGAAAGTGCTGGGGCTTCTGAACAACATTGCCGAGGTATGTCCTTCCACTTTACTATTCGATTCCAAGTGCTTGACAGCTTTAGGCGCTTTTTGTTGAAAGTCAGATACTGCGCGATGTGTTCTTTTGAATTTTTAAAAATTACAGGAATTTTTCATAATCCTTTTGAACGTTTTTGCTATTAATAGTTTGTAACTGCGAATTTATTATCTATTCTTTCTGCATAAATGCGGCAGAAAACCGAAATCGTACCAATTCACATGCAAATGCATTACCGTCAAATTGGATTTTGCATCAAAATTTCATTTGCTATTTCGTAAAAGTATGCAGTAGACAGTATTAACGTTTAATCGACATTTTTCTTTTTTTCTAAACAGATCCGAATTAAAGAGGTTAGTAAGCGCTAAAATTTTACTATGAACGTCATGCCCTCGAAACCTTTGAATTACTTACTACAATTTAACAATATTTAACTGACTGATGAAAAAATCTTCGAAAGATTAAAACTAAAGACTAGCAACATTCATTCGAATAAAGAATCAAAAAGTTACTAATAGCAAGCATAAATGTATATACTTACTGGTGTAAAGTTCTATATTCATACCACTAGATGTAAATATGTATGTACTTATTATTCATCACGTCTATATCATGCACAAGTTTCATACCATCAAAAAACGATCGATGTCAACGGTTTTTTTTCTAACCTTTTTGCCGATAACGAGAAAATGCAAGAGCGTTAAATCCAATCAAAAATGAGTTCATAATTCATCAATCTCCCGACCTTATTGCCGCATACTTATTAGCCAGTAAAACTAGCCTCTTATTCACCAAGGTCTCATAATCACAACCTCTTAAAAGCAATTAAAATTTTGATGCAAAGTCCCATTCGGTACAAGAGCAATGAAATTTAACAACCGTATCTCACCATACATCGTTTCTCTTTTTCAACTCGAAAAAACTAGGTCGGCCACCTAAGGCACCGTCTGATGCAGCCGCGTTTCATTACGATGCTGTCGCAACTCCTGGACTCGAAACACATCGATGTCTCCTACTTCGCGGCCGGAATAGCGGCCCACTTGCTGAGCGACGGTCCCCGATTGTGGATCACAGTACCGCTACTGCCGACGCGCAACCAGTTGCTGGATCAGCTGGCCCGCGCTGTTACCAACTGGCAAACGCCCCAGGGCGAGATGGTCGCCTATCGAAGCTTTCAACCATTCTTCCCGCTGCTTCGCTGCTCCGATGCCTATCCCGTGCAGCTCTGGGCCGTCTGGGCCATACACCATGTCTGTACCAAGAATCGTAAGTTAATTTTCTTCAAATTTTTTTCAAATCGCTACATACATTCATATACACGACCATTACCCAAAGATTTCAAACTTGTCGCACGATGCAAATGAAACTGGCCTGGTTTTGTTAACGATTCTTAACGAGGAAATATTTGTTTTAAAGCGAAACGTTATTGCGAGATGTTGGTGAAGGAGGGCGGCGTGGAGATCCTGGAGTCGCTGCAGATGGAGAATAGCGAGAGCATAGCGCAACCGAATGTGCGCACTCTGTGTCGCGCGATCCTCGACACCCTAGCTCAACAACCATGCTAACGACGAGCGGCGGCAGTAATAGCAGCGCTCGACCTTCATACGATCATCGACGAACAACCAGACAATGACAAGCACTGACAAAAAATCTTCGATTCGCGACCGTTCTGTCGATCAATTTATGCAAACGCATGAGTTAGCAAAGTGATGGTGGTGATGATGATGTTGTTGATGAGGATGGTACATTTAAACAACCAAGGTTTTGAATCGCGCGCCGTTTTTAATCACACATATACACATACATCACACTTCAATGAAAATGCAAAAAAATTAGATGCTGTTGATCGAGCAAAAGTACCGCCCACTGGTTGGTATGCTAGTCAATTTATTCTCTTACGAAAGAAATGAAAGAAAAAGGAAATGGAAACGAAGAAATCTATCGCCCCTACTCCTCTTCGCTACCCCCAACCCTCTCGATCGATAGTCTTTAATGGCTAAAAGTTAACTACGACCTTTAGTTCCCTCTGATTCTGTAAAAGAAATCCGAGCTAGGGCTGTGCAATTTAAAGATCAATTGAGCATTGATTATCGGATAAAGAGGACGTCTTTGATTTGGCATGGCGCGCGACAGCCGTATGTATGACGAACGAGATGAAAACAAACGATGAAGTAATAATTACATGCCGCGAATGATTCGTCAAATAGTGAATCGAAATTTTTATAATTGATCAATTTAGGTAGAAGTTGTTTTTTCAAGGTTTCTTTAAAACTAATTTAATATTAATTACTTTAACTGTTGTTGGATTGTAAATATGTACCTGCCAAAAGGTAACCATATAATATTAAAAGCAACTTAGGGCTCATAAGAAAATGAATTTTGGAGTTGCCAGATAATGGTTGTAAGGATAAAATAAAACGTTATTAATGAAATTAATAAGTTTTATAGAATTCGGCAGTTTGATATGTATACAAAAAACCGTTGTGTTTGTTTCCCTCTCGTTCTCTCATCTGCAGCTTGTGAAGTCTTTGAGGGTTATTAAATTTTATTTAGTTCAAAAATTAATTATTTTAACAAAATTAAGCTAACAATTTAACATTTCGTATACACTCTAGGTAAATAAAAAAATTATGGATGTTTGGGCACTGTTACAAAGTATACTAACCTTGTTATGCAACTGAACGATTTATTATTTCTTTATATAGAGTAATATTAAAGTCGCTTTTAAGGCAAGTTAATTTGTATAAATTTTTAAAGAAAATGTAAACTAAATATTTACAACGATTAAATTCTCTTTTGATTTTAATTTTCAAATCATTTATTTCAAATTTTCTTACTTTTTTTAATATAGGTATCTCATTTCAGTACAAATGAGATTGAGAATTAATTATTTTTACCTTAGCGTGAAACTATACATTTTTTTAATTTTTGCTTTATATTCTGTAACTGATCGTTTTAAGGTGAATAAAGTATATTTGTTTGCATATTTTTTTTCTTTCTTTTATACATTATAAAAAAATTTACTGCCTCTATAAAGTAAGAAGTCTTATTAAGATAATTTTTTATGATGTACTATTTTCATATTTATTTATTTTTAATTAATTCTGGCAGAATTGTTGTAGTAATTCATCCGAACTTTGTAAAGGAGATAAAAAATATGAATTACGCATTGGCTCGATATTTCTATTGTCCCAAAAACTTTCATGATTTTTTTATTAATCTTGATATGATGCTTATTTTGCAGCATATTATGAATTAAAAAAAAAAAGTAATGAATTATTTAAACGAGTCCAAAACAGCCCTGGTTTTGATGTATGAGTGATTGTCGAATATACTTGTGGACCGAAAATATAAAATTTGTCAAGCTGATTGATAATATTTTTGGCTACATGCCGTCCTGGACGAATATTGTTAATGCAGAGTATTATAAATTATAGAAAATTATATTTGCAAGTAACAGAGATAACTGGCAGTTATTAAGCAATTATTACAAGTTTCACGATGCGCGCATAAGCATTGAGATGCTGTAATCTATCAAAGCGATATTTGCCTTTTTCCTCTGTCGATATATTTGTTGATCTTGGATTATGATTAGATTTTAAATCTAACTTATCCGAGTCTTGTAGAATTAATGAAAGAATGTAATAGACGGTCGCAATTAGCGATCATTTAATGAAAATACATATGCGTTGTGTTTCATAAAAAAACATTTCTTCTTTTTCTTACAACTTTGTTATTATTTATTTATCCCGTTTTTATAAAAATTTTGAAATATATATCTCTTTACGCATTTATATATATATATATATATATATATATATATATATATATATATATATGTGTGTGTGTGTGTGTGTGTGTCTTTAGAAAATGTTATACATTTTGCAGATTATCCTTCTTTAGAGAGACATGTTAATACCTTTATGCATGTTGTGCATAAAATAAAAAAATATTGTATATCATTTAATTTTTTCACGACATCATTTAAATAATATCGTGATTTAAGTAGAGATGGAAGATCAAAGCTCTTCTCGTTCAACTTTAGAAATAATTTCACAAGCCTAACTTAAATACTGACTTGAAAAAATCGCATGATACATGATGAATTTCATAGTGTTATGTATAATTCAATTTCCTAAAATAAATTACTGATTAATTCTAACAAATAATTTAACGAAATAACATCGAATTAGAGAGCACTAGGTTGCCAAACTTAATAAGCACGTAAAAAAGTAGAATATATTAGCATATTATATATGCCAATCAATGACGTTTCGCGCCACTTAAGTATTTATAATACCATGAGTTTGATTCTAATGAGACCGAGAATGTCATGACAACATAGCTGCATACAAAGCAGCTAGCAACATAGTTTGAATTTTTTAAATCAGTATTTAAAATTAGTTAATTTTTTTTTCAACATTAAGAGAGAGTTCTTTCACAAGGTATAAGTAAACTTCTGCTCGAATTCACTTATTATCTTCCTCAGGCAGCAACGACAGTCTTAAAAAACTTCAAGTTTACAAAGTTACACATATAAAAACAAGAATCTTTAAGTTGTACAAAAATAGTATGAAAAATGAAACAGACGTGCTCTTTTTACCCAAGACCTATCTTTCTGTCTGAAGAAAATTTAAAAAACTTCGCAAAACTGTCATCTCAACTAGACTTGGAAACGAGTTCACGTTGCGCAAAGAACACGGCATCGTGAACAGTAGCAAATATCATGAAACTAAGCTCGCCCTTCTCGAACATATCGCACTTTTGTATTTTATCATAAACTAGGGCTGAACAGGCTGCGAGGTAGACGGGGATTTCAATCTGGGCAAAGTCCGCTACGACTTCGCGCAGCGTCACAACGCCGCTCGAATCAATCTTGCTGACCGCACTCATGTCTACAACGATACATCTCAAGGTACATTTGTTCTCAAAATCATTGGCCTCTGCGTAAATGCCCTTCTTGGCGAGCTTGTGTCGATATTTGAGTACCTGCCGCGGCCGGACGCCGACCTTGTCTTGCAGGTCTGGGCTGAGGCGATTGGCGTTCACGAAATTCAAGTTGCCTGAGTAATGGAAAATTTTTACACCGAATATTTCAGCCACCTGCAGGCAAATGGAAAAGAAAAGTTATTGTCAGACCGTGTTCTTGAAAATCAATTCACACGTTTTTGTGGATTACTTACGCCTATGTAACGACTGGTGTCCAAGTACAACTCTGTATTTGGAACATGGCCTAGTAAGCAACTGTAAGGCCGTACACTTTGGAACAATACACTGACTATCGATGCTAATAATCCGCTGACTAAACCAACGTCAATGTTAATTAACACCGTCGTGAAAAACGTGATAAACCACACGATACCATCAATTTTGCTTAACTTCCAAAATTTGGCTAATTCTTTGGCTTGTACCAGCATTCCTTTCAATGCCACCTAAAAACGTTAAAATTTAAATTTATTACTGTTACACTTTTATAAGCAATACTGAAATCGCATTTTTAATATTCTCACGACTATGATCGATGCTAGAATACATCTTGGCAGTGGCTCGAAGAAGGGGCCAATCCATAACAGTATCACAAGTAAAATTAAGCAAGAAATTATACTAGCTAGCTGTGTTCTTCCGCCGACAGCTTGTTGAATTAAGGATCGACTCAATGATGCAGACACTGGCATACACGAGAAAAAAGATCCAAAGATATTACTGCTACCCTGTTAATAGAATTTCCAAACAGTTAATAAACTAGCAGTTTATATTTCCACAGAAATCATTAGCTTGATATATTTTACCATTGCAAACAACTCCTGGTTGGAGTCGATCTCGTAGTGTAATTTTTTAGCAAATATTAAACTCATTGACATAGTTACTGTGTAGGAAACCATGGTTATTCCAATGCTCTCCAAAGCAACAGTAGGTAATAATTTGAAAGCTGGTAACTGGGGTTCAGGTATTCTATCCAATTAATAAATCACCTTAAATATTTATAGGAATTATTTCTTGCAAGCATGCTGCGTTTTTATCATAATTAAAAGCTTATTCACCCTATTGGTATGTTTCCGACGGTCTTTATGTTATACAACGTCGGCAAGTCGAAATAACGAGAGACCAAAGTTCCAGCTATGACTGCTATCAATTCTATGGGTATAGGAAAACTACATTTTTTCCCGATCCAAGGCTGTCATTAAAATAGATTTTAAAATTAATTTTTTTTTCAATCAATAAATGTTAAAGAATTATAAGCTAGGTGTAAAGCATCGCAATGCCATACATTATATTTATATGAAATTATTTACTCACTTTTAATAACTCGTTGTTGAGAACCATTATACAGCTAGCAATAAGGGAAATTATCACAGCCGCTGTGTTCGCATCTGGAATGTCGTTGAAGATAACAATAATAGTCTGTAAAAATGTAAGTAACAAATATTATCTAATCAACTAGGCACACTATATTTTTAATCTATAGAAATATCAGTACTTTAATAAATTTGAAGTATCCTTTGGGCTTGGCTGAACTTAATCCTATTAAGTCAAACAGTTGAGATAATAAAACTTGTACTGCTGCTCCAGTAGTAAAACCATTGACAAAGGGTTCACTGAGTAATGTACTGATAACTCCCAATCTAAATGTGTACATTATGAGCTGAAAAAAATATTCTTACTAAATATTATTACATTTCCAATTGATTTTGATTGATAAGAAGTTGCATTAAAAAATATAATCTTGAAAAAAAAATTTTTCAATTTAAAATATTTTTAAAATAATTTTTTTTTTTCAAATTACCTGAATTATTCCGACCATGAACGTGACAGCTGTTGCCACTTGTATTGGTGTGTATATTTCTGTATTTTGCAGCAACAGCTGGGACCCTTCTTGTGTATTATTAGCACTACTGTTGGTCTCCAAAGGTGTTGCGTAGGAAGTGACAGCTCGGCCTGTCATAAGACAAACCACTGCGAATGTTCCTAGTTTATGAAGAAAAAAAATGATTGGAATGTCTCTTAATCAAATACTTTAAATCAATTTTTTTCATTCCTGGTTTTATCAATATATGAGAGCTATTTAAATGATTTGTAAAGAAAAAAGTATACAAGTAGAGCAAGAGAAATGAACTTTTTCCTTTGATACGCAGTAACTAATTGATACCTACGAAAAATGTGATGTATAATTTAAAGATTTCCATTCTTACCCATAGAAACATGTCTGGAAGTACCAAGGAAGACGTATATAAGTACAGGAAAAAATGCCATGTATATGCCAACAACTGGTGTTAAATTTCCTAACAGCGCATATGCCATTCCTTGAGGAATATGCATTATAGCAACAGTAAGGCCAGAAATAACATCGTGTATGAAGTCGGTTTGCCATTTATATTTTCTAAGCCAGTACGAGGCTGGTATCACGTTTTGTACACATCCTTTACAACTCGAGGATCCTATTGATTTTTTAATATTTTGTATCACTGTGAAAACAACAAATCAGTTACTGAGAAAAATAGTACATTTCTATTAACAGTGGAAAATTTCATACTCTGAATATACATACCAGATTTTTTTGGTTTCTCATACTGATATAATTGATGTAAATCCTGTTGTTCGAGCACAGGCCTCTCCACATCCAGCTTCAAAATAGCTTGGGACTCCTTTGCTATGTTATTTACAGCAATATTCAAATAATAATCGTTAATATCAACAACCTCCAACACAAGAGAAGCAAAAATAATGACATAAAAAAAAATTGGAAACTCCTACAAGATTCCCGCATTTTTTCAAATTTAAATCCTCATGTTCCTGGAAGTGTTTACTTACATGTCATTGAAACCGCGAATGTAATTAAACGAGTTTATAAAAGTCACGAAGTATTGCACATAAAGCCTACGAACTTGGCAATTGCTCGCATGTGGCGCTTCGTCTTCGAAACTACTTATACCAATTTTAAACTGTCAGTATTGCTTCGAGCAAGGGAGAAAAAAACTTTATCGATAGCGTATCTATTAGAAACACTGCTTCCGCGTTGTGTTCGCAATAAAACATATTATAATATAGATAGTCGGCACATCAGCTCGAAGAGCGCTCTCTTCAGTCTCTCACCTTGAAATCGACGCAAGTCTTGCGTAGTGTCGTTGTCGGATGCCATGGTTTCGTAAGCTGCTGCTGTCGCTGTTTTCCCCGCGAAACCGCAAGACGATGAATTTTTCAAATTCACCAGAGCAGAGACATGTCGCACTTATAAGCTGGCTTTTGCGCTAATTGCATCACGGGGATCCTATCCTCGTGACCATCGCGCTCGCACGACTCGCGGCAGCGATGCTGCGCGACGATGACCATTTAAAAACGCGCATTCGCGAGGAGAGGGGGCATCCCTTCCCCCTAACCGAGCACGACGAACAGATGGTGTCCCTCAAGTCTTTTCCGTCTGCGTCTGCGGTTTACGAGTTCGCGCTTATAAGTACTTAGCTATATCTATATGTTATTCTATATTTTATTAGTTCTCTTTCAAATCGATATTGCAGATGGCGTGCAGCACGTGTATGTTTGAATAAAAGAAATTCAAAACTCGAAATCTTTATCAATGTTCTTCTTTATTGTTTAAAATGTTGTACATATATCTCGTGATCATGATTCATTTTTGAATATGATCCATTCATTCTCATATACACTATATGTTAATTATGAAGTGTTACAAAATTATTTTCAAGTATTTGTAGGTAAATGAATCTGACATTATCTAGGTTTCCTTAGTTACCTAATTTATACATGTTGCTAGTTATAAAAAAAAACTAATGAATAATTAAATATTCAATTTTATTAAATTCATTTGTATTATTGCAGCAGCAATTACTTTTAGAAATTTGTACACGGTGAAATCACGGCACCAGTATTACTAAATGCTCCAAGAATTGTTTTCCTCTCAAAACACGATCTTTCTTAAATGTATAGATAATTATCATTAGAATAATTACTTCTTGGCGAACGATATTTTCATTGCGTGAGACGGCGTGATCTTGAAACCTTGAAGCGCGTCTTTAGCAGCTCCGGATTGAACTTCATTTTCAAACTCTACGAAGGCAATGTCGTGTCGATTTGGAACCAATCTTACTTCTTTGAAGCCTGGGAATTGATTGAACAGCATGGACAACATCATTTCGCTGGTTTCGTCTGGTAAGTTTGTAAGGAAAAGAATTTGATTTGGAGGTTGCTCTGGAACAGCTGCATTAGCCATGCCAGCGTGTTGAGCAGCTCCAGGCGTGTAACCCATTTGTTGTTGCTTAGCTTGTTCCTTTGCCCTCTTTTTGGCTTTCTTTGCTTCTTCGTCGGCTGCTGGTATAACTCTCTTTGGTTTCTTTGGCCTTTCCGTAAAGGTGCCCTTCATTTTTGCAATAATATCACTGTCTGTTTTAGAATAGTTTATTCGCTGTAAAAAAATATATATATATTAAATAGCATTCTAAATAAAACTGCAATATGATTAAAAAATTTTGATAATTACCATTGGTTTGTCATAAAATGGGAAACCTTGCATAGACCTAAGAGCATTTGTTGCACTAGCGATTTCCTTGAAAATCACAAAAGCTTGACCACGCATTTTGAGAGTTTTTAATGCTACTATGTCTAAGATTTGACCAAACTGTGAAAATATGGCATATAATGACTTCTTGAGTTCATCTTTCTTGATCTTTTCGTTTAAATTATTTATGTAAATAGTGTTGTTTGGCCGAATATCCATGATGTACTGAAAACAAAATGATGAGGTTATCTTTCGAAAAATTATGAATCAATATTAATTAATATTACAGAAAACGAGAAAAATGAATGAGGTCAATATAAAATATAAGTTGAAAAGAGAGATAAAATCAGTTTGATTGTAAGTATATTTCATGAAAAGCCTGAGTAAAAACACCATTAACTGCTAAGGTGCTCTAAACTATCAACTGTTTAAGATGCTCATTTTTCAAAAGTACGCGAATTACGAAAACGTACATCAACTTACTGTGTGTTTGAGACTCTAATAACTACTTCTTGCCCTTTCTCTAAAAATAATTTAAATATGAACTCTAGTATATCGCGATCGGAATTTTGGCGTCAAGTTCCTTCTAACATGCCTACAAACGCCATCAAATCATGCTAACCTAACTTTTCGGAATGCTATATACGCGGTCGCGGCAAAGGTGGCTCACATGTAAGCAAGCCCATAAAATCGAAAATAAAGTTCAATTTTATAAATCGTAATTTGTTAAATACTATCGTTTTTATAATACTTCAGAAAATTTATAAAGACCTGAAAATTCCAAGTATCCAACAATATCTTTTTTATAAGTAGTAAAATAATTAAAAAAAAAAAAACTTTGCGTTCTGCTACGCATCAGGTCACATGCGTACTGACCCTGATTTTTCAAACTCATTCGTGTTCAGGCTTGTGCGGAGGGAACGCATCATCGGTGCAAAGCCAAAGCTTGCGTCAACCGTCCAATGTCAACAAACAGTTTATATTTTTTTTTTCCCCAAGTCTGTGTTCTGTACAAATCGTAGTTTGTAAGTGGAAAGCGGCCAACGGGAGGAAAGATTTTCCAATTTTTCTGACTGTAAGATGCGAGTTTGTTTGATTATTGGAGAAATTTTCATGTTTTGATGAGAAAATGGAGGAAGACGACGTTTGCGATCTGACGATCTCGGAAAAATTCCAGGAACCCAGAAAGAAGTTTTGGCTGGTAATTGATGTAGTCCTTTGTTTTGCTCTACTTCTTATTGCTTGTGTAAATTTTTGAAATTGAGTACTCAAGTGCATAAGTTCAATAAAAAATTTCCAATAACTGTTCATATTCAGTAGTTAATATTTTCTTTATTATATAATCATTAAGTTTTGTCATTAATTACGCTCCAGTCGACGAAATATACAACGAAATTAGCTTTCTGACCCATCTAAACACCTTGTATTTCTAGCGTTCCAGAAAAAGAACAAAAAGCGATGCAATTAGTGTTAATTCAATGGATATATCCATAGATTCTACACTGGGAAAAAGAAAGAAGCGAAGAAAGATATCAGAAGTAGCTAGTAGTTTTTTCACATCAGCGAGTGCCAAATCACTAGATAGAACTATAAATGCATCAGAGATGTCATTTATAGATGTAGAAACCCCTTCTGCTAAGAAAAAGTTTGTATTTTTTAATTTATTCTTAGTACAAAACTTTGTGAAAAAAAAAAGTTTAATAATTGACATATTTTTAGGATAAGAATAAGCAACGAACATGCAGGCAATGTAACCATAAGAAGTTGGATGTTGGAGATAGCAGAATTAGATATTGCATCTACTTTAAGTCGTAGAGAGATTAAGCGGCAAGAGGCAATATATGAACTATTTTGTGGTGAAAACGTACTATTAAATGATCTCTGTATACTAAGAGACTTTTATTATCAACCTATACTGTCTACTAATATATTCACTTCGGAAGAAATTGATACATTATTTGGAGATGTGTCAAAATTCATTCAAATTCATGGAAAACTACGTGATGAAATGGTTGAGTTGCGAGATCGCTCAGGATTCACAGAATGTGTTGGTCCTACTGTTGTGGATTGGGTAAGAATAATAATTTTAAAGAATAAAAATGAAAAAATTTAGTTATAAAAAATATTATTAAATTTTCATTATCATGTTTAGCTTGCACAGTTAAAAGATTTATACATTGAAAGATGTCGATCACAAATTTGGGCAAGACATATCCTGGATGTTAAAAAATTGACCTGTAAACGCTTCCAGGACTTTTTGAAAAAAAGATCTGAGTCACTCAGGTCAACAGACTTATGGACGTATTTAGACGTACCACGTTCAAGAATAGTCAAATATCCCTTGCTCGTTAATGAAATTTTACGTCATACTCCAGGTGGGCATGTAGATGAAGCTGCTCTGAAAAGAGCAGGTGAAATATTGTCAGAGTTATTAAAAGATATTGATGAAGCCATGGGAGATGCTGAATGCAAACTAGCCCAGACAAGAATAAACGTGAGATCAGAATATGATCAAAATAATTGTATTGAATCTGCTACAGATTTGATAACTGAAGGGCCATTAAAGGACCTAAAGGGAATGGTAAAAATCTTAAACCTTATTAAAAATAATATACAACGTATAACTTTAATTAATATAGAATAGAATAACTTATTCGTTCCTTTTTGCTTTTCTACTTTACAGAAGTATCATTGCTTCCTATTTAACACGTGCTTCGCATTGACTCGATCGAATCGACGTCCTAACAGAAAGTACAATCTCTGTTTTCCAATAATACCTCAAGATCAATTAAACGTACAAATCGTGACACCAAATAAATCTGTTGCCAGTTTTAAGATAGGAGAGTACATTTTGATGAGTGAAGATGAGCACCATAGAAGACACTGGCTAGATTCTTTTAAACGTCTTTCCACGCCTAGATTTGAATCAAGACGAAAACAAAATACTGCCAAAAATACTGAAAAAGGTAAAGAAAATGAACCAGAAGTTCCTGACTGTATTAAAACTGAATTAAGTAGGAGATCAAAAAATGGTATTAGAGATGGATACTTTACCATATCATTAAGAAAAACGTTACTAAGGCAAACTAGGAACAGCATTGACAATACATAATTTATATAACTTATTCTTTATTTTTATACTACTTAATCGAGTCACACACTTCAAAATTCAAATCTTACAAATATAAGATTTGACAAAAAACTTTTTTTAAGTCTCTAAAAGATAGTTATAAATGTAACGAATATTTCACAAAATACTTTATATTTTGTACAACGCTATACCATCTAGGCAAGCGTTTATATATCAAAGATTTGTAATAAACTTTTATATCTCACTTCGTAATGTGTTATCACCATTCTTACAAATTCCTATTCCAGTAATTACTTCACCAGAACTAAGATTTTTGTAATCTACTTGGATTATTAATTTAAAACGAAATATCTGAAATAACATATATAAATAATACTAAAATAAAAAAGGCCTTGTCATGAAGATTAAATATTTCAATAAATATAACAAACATTAATTCGATAAAAATTCTTTTCCTCTTGTAGTTCACTTTTCTTAAAAATATGTTGCAAGTTATATAGCAGCCATCCAAGTGAATTTCAAAAATCACAGTGATTGTGTGAGTAAGAAAAAAATTTGCCCATTTAAAATATTATGTCTTTGTTGGTTTCATTGAATTTCCGTCGGGATATCTCTTCTTGAATGCTTTGATCAACTGTGGATCAATCAAATGCACACCATCCACTTGATTTCCTAAAGTAATCCAATTGGGTTGCACATTATGAGGTCTTCCAAAGAGTTCAATTTTCCGTGTTCCAGGACTCATCCTCTCAATTATCCCATAAATTTCATCAGGCTTGTGACTCGTCGCTCTGACTTCGGCAACAATCACGTCGCTATCTAATCCCCGGTTAATTCGCGGATTTCCCTTCATACCCACAAGACAATGCTCCTTACCATGATTCAACCAATGACCCGTACGACCAGTTCGAATTATCCTTTGTAGTTGATTTGTCTTGACCCAAATTATCTCGTCTACCCGCTCATATCCCCAAAGTTGAAGACACTCTCTGCCCAATTCCATAGCTCTACCTGTCACCCACAAGAATAACAATCCTTCATCTTGCAGTGCTGGAATGCCTAACTGCCGCATCTCGTCATCTGACATTGTTCCATATGGCAGCTCCATATGAATATCCCATGGTGGGTCTGCCATTATAACAGCAAATTTGCCTAATACAGTCATGTCCAAGTATCGCAGATCACATTGTATCCATTGTGGTGGATACAGAGTCAATTCAGTACTATTCTTATTGGCTAATGTTGAAGGGTTTTCTGGTATATTAAGATTGGCTGCATGCTTATCAACATTACCATTGTTTATTGTGGTTTCATCAATAGTGACGTTATTTTGCTGCTGCTGAGTTGTGGAACCATCAACTTCATAATGTACATATTTACAAGTGTCCATATGGAAACAAGTATTTAAAAAACTACAATCGCCTAGTGATTCATCTGTGTGAGCTTGAATTATTTTTTTGAAATGTAATTTCTTACATTTGTTTGCAAATCCTTGATTAAGCTTAGCACAATCAACTCTGGTACCATGAGGGCAAAATTCCATGACTTGTGCACCACCTTGAGAGCGAAACCTTTCTGCTAAAGATTTTTCCTTGGAAGTTTGCTTCGATAGCAGGTCCAAGATCTGTTCACCAACTTTTTTATTTTCTTTTTCACGAATTGTTGGCATTAATATGAGTGACATAATATCCTCCGTACTTTTAGTGTCAAGTTTCATTTGTTTATCGGGTGGTGGGTTATCACTTGTTTCTGATGTTGTTGATTCCGTGCTCTCTGCATTTTCAATAATATCTGGAAGACATTGAGCATGCAAAGGCTGTGCTTCAGCAAATGAGAGAATTGTGTATCCAAAAACTCCATCTTCAGTTACCTCTTTGATTCTACATTAAAAGGTATCAAGTTATAACAGTTTTTTAATTATAATAGAATATGTTGAAAATTTGTTTTATACTGACTTCACGACTTCCTGGGAAGAGAGCTTCTCTAGTATCTTATTTATTTCAGCGTGTGAAACGTCAGCATTCAAATTCTTTCGTAATTGATCCAGAATCTCTGCTGATGTGATAGGTAAATTTGCATGGGTTTCGTGTAATATACACAGCACATCCTGTTCATACTCTGCATGATTGGATGATACTGACGTAGTTGGACCTAAAGAATATTATGTAATAACGTTTTTTCATTACATGTAATTGCCTACATTAAAATAAATATACTACCAAATGTTTTATATATTTATACCTGGTGATCTGAGAGGCTCACTGTTGGGTGACGAAGACAAAGAGGCTCCAGCGGTTAACGTGAACAACTCATGTCTCTCGCGTTTTCTCTTTTGTAACTTCTCCCTGAGACAATTTCTTTTTATCTTGATAGCTTGAATTTCTTCAAATGCGTCGGACATATTTTTATTATTTTTGCACACTAACACTAATCACTCCAAAAACTATTTTGGAGTTCGTAATTTTTCTGACTGTAAATATCGTACAAATGCCATTTGTCTCACTTAAGTTTTCCTGTGAAACTTACAATTAAGATTAAAACAAACTACATGAATTAAAATATTTTCTCGTTTGTTAGAATTGCACTCCAGCAACAACACGCTGCGCTTATCGCATTGTTGTTTATACACTCCCCGTATGTTCGCGAGGTTATGGATACCTTATATATATATGCAGCTGCAGCTTATATATACTGAATGGCGCTTCATATATGTCATCAGCGTTATTTAAAAATGGCGTTTGCGGGCTTCCTATCGGAGCAACGTTGTTTATATAGGCCGGTTATTTAAAAAAAAATGGTTGCCTGGATAATCCAGTAAACAACTCAAAAGTAAATTTTAAGAAGTAATAATAATGTACTTAATTTTATAAAATTTATATTCGTTTGATTTCTATTGATAATGAGATTTAGCATTGTTTGGTTATGACATTTAGTTTACTAACTCTAGCGTCGGTAGTTCAATACAAATTACTTGTACAAGTAATTGCTCAAAATTCTACTTCAAGAACGTAATATGTAAATTATCAATGGATGTAGTCATTGATACTGCCAAAAATGGATTCTATACCAATGTACGATGATGACAATGAATGTGGAGATCAGTGCTTTACAGAAAACACTGATGATTTAGATTATGAATATCCACCTGAACAAGAAACTCTAGTTGAGCTTTACAACTACTGTATTTCACCCACTTTATACGACACTTTTTGGTATTTAGTCCCACTTATTGTTGCATCATCAATTTGTAATATAGCTGCTAGAATTAGTGAGTAAATTTGTTTTAATGACTATATAATTTGAATTTAATTAAGTCTTCATGAGATCTATTTATTATAGGTCACATTCCTCATAAAGTATTTCACTGTATAACAGCTTCAACGGGCATTTATCTAGTTTGGCATTATGCGTACGAATGCTTTTATTTGCTTATATTATTTATTTTACTTTTCTATCTCTATCTACATTTGCCAAAGGATCTACGTAGAGGAACAAAAGTCTTCATTCCAAGTCTTGTATTAATTTTATTCTGGTTCGTAGACCTGAATAATCATTCATATTCACACTGAATTATTCAGGAATATTTGAAATAATATAATTATGATTTTAGTGAATTTTTTATGAAACCAAAAGAATGGAACAAAGTTCGTGGTGTTATAATGATAGCTGTGATGAAAGCCTCTAGCGTTGCTGTAGATAAATCAGAATTGGATACTCCTACAAATTTTTATGAATATGCTGGATACATGTTCTGCAGTGTAACAGTATTATTTGGTCCATGGACAACTTTTGAAAATTATGTAAATCTGTACAACAAAACAAAATGGGTAAGTAGATTGTGTTATTTAATTCTTAATTTAAAGAAATAAAGTAATGTGCAACAAATTGTTTTTCTTAGAAATTTTGGTGGATTTTTGTAGCAGTGGGTTATATGTTGGTGGCATTTGTCTGTCTATGTGTATCAAATTGCTGGACAAATTGGATTTTAAGTGATTCAGGTGGAAGGTATAGTAATACTGTAATAGAATGATGAATAATAAAAAAACAATTTATACTTGTGAATAATTAAAAAAATTAAATTATCTGATATTTTTTAGATGGATGGTGGCTTTTAGAGATGCTTTAGGATTTAGAACATCGCATTATTTTATTTGTTTCATAGCATCTTCAATAATGTTGACTGGAGGATTTCCATTATCTCAAACAGTGATCACCAAGCCTTTAGAAATAGAAGTGCCTCGATCACTTGTACAAGTTGTAATAAGCTGGAATATTCCAATGCACAATTGGCTGAAAACATGTAGGTTGAATTTTGAAAAGTAATTTTAAATTTATCTATTAGAAAAGGAATCTATTGTTTAATTTTACAGATGTATTTCGTCCTGGATGCAAGCAGCTTGGGAGATTTGGAGCAATAATAATGACTTATGTGGCAAGTTCTTTATTGCATGGATTAAATTTTCAGCTTGCAGCTGTTCTTCTTAGTTTGGGTTTCTATACTTACATTGAGTACCAACTAAGAAAATTACTAGCCAATGTTTTTGATGCTTGTATTGCTTCAAAGCAATGTTCTTTGCACAAATGCGAACATTCAAGGACTTCCATGAATTGTTACTGGGTCACTTTAGTGAATGCTACCTTTGGTTGTTTAACCATGTTTCACTTATCCTATTTGGGCCTCATGTTTGACACATCAGATACTCAAGAAACTGGTTACAGTTACAGCCATACTATTGAGAAATGGTCACAACTTGGATTTGCTAGTCATTGGGTTGCTTTTGCTACTTATTGTGCTTATTACTTGATAAGGTGACACAATTAATATTTTTATATTTATTCTATAAAGTACAATCATTTACTTCTAAGTAATGCAATAGTCGACACAATCTGTATTCACTGTAGATTTCATAATATTTAAAGAAAAATAAATTTTGTATCAAATTTCTAAAAAAAATGTATGCATAGTAGTTATTTTAATACCTGCAAAAAAATTTGTGTAAATATTAAGAATGATAACTTTGGGGGATACTCAAATCAATACACAAAATATCATTTCAAAGCTTTAATTTTGCAAAGCCCATCTATGCATGTGTCCACAGTTACTTACAGAAAAAATACCAACATTTCAATACATATACTTATAAAAGAGGACTTGCGTACATAAACCTTCTACACATTTTTTTACTTATGTACATACATTTTACTTATCATGCCAGGAAGACCGACATTTATCGCATATTTAAAACAAAATGATGAGTGTACAGAGTCTAACAAGTATTACGTATTATATCTTTAAAAAAAAAACTAGATATTTTATGCGTATTAAAGTATATATATATAATATATGTATATATGCGCTTTTATTCTAATTTTAGACATAATATTTAATATGAAATTCTCGCTTTGTAAATGCTCAGTATGTTTACAAAATTAAATATAACATGATTCAGTTTTGTATGAAACAAACCTCTACTCTCTTTCTCTTTTCTTCATATAATAATTTTATAGTACTATAATTATAAATTTTATTTGATTTATTTCATTTGATCAACACTTGTATCGCAAAAAGGATATTTGATGATGTCTAACCTTTGTTTATAAAAACAAATAGTAAGTATTCGTAAAATTAGTCTATAAAATTACATATACAAATTCCAAGATTGTCATTCATTCTCAAAAAGATCACTAGGAGTAGATACATATCTTGTACATCATAAATATACATTTTTTTCGATGGAATAACATAGCAAATGTGAGTAAAAAGAGTAACGATATCACTCTTAATTGCTTGATAACGTTAGCTCTTATTAATAACTAATTTGATATCAACATTTGTTATTTGAAAAAAAAAAGAAAATGTAAGTTACAGTGACAAATTTTACGAAATCTAACTCTGACAACTTTTGCGTTACCTGCTATAAGATTTTGAAGTTTCAAAAGTTATCTTACAAGCTTGACATTAAGGTTTAAACGTCTGTGTTTCAGTCAATACTCAAATTTAAGCAAGAGCTACAGAAATCGTTCAGTGCAGTCTTCAGTAAAACGATTCAAAAACATGTATACTGAAAAATTCTTAGGCCATTAGATTAAATAGCACGTACAATTTTGAATATCAGTAGAAGATGTTTGAATCAGCTCTTTCATTTTAAAGAAACCCGTATACATCTTCCTATTAGATCGCGTCTGTGCGTTTTTGATATATGTACTTCCAAACAATTTTCACTATAAGCAGCGGATGCAATAATAATTGGAGAATTTTTGTGGAATTTCATTCAGACATTTTTACAATGCGTTTATTCTAAGAAAATGTGCAAAACAGTTAACAACTAACTTATGATATACTATAAAACATAAATAGTTATATTTATCAACATTCTTCAAATTAAAAATGTCTGAATTATAAATCCGTTTTTCGTCTTTCTACGAAATACAATATATCTTCATAGATTTTAATAACTGCAACTAAAAGTGAACGTATTTTATTTGTTGATATAATAGCTTCTGTAAACGCTAAATATATAGTAGTAGTTCTCGAAACTAGTGCAAAACAGGTGATTCTCGAACGAGTGTGAGGTTGTACAGCTTGAGCGAAGCAAGGTAGACAATCACACTCCAATTTTGCGTACGCTTGCGCGCGTACGATTGGCACTTTACGTACGGATTGTTGAAAATTACAAATTCTGGAGAAGAATGCACACAAACGCACAAACTTCTAAAATTATATTTCGATGCTTCCGAAAAATAAAATTATGTACAATTATACGTATGCTAATCACTTATATATAATTTTTTGTCCCACAATTATACACGGCGAAATAATACATAATATATTAATTATCTATAATAAACAACGGTGCATAATAATAAATAAATAATCGCTAAATCATTTGTATCGGGACAAAATTTTACCTTTACTCTTATAAATTTCATCACTAATTGCTTTTCACTACCGCATACATATAACGTATATGTATCAGTGATTCAATTATGCGTTTCTACAACACAAATATACAGATTGGCAAAACACACTAGCACGATTAAACGGAAAAATCGGACAAAATATACTTTTCCTTGGACGGTCTTTATTGCATTGGGATACCATAATCAGAAAAAATAAATACATCGATTCAACGCAATTGTACACAATTTTCTCTCGGATATCGAAAAAGCCACGATTGTATGATAGTATCAATGCTCGACAGCAACAGCATCATCGGCGTTTATCAAAAGACTTTGTGCCACTGAAACACTGTCCGTCAAAGACCTCGCTCATTGATGTATATATATATAGGTATACTTTAAGAAATCTCTACCCACCCTTTAGAACATTGAAGTGTTAAAACATTGGAGTGGAACTTCCCCGATCACCGTTAGTACCGTTTTCGGGTCTTTTCGTTGTTTCATTTTTAGCGAGTGTTATACTTATTTAACGAAGGAATTCGATCGAGTGGCTCTTTGAACGGTTCGCCTTGGAAAAAGAACGGACAACTAACTTTTGTATAAATTACTTCAGATGCAAGAAACTTTAAGAATAATCATAAATTATTGAAATCAAACTTGATTTTCGATAAACGGAAATATAAATCAAGAAAAAAAGACTTTATCTATAACTTTGACAGAACGCACAGAAGATCATAAACTCGAAAAATGAAAGAAAGAGATTACGTTAAAACGAAACCGCCCAGCAAAAGCCTCAATCTCAATTCCATCCTCCGCATCATCATCATCATCATCATCATCATCATCATCATCATCATCATTTTGATCCACGGATGCGTGCATGTGCGAGGTGCTGTCTATCTACGCGTATACGAGAGCCCTCTTCGCATGGTAATCCTCGTGAACGGTCCCGTCCCCGTAGCAGGTCTTGGTCGTGCATCAACGGCCGATGGTGAATCGAAGTGTGCAATCGAGTAGTATTGGTGCGTCGATGACGAAATCGGACGGACGACGATAGACAGAGAGGTGAGAGCGGCCCTACTGGATGATGGGATTGACGCGGTGGGAGCGGCGCCGCTGCTGGGAGACACGGGCTGCGACAGCGGGGCCGCCACCGACGGCCTCCGGCGTCCCGGTGCCACTGAGAATATCGGTTAGTCATCTGATAATTGCTTTTTTGTAACTTTTTGACGTGCGCGCACTGCAAAAGTTAGAGAAAAGAACAAACAGAGGGTCGGTATCGTTTGACTGTTCTGGTTAGACACACTTGTATTTTTTTTTTATTTTTTTTTTTCATTTTTAATATAAGGCCTGTGAATGATTGATGAGGGGTGATTTTTGTTCAGTCTCGCTTGCCTTTTGGTTGATGGTGTACGTCATCGTGTGTGCTTAAATCAATTGTTGGATTAATAACCGAGTATTTTAAAATTTTGTTTGATGACCTCAATACACGTTCAACGTAAAGACAAGCGCTGTACTCGTGCGCTTATACTGAAATGAATATTTTCATGCGTGACGATCAAACATTCCAAGATATCGGCGTTGAGTTATTATGCGATGCTTTTATCGAAATTATTATAAAGGTTGCTCGTTTACTCAACGCTGACATTGAATGCTTGCATGTATGACTGTTAGTGAAATATAAGAGTTAATATAGCTACGCTTATAGACTAATGAGTACACGGTACCAGGAAACACATCTAGTCTACTATGGAAAGATGGTAACATAACAATTAAGATGGGGGATGAAACGATAATACATGCGCTATAATAGTATTTTAACTGTATAAACTCTTCGGCAACACAAATTTAATCCCGTGCAATGAAATCAATCGCTTGAGTAATTCTAAGCAAAATTCTAGCTTTACAACATATTTTGATGTTATTAAAAAAAATATATATATATATATATATTATATTTAATAATACTTTGTTAAACGGTTATACTATATATTCTAGGCCCAAAAATAACTGTGGTGTTTTTAAGAAAAGCATATCGGTGCTGCAAAAATCTTAATTTTTTTTACATTAAATACATTAATGTTATAATAGAAACATGTCAGCAAAATTGTATAAATCTTGTGACCCACATAGTGGACGCATAATTCGCGTATCATTCTTTATGGTAACTCATGCGTTAGACTATCTACACCAAAACAAAGTAGTAAATCAATGAACAACAGAATACGCAAATGTGTGTTCTGAAAAAGAAGGCATATAAGGTAACTCCTATTAAAAATAAGCAAAAATAAGGGGTCAGCCGATAAACTTGGGGTATTACAGACAAAATAAATGGCGGGAAAAATCCCCGATCGAGGAATTGCGCACTGATGCGAGTAATCTCCTGATGAATAAAAGAACGTACTCCGATCGGGGATCAGAAAGAAAAAAACAACGTACACACAGCCTCGACAAACTGCATCATCAAACCACTCTAGCATAAAAATCAGCAAAATTCATCGAAACTCGAACCAGCGGTATACGCTCGAATATTAACAACAACAAAAAGTACACAGCTCCGAGCGAGGGGTATTACAGGCATAATATGCACTATACACGCGCGCGTGCAGCAAGACCAGACTTACTGCCTGAGCGAGTGGTGTCGGGTGATCCGCTCGGCTGTAGCGGCTGACCTCGTCGTGGCCGTCGGCTGTGTCGAAGCTCGCGTCCCGGTCAAGTTATTGTTATCCGCAGCTGCACTAGGTCGCGAGCCAGCGCGACTCGTGCTCCTGAGGCTGCTTCTTGTCAGCGGCTTCGCCGGCGCACTGTTGCTCTCCGTAGGAGCGGCTTCGGTTTGTTGCTGCTCCTCGAGCCTGTTCAGCTCGGAGGAAGAAGCCTCGGCCGCATTGTGCGAGGGTTTGGACTTGGCGCGCAGCTGATGAGTCGCGGTCGTAGATCTGTCGCTCTCCAGGGCGGCGCTCTTTCTACAAGTTGTTGGGCTGCTGGAGTTTACGCTTTTGTCTCTCGGGTTAGTGTTTAGAGAGTGGATTTTTTTGCGCTTAATTTGTCGCGACGTTAGGTTGCACGTGCTGTGCGCACATATATGTGACATGTAATTATCAAGAGAGAAGAGGTTTTTTTTTTTCGTAAGACACAAAAGAGAGTGGTTTGGAACGTTCGGAAAAGTGTTTTGCTGTTAATTGGAAGACATCGAACTAGTATGGACGGTTTTCTTGATTTTTTCGGAATTCGGTGGGAACGTCTATGCGAATACCCTGGTGATCTCGTAATTACGACTGGGTCATGCGGACCCGAGTTATCTTCATAAATTTTAAAATAATTGCACGGGCTTTCACACAAACCTTCCCATCTGGACGGAAATTCGAACATTCAATTATCAAGTGTTTTACAAACATCTAAGAGTGTTACGGATAAATAGGCACCAGATCATCACATTTAGACGAGCTACCTATTTTGTAGGTATCGCTAAGTAGTACGATTACAAGAATTGGCTCCAAGCCTCACTTTTCCGTGACATGCATTGCATCTTGAAAGCTGTTGGAAATTTACATTGACTACCGATGTAATTTTGTTCTAAATTTCGCTATTACAACGTGTATAAATTGCAAATTGACTTCTAGCGCTTCGCATCTTTGAGAATATCTGGTAAGCTTTCAAAGGAATGCCAAGATAAAGGTTCTGTAATCTTGGGATACTACGTTATAGTCAAATAAGCATACTAAGAACAGTTCAAGCAAATTATACATGATCCATGATTTCTCGTCATTCCCTTAGAGATAAAAGAACGATTGTAATAAGGCACCGACGCATTATGTCGAGCCTACATAGCAATACGAGAAGAATGCGCTTTCTGCAACTTTGCAAAACTGCTTATAAAAAATTGCAAGAGATTGTAGTATCGCTAATTATTATTATTATTACTTTTTTTCTCATACGAGAATAAAGCCACGGAAAAGGGGGCGCAGAAGTGCATAGAGCTATAAGGGCACGTTGTACACAAAATTCGTTATGGAAGAATGAAAAAAATTAGAGTACACTGGGTCGCGCTTCCAAGGCACACAAAGTCGGTGGAAAAAAAAAATACAAAATAAGAGAAATTACACTCGACTGCGGCATGCGATTGGCGACGAGACTTACTGCCTGAGATACCAGAGTTGCGAGTGCAGCCTACTGCGAGACGCCGACGAGGAGGAGGTCGAGGTGAGCCGGCTACTCGTCGCCGGTAGAGTCGTGCAGCTGGCTCGCGTTAGCGACGGCTTGGAAGCGGATAAAATCGGAGCTGACGCTGTACCGGTGGTTGTACTTGTTGTAGTTGTGATGGTGGTGGTGGCGGTGGTTGTATTGTCGAGATCGAGGTGGGTTGTGGTGGTCGTGCTTGTATTGTTGTTGTCGTGGTGGTGGTGGTGGTGGTGGTTGGAGTTGCGGGCCAGAACAAAGGTTGGTTTGGGAATGCGACGCCGACAGGAAGTCGGCTCGCTGCTGTTTCTACAAACACGCAGACGGAAAAGAAGAGAAGATAGAGGGGAGAGACATAACTTTCATTTTAGTGAGACACGCTTCCACCAGGACTGTGAGACACAATAGCAGACGTTACACCAAGAGACTTATAGAAAAGTTCAACAAACAGACAACAGTGATACAGTTAAAAAAGTCAGAGTGTGAATAGATTTTAAAGACTAAGGGAACCGTTTTTTTCTTTAGCTTCTATTTTACCTGGACAGTTTTGCTACTTACACACAATTAAGTTTTTTTTTTTGCAAAAAAAACTGTCCGTAATCGTTAGTACTGTTAGTGCTTAGGTTATATTATATAAGTAAACTATAGCAAACCTTTTGATGATATTCGTGGAGGCTGAACGAGTTATGACGCGCTTTGTGCCGTCCTTATCTTTGGCTGCAATAAGGGAGCCAATACCTTTTTGACTTCTGCTCTGCAGTAAGGGTCCCAAGTATGGACTGAAAAATTTTACAGTCGCAATTTATTTACTTTATTCCTGGTATGTTTTTCCTTAGTCATTTACATGCATCGTGCTCTTCGTCATCATACAAAAATAAACAATTTTTAAAAACAATAGTCAAGATACTTACTGCACTACAGGTACAGAGGTTGTAGAATTTCCACCAGTGTGGGAGTTAGGAGACAGAGTTCTCCTAGCTTTGATTTGATTCAGTTTATCACCTTGAGTTAAAATTGACAATCTCACAGGGGTTTTTGGAGTCGTCGGAATATTATTATCTTCAAGTCTAATTCCGTCCACTCTGTGCATAATGCCTGATACGTTGTCCTGCAGAGGACGAGAATTCCTTGGTCCAGCCAAGGATGTATCAAGCCCAGTAGCTGCTTTTGAGTAAATTCCATATTTGTGCACTGGGTTACCGTTTTCCGAACACAGAGGTTCACTGATTAAAGAATGTAGGTATTCTTCTTTTCTGTTAACGGGACCGAACAATTTTTTAGATTTGATCTTGTAATTATTTGACCGTTATAAGATAAGTATGCTTACTCTTCCAGCCATTGTTGCTGATGTCCAATCACAGATCCAGGTCTGCAAATTCGTATCCAAGCGATAGCTTCTAACGCCGATAAGTGATAATGTTTCATTATATAACAAGCTATCAAAGTACCAGTCCTTCCGAGTCCAGCCTTGCAATGGACGGCAACGGCTCCGTTAGTCTTTTCAGAAATTTTTAAGAACTGTCGTACTATCGATAGTGTCGGTGGCGAGCCGTCGACAAAAAATAAATCTTTATGATCAAAGCCTGCCTCTACAAAGCTCGCAGCATCGTAGCGTTTTTTGTTGAGCCTTACAATAGTAGTTACATTATGTCGTCTGAAATACTTAAAATACGATTCTGGAGCATGCAGCATGTAACCTGTAGATAAAGAAGTTGGTATTAACTGGACAAAATCACGAAGTTTTCATTCATCAGTGAGCCAGTACATATTTGTAAACCTACCAAATTCAAATTGGTTATTCGAGTGTGGCCCACAAAAGGCAATAAATTTTCCTGGAAGGATCCAATTCAAATCACCATTTTCAACACGTTCAAAGTGTTCATATTCTTTGAGATTAAAGTCATGAAAGTCAAAAAAGCCAAGCTGGTGGCATTTGTAGATTGCACTTAGACAATCTTGCAGTGATATTTGATAGCAAGGTTCTCCCATTGAAGCATCACGGAACATTTGAAAAGTTGGACAGTTTGGACTAGCAGTTAGACATTTGTAGGCTTCTTCAGCAGTACGTTTTAGGTATATTATCTAAAGGATAAAATAACTACAGTTATATTTCTTGAAACATGGATGGATCAAGACTGAAATATGCTAATATGAAATCTATTTACCGCATAACAAGCAATGAGAAAAGCTGCATTCACTCGCTTTTCATTATCCATTGTTGTGTAATGAACAATTCTTTTTTTACATAAAGACACAGCCTTTAGTTTCTTGTCAACTTTTTGACAGTAACGATAGACCATTGCGAGATTGAGTGGTCCAAAATCCGCATAAAAGTTTTCGTAGATCAGCTCATTGTCAATACTAAAATAATGAGTGTTTGCTGTATTTTTGGCCTTGTGTGGGGATGTCACAGTGACAAAGTAGAGTCGGTCTGTAAATAAATGAGTAGGACAGTTAAACCCCAGAGATCTATCAAAGTTTACACCAATGCAAAATTATAATCCATCAATAAAGCACCTTTTATAATCTCAGCAGGACCAATCAAGATCTTATTCCAGTCCTCCATTGTGCCGTCGTTAGATGAACTTTCACTTTCCCAAAACATTTCATAAAATTTAAAGAACCTGAAAAATGTACAAAGTATTGTAATATCTAGAATTAAACGGTAGGCTCAAGTAAACTTAAAAGGCGAATGATAAATATTTTGCTCCAAAGTGTCACATTTCCATAACAGGCTCTCACTCAACTCACAACACAGCACAGACAGGAATGTAGCTTATCGGTACTGCAGAGATAAAAAAAAAAGTTTGAATCCAAGAATGCCAAACACTCTGTTTACCTTTTGCCCACTTGCACCAAAACTCAAACAGACCAGCGATTTCTCCATTTTCCAGTCTCAACCCCCCCGAAAATTCCAATGCAATAGTCGAGGAAATATCACCGGAGCAACTTGCCACTGGAATCCCCTCTTCTAGCCCCCGAAGATTCTAAAAATACCTGCAGTCGACCCAGTATATACGCGCACGCGAGTAGAGAAGAATAACAAAGTCAAGTCAGACAGGCGCCAGGCAATCAATGATAGTATACACCCCCGCTTACTCACAGAGAACCAGTGTAGAATCAGCGGGTGGAAAAAGGCAACAGCAGCGTTGATAGGTCGTTCGTGCCCGGAAAAAGCCCGATTCTGCTCACGCACACCAGCTTGTGTCCTATATCCTCGACGAGTACGTCATTATCCGCGTGCGCGCGCGCGCGCGACTGATGCGATCTGTCCTGCCGTCTCGCACACTGTGTGCTGGAGACTCCGAGCCGAGCCGTTGGCGACAACAACAACAACAACAGACGCGCTTTAGTGATCCAGCATCGCGCTGTCAGACGGCGACAGGGAAGATGCACCGAAGCTTCCGTTGATCGGCTTTCGGTTGCACTCGAGGAACAGTTGCCATCTTTGCGCTACTGCCGCTGGTTCTACGGCTGCTCGCGCAGACACTCCGCGCGCGCACACCTACAGATAATAATGATAATGCTATAGGAGGTGCAGTATACAGACTGCGGCCCGCGCAACTCTGCACGTGTATGTATATATATATATATATATTACGTGTGCAGGCAACACGCACAGCGTCGACTCCGAACTCGCACACACTCACGCACTTTTGTGTGTAAGTATACGAATAACGCGGCGGAGAAATATTTGCAGGCAGCGCGCAGGTAGCGATCGCACTCTTCGCTTCACTCAACTTTCTCCCTTCGTCCTGTCGCCCTTTTGTGTGTTAGTACTGTCGCATCCCGCGGACGTAAGATCGAACGGAGCACGGGACGCGCAGGTATAGCTGCGCTGCAAAAACGGTCGTTAACGGATTTCCGCAGCGCGGAGTATACTACACGGTATAATAGATTCTCTCTCGCGAGCTTTGGCGGGGGCCCAGATGGCAGCACCTACCGCTGCTCCGGATTCGCCTTTTTTGGGCCGGTGCGCACGTGCCGATAGCCCACGAGTCAGACTCTCGGCCAATGGCGAGGGATAGCCTTGGAGGAAGGATTGGAATGGGCCAATCGGGACCGAGGGCTTTCGCGTGGGGCCTTGGATTTTTTGAAATTACTGGACGTTGCTCGCGGCTGCTGCGATGGGACTGAATTTTGCCGTTGGAATTTGAATGGCGAGGTTCCGTTGATTGTTTTTTAAGCGGCCGCCTTTTTTGCTTCTGTACCTCATCTTATGCAGAATTTTGAAAGACATTTCATTAGGCTTTTTCTTACTTTATTTCTTTCTTCTTTTGTGCCATTTCGTAACGTTTTAATGCATTCCGCTGAATTATTAATGCACCCGTTCATTTGAATATATTGTAGTCATCCACGTTGAAGGCGCCTTGAGTTCGAACAAATGTTGAAAAACACAGTTTTAAGAATTCCCATTGCGAATTATTTATAATTCACGCTTATGTTTTCCAAATATAGCGTCTATAGATTAAAAATAACGGCGCCAAGTAAAAATACGCATTGTGTATCAACTGTGTGTTGTACAAAACGAAGACAATGAGTAAACAGGATCAATCGATGCATCACGCGACCCAACCATCCGCAGACGAGATAAACAGCAAAGCCGCGGTGATGTAATCAACATTGCCTTCTTTTCGTCTCGCGCGTTGACTGTGTCCAATTGCCGCGATTCTTCGGATCGCAATTTACATGAACTAATTTGCGATGATCTCACGCACCATCGTCGTAAGATTGATTCGTCGTAATTATCCTCGTTTATTCTCCTGAGGAAACTAGCTCTTTCATTGTCTCTAACCGGTAAACGCACCCGTTTAACGACATTACGGAAATGAATAATTTGATTAGCCGTCGTTAGGAGGCATCTCTTCCATCGGAATAACTAATGGGCATGCCTATTATTAGAGCTCGAATAGCAGATTCCATACGACCAATGCCATCGTAACAGTAAAAATACACAACTACGCAGCATACATCGACTCGTCGACGCGACAATCGAGACACGCGTAGCGGCTCGATTCAAATTTAAAGAGCACGACATTCCGAGGAGTAACGGACACTTCCGGTGCAGTGTTGTACACATATTTCGCGATGCATCGCACACAACACGTGTGTATGTATATACAAGTATACTTATATATACCTACAGCTTGCCGCGAGCGCGACCCTCTCCCTCCCCCTTCTCGGAAAAGGGCTCCGAGAGTCCGAGCTCGCTGCGCTGCTGCTTCATTGTTTATGTTTGAAACTTTTGTATCCACTCCACACCCATGGCTTGCGTTTGCGCATGTGTGCGGCGCAAAACGATCAGCAGCAGCATCATCGCAATAACGTGAAAAAAGAGAGCGAGAGAGACACGTATACTCGTAAACCACGTGTAGGTATTCCCATATACTTATACATCGTACAAGTACACACGACGTGGCTGTGAGCAAGATTGTTGCTGCTCTGCTGAGAGAGAGAGAGAGAGAGAGAGAGAGAGAGAGAGTCGAGATGCGCGCGCGAATGAGAATCGAGAGCGACCTCGGCCTGCTGGGCTGCTGAGAAAGTTCTGTTTCCGCGCGCAGGTATACAATCCTGGAGTGCCAATCTCTCTCCTCTCTTTCTCCCGTTGCTTCCTCTCCTTCTCTCTCTCTCTCTCTCTCTCTCTCGCACACCTACCTGCGTGTACTATACTATACATACACACAACAATCGCACGTATACACTATAGCTCTATTCGCCTAGTTAAGTATCCATCAGCGCCACGAAATACGTGTAAAAGTAAACGGAGTGGTGAAGTTAGGAACTCCGAGTAGGGTGTAAGATACAGCAGCGCCATGAAGTCCGTGTAAAATTAAATGCTGTGGAGAAGTTAGGAACCCTGAGTAGGTTGTCGTTAACAAGGCGAATACTTACTCGCAATACGCTCATGTATATAGGCAGGTTTATTATGTCTGTAGGTGCCTGTTGTATAGCCTGTAGTGCGCGCGCATCAATACGAGAGCAGTAGCAGCAGCCATCGTCATCGTCATCGTGAGCTGCCCGCCGTTGTTGTGCGTGAACCCTCGGGGTGGTGGTGTGTAGACTATTCCTTCCTCGTTGCAAAGAGAGAGAGAGAGAGAGAGCAGCGTCTCTGAATCAGCCCAGCTATTACCTATACAGGCGGACCTCGTAGCTACACATTGCTACTCTCGAGTAGCCTCCTTCAGGTCGAGGAGCGAGAGGCTGAGCTTCGCAAGGCCGAAGACAAGCCAAAATATTACGCGCGTGTGCACGAGGTGTTGTGCTGTTCGCCCGAGAGGATCGTCCCATCGCGTTCCTCGAGGAGGCGGAGGTGAAACCTACAACACGCGATATAAGTAGCTCTCGGGCCGAGGCTGTTGCTGCCGCCGTGTTAGACGCGCTCTGCCGAGGGAAGTGCGCGTGCGGAGGAACATCAATAACAATACGCCAACGGGGGTAACGACGACGACTACGACGGGCGCGACGACGAGCACGACGACGGGGAGCAGAAGGGACAGGCCAGGCAGGAGGAGCTCGTCGACGAGGACCGCCGCCGGACGAGTCGCCAAGCCCCGCGCGCTCCAGCGCACGCTCGCCAGAGGACTCGAGAAAATGGCCGACTCTTGGACCCAGAACGTCGTTTGCCGGTAAGAAAACGACGATTTCTACGGAGAATCTCGGCGCTCTTCCTGACGCCGCTGAACTCGTAGGCATTGTTTTAACGGGGATCCGTAATGCTGGGGCTTGTTGGGCACTCGGAATCAAACGGGAAAGGTTCACTCGCTGGTCATCGCGACGTGCGATGCGAATCGCGGGTATAGAGAGAGAGAGAGAGAGAGAGAGAGAAAGAGAGATGCACGAAACGTCAATAGGCGAGGAGAGTGTAAACATTGCGCTCTTTTGTTTCGATTGCCAATGATTTTTATGTTGTTTTCATCTAATATTTTGTCCAACGTGAGGCTCTTCGAGGTTATTAACTATAGGTAGCAGTTCAGTAAATATTATATTAGATTCACTGTTGATAAATATTTGGTTGAAGAGAGTTCGAACAGTGTGCAATAACTACCAAGACTTTCTTCATTCTTCGAGAATTTTGGATAGTTTCATTTAATCGGTTATGGTGGTGTCGATGCCAATGAAAAATATCCAACGATGATTTCAGTCAAATAGTTGTTTGCTGTGTTGTGGTTTGAAGCTTGAGGCTCATTTCAAAAAAGTTAAATGTATACGAGTTTGTTTTTATATTCATCTTCTTAAATATAAATAGATTTCAACATTTTTTATTCATAGAACAAGATGTAATCATTTTGAATTATGTTTTGGAATTCTTGTAGTTGAAGTTGTATTATTTTGATAAATAAGTTTGTTCTCAAAAACTAATTATTAACAATGAAAATATGTATACATTTATATTATATATTGCATCATATTACATATATCTTGATTAGATCATTTTATGTCTAATTTACAAATTATTGCTACTGCCGAAATTGGTTGTAAAAATTAGTTTAATAGTTATGAAAATTAGTATTGTCATTATGAATTCCAAATATTTTTGTTCTGAATCATTAATTGCTTTCATATGAAATGATATTTTAGGTAAAAATCAATAAACAAGCAGAATCAGGCATACTTATCTAAGTAACTAATGACATCTTAATGTATGAATTTATTCAAATGACTTATTTATAATTCCAATGGTTCTGTGCTTCCAGGTATTTTAAAAATGGGATATGCCGGGAAGGCAGCAATTGCAGATACAAACATGTACAAGGAGCTAGAAGTGAAACAACTCCTAGTGAATCTGGAAGTTCACAGGGCTCATCATCATCCTACTTGCATTGTCGCTTCTTCAAACAGGGTACTTGTAGATTTGGAAACCGCTGTCGATTTGTTCACAGTTCCAACAGCCAAACGGAAAGTTCCAGTTCTGAAACCCCATCCAATAGCTCTCTGACACCAGTAGAGAAAAAGTGAGTCCACTAAATTAATTTTTATTTAAATGCCTTTTTTGCTTGTAAGAAAAGATCACTTACAGTAATCTCAGTAATTTTGAATAGACCTATGCAGTGAGCATGATAAAGTAATGACAATTATTAAAGTTGCAGCATGGAGATCAGTTTGGATGCAGAAGAATGGGTGAATGCTCCTGAGTTTGTGCCATCAGCAGCAAACTCCAGTGCTAATGCATCTTTCTCACCGGAAAACTGTGCATCAGGCACTACAGCCCCGCTTTCTTATGCTCAGGCAGTAAATCCATCTTCTGGACAGGGATCATTCTCCTCCTTAGACCCTCTTTGTCCATATGCTGAAGCAAGTGGCATTTGCAAGAAAGTTAACTGTACCTACCTTCATGGCGATATCTGTGACATGTGCAGCAGACCAGCCCTTCACCCTTACAACGAAGAAATGAGAAAGAAACATACAAATGTAAGTTAAAAAATTTTCATCTTTTATCTTTTAAATAAACAATTAACATATAAATTCACTGTTGTATACATATCCATAGTATGACGTTGACAAAAGAGTAAAATGTTTGTCTTAATTTGCCAAAAAATCTTATTTGTTTGGTTTATTTGCAGGCATGTGTAAAACAGCATGAAGTTAATATGGAACTTTCATTTGCTATACAACGTAGTCGAGAAAAATCTTGTGGAGTTTGTTTTGAAACTATTATGGAAAAAGCAACGCGTGAGCAAAGGTTCGGAATTCTACCAAATTGTAATCACTGCTTCTGTTTGACTTGCATTCGAAAATGGCGTAAAGCCAAGCAGTTCGACAATAAAATTATCAGGGCATGTCCGGAGTGTCGTGTTCCTTCAGATTTTGTCTGTCCCAGTATGTACTGGGTAGACACAAAGGAAGACAAGGATAAATTAATTACAGATTATAAAGATGCCCTGAGGTAACTATTCAATCTTTATCTTATTCTTATTCAGTTATAAAAAATTGATACAGGTTTTTTAAACGATGGTATCATTTATATTTTCAGTACCAAAGATTGCAAATATTTCAACAAAGGCAGAGGAAAATGTCCGTTTGGTAACAAATGCTTTTACCTTCACGCTTTACCTGATGGCACCAAGACTGATGTTGGTCCTCCTGTTCGACAACAACGTCGCAATGCTGATAATGATATCGACTTTTTTCGCGTAAGTATTAACTTTACTCGTCAAGTTTTTTTATTGAAATAAAATGATTTTTTTTTAATTTTTAAATTAACTTGCAGCAATTACTACTCTGGGACTTTATGGACGAAAGAGAAAACTTTTGGCTGTATAACATAGATGATTTACAAGATATTGTCAATATTGCATCAGACTCTGAGGATTCTGACTGGTCTGAATATGATCTTTACTTCGACTAGTCTCCCACCTTCTGCACATCAAGATGCATTGCCAGCAAATTCTGCGTAGCCTTTGTCTTGTCTGAATGACTGGATAGCGAAATGAGGGGACCTCCAGAAAAAAAATACACAAAAAGCTGAAATATTAAGAAGATTCACCGCCTGCTGTCGCGTAAACCTTCTAAGTTCAACTTTAGACTTTTTTGGAGTAACTTAAAAAGCTCGTGCCACTGTTATGCAAGGCTGAATCTGTTCATTCGGTACAATTTGATAGCACGACACGCTTATGAGAGGCGCTTACTCAAGACTTAAAACAAAAAAGTAAAAACGATGTAACGTCACTTAAGGAAGACCATAAATCTTCGCTTGAGAAGCTTATTAAGTGCTGGCCTGCTGCTAAATCTGTTTTTAAAATAATTATCGTTGACGTTGTTGATATGATGTTGTACTGTTATTAACCTCGGAGAGTCGTTATACTCTATTATTATTTTTTGAAAAATTTCAGCCCGATTTGGCTGATTTAACTTTCTTGTTAATTATCTCCAAGACAAACATATGCCTATTGACGTTGTGTTTCTTAAATAAAAGCGGTAGCAGGCTGGCACTGAGTTCTCGTTTAAATAAAAGTAACGATTCGGGAAATAAGTGAAAGAGGTTCGCTCGTTCGTTCACACAGGTGTTTTTCTAGCGAGTCTTAGCTTTCTTCGTCCGCTGACTTTTTTAGGCTAAATATCGTAAAAAATTATGAAATATAAACTGAAAAATCGACGATAAGTTCTTGCTCGCTGTTATAGTGAACGCGTTCGTGAACGCGTGTCCTTCGGTATGAATAAACTGCGAACCTAGCACATTTCCAGAAAAAACCCCGTAATCTTTAGATTTACATTACCTGGGCTGTGCGATCGCACAGGTTGTCTACGTATCTTAGATGTTAATTTGTACATTTAGCCAAGCTCGATGGACCAGGAAAACATTGATGATTGGCTTCAAATTCGTTTCTTACGATAATATATTTTTGTTATTGGAAGTAATAAAGTAGTTCGTATGCTCCACGAACCGAGATAAATTTTTATCATAATACTCTTCGGCGCTTTCTATGAAAAGATCAAACGGCGCATTCATAAATTTTTAACTTCTAATAAGGCACTAACAATACAAATTGATAGTCAAAAGAAAGATACATTGAGCCCTATTGTTAAGCAACAGTACATCTTAACTGTAGTAGCTCTCTTCTCAGAAGTTATTTTTAGAGATCAAATAAATATCAAAAAATTTTAACGAATGCATACACTTTGCTTGATGAATCTTTGGCTCTTAACGGTGCCGTTACATTTTATACATGTATAATATACATTTTAATATCCTATCAAGGTACTTAAAATCGTGAAATCATCGTAGAATATTCTGTTAATATATCGATGAAAGTTAAGGCCACATTTTCATTCAGTCGGTTCTCTAATACTATCTATATAATTGTGGCAGTGATGTGTTAGTTAAAAACATATGAAAAATGGTCGTAATAGTAAAAGTATTCTCATTTAAAAAAAGTAATTGTTCGCTTCATTTCGTCAGAAGGTGACTATCAATCATTTGATAAAAGTGGCTTTCTTATAATAGCTCAGCCTTATACTTACAAAGCGAACTTCTATTTACTAAATATAAATTTACACTGTTTTCCTATATTTTTAGCTTAAAATATAATAGCTCGTATTTCGCTTTAATAAAATATTAAATACATTATTCAGATATGAAAATAGAATTTTCACAATAATTGATAGTCACTCGTTCTATTAAAATTACTCATTTAATCTATGAAGACAAGAATAGCTATTATCTCAAGGTATAAGGCGGACAAGTATTTCGTTGCACTGGTTGAGGCATTCTTTGAATCGAGTTGTTTGACTGGTTTTGATCGTTTTGAGTATTTAGGTTGGCTGGAGGCTGTTGTAATTGCTGCTGTTGCTGCTGATCATTCGTGGCGTTGGCTTCCACCCTTTTACGGAACTTCGTTGAATACTTGTAAAAGTCCGACATTTCAAAAGGCTTCGTCACTTCCCTATACGGCTGATACTTCCCTGGTTGGACGACCGTGTGACTTGTAGGTGAATTTAACGGAATTATGGTTTCGTTTCCATTTTCTTGAGATCCTGGTAAAGACAATATTAGTTAGAAACAAATTCATATTAAAATTTGCTTATGAATACAGACTCAAAAAATATTTATGTCATCTCACTGACCGGGTGAAGGTTTAGACTCCGCAGGGATCTCAAGTGCGCGGTTTTCGACGAAGCGACTTTGGGGAATTGGAGGTCGTTGAGCCTGCATCTGTCGTTGGATTTCCTCCACCTGCGTTTGCTGTTGTTGCTGTTGGGACATTGGCGGAGGTGGTGGTGGCGGTGACATTTGATGTTGGTGTTGTGCTTGATGCTGCTCTCTCACCCTCCTATTTGACGGAATAGAATTACTGCGTACCGGTGGCGCTCGATCTTTCAACGGCGGTCCCATGATGGTTGGAGTGTGGTGAGTTCTTCTGATAGCTCTTTGCTGTTGCTGAGAACTAGGCTGCGAAGGAGCCGGATCAAGGGATGTTTCATACCACTCTTTTTCCCTCGGTTTGGACGAAGGGTGAACGCCGCTGTTGCGGCTGCTACTGCCGCCATCAGCAGACTCGCGGCCCTCGATAGACGAGCCATCGTGGGAAGATGCTCCCGGTTGCCAAGTTTCCACGCTGCCTAAGGATTGAGTGCGCAGAAGGATACGATTGTTGTTGGACTTGATGGTATCTGGACTCTGAACCTGAGGCTAAAATATCGAATGTCAGAACCAATTTCTATTCAATAAAGACAGTTCTATTAAGACAAAGAAATAATTTCGATTTATTTATTTTCATCTACGTATAATAATTTGCATACCTGTAGCGGATATGGCCTTGAATGTGACATGGCTACGTTATTCTTGCCACCAAGTGCAACCGTGTGATACCTCGATTGCGTCTCGGAATTAGGCGGATGGTGAACGATGTTTTGCTTTCGTCGATCAAGACTTCCAAACCTATCGTTCATCTGATCTTCGGAGCACCAGACTATCTCATCGTCCAGACGCATCCAGTGACCTGGAGGGATGTAGGCATCGATTGCCGCTTTGCCACCTTTGTGTTCTGGACTGATCATCGCATTATCCACAATGTCTCTTTGCCGTAAAATTGGTAAGGGTTGCGGTGCCTTATCTGAGTGAAAAATAAACGTAAATTAATCAGAATGTAAATATCAATTCGTATTTGAAAATTTGCAAATCATTATGTTCGTACTGTGATGGTAATGGGCAGGATAGTCGCCCATTTGAGTATCGTATCGCGGAGCGTTGAAATCCGTTTCATGGTAAGCGATCTGCGCAGATCTTCTGTGCATCATTTCGTTACTCGGATACCTCGGGTCCTGGGCATACTGCTGACTTCTCAAGATTTCTTCAGCCTCTTGCTTCTTTAGTTTTAGCTGCCTATAGTGCATCTGCCTCTCCTCCTCCGTGTAGGTATTAGGTACCGGTCGGTTCATTCGATCTGGAACGTGATGAGGACTGACGCTGCTGTTGCTATTGCCACCTTGAGAGTAGGCACGACTACGAAAGTTGTCGGGTGGCACATATACATTGTTATTGACGTTAATATCGTGCCCAGGATTGCTACTACGACGGTGATCTACTGGACTGGGTGCATGGTAGGTAGCGCGGTTTTGGTTTAAACTGTTACTGGAGCCAGGCTGAGGGTAGCCATGGGGTGAGAGATCCTGAAACTCGTATCCTGCATAGGAGTTGTAGTTGTGCTCTGGGCCAAGAGGACTCAAGCTTATGCCACCTTCTTGAAGAAAATTGCGAGATTCTACCTTTGGACTCAGGTCTTTTCCTGATTTGAATTGCAAAATTATGAAAAATTGTTTTTAAAATAATTTTATGACAGTTGATTTGTTTTATTTACCTGAAGTATCCAGTGGAGGTCTGGGTTTTTTGGTTCTATGTTTTGTAGTTGTCTGAAGGTGTGGCTGTGAGCTATGAAGGGGAATATGTGCAGATTGCCTTGGAGCACCTCCATGACTTTGCCTAATAAAATTGAGTTGAGCATTGAGCTCTTGCAGCCTGCGTTGACTTTGTTGGTATATGGAACGATTCTTGCGCCTCACAGCTTTACTTTCATTAGCATCATTCAAAATAGCAAGAGCAGATTCTGCTTTGTTGATTTGCACTTGTCTTTCCAATTCCAATGCAGATTCCTCCTGCTAAGAAAAAAGATTTCTCTCAATAAAAGCCATACAATTTGGGATTAAAAATTGCAATCCTGAGTCAAACTTACAGCTCCATTAGTTTTGAGTTTATTGATGAGATTTTGAGGATAATTAAAACTTGTGCTAACTCTTTTCCGAAAATTAGGTGGGCTTTCACCGGGTTCCAATGGGATCTCAGGAGGCAGAACACCAGTCAATTCTGCTTCTTCAATGCAAAGAGTCTTTAGTTCATTGTTTTTTTGGGCAAGTTTGTCTTGTAATGCCTCACGACGTTGACGTAACCACTGTAGCCTGCTAGACAGAGTCTCGTCCGTTGTTGGCCCAGACACGCCCTCTGTACCTGCCATCACTGTTATCAAAAAAGATTTGTTTGTTATCAATGAATCATAAGAAAGTTGCTGAGTGAAAAATTCATGTGTCATGCAAAAAAGATAAGCTATCGTAAAATCTTTCTTTAATAATTATTGGAAAATTTGTATGACAGCTGCTCTTTAGAGTTTGAGATGTTGCTTTTTCACTTTTAATTTATAAATCATATTGAGAACAGACAGTTAAAATCTATTCTTACCCATATTCTTGGCGTGAGGTATCACTTTCCTTGTTCCTTCTTTTGATTAAAATAATAAAGCTGTCCTTATCTACCTAAGCTCATTATAGTTACTTCTTGTTTATAAAATACCCTATGGTCCATGCATATGTAAATAAAATTACATACGAAGCAAGACATTATCTTCATGCACGAGTATTTTCATTAAAAAATTTGTACTTTGTTCTTTCAACAAAGGCAAGCATCAAGGCACTGTTTTGTAAAGCTACAAAAGCCTATCTTCTCTAAAACTCTGGTAATAACCACATTATGCATTAAATTAACGAAATGTACGAATTCGTTACAAACTGCATAAATATATGTAAATCTTCATAGTACGATGCAGCAGGTTATGTCGCGCGAGTACATCCAAGCAGCACTTCTCCAACATTACAGACGACGTACTTTTTACGAGACACAAACCGGATCAGCACTGGGATGAGGCACATCTCGCCCGAACTTACTCACTTCGGGACGAGATCAAAGCGAGGAAAAAAAATAAAAAAAAAATAAAAAGAGACGAGAGTTGGCGAGTATCCACTCGCGCTGTGGAGGTGACGCGCGTCCATGAATTGTTTGGTTTTGCGCAATCATACTCGTCGCCTCCGAAACACACCAATTACGTTCGACTACCGACCGAGGGCATAGTTGCAGCCGCCTTTACTTCTTCTGTCAGAGCCGTTTGAAAACAAACCGAATTGACTTCCGATGCACTCATCGTTCTATAGCTGACTATTGAAAAATTTCCCTGCAATTTGATTATCAAAAATAAACCGTTTATATTTTCCCTGAACATTTCAAAAACCGTAGAAAAATCAAATATCCTCGTCCGGTCGGTAAGTCGGCGTTTAAAAAAGGCGTAGCGCGAGCTGAGCGAGTACGTGCATGTTGTCGTGACGGTTTTTTTACGTTACTTTTTTCCACTCCCGAAGATCGGCGAGACTGCCCGAGCATTTTTTTCTTCTCGTTTCGGCCTGCAGGCTCCGGCTCGTATATATACTGCTTTATGCCCTTTAACGTGGGTATAAGGCACTTTGCGCAGGAAAACAAAGGCAGCTGCAAAGCAGCGTCGTGCAGCGCAGATTTGCGGACTCCGAAAAATACGGTAAGATTTCTGTTGGTAGTAGCTTCTTTTTCGTTAATTTTCGTGAATTGTTCGATGTTGTTGTTAATGCATTTTCGTGTATATCATTGAAACAGTGCTTATTGGTCGGTTTTCGTTAAAATTCATTGCGCCGCAGTTCGGACTTCGAGTAGAAACGTTCTGAAGCTTTGTATAATCAATTACGATGCAGTTTTTGTTTACTGAGTTAGCACATAGCTATGCTGTGAGAGAGCTATAACAATCATACTGGTTTTTTCGTTGTCATCGATTATTTTCTCATTTCGATCGCACCTCTCAAGCACGGCCTAAAGCTTATTTAGTTTTATTTTTAAAAAAAATTTTTACAAACTTGCGATAACCGTATTTCGCGGGTACCCATATATATTTTTCATTTTACAACGCAGTAATAAATTACAGCACTCTGAGGCTCAAATAACGTCCGCAAAGCAGAGAAGCATAATAAAGCCTCGCGGACCCATATGTACAGGCCTCCTTGAAAGAACAATAAATCATTGAGCGCCAGATGGACGGGGAATGTTTGTAAATAAATCACTTTAACCCGCCGACTTTCCTAATAATAAATGCGCAGTTATGCGAGAAAACGACACTCGCTGCTTATGCACGGCTGTATACTTACACACGCGACAGATTGCCGCCGCATGTGAGAGCGCGAGAAAGAAAATTCAATCCTAGACCATATACTACCGTAAGTGTAAGAGTCAGCGCGAACATAATCTGCGCTTCAATCAAAAGCAAGTCGTGAGAGTGTGCATAGTAGCTAAATGAGAAATCCGAGTGCATCGTCTACTTTTTTTCGCAGAATAATATGTCGCCGCGTTCGCTTGTGTAAGCGCTGCACGCTTCTCGAGGAAAAAAGAGGCAGAGAGTATACACAGATCTCTATGCGGTGGGGAGAGAAAGAAGAGAATGGCAGAAGCCATACAACAACCACTTGTTGCTCGAAAACCTGCAGCTCCGGTCAGTTAGACTCGCTGCCATTGGTCCAGCTCTCGTATACTTAGTCGTGCACACGCAGGCATCAGCATCCCACACGTACGCTCACACGTTTCCGCTGCAGCATAGGGGGGCGGTAGAGCCGAGCGTCCACCCCCACTGCTTCCTCTCCCCCTATATGCATCAGTATAGCGAGTCTGGCGCAGAGATTTCAAACCGTCGTCGGCCGTTTGAACGCCGAGATCGGCGTGCGTTCGGCTCCCAATACTTACTATACGCTGCTGCGCGTTGCACGCGAATAGGATCAAAAGGAGGGGATTAAATGTCCGCTGGATCTCTTTGATCTGCGGCTCCGCGTTTTTCCTTTTCCCGCGGCTCCGGTAAGTAGTCTTTTGTTCGGGCTCTATTATTGTTGTGCGCTTTTCTGTGAAAATTTTCCGGGTACACGTGCAACTCGATACTTACACATGGTCGCGATCGCTCTTTTTTGTTCTCGTAAACCCGTGGATGCAGAGGAGGAATTTCGGGAGGATGAGCGAATCTGGGGACAAGTACAAGTGGACTCCGGAGAGCACCACTCTGCTGGTGTCAGTCTGGACCGACAAGCAGGTGCAGAAGCAGCTGGAGCACACGGCCAAGCCACAGTTGATATGGGAGAGTGTGGCTAGGTACATGAACAAGAAAGGCTACAATGTCACCGGCAAGCAGTGCAGGTCCCGTATGAAGCAAGTGCTGGTGTGCTACAGGGAAGCCAAAAGAGCTGGTACTCGAGGTGGAGTTGAGCAGTACTATGATTCCATCGACAGAGTGCTCAAAGTCAAGAAGCTGGAGCAGTACAATAATAACGGAATTGATACTGTTGGTTCGTATACTTTTTAACTATCAACAAAAGAAGATCATGAATAGTCATTTGTTTTTAATTTTGAGAAGTGTCTATGCCTGTTTGTGATATTACTTACAGATTCAACAACAAACATAAAATCACCTCCTAAAGACGTGAAAACCAATAAAAATCTCCAAATGCGCTGCAAGTACCAACAGCCTGCAGAATCCATTTACCGGACAGAAGCTTTGTCTCCTGTTTGGAGTGGAGGACGTAAGTTATTCTTAGCTACATTCATTAGCACAAATATTTTGGAAAATTTTGAATTGTACAACCATTTTTAGGGGATGAAGATTATCCAGACTCGCCTGAGTCAAATGAAACAGTTTTGGCCCAGCCCTTCAGAGTTCTTTCTCCAGTTAGAGATGCAGCCACAAATACAACTCAACACCAGCTTGGCCAGATAAATAAAAAAGTTATGCATCAAAATGGAATCTGCGAAGAAATTCCTATTAAAGAGAATTATAGGCCACACATTAACTCCAATAATTACTTCAGTGAAATACCATTCCAAAATACTGTGCAAAATGTGCAGAATCAAATAATTCAAGAGAACATGCAGCAGAATCAAGCACTTTTGCAACAGAATTTGCTTCAGAATCAGTTAATGGAGCACAACAGATTACAAATGAATCCAATTTTACGTCAGAATATTCAAAATGTCAACCAAGGATTGTACTCAGATCAGGGAATCGCGTATAACCAGGGACAACTAGGATTCGGACAAAACGTAATCGCCGAAAATGTTCTAAGAATGCAAAATAAGTGTCAGCTGAACAGCGTAAACAATCGCGCAATGCCTCAAGAACCAAGAAAAAACAGCTTTAGACAGAATTTGGCTGCAACTCATCGACAGTTTCAAGAATTTCCTCCAAACTATAATTTTAATCTTAATCAATTAGGATTCTTATCTCCAAGTATTTCACCTGACATTCCGCCAAACTTGAACGAGGCTTTTTGCCAGGCGAAAAATGAAAAGTCGCATGGTTTAAACGAAACATTTAGTCGACCATCGCCTAATCAACTTAACGTAGGAGCTGATGTTACTGGTATAACAAACAACGCTACGTTTAACGACGATACTATATCAATAGAATTTTTGCAAGATTCTCCGTCACCCGACAACGAGCCAACGAAATTAAAGGATTTTGCTGTTAATACTGATGAAATTCCTAATGCACCTTTTCGGAAAAAGAAAGCTGAAAAATTAGAGAGGCTTATGATGAGCGCGATAAATTCGCAAAACGAAGTTGTCAATAAGGTATGCATACTTTTTTTACGATTAAACTAATTTAAGCACCTAAATTTAATTCAAAATCATTTTAGATTTTGGCTGCTCAAAATGATATGGTGACGCGCGTCCTTGACTTGGATCGAGATCGCCAAAATCGCTTGGAAAACCGATTGGACCACCTTCTCGACGTTGTACAAACAGCTGTACTCAACAAGAGCTCCGAGAGTAAAAACTCGGACGCCCAGTCCGTGCAGACCGAGCCGGTCATCACAAATCTTGTACCGCCGCCAAAACCTGGTGTAATACCACCGAAGTTGGATCTGGTACCGCCAAAGCCCTGTCGCGTGCCCTGCACCGTATCAAACGCTAATAGCCAACCGATTAATCAGAATCCTGTGATGACGAGACCCGGCGTTGTCTCGCCCATAATGAGTCCATCTGGAAAAGTTGGCGCTATCTGGCAGAAGCTCGGACCAGTGTCCACATCGCCGTTTGTGCGGGCTCAGCAACAGCTTGGATTCAGACCAGTTCATGCCATGGTGAGATGCTTTTACTTATCTTATAAAGAAATAAGTCTTAGAATTATCCGCATATCGTCTCAATATATCTAATTTAAGGGTGCTGTTCTATTATTCTTTTAAATTAATTCAACCTTAGAATGACGACCAAATTAGCACTCATTCTTACTTTCATAATTAATGTTAATTGTACACCCGAGTTAAAAGTCGCTAAAAGATTTAGTTGATAAAAGCATGCCCTATTTTTTTATATACCTCACTTACTACGTTTATTTATGTATTTATAAAAATTTTCATATAATTTTTACTTAGAGCAACAATTACACGCGCACTCAATCCTTGACCGAGAGACGTATTGCCAAGGAGTTCGAAAGTGGCATGGATACAAAGACACTAATATTCGAAACGGCTAATTTCCTGGGTGCGGAGCGTCAACTCCAGGAGGATGTGGAAAATGCACGTATCAAGTCAGCGATGGAACAGGATCTGCAAGCGCGACGAGGGCTGTATACTCAGCGGGAACCAAGCGCTGCGCAAATACTGTCAGCCGCATTCCTCGACACCGAAATCCACTTCACTGAAGTCGTTGAAAATGCTTGGCTTAACTGGCTCAGAAAAAGGCAAATGGAAAATCGCAGAGAGATGCTCAATATACCCATCAATCAGTATAATCAGTATAAATACAATGATTACGACACTAACGATGGTGAGTTGAACATGACTTCGTAAGAGTTTGTATGTCAAATATGGACGACGTTTCTTAGGAAAGTTCTTACATAACTGACATATAGGAAGGAGTAGGTACTTTTTTTAATGCAGTAGCTCGAGCCTTATTGATAAAGCGTGATTAACTTGAAAAACTGGTTTTTGAGATATACGCTTTCAACGGAAGCGGCGCGTTCTTTCAAATGATAATAAGCAACATTCTAGAGCAGATTTATACACGCTCCAGAACATTGATTACATGATTTGACATATAATAAGTCTGCTGTTGTAGAACAACAATTTCTAATAAATACTATTTATGTTTGTTATATAGGGGTAAAGCGCAGCGATGAAATTCTACTTGCTGGTCAAGGAGAAAGTTACGACCGAATGCGTGAAATAAACGCTCGCGAGCGCCTCATCGGCAATCCTTGCGACTCCTCGACACCAGCCAAGGAGCAGCGAAGGAGGAGCGATGAACTAACACGAGATACAGATGAGCCGCGTCAGACGATTCAGCAGTTGGCCCAGCTGGTTATGAACAGCGGTCGCTGGAAGAAGAGCATTGAAAACCAGCGCAAAGAACTCAACTATTACACTGCTATGGGTAAAACTCCTCTCGCATGTTTATTCCGTTAAATATTGTTCTGATCAATGTTGAATAACTAGTCATTAGTCTATTCCTATAGATTATTTATGTAAATAAATTTGATTGTAAAATATAATAATAATTATCAATGTCATACAAAAACTTAGTTATTTATGGTTTCGACGATGTTTCTTAATATAGGGGCTGTGAAACCCACGTGTTCAAGTGGAGATCAAGTGATTCTACGAAACGCCGCTAAAGAGGCAACAACGACTGACAACCGTCCACAGTACGGAAATAGACAAACTCACCCGATGGTCGATGGCCAAGCCAAGACCCTCGACTGGCTTCAAGACCGTTTTTCCTACGGTTCACAGGCTACTAATTCCGGAGTTAATCGCAACAATGCTGTGTCACAAGATATTGCTAATCGCTTTGCCACTGGACCTCAGAAACCCCCGAGACCCATGGGCTTTACTACTGAGTTTTTAAACAGCCAGGAGAGCAACAACAACAACAATATTATACAAAACCAGCGCAGGCCTGACTCGGATGAACAACCGAAACGCGTTGGTTTTGTCTACGACAACAATGTTGATGTCGATGATAACAGAAGAAACCGGTTCGCGCATGAGGAAAAGGATCCCTTTGAGGAACTTCACCAGTTTTATATTCAGAAGCAGTTCAAACTTCAACAGAGCAAGGGACTGCCCTTCATGCTGCACAACGGTCAGGTAATTTTGCCAGAGAGTGATATGATCGATCGCTATATGCAAGACACGTATCCGCGTAATAAAAACAATCGGGAAGCGGAGTCAGATAACGACGAGGAGTTTTTGGACACGACTATGAGCATGCCAAGCTCGCGTAAGAACTCCATCACCTCAAATGGTACCAAGTCCGTTAAAGCTGAGTCTGGCTGTATTATAAGCTAAAGCAGCACTTTAAAAAGTTATAATTCTTTTTATTTTCATTATTTTAATGTAACGTTCAAATCAAACGACAATAACTGATCTCAAAATTTTATGATTGTCCTGACTTTGTGTTATCAAAATCAATTTAAACGTTACGTTCAGATTTTCCAATTCTTCACATGCTTTACTCTACTCGATTTTTGGCTTCTGTGCATTGAATCAAAACACGCATGAATTCATCGAAATTCATCGTTTAAACCCCATTCTACAAAGACTTATTTTATGTTAAAGATCTAATATAGTTTATTTCAATAATTTTGATTAAAGAAAATTTTAGTTTTATCCAGAGCTTCCTTAATTAATAGTATTATGATGTATCATTCGTTTTGTTATATCGATCATAATGTGCTTTTGAGCCTTTTATTAAAATAACTTCAGCGATAATCGTATTTTGCTTTCGACTTTGACAGTCTTTCAATTTATAAGCGCTCAATAAGCTCTGCACATGCATATCTTTAGTGATAAGTATTTTTTCTATTTTATGCATTAGAGTTGCGTAAGTCAATTATCTTTACAAAGTGATGATCTCCTGTTTATTATTTTGTTGTACTCAAGACAAGCGGTTGATAGGAGAGTGAAAAAACCGTAAGATGTGCCTTACCTTTTCTTGGCTATTGCCAACTGTTTGGATAAAATATGTGCCAATAAAGTAAACTAGTGCTTCCAATGTACGCGTTAATTTTGTTTGTATCGATCCATGATCAAATAAATAAAACATGTGCCCTGCATTTTAGTATTTTATTTATAAAATATTATACAACATTTCTATAATCTTTGTATAACTCTCATTTTCTTTTTCTAATTCTTTGGTTACAAACTGAAACTCTACGAAGTTCTTAGTTTTTGCTTTACGCAAGCATTATTTTGTTATATTCGGGTTTTTTACTAATGAACAATATATTTTTTTATATTTTACTGGGGATTTTACAGTACTTTACATTTCTCTTTGATTTTCGACTACTTATAATAGGTATAAGTTATCTCGTAAATATTAAATTTATTCAGAGCTTTCCTTTGGTAAAGAACATATGAATCACAATGTTGGTTCGCCAACATATCCCTGGAACAGGATAACGTCACGTAATTTAATCATGTAGTAAAATTGTCTATCGGCCCGAAATTCGATCGGTTCTGCACTGATGATAGCCATCTTCATAACCATGATCATTGCTGCAAAAGTGAAACAGTAATAATGCATAAAACCATTTTTAAAAATTTATTAAAATATAACGAAGAAAAGGTTGAAGGAAGAAAATAGAATCAGAAACGAATAGACGAACGACCACAGAAACAAGAATATCATTTTAACGAAAAGCACTAAAGACGGTATTTACAAAAAGTAACATTACTATATACGAAAAATATTTACAAGCATATAAAATTGAACAATGAGCCACATTTAGATAGAGCGAATCCTAAATAAAATAAAAATTGTTAACGTGATAGGAATGAGATCGAAAGGTTTCTTAATAATTAATTTGGCCGATAAGCCACATTTCACATTTGCAATTTTATTATTTCAATCATTTCATTTATTACGCTTATACACACATAAATTTTACTAAATCTTGACTATACACTCATATAAAATGCATTGATAGTTTTAACAGGAAAAAAATACCTATATAAAGTATTGAATCAGTATTATATTATGAGCATTACACACGCCTCTTATACTCATTTAATAATGTTGTACATAATCAAAGAATTAAATAATATTAATTACACGAATACTCGGGTGGGCTAATATTTTTTTTTGTATTTACTTTCACATGAATAACGTGCACTTATAAACAGATTGAGTTTGTGGAGTTTTCTAGCTTGTTAAGCTCGAATTACCACGAGTTTAAGTATATTTTTTACTTATTCGGCGGTCGGGTCAGCGACACTTCCGACAAATACGTTCAGGTCCTTCTTCGCGATGATGTAAACAAATGGTCGGTCGGCGTAAAGGAGGTCGGGGTCTTCTTCACCGAATCTTATGTCGATTTCAGTGTCTGGAAATTGACAATAAGTTTTTAGCATTCATTTTTCATTTAATTGAAAGTATAACGTTTTGAATTTAAATTATTCTCAAGTACTAAAGGTTGCGGACGTAAATATTTGACTCGACAATATTGTACACATTAAGAGTGTCGTCAAGTGGAAGTTTAAAGTTAAAATCGTCAAAAGGAAAATTTAAAGTTCAATGAACCTCCACCATAACAAAAACATTGTATTAACACTATTAACAGTGTATGTACATTTTGATAAACTTTGAACAGTCGATCGAACCATATTAATAATAATTACAACATTAACAAATTGTCGATTGAGTACATTATTATTAGGTAATATATATTACAAAAAAAACAAAGCCAAATAAACACTCGCTTGCATTTCTGATCTCATCGCGTAAATGCATAAAACTTGTCAAACAAGCATGCGATTAAAAAAAAAAACGAAGCATTAAAAAAAACAATAAAAACACTCGATAGCGGCTTCAATGCACTCTATAAAACTGTAAAGAAGTATAATGTATAGAATATATAAGTATATTGATTGTCGTTTTACCTTTTTCTCATTTATAGCGTTCTGACCAGTCCGGAAAATAACGTGATTTTTTCCTTGTCGTTCGCCTGTTTTACGATTTCATAGTAGAACGGACGATCGGCGACGAAATCGATAGTTATGGGTAGCGAGAATAGTACGATCTCGGATACTATACAGGCAAAATGCAATACAAAAATAACATTGGCTTCTTGAAGCCGACTCTTGGAAATGAGAAGCGTGTTATCTTGTTTTGAGTTTTTTAAAACTACGAGGGAGCCCGTAATCTCTTTTTTCTAAAGCGTGTCACTTTAATATACGTACACTAATTTTACAAATACACAGATATAAACGTGTTAACAAAAGTATATCAGACATGCAGTTACGGTTATCTCCCATATTTTTGTTTGATTCTGTGGATTTAGTGTAAAGAATAAAGCCGAACCGAAACTATTTTTGTGGGAGATTAGTTCTTCACAAAACATAACAGGAAAGAAGGCGATTCGAGCAGCAGACAAATCTCCCACAAAAATAACTCCAGTATCGTTGTTAAAAAAAAAAAAACAAGGTTAATAACTTCTACGAGTTTTATTGAGTTTTGTTTTAATTACTTTAAGTACAACATGCAGTATTGGACCCGTTTGCCCAGGCCTACATATAAGGTATCATAAACGCGATATATGTATCGACGACGTGCTTCTGTGCCGGATATTATAGCTGTGCTCATAAAAATACAGGGATATAGCGTCAGTGCTATAGCTGAGCTTAGTTGGCGGGCGATCGGATGCTGCCTTGGAACAGACTCGCGCTTGTGGGGGCGTGAACGATAGCGTAAAAAAAGGGTCTGTCCACATAGAGTTTCTGGATTAGTGGAGGTGGTGCGGGTGCGATGTGCCAACCGTGCCAACCTGCGAACAGATTCCAATCGGGGCAAATCGATCGATTATCGCCGAAAGTTCGTGAGTTATTCGATCCCTTGCAGTATATTATTTTAGCATCCAATTATGATCGATCCCTGATTATATATAGAAAACACTGTCACACTGAAAAGCTGCGTCTGATTTAATGAAGTCTTGGTCAAGTTGTTAATTGTGTACTGCATATATATACAGATCGATCTTTTTTTTATAACGTTCAGAGAGTCGGGTCTCGCACGAGACCTTCGAACAGAACGATATTGTTGCGAGTGTCTTCGATTATGTACAGGAACGACCTATCTGCTTCGAAATCATAGGTTCTGACGATGGAATCGGTTATGATTCCCACATCTGACAAAAGAAAAAAAACATTTTTATTTTGCAAGCTCTGGATTAATTACTTAGTGAGATTCGCTGTAGAGATGGAGACCTAGTAGTAAGCATAAGCATTTTTTTCGACTTCAGTGGATTTTATAGTAACGAGACAAACAATATGCAGCCATTTAGCATAGAAAAGAGCGACCGTGGATTCTTCTCAGGGAAGATAAGTACGGGAAATCATAGATATAGAAGGGTATTCTTCGGCAGAGTTAAAGTTTATTGAAAATTCGAGTAAGTACAAAATCCTTCTTGAGCGCAGTTCTATTCATATATTATGAATATAATTACTGAAAATACTAAATTTTCAAATATTTGGTATATCGCTGATGTAATCATACTTATGGCTTAATTCAAAAAGACTGAATGTAAATATTATCATTCAGCCTGTCAGAATGTAGGTATATAAATATTGTTGTTCGATAAATTATTGTTGTGATTGGCTGTGATGTGTGTTACTTTGACAGTGGATCTAGGACGACTCCGGCGAAAAGGCCAACATTGGCTTTACTGTCGTATATCGTGTAGAAAAATGGTCTATTCGCTATGATTCTCTTACGGCCAATTACTCGATGCCCTATGCGTGTTCTCATACCAACCTCTGTAAAATGTTATTCGTATTTCATTACACTATAATTTTTCTTAACTCCGTTCACAATGTAATCTAAATTTTGCATGCACAAACTTATCTCTTCAAAATAACAAGCCAAACAATCCAGAAGCTTTGAAAACTTCAAAAAGAACCGCACCGTTTCATGCCCTCTATAGGTATAAAAACAAGCAACCAAACAAAATAAATCCTTATAGGTATATAGGTAATTACATTACGCGTAGTAAATTTCCTATGTTTTATTCAAACATTTTTTATGAAACTTTATTCAAGCATAAATAGAAAGTTCAAATGTGCAGCATGATGTCTAATGCCTTGGCTTCAAGATTTTTATTGACAATCAATAAAATTTCTTACGTGTCTAGAAAGATGACGTCACGCAAATTTATATGGACTTGTGATCTGTCCGACGAAAACAGAAACCTTACTGTTCTTGTCATAGATCATAAAGTAAAACGGTCTGTCAGCTTGGAATCTTAATAATTTTCGAGGCACACCGCCCATTCTTGGGATTTGGCGTATGATCGCTATAATCAAAGAATCACATGGTTCTAAGAGGCGAACAAATGTACGCAAACACTTTTCGGATTTTGAAATCTTGAAGGAACAGACAGACATAGATAATTTAGCGTTTATCATGATTATTCTCTCTGACATTTTATTCATAGCACAAAGAAAGATAATGGTTTTGACTCCAAACTTTTTATTTGTAATCATTTTTTATACAAACTAAGAAATATACTACTGACGACAGAGAATTGAGTGCTGCGATAGAAATTATGGTATTGTAATCTGTCCAATAAAAAGAGAAACACTGTTGTCACGGATCATATAATAAAAAGGTCTGTTCACTTCAATCTTCTTTTTTTTCGGTCGACTCTTACGTACAACTGCCCTATAAACTGAAATATTCACGTGTAATTATTAGACTTTTAAAAATAAGTCATTCGGAAATTTGGTAGGATAGTATAGTGTAATAGATACAAATTAGTATTTATACTGTTTATTATTGTTTTCAACTATCTGTGTGGACACGAAATTTTTTTACATATTGTAAGTGAAATATCTAATTAAAGCTACGGTTTAGCCATCATAATAACTGATCTACGGGTGAAGGACGAATCCTACGAATAGATTGACATTAGTCCGATTGTCAACTATTTGAAACAAGAATGGTCTGTCGGCTATAATTTTTGGTGGTCTTGGTATGAAAATTGGAAGAGACATCGGCATCATTATCATTGCTATAACATGAAATTAACAATTACTGTCAACACCATGTATGTTTTTTCATAAGATAATTTTTTAAGTAATTTAACAATAGCATATTTGAAAATAAAATGTGGTGGTTCAGCATAACAATCATTTTGAAAATGATTAGGTGAAATATATACATATAAGAGAGGTGATGGTTATTTTAACTCTCAATTATAACTTATTAGTAATAATTGAATAACTTTTTTTATTGACAGCCGTTGAAAAACTAAGGCTTATTTTATTATTTTTTAATATCAATGAAATTCTTACATTTTTTAATACTTAATTTATATACTTAATTTTGTATACATAGTTGTCTCGATTAATAATTATGCAGCTAATAGATTCAATACGATGTTGGGATTTATGGAGCAAAGACTTGTCCGCTGAAGAGAAGAACATTTGTTTTTTCACTGCACAGCGCGAAGAAAAACGGTCTATCCAGCTTTACCAGAGTTGGAGGATCGAATATTATTTGAGCACTAGCAGGCGCTGCTTCTAATTCTGCAGAAAAATTTATCACTACTAAATATAGACTTGAAAATAGTTTGTGAATCTTTTATTAATTAATATAACTTCTACCCTACGATAGATAGAGAAATGGCAAAGATAAGATAAAGTTAGAAATCAAGGTGAAGTTTTCTTATTACTTGTGTTTTTATAATCACGCATGTATAAATTTAAACACTTAGGATATAATATTATCGTTATAGTTTACGGTTCAATTACAGATCCTACAAAGAGTGGAACATTAATTTTACTGTTGAATATTTCAATATAAAACGGTCTATCCACATATAGTGTTTCATCTTCATCAGAAGTGATTGCAGCCAACAACTCAATTCCAATATCTGGAAAATGCAATACATATTGTTTTAATGACTCGCGTTCCTAAACTTTTGTTTCAGGCATTGTGCATGATTACTATTGTTTAATCCATGGAAATAGTATGAGAACAGGAAAATGACAATAAAATAAACTCGGTTAATAGAATTGTAAACAAGTATAAAGGTATATATGATTCGAAATAATTAAAAATAAACAAAAACCATTTAGAGATTGTGTTGAAAGGCGTTTCAGTTTTTAGTGTAGTTTAACACGGATTAATCAATTGCGGTTTGTTGACATTATTTTAAAATAAATTAATCTTATGCAGGATTACTGAGACTTCCTGCAAAGATGCAAATATTTAATTTGTTGTTGCATATCTTAAAATAAAATGCTCTGTCAGCCCTGATCATCTTTATAATGCGATATTGTTGTTGAGGCGATCTTAGATATACGAATTGATATGCTGAAAGTATGATATCAACGTTTAGAATACGTATTCATAAATTAAACGCAAGAGAGCGAATTGAATCGCCAATTTTAATCCTATAGGAAATAAATTAATTATAGATCGAAATAGTAGTTTTGGAAGATGGACAGGTCAACGATGCAAAAGAGTAATCGCATATCAGTTTTTTGAAATTTATTTGCGATGCAAAAAAAATCCTCAAAAATAAGCTCTACAGAATCTATTTAAATGGAAAAGTTAGAGCAGTGAGAACGGAACGTTACCTATACGTCAAAAGGTAAACAGGACTGTATCTTTCTTTTATTTCTGTGCGCGCTTTTGACAATTAAGCCGTAGGATTAACAATATATCCGCTGAACAGAATCGTTTTAGTGTTGTGGTAGAATATTCCGAAAGCAAAAGGCCTGTCCACATTTATTATTGTTGGTTCCTCTTCGTACAACAGCGCACTAACAGGTCTAATTTTAATAACTAAAAAATGAACGAAACTTTTTTAGATTTATAATAAGTGGTTGAAAAAGTGATGGTATTTTAATTGGCACTTCGTTAGTATAGTCGGTCAGGTTATCGCATGATAAAAGATTGGTGAATGCACCTTCTTTATTTTTAAACCACAGAAGAGTAAGTCGATTCAATAATGGTGTATGTATATATGAATTGAGAAAATGTGAGAAAATGGTAATTGGTAGGAATAATTCATTAGTTTTAAAGTTATTCAAGCACATATGCATGTAGTCTAGGTATTACGTGTGAGTAGTATATTTCTTTTTGAAGATAAGGTTTGATTTAAACATTTCTCGCCTGTGATTTTATTTACTTTTAAAGCACACTGTTATCTTCTGTACAATACTCCTATAATGTATACATAACATTTCATTTCTCTATTACTAGTTACTTGAAGGATTGACGATGCTTCCACTGAAGATAGGAATGTTTGCTTTGACGTCATATATCATAAAGAAAAACGGTCTATCTGCTAAAAATTTCGTAGCAATAACTCGTGGTAGACCAGATCGTATGAAATAGTTGATTACTGAAAAGTTTACATGATACATTGTATTTTTCGTCATTTAACTAAACCATCAGTGTTCAAATAATTAATTATTAAATGTAACAACATCTTAACTTGGCAAATTAAATGAGACTATTGTTTGGAAATTGGATAGGACAGCAGTGTAATGGATAAATATTTTTATTTATTCTAATTATTACTGCAAACTGAACCAACCAATAGACATCCGATACATTTTTACACATGATAAGTAAAATATTTGATATACAAAAGAACGGAAAAATATAGAAATTTAAATTTTTAAAAGTCAATTATCAATCGTCGGATCAAGGACGGATCCTACGAAAAGAATGAGTTTACTTCGATTGTCAATTATTTGAAATAAAAATGGCTTGTCGACTATTATTCTTGGTGGTCTTGTTGGTGGCATTATGGCTACCTCTGGGACAAAAAACACCACTATAGGATAAGATAGTTACATATATGTTTAGAATTCTAACTGATGTAATGACAAGTATATGTAAAGCTTATGCGAAAATCTTTTGTTAGTTGACATTAGTTAGGGTAATTGGTAAAGCCAATTGACAATTTTTCAAAATATCCATAGGCGGGTGGGATTAATGGCAATGACCGTTAATTTTGGCTAGTTTTATTAGTTACTTTTTATCCAAAAGTCACCAAAGGATCGTTCAGAGATCCAGTAAAGAGTGCGACCTTGGATTGTTTGTGCACAATTTGAAAAGCAAATGGTCTATCTGCTTTTAGTTCCATCTCGAGGTCAGGCCCAAAGGCAGCAGATATGAGTAGTGCTTTAATCACTAAAAAAATACATTGATTTAATTTTTTCGTTTGGTTCCCGAAACATACTAATATAGTACATAAATTAAGTTAAGGAGTTCAAATTTGATGGCGAGATTAAAGATGCAGTTACTTCTTATATTATCGGCAATACAGCATCTTATAGTTTGTAAGCAATCAAGGTATCTCTCTTTGGTGTAAGCATAAATAATAAGATGTTCGAATTATTGTACACAATAACATTTTATTTCCAGCAGATTTAGAATCCGGCATTAGCAATTTCTCAACAGTTCCAGCAAAGATGAAAAAGTTAGTATTTTTGTTAAAAATCGTGAAAAAAAAGGGTTTATCAGCTCTGAATACTGTCGGTCTCTCAAACTGTATCAAAGAGCTCTCAGCCACTATTTGCATCGCTAAAAGAAAAGGAAGAAATTAGCTCGTTTCTCTCGAAGTAACTGAATGAGAAATTCCGTTTTATTATCGTGTGTGCTTTAAAGATAAGGAATCTATGGGATTGAATATGTGTTCGTACAATATCTAGTGCAAGAAAACTGGATATTTATTTAATTATTTTACATTTTTTATGAATCACAATTGCGTTACTCTGATCACAAGGTCATCTAACTAAATGACTAAACTTCTCAAGTATTAAATATATCAAACCTATACAAGCGAAGCTATTAATATTAACTGTAACATATTATGAATATCAAACGTACAATTAACATATAAATAAAAGTTGTTTTTTTTTTTTAATCCTAACTAATATAAGATCAATGAATTTTACTTAGAATTTGAATCTAATTTATATCGTAATACTTATGTATGAACATGTGATGTAAGAGAATATAGCTTCAACAAACGAGAAGTCAATGCTGTACTGGATTATTCAGGAATCCACTGAAGATTGTCACTTTTGATCGGTTGTCAACAATTTGGAAAATAAACGGCCTATCTGCTACTACTCGTTTCGGGTTATATGCGGAATAAGTAACAGCCCTAAATGCTAAAAAAAAAGAAGATGATGTTCTGTATTTTTAGCGACAATTTGCATTATCATTTCATGCAACTACGTTGATCTGTTAACTGATTAATTTTGAAGTACTGCAGAGCAAAGCTGTTAAATGTTATAGATTTTTAATATTCTTTTTTTAGGCGAATAATATTATATTAATATAATAAATTATCTTTTTAATTTGCGTTAGGATAAGAGTTCTAGACTGTTCGTTTTGTAGCTATTATACTACGCACAATTGTGTATATTTGTAAATTAAGTAAAGGTAAATTTAATTACATGCAAGGTATATTGCAAAAAATTTCTATTCACTTTACATCTTAGATTTCGCTTTATTTGCCTAAGTAATTTTATTAGTTCAATGCGTAATTATCGCGGTGATTGTTTAATCATAAACATTACAGGTCTGATATGGTGCCAGCAAAGATTGAAAGATCGAACTTTATGTCAACGATTGAGAAGTAAAAAGGTTTATCAGCTCTGAACATTTTTGGTCTAGGAATTTCGGAACCACCTCCTATAATCCGAAAGATGTCTTCTAAAAAAAAAGAATGGCTGGAGTCAAACTGATATTTTTTAAATTTTGCAGAATTTTTAAGAAAGCCTGAGAAAAGAAGTAACCTTTTTTCATCCCAAACTTGTAAAAGTAAGAATCAGCTTATTAGTACAATTGTGGAAGAATTTTTAATTAGAAAGACGTAGAATACAGATTTTCAGGGATCATTAACTAAACCGGCAAAAATAGCAGATTGATCATTCAGATCGTATATTTCGTAGAAAAATGGTCTATCCGCTTTTATTACAGGCTATTCGTAATCACTCAAAAATAGAATATTTTGGACTACAAGAGAAAAAAACGTGCAAAATTTTAAAATGCTGAGCGTTTTTTGCTAAAGTTAGTTAAAATTCAACTCTACAGAAAAATATAAGGGAATGAAAATACTTGCACCAAGATAAAAAGAAACTCGGCAATGTCGCTTCAAATACTTCGAAAATAAGCTAATCAGTAGCTTCGACAGAAAACAACTATTTTGAGGAGATAAACTAAACCTATCTTAATGAAAAAAGACGGAGAGATAAAATGTCACCTTTGCACCATGGCTACTTATGTCTATATCCTATATGTCAACAGCCTTTTGAAAGATCATTCGAGAAGAGAAATTTCGATCACGCTGTGATCGTAAAGAAACAGTTATAATTCGATAAGCAAACTATGTTATATTTTTGGTCGAGTTAAGGTCATCAGGCACATCCATACATATATAATCATCGGGAAATAATTAGCTCCTCGGCTGTACGACTTGTCCGGTAAAGAGCGTGACTTTGGTCCTCTTGTCGACTATCGCGAAGAGAAACGGTCGGTCCGCCATCAGTTGGGGCTTGTACACAAAACTGTACGCCATCACACCATACACTGTTTTGGGCAAATAGATCATTACAACGGTCAATCGTAATAACTCCATTGCAAGACTAAGGACTACTTATATAGATATACATGTACGTGCTATTATAGGTTCATTGCTCTAATTATTGTTATTTGCGTTAATTCAAGACCATTCATATGCATGGCTTTGTGCATCAATGTTTTGTTAATCTACGTTTTCGACTTGAACAGAAGCGAGTCGCTGCGAGACGACGCGCGAACGTTTATGATATCACTATACACAGGCCGATTTTCAGCGTGTCGAAATCGGCTGTGGCCTTCGAGCTAAATTTCGCGAACGCGTGTGCGCTATCGTCGATGCGAGATAATAAAATTCGAATTGTCGAGGCGAGATGTTGCTCTTTATGTTTCTTGAATTCGTAGCCTCGGAATTTAATGGGAATCGGGTCCGCCGGTGAAGCTTTCCATCCGAGATTAGTGGTAATAAATACTTCAATGTATAGTTAACTAGTTCGGCCGAAATGACCCGATTTCCAATATTCCTTGGCTGAATGTCGCACAGAAATTACACACAGAGTTTTACTCCACAATGTTAATGACAAAATATATAAATGATATAAAATTATGCGAATATAACTTATATGCGATATTAGTGGTACTATTTTAATATAAATTAAGCAGTTTTCGGGTGTAGAACTTGCCCGACGAAGATCGAATTATTTATTCCGTTGCTGGATATTACGAAGTAAAATGGTCTATTAACAATTACTACTGTCTCATCGTGACCAGTTCTGTACTCCAGTTCCATGTCTACAGAAAAATACATTACTTTTAAATTTTCGTTCACTCTCTCGAAAGGCGTTTAACTAAATTTGCAGGATTGGATCTACTCTACAGAATAAAGTTATATCATCTAAACGACAAAGAAGCTACTTTGATAAATTCAAATCTGCAAATTACGTCTCATAACCCAGAATTAAAAAATATCCAGCACTTTCAGTACATCACTTCTGTGAAAAAAAGTGCCCGAAAAGTTTTCGCGGACCGAGCAAAATTCCACGCATGTACATACGGTATTTAAAAAACAACCAAAGTAAAAGATCGTGCCAGTAGTGTGTTATGCGGTGTACTTATAGGAGGAAAACTTTTTCGTCGGGGGGGGGGGGGAGCAACTGTGCAAACTGCCGGGCCGTTTGAACAATCAAACGCGCGAACAACCGCGGGCGCGAGAAAAAGTGCGGTGTCAGAGAGAAAGAGAGCTTACCCATATTCTGCTGAGAGTATAGTTGACGCATGTGTGGTGTGTAGCTCATTAGTCAAAGGTGTGTATATATACATTATGTGTGTGTATATATATATATATATATATATTATGCGCACAGTAAAACCAAATGAAATATAGATAAATACACTCTTCTACGTACTTTGTTGACATGAATTTTGGCGACGACGACGGTGCGCGCTAAGGCGCGCGGGCTTGACAAATGTAATCAACATTGAGGAAAAAAAAGACACACGAATACCTCGCAACGGTAAGTTTAACACAGAAAACGAAACACACACACACAGACGGCAAAAACAAGTAGTAAGTGCAAAATCACGCGTAAACGGCGGTGCTGTGTGCAAACAAAGAGATTGGAGGGTTATAGATTGAAAGAGAGAAAAGTAGGTGCAGCCGAGAGGAAAGGAGCTAGAGAACCATCACCGCTGATTATGTTATACACCTTCACCAGACCAAACCACCTTATGCAAAGCTTGAAGGATCGTTTCCTCTTTCCAATAGCATCTCGATGTAACGACGGAAGGACGAGGGAAGTGCGGGGGACAGAGGCAGAGAAAAGAAGAAGCGCATTGATAGAAAAGAGTAAAGAGATGCGTTTTAAATCGAGTGGACAACTCACCCGTGACGGCTGCGGCTTCGCTGCCCTCCTCGTTCACTTCGATGAAAGCCTTCTGAAGGACCTTGCCTACTTTGAGTGGCTCGTCGGAGATGCCGGTGAAGTTGGCGGCGTTGCTGAACATGTCAGTCATGCCGAGCTGCGATCGTCGGTATAACATAAGTACAACATTTAGGTCGCCGAGACGATAGCGCGAGAAAGTGCGGGAGTCAAGCCCTGATCATTTAACTGCTCGACGCGCAGTGGGTATGCAATAAAAGAATTGATCCAAATCATAATATACGTACGGCTTCCAGGGGCTTCTTGAGATCGATGGTGCTCTCGATCTTGAACTTGGGGATGTAGAGCTGGACCTCGCGCTCGGAGCCGGCCTCGGCGAGACGGGTGTGGTTGAAGGACTCGAGGTTCTCCTGGATGGCGCTCAGGCCCTCGATCTCGTCGGGCACGATGATGACCATCTTCAAGTCTTTGTTCTGCGGGAGACACGAGTGGCGCATCGTTAGCCGAGTAACGCGTAGCTGCTATTTGGTTATTGGCGATTGAACGCAATAAGGATACCGACCTCGTACGGGAGCTCGACGAACTTGGCCTTGAGATCGGGAAGTTCACCGTAGACGTAGCTGCCGGAGGCGAACATGGTGGGGACCTTCTTCTCGGTCTTGGCGTCGACGTGGAAGATTTTGTCCTGGGTGCCCTCTTTCTTGAATTCCTTGGCCCACTTTCCCTTGAAGTAGACGGCGTTCAGCAGGAGCATGCGGGTGTCGCTGGTGATGTCATCTGCAACGATAAAGTGTGCAGAAGCGTTAACAATGTGCATGCATTTCGCTGGATTCGAGTCTCGAGTTCGCGGAGTTCGTGGATTATCGCAACCGACCTTCCTTGACGATGTCCTTGATCTTGTGGTGGGTCCTCTCGTCAACCCAGTCGTTGACCACCTTGGCGGACTCGGCGGGCTTGCTGGTGTCGATCTCAGTGGCTTCCGAGCGGAAGGTTCCGCTGGTCAGCGACTTGTAGTCGGACTTGAGCTTCAGGTTGTTGGCGAGGTACATCTTGTTCGCGACCTCCAGGGTTACGTTCTCAACGTTCTGCATTCGTCAAAATTTTTGATCATTTTACGGAATCGGTAAAAATCACGCGCTATACAAAAATCGACATACGTTGAGGGTGTCGATGAGGTTCTCGAATCCTTGCTTGGAGACGACGTCGTCGGCGGGCATGTGAAGGGACTGGCGCATCTGGACGGCGGTGTTACCACCGGCCCCGAAGGCGGCCATCGACAGGACAACGTGGGCGCTCAGAGGTGAGCTGATGAGGTTCTTACCCTTGTTCTCCGCCGACACTTGCTAAAAAATCGAAATTCAGCATTTTTAACAAAGTTTCCAACGACACACGATCTGCTCCATGTCGTGCCAAAGTTTCCGCGCTTGCTCTTGCTCGACCCGCATGCGCATGACGAGGATTGATACGGAGTAGCGGTACAAGCTGCGCGCGATATGACGCGAGCGTTATTTTTCCGATGAACTGCACTGGCTCGCTTCTTACAAAATCGATGCGTTATTGCATTTTAGAAAGGCGCTTATTTCGAATTTACGCGCTGCAATAAAAATAGCTCGATTCTTACAACCGCTGATTTTCTCATTTTACTGCAGTAGCGTACTTTCAAATACCAAACGGCAAACGTCTCCATTATTCTCCTCGGATTCGCGCTGAGCGTATGCGCGCGCGCGCGCGCGTAACAGTATCTGTAGACCCACCTTGAAGAAATTCGTGGCAAAGTGTCCGGTGCCTTCGGAGACCGCCTTGAGCGGCTCAGCTGCCTTGTCCTCGGCCATTGTGCAGGTCACGCACAGCGCTAACGCCAAGATAACTGTAGCTGCAACAGAGAGCAAAAAGAAACACGTCATATGGGTGTATCCTCGAAATTTCGTATTCACCAACGCGGGAGACGCACAATAGTCGTAATTAGCATTTGAATTCGGTCCCCCGGAAGGTCATAACGTGGCAATGGGGGAGAAGAAAAATTCGGTGTATATTATACGTTTATCGCGCGGAATTTTAACGAGCGCGTAATCGCGAATCCGCTGGTGGAGCGTAGAGCGCTAGTCGACCTTGCCGATTTCGTGGGCTGTTTTGTGATTTTTTTTTCTCCTATATCTCGCGGCTCTTCTTGGAAAGCGGAGTTTGGAAAATTGGCGAGAAATTGTAGTCGCGCCTAGTTCTGCGATACCGATTTTGCGTTATTAGTTAGAGATGTGTTTTATCCTAATGCGTCTTGCGTAATCTGCAAAATTAAATGCCTAATAATCCTCGCAAATATAATACTCATCTGGCTCGGCGTATGCCTCGAATTCTCGGAAAATCAAGAGATAACAAGGCCCCGGCAAACGCGTCATTAACGTAGTTTCTCTCGAATACACACAAATAAGATGACTCAATAGCTCCGAAAATTTGAGCTCTCTCAGACTCATCCCCGTGAAAACCTGTGCAAACGCTTCGGTCTCATTATCTCTCGCGCACTTGCGCACATACACCGGCGAACAAACTAACCAATCGCTCGTGGAGAAGGCCTATAGGTATATAGATATTTCACGATCAATGGTTCATGCGGAGAGACACGATCGTCCATACAAGTAACAAAGCTTTGTGCACGTTTAGTCGTGTGTACATTGAATTAGCATATTCGCGCTGGTGAGAAGGAAAACATGATTCGCGTCCAACGAAGACGAGCTTTTCAGCGCTGTATAATATTTGCCATCTCGAATTTTATCTATTGTATGGAACTGCCTTCTGTTTACCGATCAAACGTAAACTTTTCATGAAAAACAAGATTAAATAAAAATATCCAGGTGTATAAATTTATAATCAAACTCTCTCTCTCTCTCTCTCTCTTACCGATCTGTCAACAACATCAGCCGCTCGCGAATCTGCAACGCAAAGCGATCGGCGCTGCAGTGTGCCGATCTCTTTACGTTAAACTAATACTAATTATGAGGATTTTCCGAAGGCCGAGTCAAGGCCTCTCTCGTGTACGTGCACATACATGAGTCACGTATACGCGCGGATCGTCACGAGAGAATTCATATACGTGTGTATTATATATACTGTTGTAGGAGAGCGAGAGAGGTCGGGCACATATGTGTATGGATGTAGATCGTTATGCTGCGCCAGGAAATTGTTTGTTTATCCGCGACCCGTTATCCGCGAGCGTGATTACGGGATTTTTTTTTTCTCCCATTCTCGAGCTTACATTCTGTATGCATCGACAGCTGTGCCGCTCTGCTCGGTTTTCTGTGTATATTATAACGATTATGTAAGAGCGTATCGGTTTTTCGGTTTAACCCGCTTTTTATACGATCTTTGTGAACTTGAATCTATTTCCTCTTCGAACCCGATAAGAAGTCGAGATAGTAAAAAGCTGCACGTTAAACGCACTCCAGAGGCACATAAGCAACCCCCTCGTTAAATCGAGCCTACATAATAGAGCAAACAGTCTCAACGTTAAAATATCGTCTTGATAAAAGCTTCGTACCCGCAAGTCGCCGGCATACATTCGTATGGCTCTTAATGCGAGCGCGCGCGAGATGATCGGTAAAGAAAGAGCGACCGGTCAGCAGGCGCTCGGCTTTTTACAGTCGTTATCGAATGCATAACTGCGCGCGCTTTATTCTCTCGTATAAAACGCGCGCGCACCGCCGGAGGCCGTCTTTCCTCCGGCTGCTTGGGCTCCGCACTTGGATACTAAATTTACATTCGCGGGCGGATAACGAGAGTAGTTGGTAATTGCGGTGAATTATTTTTTCGTTTTTTTTTTTTTTTTTTTTTGAGCTATGATTCGTAGAACTGTTTCAAAATAATAACAACGAGGAATATTTATGTGAATTAATCGAATTCCGCAGAAAGATTATTTTTCCTTTCGGCTGATGCTAGAGATCGTGCGATTTTCTCATGAATTGTCTTCTCCGGCGCTGATGCGGAGTTGAAGGAAAAGCACGAGACACGCACGGAGGCTAGATCTTTTTTTAGCATAATCGTGTTTACTTAAACGTGCGGCGCTGATGGCTATGGTAATTAAATAAAATGAGGGATATATTAGCCGGCTGGGAATTCTCAAAGCTGCGTGTGTATTTTGAAAAGTTCAAGCGACAAATAAGCACTTCTGTATGCACAGCAATTTGCTGTCAAAATTCAAATCGCGCATGCTTCGCGCGGAAATTTTATCTATATCTGTAAGACAATATTGTTACAAGCAATAATTCGATAAAATAATTAAAGTATGAGCAACTGGATGATTCAGTTCCTTTTGAATTTGCCGATAACGTTGTGCGAGCGCAGGTACAAGCGACTCGGAAAAGCAAAATGAAAAAAACTCAATCCGTGGAGACCCGCATCTATAGTCGGCTTGGGGTTCACTCCTCCTCGATATATAAGGTACAACAACAACAACAACAACAGTACGTCAGTACACCGCACTGTACAAGATAATTGTCGCAAAAACTTACGGGTACGCATGGCTGTTTCCTCTCTCTTTCTTTCCTCTGTATGCTGAATATAGGAAAACGTCTGTTTCTGCTGGTCTGGCGCAGCAGCGACTGAGTTCCAGACGCCGAGGCTGCCGCTATATAAACTTTGCCCGCCTAGTCAAGCCCTCTCTCTCTCTCTCTCTCTCTCTCTCTCTTCTCTCTTTCCTCGCATGTGTGTATACGTATACACACGTTGTTTGCTCGCGAGGGAGAGAGAAAGAGTCGTTGCCGGCGGCGCGGGAATTTCAACGGCGGCGGCGATGATCTCGGCCGATAGGCTGATGCTGCTGTTGCCGGTCTTTTTGTTATTCTCTCTTCACTACGTGTGGGAAGAAAAATCTCTCGAGACGAAGGACTGAACGCTCGTCTGTTTGTGTACGGACGAAGGAGATAACTAGCGTGTATCGGTATGGGAGTGTGTACCGATCCTTTTTTCGGAGCGTCTGCAGGTTTCCCTTTTTTTTATGCCTTGTTTGTATGCTTGTTATTTGCGAACGAGAGTGAGAGCCGCGTTGCCAAGGAAACGTAGCTCTGGAAGATCACGAGCAGCTATATACCTTTTGATTCGTTCGGCATTTATTGGAGATCGGTTGGGATTTCGCGCGCATAGGGTAATACCGATCTATTTTTGCGCTCTTCTATTTATTTGCATACGCGGCGTTTCGCTATCTCGCGAGATAATGGCTTTCCGATGAAAAGCGCACTGATTATGAATATAATAATAGCGATAAGCTATTTATTAAACTTCTAATCTTATTAAAATAAAAACAAAAAATAACCTCACACGCGCGTCTCCGATCGATATACATATCGCGAAAGCTTCTTTTCTTTCCTTCGAGCAAACATAATCCGATAGGTCGGTGTATGTCCTCAATTTGGTATAATGAATTTTTTCCACACACCAGAACTCGAGGTGCACTTCACAACCAGTCATGTTTGCACTAGAGCGGGATTCGAGGCAATAAGCGAGATTGACCCGAAGCAAAGTCAAACGCGTGATTGATCTTCGCTATCAGGAAAGTTAAAAGATTAAAACAATACACACGTTGCAATTTGATCAGCGCGTGCCCCCCTCATGTGGTTTGTTTAAATATCGGAATTTTTACTTTGTTCGCTGTTTTTCTTCGCCGTGTGTGTTCACTAGGTCACATTACAATGACAAAACCCGGGAGTAGCGAATTTTCTCTGAACTTGCGTGACGCGAGTTCGCGCGTCTGTATGAGTCTGTGATTGATTCCTTATCGTCGAATTTTATGAATTATTCAGGGCTGGACGATTTAAATGCATCGCGCACATGTTATTTTTTGAGCTGTGTATCGCAGAAACTCGCAAGTTTCCCCGACGATTATACGTACAGCCGATATGTACCTTTTATCTATTCGATTAGGCGTTGCGTAGTTTTCGTTAGCGTTACATAAAGAGTCTCAATATATTTGGATTAATCAGTTCTTACTCTATGTAATCAGTATACGCCTTTCCAGCCCAGAAGCTCGAATCAAAAGCCAAGGTTCGCTTATGGCCGGATTAAGATAATCATAAAAGAAAATATAAAAGCTCGATCACGACTCGTCCGCGAAGTCACTCGACCAACCGCTGAGCTATCGTCGGAAAATTTGCATCTCGACGCAAGGTACACCTTGCCCTCTTTCGGTTTTCAACCCGGCGCTTTTGCGCGCGATTCAAATTCAAATTTATCTCAGTCGCGCTCGTGCGGATTTCACGGCCGGAGCGTTGCCAGGCGAAAATCGTCTGGAGATTGTGCGCCGATATTGAGGAGCTGCGTGTACCACTTTGTTTTTTACTCTCGATTTCGCAACTGACCGCGGCCGGTATGTGGGATTTTAATTTCGAGATATTCTGCAGAAGATGGATATGCGCATGCCAGACTTATAGGATTTCACGGCGCGGTGGAACTGGTTTTCTTCCTCGAGAGTCTACCAGCCGAAGGATTTACGCAAATATTTGGAGAATCGGCGAAACCTTGGAAGGCAGATCGTTTCTCTCCGTGAGCAGTTTTTTCAGTGCGGAACTACGCGGAGAGAGAAAAAACAAATCATAAACACATAACACACGTACTCTGCGAGCGACAATGAAGATTCGAAATTCACCGCAGCCGAAGCGTAAATAAACGAGAATATATTTGCGCGACCATAAAGCAATCTCCAGGCTCGCCTCGCCCGAGTAATAAAAGCCGCACGAGCGAGTTCCTGGTCGCGTGTCTCGAATAGAAATTCACACTTGTTCTCACTGGATCCTTACCTGAAAATTTTTATACGTTGTACAGACACTTCAACAGACGTGATGGTACACCGTCGCGACGAAGCGTTGCGCATACGTGCCCGATAAGATTACGCGGCGCATGAGGTTATCAGATCCACACCCGTTCAGCTCACCTGTTGACGTATAAAGGTGACCGCACCGGTTAATATCCTACACGCGCTGAGAAACGATCGACGAAAGTACACACATAGCTATAACAATAAATAAAAATGCTAAGCCTGTTCAAACCGGGGCGGCTCTTCGTCGCCGCCCTGGACGTAAGCCCGTCTGCCGCAGCAGCTCCCGTGGTATCCGCTCTTGCGGCACAGGTCGCAGCCACAGCCGGGTACTCGCGGGTTCTCCGAGTAACCGGCAGGCGGACAAGGACTCCCATCATCCTCGTCGTCGGTCTTCAACTCGCAGCAGCACGGGTCGAGAGGATTCTGCGGGGTTCGGAGGAAATTAGCTTTTCTTTGCAATCCGACTGATTCGGAGGTGTATTTTTAGCCCATTGTGTCACACGCTGTACTTTTTCCCCCTGAATCATCGCGAATGGAATCGTGCGACGATCTATCGCACCTGTTCCTTGATGAAGCAGATATTCTCTGCAGGCGGCGAGTCAGTTGCGCCGTCCTGATAAGACTGTTGTGGCTCGGGCTCTTTATCCTCGGAAGGCTCGTCATTTTTTACGGCCTTTGATTCATCCGGCTTGGCTCGTTTCCCCTCGCTGGCTTTGGCGCGTTCCGGGGGCTCCTTCGGCTTCGAGTCGAAGAGACCGGCTACGAAGGACTTCTGTCCCGGTTTGCAGGGATTGCTGACCTCCTTGCTGAAGCTCGAGTTCACTTAGAGGAGGTTATATGGCTCGTAGGTTAGATCGGCAAAGGTTCAGCTGATGGGAGCTGGACGATCGGTTACCGCAGGTGTAGAATCGGCCGAAGAAGCTGGACTGGTCGTCGTCCATCGTACAGGTGATCGGCTTGACCGAGTTTCGCGGGCTACTTTGAAATTTGGGAGGCGGAAAGGTGCTTGTTGTCGCGAGAGAGGGTTGGAAAATTTCGACGACGGATTGACGATCGCTGTCTTATACGTACACATCTGTGTTATATTGCGAGTTTACGATCGAGCTCAACAGGAAAATCGATTTTTATTTACTCCGTGCATACAATTAGCGTATATTAATAAGCTTTAAACACGCCAGTTACGGCCGCTTTAAGAACCGATCTTTATCTACGAATAATCGGCAGTAGTGAGCACGTTAAGACAAGCACTAAAGGAATCCCGTAAAAACCCAACCAGCGGAGCGAGAAAACAAAAAAACGCACTGGAGAAATTTCGGCTTCCCCGCATCAAAACAAATCGTGACTAGACACCGCCGGCTTGTTTGCCTCGTCTCGTACCCACGGGAGCTTCCGATAAAAATTTCGTAGGACATGCTCCGCTACCGGCTAATGACGATGTCACACTCCGATAGGATCGATTTGCGGCCCGACTGCTCCTCTCGACAATCGCCTGTGGAGCGGGATCTTCTGACGAGTCTATTATGCTCAGGCGTCGCTCGACGGATTTTTTAAATTGCACTCGTCGAATCTCTCGTTTTCACACACACACACACACACACATTTTATTGTAGCCTACACGTGCGGTAACCTCAGCTCAAGGAGAACGATTATATACGAGCGCGAAGTTTACTGTATAAAGCGAGCCGATCTTGACTCCAGATACGGCGTTCTGCGATTGTGCAGTAGTCGTGACACGGATTTTTCGAAAGCACTTTTCCGGTCGAAAAGCCGCGTCGTTCGTTAGTCGAGAGAGCTGCGCGTCGGTATTGGAAAATTCGGAAAAAACGTCGGCGAACTAGGATACCGCGGGTTTTATGTGTACTTGAAAATTCGGAAGAGTCGTTTACCTACTTCCGAAGATATTGCGATCGGAGAATTGGAAACGAGATGAATTCGTTTTGTCTCTCGACTTCCGCTCGTCGTTTTGTCCCGCTAATAATGGCCGTACCCTTTTACTTCTTGCTCGCCGCGGCGAAACATTGTCAAAGTGCGTGTCTGCAGCCGAGAATCTGGGTTAAAAGGTATATCGAATAGACAAGATGAGAAAAAGAGGGACGGCGACTTTTTCTCGCGAAAAACGAGCCGATTGAAAAAGCTTCGCATGTTTGCTGAAACATGAGGTACTTTTTCAATTCTCCTCACCGCAATCAGGCCAGCGATAAAAATGCTTTATTGCGCTTATCGAAGCAACCGATCTTTCGACTCGCGAACACGTATATACACACGGATTATGAGTCGCGGAAAAGCATGAAAAATTTCCTGGCAAAGGAAAAACTCTCGAGCCAAATAACCGTGGAAGATTAAAGGAAAACAGGTCACAGCAAAAGTGGAATCCCCCCTTTTATGCATCCGAACAGTAAAACCGCGCGGAGAAAAAAGAGCACAAAGATCGTCTCATCTCGCAGAAGGAGGTTAAAAGAGTGCACGCCTACTCTGGTCCCTTTTTTACGCTTCTGCGCAGGCCGTTAGGGCGGAAAACGCGCGATTTCTCGCGATCGTCATCATCACGCAACTATTAGCGCCGGGCCGTTAGAGCATCCCCCCACCGATGGGAGCCGGAGCCGAGTCCTCTTAAAGGATCGAGGACCATCCTTCGATGAGCATTTGTCGCGAGCTCGTTGTTCCTCTTCGTTTGTTTGTCCTCCTCGTCACCGCGTCGCAGGTGTTGTCTCGCGTGGGGTTTTTCGAAGCGTCATACTACTATTCGCGTGTGTTGTTGTTGTTGTTGTTGTTGTTGTCGCGTGTTGGGAAGACCACAAGGAAGAGCTGGCTTTTTTCTCGGTTCATGGGTAACAGGAGAGATGACGTTCAAGGTAAGGCGAGAGGTTTGACTTTGAGAGCTCGGAGAGATAAACTAATTGATTATTGCGGGCGGACTGTGTATCTTTTGCTCGGATCAATGACTCGACCTTAGCATCGATTTTTTGCCGCGCTTTCTACTAGATTGCAGAGTATGTATTGTCCACTGGTTATCCTCAATATTATACAGTGTGACTATTCGAATGAGTCCAGAGGATGAATTATAGTTTCGAAAAACTCCAGCTTCGAAAATACACGACGATCCCGCCGTATATTAACAAAACAAACACACGTTGCGCAACGTCGGGCGAGTTTCTCCGCTCGCGTTTGCGTCACGCATAATCGATCGGGCTTATGATAATACGCGCTGTAGCGAGATGAATCGGTGTCAGCGCGGGTTTTCCGTGGGAATTACGGCGACGCGATTCGCTTCGATTCGCGCGGTCGATTAGTCACCGTCGCTGTTATCGAATAGCTTAGCGTAGTGCCGTTCGTTTTTAATAAATTTATGCTTTGTTGCAAATCTTACAGGGCACAATAACATCGTTTCCAAAACATTTGCTGTCGGCCTTGCTCCTCCTGGCGTTCAGCGAGATCTCGCACGCGCACGTGCTGGAAAAGCCGGCGAACGGCACGAGACTCTCCGAGACTGAGGACTTTGGGATTCCCCAGCGCATAAGCAATGCCAGCGCGGAATCCAGAGCACCGAAGCTGCTCTCGAGGTTCGACGCTTCGCGAAAGGTAAGTGGGCTTGTTATGAGAGTGAGGCACGAGATGGGAGAGTAAAAAACTCGCGTGACACGAAGATACAGGTCGACCCGTACACCGGCAACTGGAACGTCAGCAGCAACGGCAATTACAGCAGCATCCGAGCGCACTCGCCGAATCTCAATCGCACGGAGATGAGGAACTCGACTCTCCTCGACGCCTTCCTCAACAGGCGATCAAATTCCCAGCAGAAGTATCCCAACGGTCAGTACGCGGTCTTGAAAGCGGAAAGCGGCCATCAGCAGGAGAAGCGCAAGTCCTACGCTACCAGCGAGGACTACGAGCACCAGGTCCACAACGTCGCCACCGGTGAGCGCGTCGAATCGGCTACTATCTGCGTGATAAGAATGATGATCTTTGACCCTGTAATGTCGCACACTCCAGAGTACTTCCCGCCGCAAACGCAGGAATACGACGAGAGCTACAACACGATCCCCGAGGACATGAACACGGGCTACGAGGTGCCGGTCACTCCCGGCTACGAGCCCTGGCGCGTCTCCTACGTGCCCCACGACCCGGGCTACTTTGGTCCACCCATTCCCGTTGGCGAACCTCCGGTGCACCGAGACCCGCCCAGCACGATCGGTAGGTTCATCTTTTATTCGTTATTACCAAAATCGAGCTTCTCATACCTCGTTCTCTGCAGCAGGCACGCGCGAGTGCAACTGCCCGACGACGACGCGCTCCTACGAGTGCGACAACCCCTCCGGCAACTTCCTCGCCCTGCTCTCGGCTCTGGGCCAGAACCTCTGGGCCCTCGTCTCGCTCATCGCCACCAGCAGCGTACCCTTCCTCATCCCGCTCCTCGCGCTCAAGATGATCATCGTCCCGCTCAAGATCCTCAAGTTCCTCAAGCTCGTCAAGCTCTTCCTCAAGCTCTTCATCATCCTGCCGTTCTTCGTCCGCGTCGTCTACCCGGCCCTCACCAACTCCTTCAACCTGCAGAGCTTCCTCTTCCAGAAGATACAGGACGTCTTCCCGGACGACAATTCGCACCATCCGCCGCATCCGCACGACGCGGAGAGCCGACAGGCCGACGACGGCAAGAACGCGTCGGCGGCTTTCGCGAGGGACGACGGGCTGCTGCTCGACGACGCCAGTGTCTGGGACCTGAGGCAGTGTCCCAGCCGGGTGGCTTGCGAGATCGGAGCCTTCCTGGCCGGGGCAGGCAGGGCCAGCTTGTTTCCCCAGAATCTGGACAACTATCTGGCCGGGAGGGCGGACAGGGCCATGAGGGGGGTGAGGCCAAGGAGTAAGAAGGACGAGGGCGGCCACGAGGAGGAGGAGGAGGAGGAGGAGGAGGAGGAGGAAGACCAGAGGAACCAGGCTTTCAAGGCTTTTCTTGTTGCCCTCGGCAAGAAGTGGAGCCAGGAGCAGTGTCAGGTTTACAGTTGCGCGGTCTTGTTTTGATTGAAAATTCAATTTTGGCTCCTTACCTTTGGCTATATAGACGAGATTTAAGACTGTCGAGATAAGAATCTTGGAGGCGTATGTACTAACGTTGATAACAAGAGGAACGACTATAACGACATTGAGCGGAACAATTCGAGTTGAAGTAATGCGGTTCTGTGTACAATTTAAATCGATAAGATCAAAAACATCGGATTACTCGCATAGCTTCCGTATTTGATACAAGAGAAAAACAATTACCATTTCGAGCGCCGTGTTTTTGAATATAATTATACTAGTCAGTTATAAATTGATCATTGTTGCTTGACGATCCTTTGTTTATTTATTTGACAAAAGCAAAAAGTGTGGCAAAATATTCGAGTACCAAAACGATGTATGTACGATTCACGTTGTAGATTATGGTTTAAAAAATATTGTAACTTGAATTCAATTTTAATACCGAACGTTTTTTTATTCTATTTTTCTGAAAAAATAAACGAAAAAGAAATAAATTACACGTTACAAATTTCCATATTACTATAAGTGCAAACAGCTTTCTGTACTTCCTGTGCGCGTCATTGAACTCGATGAATGCTTTTCGACAAACCGTAGTTCATTTTAACCGTTCGTCTGTAGTACCGTTAAAATTTCCACAGTCTATGATCATCTCAGTCATCTGGTTTGAAAAATGAATAATATACAATGGTCAGAGCCCGTATGGGTCTGTGCATCCGTTTAGCTTATACGCAGGCCGATATCAAAGGATTGTTTTTCTCACAAGGTATGAGGGTTTCATCGTAAAGTTCACGGTGTTGAGGAAGAATTTTCTATTTTATTCCAAAAAATATATGCTTTGAACTCAATATTTACGCGAAATATACTATAATATAGGATATTGACAATCACATTTACTTCGGATGGCAAATATAAAAAATAAGTATAATTATAAATTATTATTTGCACAGAGTTACGATCTATATATATGATCACGAATATTGTCAATTCATTGGATTGTACACATGGCCACTGAATAAGGCCACTCCTTTCCATACAATCTTGTAAAAAAATGGCTTATAAACTCGATCGGAGGTGGTTTCGTCGGTACACTGGAGCCGCCAAACGACATCCTCAGCAGCTGCTTCACTGCCTTCCTCGTTTACCTTGATTAATGCTTTCTGAACATTTGCGTCATTCGCGTAACATTTTCAAAGCTCTAAAATGGAAAAAAGTCAATAAAGTATTCGTCTATACTGTAATTTATTGAATGAAGATTAAAAAATGAAAGAAACAAGTACTCGCACGTTCAAAGTATCGATAAAAACTTGGAATTCTCGACAAGCTGCTTCGTCGCTGTCCGGCAGCTGGAGAGCTTTCTTCATTTCAGCTTTATTGTTTGTATCAGCAGCGCCATAGCCAAAACTACGTGCGCACTTAATGACGAGCTAACAAAATTAGCGTCGTGGAACCTGTCGGCCACGTTCTAAAACAATTTTAAATGTGACTTAACGCGTATTTTTGAACTTAAATTGAACTTACCTTATGGAAATCTGTATGGTAAAAGACTGCGCGCTCTTTCTCACGTTTGGGCACTCATCCTTAAATGTCAAACGACGATTACTCGGAGACGAGCCAAACGAGCCGAATGTGATATTCATGTTTATGTTGTTTATATAACGCAGAGCATAAACCGCTTTTTCTTCGCTAAAACCACAACGCGCCCCGTGCAAAACTGCGCCGGCCTATACTACGCCAGAGATTTTATATGGCTGGGTAATACGAGTTGGGGGTAGCGCGAAGTGGAGCAACAAGCGGGCAACCTCTGCGCAGGTGCAAGAGTTTAGGCTTGTGAAGGAAAATTATTGTGCTGGATTCATTTTCAGAAAACACTTGTGTTTAATCATTTTTTTCAGGACAATAGATTTTATATAGAATTCAATGCTTTCAGCTTACAAATATACCTTTTGATGGACTTTCATTGATTACCCATAAAATTGCAATCGTTTTTCATAAAACACGCTTCGTGAGTATTGACAAATATTGCGTTGCATTGCCCAAATTTTCCTTTTGTTACGAAATATCGCAGGGCTTAAAAAATATTTGCTGATTGCGAATGCTCAAGTAAAACGGCATTTGAGCTGTTCAATGCGCTTATTTATTCTTATATAAAAATAGAATGTGCTTTTACAGCGGGTTTTTCACATGACCGCTGAAAATGGTCTGGTTTTTGCATACGATTTTGAAGATGAAAGCTCTGGCCACGCTGAAATTTTTCGCTAGTCCTGCTGAACACGCCCACGAGGAAAAATCTAAAATGAAATTTTGTGAACAACTTAGGATTGGCGACATTTTACAAAAAGAAGTTTTGAAATTTCACTCAGTTTTTAAGCTTTTAAGAAAGAAATGTAAGGCACGCATTAATCATAATAAATTGAGTGTTGCGAGTGATATAATAAACAGAAAATGGATAGGAAAATAAAAAAGGATTTAATATTCAGTAATGCACGTAGTAAATGAACAATTTTTTTTTCTTGTATAAATATACTTTATTTATCATAATGCAGTCAAACATACGTTTTTAACGTACAAAATACAAATACAAATATCTTTCACATTGATACAAAATAAAATATTTTCGCTTCGTTACACAATAGAAAAGGCGCTAGAAATTTATGATGCTTGGCGAAAACATAAATTATTTGAGGGGGTTGGCAACGCGACCACTGAATATAGTGCTATCTTTGCAAACAATCTGGTAGAGGTATGGCTTATCCACGTTCAGAACTATCGGAGGTGGGGGCATCATGTAGGTCATCATACTAATACCTAAATTAAAAATTCATTCAATTGAAAATATATATATTTTTTTTCGTTGAAAGAGTAAAATAATATTTTTTGAAAAGCTTTCGTATGTACTATCGCAATTACAAATAATGGTATGGCCTATCACAGATGATTGAATCATATTGACGTTCAAGCTGCGATTGATGGATTCGTTACGCGGCCGGAAAAAAGAACATGGTTCTTGTACACAATCTTGTAAAAGAATGATTTGTCCACGTTAAATCTCTGCGGCGGTGGTGGTAATGAGCACAACATTATCATCGCTCCTACAAAATTAGATAAAGGAATTTAATTGCATAAATTTAACGATTGCGTTCATTATTTTTGGTTTAAAATGACTGGTTCAAAGTGTCGACAATATTGATCAATTGAAGAATATTACTTTATATTAAAAAGTAGAGAAACTAGATTCGTTTGAATGGTAGCATAAAAATACGTTATTATATTGACAAATTTAATAAAACGAACATCATCATTTATTTAAGAGGGTAGACTACATGGCCGCTAAATAGCACGCTGGATTTGTATACAATCTTGTAAATGAATGGTCTGTCAATCGTAAGCTTCTGCTCTTCACACAGCGTATCCATCATATCCATCATAATAGCTAAAACAGCATCATTTTCGTATAAGTTTAAAACTCATTATAGAATCCAAATTTTTGTAAGAAAAGAAAATTATACTTAAAAATAAAAAGCATCTCACTTCTATAACAGTCTTATTTCAAACACGCATTATTAAAGCTTTATAACATATTTTCAATTTTGAATAATCGAGTGTTGAGCAGAATATATTTTTATTCTAAAGGTTTAACAACGTGACCACTGAATAACGGGATGCCTTTATAAACTATCTTGTAAAAAAATGGCCTATCCACGGTCAATTTGTGTGGTGGTTGAGGAGGCATCATCGCGCAGCACCGTACCATCATAACAGCTATAATAAAATATTTTTCAGTATTATTATCCTGAATTATCTCTAAGTTGTTTTAAGTAGGAAATTACAATTGGATTTCGATTCTAAAGGGTTGCCTTTCTCAACAATCTTGTATACAAATTGCTCACATATCCTATTGTAAGGAACATATATCATAGTTAAGCATCCTATATTAATTACCAAAAAGCATGAAATGGTGATTTAAAATATTTATTGGAGCGGATTAACAACGTGGCCACTGAACAAAGGTTTGCCCTGGTAAACGATCTTGTAAACAAATGGCTTGTCCACATTCAATACAATTGGAGGTGTAAGATCAAACGAAGCGCACTTGAGCACCATTCGTACGTCTAGAATCAAATATTTATTTTATGAGCTTTTGCCTTTTAATCTCGAAATTTAGAAGACGCGTGAGAAAACTGACTAAATTAAACGTGGACGGCTTTTAAATTTATACAAGATCGAATATGCCCAACAAAAAATACCAATATAATTTTTTAAAATCGTATATTTCTCGTTATCAAATATAGAATCATTAATCAATAAGCAATCAACAACTTTGCTATGGCGCCAATGTAAAAAAAAAACATTACGCGTAAGCTGCCACATTATACGTCATTAAATAATACATATTATGTTCAGGTACATCAAGCCATGAAAAATGAAACATGAAACATGAAACATGAAATGAAAGCGATCTATCATAAGACACAAGCTTCTTTTTAATATTTCGGCTCGGCAACGTGTCCGGAGAACAGCGTGACTTTACTTCCGGTATCTACAATTTGATACAAAAACGGCCGGTCCACCTGCAGATCGATCGGGGGTGGCGGTAAACAACGCTTCTTTAGCCTCATATCTAAAGTATGAAAAAATCACGTTTTATACTCGACGCAGAAACAGAACAAAGGCAAAGCCACAAACATTGTAGTATTAGGCAGAAGAGAATGAGGAGCAAGTATGATTAAGTAATAAAAAAGTATAGGGCAAGATGCGTTCGACACTTATGACCGATCACAAACAAATAGCGATAGTCTGATGCTTACCTGTAACTGCTGCTGCTTCACTGCCTTCCTCATTAACCTCGATGAAGGCCTTCTGCAGTACCTTGCTGACCTTCAGAGATTCACTAGCTATGCCACTGAAATCGGCTTTATCGGTGAACATCGTTGACATTCCCAGCTACAAGAGTTCATTTTAAGATAAAAACCATAAAATAACAGCACGTATAAATTTAAGACAAAAAATCTACCTCATCGAGATGCTGGTTCAAATCTATGGTGGTCTCGATTTTGAATTTCGGCAGCGCCAAATTGATTTCGCGCTTGTAGCGCTTGAGGTCGTGCTCGTCAATTTGAATCTTCTCAAGATTGTCCTCGACTTGCTTCAGTCCGTCGATCTCTTTAGGAACTATGATCACCAGCGCCAAGTCTTCGTTCTCGTACGGAAGAGCTACGACTTCGGCGTTCAATTCCTTCAGATCCTTGTAAAAGAATTTTTTGGTGATGTGCATCGTTGGGACATCGACCGTCGTCGTCTTGTTGACGTGGAAGGGCTTGGGCTCCGTCGCCTCTTCGTGGAACTTGTGCAACCACTTGCCCTTGAAGTACACGGCGTTGAGGAGGATCATCCGCGTGTCCGAGGTGACGTCACCTGGGCGACAAAGACATTTTATTTCGCGCGTTACGCACGGTAAAGAAAAATAACGAACGATTTTTATAATAGGAAATATCTATCTGTATACCTTCGGTGAGAAGATCCTTGATTTTGCCATTGGTCTTCTCGACGCACCAATTGTTCACTTCGTCGGCCGATTCCTTGGCTTTGCTGAAGTCCAACTTGCTGCATTCCGAATGGAAGTGTTTGCCGGTGATTTCCAGGAATCGGTCCTTGATCTTAAGATCGCTGGCGCCGTAGATTTTGTTCGCTATTTTGAGGATGACGTCTGGCACGTTCTACGTTGAGCAATAAAAATAATTGAGTTAATTCATGTTGAAAAATTGTTAAGGTCCGTGATGACACATCGCACACGTGATAATATGATCGAGGAATTTTTTACGAGAATTTAAAAATAAAAGATGACTGACGATCAATACGTTTGAAATGCCGGTCAAGTGTGTTACCGATTTGTCTGTTGTTACGTGCCTATCTATACTCGGGGCGTATCGGCTTATCACCGGATGCATTACCGCCAGCTTTTACAGTTTTAATTACGAAATGTGTCACACCGTGCCAAATAAGGTATTTTTTTGCTGGCTTCTCGAAACGTAATCATATCTATAATTATAAAACTACGAACGTATATATCGAATACAATCTCCTACTTCACTCGAATACTGTAATTCAACGTAAAAGTATTGAGCACTCGACTGCACATAGCAGCGCGAAAAATCGTGCCGGATTCTCGGAAAACGAAGAATTTTTCTAATCTCTCCATCGATTACAAGAGCAAACAGCCTGCCTTATCGATCTACACACCGTAAGTCCCTTCTATCTATAACGAAAAGCCGATCGTCCGCGGTTATATCGCATCCATGAGTCATAATAGCGGCTTGATCACGACCGCCACGCCCGTCAATCTCCAAAACTGCTACAGAACTTAGAAAAGCTCATGATCGCGAGACTCACATTGATAGCGTGAAGGAAGTGCTGGAATCCCTCGTGAGCCACTTCGTCTTTCTCGGGCAGGTGCAAAGTCCGCTGCATCTCCTCCTTGGTCTTGCCGTCAGCGCCGTAGGCGGCCATCGCCAGAACCACGTGGGCGCTCAAGGCCGAACTGACGAAGTTGCCGTCGGTCTTGCCGGCTACATTCTGCAACAGCATTAGGATAAGTATTCGCGACGATTCGATTCCCTGCAATAAGGGAGACTTTGGAAAAATCGCGCTGCACACCTTGTGGAAGTCGTTGGTGAAGCTCTGCGCGCTCTTGGCTACTTGAGCGACAGCCTCTTCGTGCTTATTCTCTGCCATGATTACACTTGTCGGATGCCTCTGTGTGTACCGGTATGTGTATGTCCTCGTCGAACGAACGCGCCCAGAAGACTGTTTCAATAACGGCTGGCGCCGAGGACTATATGGGGGCTATATCTATATATATATATATGTGATACGTGTGCGCAGTTGCGGACGAGGTATGGTAGGGATTGGATTTGCCAGGCGGGATCGGGGTTTTCCCGGAGCATCTACGCGGCCGCGAGGCTCGATCGATGTATGCGTTTGCGCGAGCTGCGGCGATGATTCACCTGCGCTTGCGTGGCCCGATCGGAGGTGTATTGATGCAGCTATAGCTATAGACTAGGGGTTTTCGGAATGTATTTTTGGCTGGCGTTTGTTTGCCCGGCGAGATTTTAGGTCTTTCCAGTTTGGAATAGGTGCACGCGATGATTGTTTTTTTGTTTCCCACTGCCTTTGCGTACTTGTGCGATTCTGTTAAAGATGAGTCAGATGTTACGAATGCGCCATAATACAAATGTCAAAAGTTTACGAGTGTATAAGTAATTATTTGAATTATCTCTGGTCGAGTAATTTTTGCGATATTTACAACCAGTGCCTGTAATTATACAACGAATAATAGATCTATATAATTGGTTTTTGCTACTATTACTGCTATAGTTTGTTATAGCATCTATACATGTTAAGATATGAGTAATTATTATGAAATTTGTTTTCCAGAAATTTTATAAACCATATCGTAGAATCTTGGATTTACTTTATTCAAAAATTATAACAAGTACAATAACTACACAAACGCCAAATAGTTAGCCGGTAAATCTACAGTAGAAAAGTGGCACTTTTTCGTACATAATAATCGAGAGAAAAGGCCGATCTGCGTACAATAGTTTCTTAGGCGGTGGAGGCGGGCGTCTATAACGGCACTTTTTAAGAAATGCTAAAAGGATATAAAACGATTACTTATATGCACATAATATACCTATCATTGCTTTATGCATGTCTGATATTTAAAAGATAAAAGTTCTTACCCCCGAATGTTATAGCTGCAGCCTCTGTCCCATCTTCATTAACTTTGATAAAAGTTTTTTGCATGATTTTGTCAACCCAAATTGGCCACAATTCTCCAGATTGAAGTTTTCTGAACTGCGCTCTCTGTTCTTCAAACATGTCTACTATTCCCATCTACATAGCAACGAAATATATTAACTTTAAAATGTATCGCGCGAACAAGTAAAATTTTTTCATTAACATAATTACCTGTTTCAAGCATGCTTTGAAGTCAATTGTACTTTCAAAATCAATTACAGGCAACTTGATTTCGACGTCTTCCTTAGCGAATTCGGACAAACTCTCGTAATTGACGCGCTCGAGATTATTTTCGATTTCAGCCAAACCGTCAATTTTGTTAGGAACAATCACCACCATTTTCAAATTACCCGTCTAGGTAAAAAATATTCGAATCAAGAAAGTTTACTTTTAATAACTACTACAAAATTATATTAACTTACGGAAGATCGGTAAGGAAGTTCAGCAAACTTTGCATCAATGAAGTCCAATTCGCCATAAACTAAGTCACGTCTTTGTGTCATCATTGAAATCCTTGTTTTATCATTTTCGCTGACATAGAAATCATTTAAATACGTATTTTTAGGTGAAAATTTGAATTGCCACTTTCCGTTAAAATATACAGCATTGAGCAGTAACATCGTTGACAATTTATTTATATCGTCTATAAAAATACAATTTTCGGAATAATGTTTTTCACTTTCAGAGGCCTATATGTTTATAGGCAAGTGTTAAAAATAAAATCGAAATCTTACTATACGAAACAATTTGTCTGATGTTATTCTTTGTATTTTCTTCGCACCAAGTGTTGACGGTTTCTACTACTTCTGATTTATTGGAAAAATCGAGCAACTCGGGTTTATTCCGGAAAGAATTTTCTAAAATAGACTGAAATTCCGGATTGATATTAAATGTTTTAGAAATAACGATTTTACTCAAAACCGATAACTCGAAATCTGCAACACTCTGTGTTTCAAAGAGGAAAAAAATTATAACAATAAAACATAAAATTTTTCCGTTTTTTTCTTTACAAGCACATTAAACTCACATTTAAGGAATCTATAAGACTTCGAAAGCCTTGCGAGCTCTGCGGCTCATCTTTTGGCAAATGAAGCGCTTTTCTTATTTGCGATTCGGTATCGTCATCGGCACCATTGACGGTCATCGATAGCAGCAAATAAGAGGCCAGTGGTGAAATGATTGTGTTGCCTTCTTTTATTGTGTTCTTCAATATTAAATACACATATTATACTCACTGAGTATTATTCGTTTGGCAATAATCGTATGTTTCGATAATACCTTGTAAAGATCGGCAGCAAATTTTTCGCAACTTTTACAAATCGCGTCAACTTCAGGATCGGATTCCATTTTGCAATGAATTGAAATAAGTCAACACTCTAAACTCGCCACGACAAGCTCGACTTGTTGAGTGAAGGTTTGGAGGCAGACTGAATTTTTCGAAACTGTTCGCAGAATCTTTTTATATCTTTCGGTTTGTGCGGAGAGTATTTTCAACGAATATAGACTTGGTATAAAAGCGCGCTCACATCATGCATAGCCGCACGGGGGGACAACATATTATATACAGTGTAGCTGGCGAACTGTTAAATCTTAAAGTCGTATTATATAGATCAATGAATTAGCATTTATTTTATTAGTATTTTCTTTCACAATTTAAACTTTCTAATTAACCGATTCTCCAGCTAAATCCATAAAAATTCAAATTTATTTATATACAAGCGCGTTAGTTCGATCCGACCAATGAAAATCGTGCCATCAGCTGTTTGTGACTTTGTGCATGTGGTTTTCCTAACCTAAAAAAATGTTTGCCATTGGATGCTGCACACAAACATACTAAAAACTGATAATTGTATTGTAAGTACGAGTTGGTTGTAAGGATGTTGGAAAATACGAGAGATGAAAGCTTTACATTGCAATTAGATGAAGTGACAGAAAAATACCTTACTATTTACTTGTATAAAGATGTACAGAACATAGAAGAGATACACAAAAAAATTATAAGCAAAGAACTGCCTTGTTGCATTGTGAAAGCAAATTTAGTGCTGGATCCTTTTCAACTTGTCATTGCTGCAAATAAAGCAGCGTTAAATGAAAAGTACAAACAAATGGTTACAAGAAGTTTGTTCACCGAAGTGATTTATTGTTTGTCCACGTCAAAAAATATTTCGCAATCATTAACAACATTCGGAATATCTGATGACACCACAAATATTTTAGTTATTTTAATCCACAAAGCCGAGGGAAAAGAAATTCAAGAAAAGCTTGTTTTTGACAGCATTAGCGGTGAAAGAATACCAATATCAAAACTTTCTCAATTCACAGATGTGAACTTAATAAAAAGTACTTACAAAATAGACAAAGATGAATCAAAAGTTTCGAGTCTCTTAGATTCAATTGTAAGTAGGATAAGTGACAAGGTTTCAAAATGATAAAAGTTAATGAACACTGGAATGGAAGTTGTGAAAGGTTTTGTATAAATAAAATCAATGTCAAATTGAAAATTTCTTATTTCCTTTCACTGTTACCTACATGAGCTTTATAGTATTAATGTATCTTTTTTTCATTATTAATTACCGATGAAGAGATGAGAAAAATCACCCTTTTTTTGCAAAAACATCTGTAGCGATACAATAAATTACATTTGAAGGTTTGTTTAACCTTGTAGTTGATTTCACGTTTGCACGAGATGCCTTTCTTTTCTTCTCATATCACAGTTTTACTTGCTTCTCCGTGTTTTTCTTTGTTATTAAAAATTTCAATAAGAACGCTGAATGGCTAGTTACAGTAATCAGTCATCATTGGATGCACACATTTCTGTGTGCTGTTTTTGTTCCTCCTCCGAGACTTAATCTTATTGAAAATTTACATCGGCATTCTTAAAGATATATAGCGTTTTATTCTCAAAAAATTTATAAAACTAGCATACATTGCAAGAAAACTTGTTGTTTTTCATCTTTATGTGCCATTTGTTCATGAAGAAACTTACCTCGGTAAACTACACATTTCACATGTGTTGAGTTCTGCAAGATTCAAGTAAGTACAGTGTGAACAAGTCCATTCACCTCTTGTATTGTCGGATGATCCAGCTCCAACACCAATTCCTCCAGCATTGGATGCTGAGCTAGATCCTGAATTATTTCCAAACAATGCATTCTGAGAAGAAGGACCTGCAGATGATGTTGCTGACATGAGTTGTTCAACTGTTGCCCAGTGCACAGAGTGAGACCACTCATTGGCTTTTTGGCGGTCCTGAGTACGAACAGCTTCCAGTAAAGGACCCATGTGATTCTACAAACAGGAATCATTTTTTAGTCCATAAGAAGTGATAATATTCAATTGTGATTAGCCTAATCAATACCTTTAAAGGTAAGACATCCATAAAAGCAAAGAATATCAGTAGATGAAAGTCTGACACAGCATCAAGGAACTGATCAGGAGTGAACTGTTGCATGTAGTTACACAAGGAACCGAATTCTTGAACTTGGCCATCGATTAGTCTGAAGTAAAAAATAAAATGTCAGTAAAAAGTATTATAAAATGAAGTCCAATCTATCACAAATGAAACAAACCTGTGTTCTACTGGGAAAGGAGTAATATTTTCGTTGGCATAGAATGTGAATTGAGGTGTGAGTGGTGTAGATGCGGGTACATCGACCAGTAAGTACTCAACAGGCAGTGGTCTGGCCAATCTTGAGACTTCATTACCATACGTATCCTTTTCCTGAAACAACAAAACAGCAGTAGGGGATCAGCAAAATGATTCGAGAAGCAACAGGTGTTGTTCATGGAACTTTTTCAATAAGAAGCCATACTTTAGAAAATATATCAAACGCGATGATCTTTTCATTTAAAAAAAATATATACGTCAGATGAGATTAGATCAGTTCTTCATAATCATAAATAAGTACACCGAAAAACGAAAATGCTTCAATAATATTGCGCGCTTTCGATTCAAATTTCCCGCCAAACGCGCTCCCTGCCGGAAGGTTTGCTAGTTACGTTCCCCTGCCAGTAGAGGTCTCTCGCAGAGCGCGTGTCTCATCGGTGTCCGTATCACGCGGGCCGCTGCAGTCCCGCCTGCCACGTCTGTGTGGCTCGAGTGTTGGCGCGCGTGCCTCTGTGTTAGTGCGTCGTACACCTCGCCGGCAGTCATCAGTAGTCAGTCTTTCCTCGAAACTCGCACGGTGGCCGCAGCGTGTTAGCATCGTCGTGCGAAACCGGTGTTTCCGTACGGCGTAAAGGCGAGTTTTCGTGCCGAGAACATCACCCAGCATCGTACGCTTCATTCCAAGGACAAAAGACACAGAAGAATCGAAGAAGCCGGGAAGCGGCTTGCTTGCCTGGCAGTGCGAGAGAGACGCGCGGAACACACCGGCGGCGCAGGCGCTCGGGCGGGAGAAGACGACGAAGAAGAAGCAGCAGCAGCAACGAGCAGTAGAAGAGCACAAAAGATCAAGAGAGAGAAAGAGATATAGAGGCGCTGGTGGTGGTGAACGAGCCAGTGCGTGCCTACGGACGGTGCAGTGCGGCGCGTCGCCCGCGCGCGAGACCGACGACGTTGATCGAGCCACCTCGTCGAGTATCGCGCGCTCCTGCTGCGATCTGTTTTGCGGTGCGGCGCCATGCCAGTTGCAACGGTTAGTGTGTTTGTTCCTTCCTCGTGTCGGCGAGTTATATCGTATAAATTATAGCTGTAAGTCGAGAGTGTGTGTGTGTGTGTCTGTCTATCTGTGTGCGTGTGTACGCTTTTGTATACGAAAGAGACAGGAATGTGACAAGCGTCGTGATGTGGCAGAACGAAGGGCGAATTGTGCCGTCGCTTCCGCCGGCCAAAATCTCCCTCTTAAGCTTGTACGCATTGCGATACACTATACGCCACTGCTACGCCAGTAGTAGAGTAGTCGTAGTAGTAGTAGTAGCGGCGGCAGCAACTCTCCCTCCCTCCCACGTCTCGCATAAGGCCGCGTCTGCGTTGGGCTTCGATTCGGCGTCTTCTGCTCGTGTTTTTGTTGCCGATGCACTTGTGTGCACTTGTACTCGTCATTGCAATATTGCCGCGATGCATTGGAAAGGGAAACAAAATCGGAGCTATATGCAACAATAGAAGCAGCAGCGGAGATAGATTATTATTACTGTCGGCTGACGTTGGTAATCGCGGAAACGTTGCTCAGTGTCTGTCGCTCGATTGCTCTCTGCGAATTGATGGATTTTTATTCGAGACCGCTTATCGTCGCCATATATCGCTTTTCCTCATAAATATTGCAAAGATAAATCCGCCGCGACGATTAATCTCGCGTGATTCTCGCAGTGCCCGACTGACGTCCATTTTCATTCGATTGATAAACGCCTCGGCAAGATTCTCCATCTCCGCCGAACACCTTCTCACGTGCGCACTGATCGGTCAATCTCTCCACTGTAGACTCGGCCGTTCGATGATACTTCCTCTCTCTTTCTCTCTCCCTCGCAGGTATATAACTCTTTGCAGCGAGTCTCTCGATCAAGACGCAACGCGGTAGTTTTCCAAGACGTACATTGTGTATATGCCATCGCGCGAGCGCGGATTTCGGGGGAGTGTTTTGCTTCCGCTGCGCGCGTTTAATCGGATTGCCTTAGTGACGTCAGAGAGACGAGCAAGCGGAGGAACACTTGCGCACGCGGCTTTTAAATCCGGCGGCGTTATGCACTTGCGGCCGGGGGCCCTTCCGACCTCAGGTTGTTGAATACAGATGCCGCGTGCGGGATTACTTGCGCGGTCGATTGTCGCTCCGGCTTTTATTTACGGCACGTAGTTGGGCTATCGAGCGAGGTTTTGCTAATAATTCGATTTATCGCGTTCTCGCTCTCGGGGGGATTCGTCGAATTGCTATCTAAAAATATTCTCACGGAAAAAAAGCGAATAATATTAGTGGAGCCGCGCTCTGGAATTCAATTCGGAGTTTATCAAACATACACGAGCGAGAGCGAGAGAGGCGTTCGATCGGCGCGTCCCTCCTGCTCCCTTCGACCTTGAGGCGGTGAATGAGGTCAATTATTGTGTTTGGTATACCTTCGCCTATGGGGGTGGCTTTCCCGGCGTGACCCAAAAACTCGGCTCGGCTTTTCAATCAACGTCTCACTCACGCTTGTGTCTATTCACTCTGGGATAACAGGGCCAGCAGCGGTAGCAGCAGTAGCGCAAAGAAGAACGCCGGCAAAGCGAAGCGCTCAACCCTTTCGAGCTACCTGCGCCCGTTTCGTATGGGTATAGAGAACCCAAGTGAAAGTCCAGCGTACACACAGACGCAGAGCACAGGACATAGCAGCAGTACACGCATATATACGGAGAGACGGAAGAGTCAACCCGCGCGTGACGGTTGGCAACGCGGTAGACCTGCTGGCGAACCGTGACCGTCAGTTTCGGAGCGAGCGAGTCGAAAGATAAACAGAGAGAGAGAGAGAGAGAGCGAGAGTTGCGCGCGCGAACGAGAGAGAGAGAAAAAGAGAGCGAGCGTCGAGCCAGGGCTGGCAGCCAGCAGAGCGCGCATGAGGCAGAGCAGCAGCAGCCAGAGGAGAAAGAGCGGAGCGGAGCAGTTGTCGCGACGCACGAGAGAGACGCGCGCGCGCCGAGGACGACGACGTCGCAAAGTGTGTGTGTGTGAGAGAGAGCAGCCGGATGCGGACGACGACGTCGCGGTAGACTCCTCCATGCCAAGGCCGCGAGGATAGCGCCTGGGAATAACGAGGGAGAGTGCGAGAGTGCGGTGAAGAGAGTGTGCGCGCGCGAGGTGGTGCCGAGAGAGAGAGAGAGAGAGAGAGACGTCGAGGAAGAGTCGCAGCGCCAAGCCAGACACACGGTAATGAAGCAGCAGTGCAGCTCCGCGGCGGCGGCGGCCGAGCTGCTGCTGTTTCGCCAGGCATCCTGCTTCTTTCCTCCAAGGGACGACTGCCCGACTCGCGTACGTGCATCACATATTGCGCGACACGGACCTCTTGATACACAGTATATGTATATATGTATGCGCGCCAGTCGAACAAGTGTGCGTCTGTCTGTGTGCGAGTGAGAGAGTGTGCGTTATTTGCCCAAGCGAGAGGGAGAAAGCACTGCGCACTGCTGACGAATATACATCGCGGTTGCTTGGCGCAGAGCGAGAGAGACGGAGAGAAACGGTCGTTCCCGCGCGCGGATTTCTTTTTTTCGCTGCGGCGGCGGCGGCGGCGGCGGCGGTGTGTTCCAGTTTCTCTCGGCTTTTTTTCCGGGCCGTCTTTTTCGGCAGCGACGCGCTGCTTCTCTCTCTCTCTCCTTTCTCCCGCGGAACGGACACAGAGCGAGAAGTGGCGATCAGCCGCCGTAGCGCGCAGTGGCCGCAGAGAATCCGGACTCGCGTTTATCGGTTTTTCGTTATACGTGTGTTCACGTATACGCGCGCGCGCGCACGCACACATTCAGACGCGCGTTCGATTCTCCCTCGCGCGCGCGCTTCCCCCCTCGGCTCTCCGCTTTTTTTTGTGTGTGTGTGTGTATCCCGCAGACGCGCAGCCGACTGAGAGAGAGAGAGAGAGAGCGCGCGCATCGATTTTTTATCTTTCACGGCGGCGGTGGCGGCGGCCCCCCGACTACAGTAGTGCTGTGGAGTAGTTTTGGCGGGATTTCAAGCGCATGCGTGCCCCGGCGTTTTTGCCTTTCTTTCTGGCGTCGCGCATCGCGATTTCTTCGTACTTATATTGAAATACACTATACTCTCCGAGAGCTGCTCTTCCGTTTTCCCTCTTTTCGCTCTGTGTATTCGGCGGCTTTCGAAACGGAGCAGCGGAAAAATTATGAAATTTGCGTATTCCGAAATCGCGATTCCGCGCCCCACCAGTGTACAGAAGCGAGTACAGGCAAACGATCGCTGCTGCTGTTGGCGCGCCGCGACAAGGTTGCATAACCGATCTCTCGAAGCCGCGGGTTATGCCGCCGCAGCCGTCGCTTATGCTACTACCTCCTTTGGCTTTGATCACTACTAAGAGGGATGCCTCTGTCTACAACGACATTTTCTTCTCACATTGCCCTCGCGGTTGTATGCGTGTGTCTGTTGCCGCCGCCTTTTGTTTATTCCCGACGTTCGTCGGGACGATACGTGCGTACGAGCGAGCAATGTTTTTTTTTACCGCGTTCCGCGTAAAAAAGAAAAAAAACGAGACGAGTTTCCGAGGCTGAGTTGCGTGCGCTGCGATGTTGTGTCGAGTCGTTACATACATCAGGAGTATACATGAGTCGCGGTTCGATATTAGTTGACTAAACTCGTTACGAAATTTGATTACGTTATACTGTTGCGCGTTTTACCGCAGGAATGCTCTACTAATTTTTGCGAAAACTTGCAGATGCTGGATCAAAACGTATTGGCGGACTTAGAGGAGCTGACCCTGTGCAGCTACTGCAAACAAAAGTACAACGACACGGAGCAGTGTCCCAAGTTTCTTAGCTGCAAGCACTACTTTTGTTTGCGCTGCATAGAGAACAACCTGCTGAAGGGCAGAGAGCTGTTCTGCGCCCACTGCTGGAAGCGAACGGAGCTCGGGGACCAGGGGCCTGACGCCTTGCCAACTTACACGTCGCTACTGACGCTGGCCAACAATTTTTCTCACCTCAAACTCACCCAGAACAATGTCGCCGTCAAGACCATCGAGAAGGAGAGAAAGGTACGGAACCCGATTGTCGATCGTGTGCGATGCGCACTCGCCAAGAGAAAGATGATGTAAAGATGACGAGCGGCCGATGCAAAAGTGATTGTATGAATTTCAGAGACATCTGCGCGCTTGTTATTATGCGTTTCAGAAATTGTTTGCGACAAGTCGCAACTAAGTTTAGAACGCGCTGATAAAGTTCTGGTATTTATGAAACTAAAGTTTCCGAGATGGCCTTGAATCTTGCCGAGATATTAATATTCTTGTTTTTATAATAAAAGTCGGCGTCGAGCCGAGCACAACATTCTTAGCGTATTGAGTTATTGTAATATTCAACAGTGTGCAACGGGACGCCGCGCGGGGAATTTCAAGAAAAGTAATTGAATAATTTGTATTCACGCTCACTTTCTTATAAAAGCGCATCAACATTTGAATTTCAATATATTCAAATCATTGGAATAACAAAAAAGAGTCATGTGAGATCCGATGCCGAGCGACGCGATATAATGCAAACGCTAGACAAACGAATTAAAATTACACAATGTTTCGGGATGATTTGAATAACTGTAGAATTTCGTCGGAAACAGGATTTGCGGCTGTTCGATCACTAATTTTTCGATACTTTCTCTAAATAGAAAAAGTGTTTCGCCAAGCAGATAAAATTGTAAAACCATCGTTACGAGTTAACGTCTCCCTTCCTGCAGTCGAAAGTCATCTCACTCGGTCAAACGTCTTTTTCCACATGAGCGCGCGAATCTGTCTAATTTTCTACATGAAATGCTTGTGTCGTCGCGAAAAATGGGGAGCGCGCGAACGCTACAAGTGCGAAGCCATATATACCTTTTAGTCTTCAACGCGTTAGAGCTTTTGCTCGGCAACGAGATTATGATGTAAGTTCGGACTTTTGCCTCCGTCTGTACGACAGAATTTCGCATCTCGGTTATCATTACGAGATCTATAATCGATGATTGACGAATGTAGAAAAATATCTCAACTTATGTTCGTGTGCAATCTTTTTTCACAGAGCGAAAATTGCCATACCCACGGAATGCCGCTCGCCCTCTGGTGCGGGACTTGTTGCACGTCACTCTGTCGAGCCTGCGCGACGCCCCAAGAGCATCCTGGCCACCAAGTTAAATCACAGATTGATGCTAAAGAGCAACTTATGTCGGATGTGAGTATCTCGATTTCTCGGCTTCAAAATTTGTCATTGAAAATTTGATGAAACTAACGAAAAAATGTTGTACTCGTCAACAGGTTCAATTGGAATTGGCAGCAATGGGCAAGCTCTCGACGGAGATCCAGCGGCTGGCGATGCAGCAACGCGAATTTCTCATCAAGGTTCTCGAGGCCTGCGTTACCCTGAAGACCCACGTGGAGACGGACCTTCAGAACGGCTGGAGCCACTTCCCCGAGATAACGGACTCGCGCGAAACCATCGGCAAAGCTAAAACTTCCTTGCAGCTGTCCGAAGGACCTGCCGAAATCTATACCCTGCACACCGAGCTCTTGATCGAGAAGCAGAGGCTACAAAACAAGTATCAGGAGATGATGCTGCAGTGTCAGCTCGACGACCTCATCGGAAATTCCGGGGTCGTCTTCGATTTTGCTCTGCTCAAGCAGGCGGTGGCCGGTATACATTCGGGCGAGCCACTCGTCGCGCAGCCCGGTAACGGAGGGCGCCTGCCAAATCATATAGCCGCCTCTCAGAATCCGATTCTCTTTCTCGCCAATTATTGCATGTCCCAGCTTTACTCGAGGCACGTCGTCAGCAAGCAACAACATCTCCAGAACGGTTCGATCGAATACCATATACCGGCCCAAGTTGCCGCGGTCCACGTGGCCCCGCCAGCTATACCACCACCGCCTCCGCAGCAGCAGCAGCCTCCCCAACCGCCGCAACCTATACCTCAACAACAGCAGCAGCAGCAGCAGCAACAGCAACAACAGCAGCAGCAACAGCAGCAGCAGCAACTGCTGATACCGCCCGGCTCGCCTTCCGTAAAGCCTGCAGTGGCGCAGCCGCCCAACGCCATACTCCAACAGACGGCCACGAGTTTTATGAGTCCAGCTGAAGCTGCTGCTGCTGCAGCTGCCGCAGCCGCGGCTAATGCCAATAACGCTAGCCTCGTGCCTGTGCACTCGCCCCAGCAGCCGCCGTCCAACCTGAGGGGCCCGTCCAACCCTTATCCCATGTACTACTTTAACATCGAGGTGAACAACGCGCCGCACGGTCGGATAGTGATCGAAGTCAGACCGGACGCAGCGCCCAAGATGGCTAAGAACTTTAGCGTTCTCGCCACAGGCGAAGTAGGCGTAGGCTACAAGGGCTGCACAATCTTCCAATGCTGGGAAGGCGAGAGCGTGATCACCGGAGATTTCGAGTTAAACAACGGCCGCGGCGGCAGAAGCATCTTCGAGGACGGATACTTCATGCCAGACGATACCAAGTTCCCGGCGGTGAGAGGCGCGGTGGGCATGAGGAGGACCCAAAAGAGACACGACAATCTCGGCATGGTCGGTTCGCAGTTTCGCATAATACTGCAGGAGATGAGGGGATTCACTGGCATCTTCGGCCACGTCGTTGAGGGTCTCGATCTCATCGAGAAAATATCGACCTATGGCGACCAAACTGGCAAGCCAACCAAGACCATCCTCATCACCAAGTGCGGCAAGCTGTAACGAAGGCTCGACGTCGACGAGGCCTTCGCCTTTTAGATTATCTTTTTTTCCTTTCTACTCTACAAATCTAATTTTTTTGTTCTTTTTCGGAAAATTACAAGATCGACGATGATGCGGTAGATGAAACGTTTCTGTACGGGGCGAATTCGATTAGGCAGACACGCGGAAGTTCGTGGGTATACTTCAGTCGCAGATGCAATGAAATAATGTTTCATTTTTTCCAAGGATTAAAATAAATACGAAGATACTCGTTCTAACATCGATTTTTGTCGTCGAACGGTATTTGCGCTTTATTTATTTTTCGCTTTATATCCAAACGTGCTCGCGCCAGCTGCTCGCCTGAAGTATCGCCTACGAATTCCGTGTAACGTGTTTATATGAGTAGGACGATGATTTTCGATGACGATTAATGAATGATTAATTGCAGGAGAAGCAACATTTTTCCGAAGATTTTCGTATAATCTCGCACGCGCGCGCGCCGAATTTTATCGAATCATTACGTTGAAAGGGAGAAAACGTAGAAAACCGGGGAAGAGTCCATTTTTTGCGCAAGTGGGAGAAAAAACGATGTCCGCGAGTATTTAAACGTTTAGAGTCTCTAAAGAGGTTGAAATCTATTTTTAAAGCGTGAACAAGTTTAACGAAAAACATAAATAAAGGTAAAAAGATATCGAGAAGATCGGCGATTATTGAAACAAAAGACGTAATTATTGAGATGACGATAGTAGATGACAAATATCGATATTTTCCTAACGAAAGCGAGTCGAGTTCTATTGTAACGGTTAATAAGATAAAATACGATACATATAAACACAAACGTACGCGCATATATACGCATATATACATTTAGAGCGTGAGAGATACTAAGTAAGAAAAAATAAATAAAAAGTAACAAACTCTTGTCTAAACGCGAACCACGCGAAAATTTTTTGGACCGACGCATATACACGTACCTCAGATCGATGCGACTCCTAGTTAGAAAAAATGCGGTAAATTGTTTTAGCTGATGACGACGAGAGAAAGAGAGAAAAAGCTACGCGTTAAGCTCCGGGGTTTATTTTCGCTATCGTATACGTATATTGGTATTATACACTGATACACGTAATAGTTGAAATATAACTTAATGAAGTTAATGATGCAGAAAAAAAAATTAAAAAAAAAATATTAATGATCGTGCGTTATACGATTAAATACATGGCGCAGACACGAGTACCTTTCGTTATTTTATCAACGCATTTTGTTAATTTCACGCACGTATCGCTATTATGTATTTAATAGTGTCCGATAACAGGTAAAACGAATGGATAAATGCGCATGTTATTATTTTTCTAACGATTTAATATAATAAAACGAACTACAAAAACAAATGCAACAATCTTATGTTTACCAATGCTTTTCGATTGAAAAAATTCCATATGTACAACTGTCTGGAGTAAGTATCGATACTGCTCTCGGTAAAAATCTGAATATTACAGAAATAGTCGATTTTTCTCACGTTTGAACGCCATGTGGTGTTCGTGCTAATATGAAAGGTCTATTGAAAAGTAGTGGAAGATACTCGAGCCTGATGATGCGGTACTTGTAATGATAAATATATAAAAACGCTACCCGTAGAAGTTAATCGTTAGCCACGACACGTGCAAGTGTGGGGGATAAATATGAATTATTAAGATGAATATTGTAAACGAAGTATAAAAAAAATATATACACTGGGCGATCGAGCACACTCACACATATATACATATATACACATATATATATATATATACACAATATATATTATATATATTTTTAGACAGGACTTGTATGTTTTTTGGCCGAAGAAAGCAATCGCGCGCGTGGCTCAGCGTTGAGAGTCCGAGGAAAACAGGAGATATTAAGAAAAGAAAAATTGCTAAACAAACAAACAAATAGATAAGGAAAGCTCGTGTATCCTTCCAGAGGCAAGACGCGGATTGAGAGACCGCCACACAGGGAGCAGCGCGTATATATAAATATAATTATATTAATGTGATGACTACGCAGCGAAATAGTGCGTAAACTTTAGTTAGCGACAAAGCGGAAGAGACGCGAACGTGCTGTATTAGATGAAGGAACCCGAATGAAAATAGTCTGTCTGAGAGGAAAGATACGATAGAACGTCAGTCCCTATACCGATCAGCTCTCGATCTAGTTTTGCTCTCCATTAAACTAGCGAGCCTCTAATGTTATATTCGCGTATTTAAAGCTGACAATTATACAAGTGGAAGTAAACGTAACACGATGTAACCGGAAGTTAAACACGAAGTTAGTAGATCTCACAAGTACACACAATCTCACACGTACACAAACACCCTGCGTATATATGTTGATTACTAGTAGGACTGAGATGGAGATAGAGAGTGAGAACGAGGAGAAGCCGCAAGTGATTCAAGCGAAAAGTAACTGAACCGAGCAAAGTAAGGCCTATAAACAAAACGGAAAATACAAGCGAAAAACGAGTTGCCGAGAGAATGGAAGAAAGTTTACGAAATGCCGCGCGTTTTCGAGAGAACGATCGTCACTCACACACACACACACACACAGCGAGCCGATTCACGGGAAAAAAACAAATTTACGAAGAAAATATAGGTATATCGTCGTGTGTCCTTAATAGAGTGCATGTTTTAACGCAAGTGTGTCTACGAGTTTAAACAAACAAAAATATAGCATAGGTGCGAGCGATGCGATAAGGTATACGTATAATAAAAGATTGAGCGCGCAAAACGAGAAACCCTCGTCTCGAGAGACAGGCGAGCAACGGAGTCGAAGAAGCGAACACATTGTCACGCGACAATGATGCGTTTTCTCGAGCGAGCGAGTAAAATTTTTCCGTTTCGAAAAAGGGTTTTTAGATGAGTGTTTTTGTCGATTGATACGAACATGAAATGAAAGATTTAATGATTAATGAAGACAAAACTACGCAGACGCACGTGTACGAAAAAGTCTGTGTATTTAACGGAATCATTCCTCGATGCTGTATATCGAAAATACTACGATTATGTAATATGTTATGTGCTACTCATATGTAAATCCTCGTAAATCCCATCGTTATTGTACTATATACCACGAAATACGATAAAAAAAAATGACAAAAAAGAAAATATTGTACAAGTATACAAAAAACGTTCGAAAGAGTAAAGGGAGCGATAAAGCGCTACACAATAATTTAAAAATAAAAAATGCCACACACATAATAATACACGAGTATGCCGCGTTTTAGGGTGAAAAAAAAAGAAAAAGAGAGAGAGAAAGCGAGACAGATACTACTGCTACACTACCTAACTACAACTGTGTATACCGTATCCACAGAACGCGTTTAAACGATTGTAACTATTTAAGCGAATGACAACGAGCCACCTTAAACAATGTTCTGGGAGATGAGTAATCATTATATAAAGTACGTGAGCGTTGAATGAGTAATTAAAAAAAAAACTATTGTTCGGTGATCGTGAAAGAGGCAAAGGAGTTTTATATATACAGTATGAAAAAAAAGAGAAGAATCGCTTTCTTTTAGCTCGCTTTTTCGAATAAAAAGCTCTCCATCGCCGATGTCCGATAGAGAAAGTCGCTCGTCTTTTTTCCACAACATTCCGTAAGATAGTCTTCCAATAAAATTTAAGTTTACAAACTGACAAAACAGATTTAAAGCTATCTTGTCCAGCAACAATACAGTAACGCGAAAACGTCTCTTTCACGGTCACTTTTAGTAGAAAAGACAGCATACAAGTATTTGCACATTTTTAAAACGAAAATTTTGTCTCTTTCTCTCTCAAGACGAGCTTCTAAGGTGGCTCCGTTTACCATAAAAAAAAACGTATCGATGCAAGCATATTCTCGTCGAGATTAGTCGTAGAAAAAAAACAGATCGTCGCGAGAGAATGCCTTCTAAAGAAGAGAACCTCATTCGATGTTGAACTTAAAAGTTTTAACGCTGTTAATTGTGTATCTGACTAAATAATTGTGTATCGCGCGGCGCAATGGCGATTACGATGAAAAATCGAGAGCGAATTGTAACAAATAATAATTTGAACAATTCGGCTAGAGCCGAGAGTAAACAAAAAAAGAAGACCGTGCCGAATAAAATAAATGTTTGGAAGCGACGAATGTAACGCCCGTTTAGACGATAAAAACGTAATTGTGCAAGAGCGCGCGAACGAAGAGTATAAGAAAAAAAATCCGTATAAAAAAATACAAACACAAGCGTTGCTCGAACGATAAGTTTCTCTTCTTGATTTCGGTTTTCATATGTATATTGTATAAGCCGTGAAAAACGCGCGTTTGACGACGAAATATTGTAACTACGTATGAAGTTGTATTTAAAAATGACGATTATTAAAAAAAAAAAAAAAAAATGACGTAACCACGAGTCTCTTTATCACAGGAAAAAGTAAACAAATTAAACGACACTAAGGCAAAGGAGAAACCATGAGTATAAGCCACCTGTATATATATTTTTATGAAGTTGACGAGGCAACAACACATAGCTTGTAATAAATGACGCGATTTCGAAGCCGTTTTTTCCCTCTTCCCGAGCAACAACAAAATTCACCGATTTCTGTTCTCGTATGATCACGATATACACTTGCGATGAACTTAAATTGTATACTATACATATATCTGAAGACAACAGTCTTGCTTGGTTTTTACTCTCCGACGAAACACGAGAGTATACGAGGGCCATTAATAATTATTACGTTCTTTTTGTTCCTGATCCATCGACTTTGGGTCTATTCCTCCATGGGCTAACGCGTGAACGCCGGTGGAGCGCATATTCGGTACGAATTAGTTGTTTAATTGCGATTCAAGTTTACGCTCGTTACCCAAGTTAATGTACTTTTAGATCGTCAATTTTCAGTTATGAATTCATTTCTTCGTGCAAACAAAACTGTCTTATTCTTTCAAAAACCTATCCCCATTCCACTTACAAATTTCAACGCACTGCATTTGGCTTATATTGCTTATAAAAAGGGCGATATATTCTTAAAAATATAACTTTTTTATGCACTTGTTCTATTAATATTCATTGTATTGATTTTGATTGAAATAATACACTTTTTTAAAGCCATACGCTTATTTTGAAAAATTTGTATAGTTTATCTTTTGCACGATTAAAAAAAAACGACTGCATACTGGAATCGATAATGCAATGAAATTTAACAATTACTTAATTTTATTTTTTGAAGGTAGCGACGTCAAAAATAGACATGACGTTCGTTTATGGAACCATTCATCGTTATTTCAGTTATTGGAGTATATATGTTCATTCAATACAGAAAACGAACGAGTGCATAAAACATATTTGACTAAAAAAATGTCTTACCTTGTAATAGACATCTGGTACATATTGTTTATCCGTTGATTCAATCACATAACCCAGTTCTGGTGCATCTTTTGTAGGTACTAAACATCCATCTCGTACTAGTGCCATGCATTGGTAAGTTACTTGGTATCCTTCCATATGCACTTGATTTTTGTCATCCCCTTAAGAAATATAAACATATTCAATCGCATTGTAAAGGATAACTCGATTTAATTTAAAAAAAATCTATATACGCAAAAATATCGGCTTACCAGTAACACAAACTGTTACAGCTTTAGAGCCAAAATGACCGTTTGGCGAAAAACGACACGGATTAGGAAGCTTATTCTGTATATGACCAGCCATTATACATTCTTGTGCGGATAAAAAGTGACTTTCAATATTTCTTACGTGCTTCACCTAATCAAAAAAGAATAAAAATTAATATAATTGTTTAGGAAAATTTCAAAAACAAACTGCAACAGTAAAATACTTACTGTGCCCTTTTTCATATCATCAGCAATCAAGTCCGTAAAAATCCATCCAACTTTTTTCAAATTTAAGGATTGAGCTAATTCATCAACAAGAGCTTCTTTTTCATCTGGTAATAGAACTATAGAGTCTCTCGTACTTTCCTAAACGTGAACAAAATTTTTTTTTTAGATAAAACATAATTTTATTGATAATCTGTACAGATAACTTCTGCTAAGCAAATATACCTGTGGTGGTTCATATATTGCAGCTACCACAGTCCGGATGCCCAATGGAACATCTGAATGTTGTTCATATCTGCCATATAAATAGCCAATGCGCTGATGGCCAGTAATACGCCAATAATTTAGAAATCGTTCTACCAGATGAGCATTTTCAAACATTACATTATCAACATGTCTGTAAGGTTGTCGATTGAGGGTTATGGCATTAGGCTGGCATTTACTGCAAAATCCTTTAGGCCATGGTGGATGGTCTTTACAGCCAGTTTTAATGCGGCAACTTATATCTTCTAATTGTAGAAATTTACCTCTGCGAAGAGAAAAATATTCACGGTTTGAAAACTATTCGAAAATTGGATTTTTTTTTTAATTACATATGTGGTGCTTATACCTATCTACACCAGCTGTGAGTTTTCTTAAATAGGAGTGGAAAGACATGTGCTTTATATTTTGCTCTTTCAGGTATGCCTCATCAAATGGTTCTAAGGGAGAACAGTGAACACAGCAGCCATTTGCTCCATGCCGACAGCTACAATTTCAATTAGTTTCATCATTAAGAGTACAAAAGCAACTAGAATCGCATATAAAGATTTAGTTTAGAGTACTTACAACTTATCAACACGTTTTCTTTGTATTTTTCCATCCAATTTCCACAACTGTTGATCAACTTCATCTTCAACTACATTGGAAAGTGGCCGTAAAAAGTTATTAGTTGTTTGTTGTCCCTGAGATCCTTTACTGGTGCTTGGAGTAACATCCATTGGTTCTGCAAGTAACAGAACTTAATTTAAAATCAAAATACACATAAATAACATGTTTTTATTTTAAATAAGTATGATTCTGCGCAAGATGCCAATTGACATATCTTATAAGATGAGTTGGCAAAATTGAGTAGATTTTAAATTCATTGAAACTACATTTGTGTCTTCTGTTTTTTTATGTGTAAATGTTCACATTTCAATTTCTCATGATTAAATGATCTTGATAAACTCCAAATATCACTATCTTATAATCTCAGAATGATTATTTTAGGTTACAGCTTTTGTTATTATTGTGTCATACCTGAGGATACATCATTGGAGGCACTGCTGGTTGATGGGGTATCCCAAAGTACAGCACCATTAATTGGTGCCAGATACAACATGTCTCCATGTTTCAGTCCCACTCCTTGAACTGTTTTGCTGCGAGTGGATACAATTTCTTCTTTTTGGTTACGTTGTTTGTAAAGGCCAAAGCCAAAACTTTGCAATTCAAACACATCATAGATCTAAAAAAAAGGAAAAAGTTTGTAGTAAATATAATAATGTAACTTACTAAGATTACAATTTATTAGAAAATTATTCTCTATGTAAAATAACATCAACACGAAGTAATGAACATTCCACAGCTAACCTCTATGAGCAAAACAAATCATTGTTTCTAATATAAAAATGAAACTTTGAACTTAAAATAATCAGCTATGACTTATTTACTGATCTCTCTTGTAAATATGTAACTAGAAAAACTCAATTTAGTGTTCTAAGGAACTTTTTGTTTTCAAACCTTTGAACCTTAGCTACGATCATAAAAATTCTACAAGGATTATTTTTTTAAACGTATCGTTGTCAATCTCTTTGCCAAAAATCATGCTTCTCTGTTTAAGCAATTGATTAATCATAATATTGAAGTAAGCGTACCTTTTCAAAAAGTTGAGATACTGTGTCAGAAGGCTGCACCTCGACCCTCTTTGTGCCCTCTGCAGATTGTACACGCAGTAACTGTAAAAGAATTCCACAATCATTTTTCATCGTCAAGAGAAAAAATTTATTCAGACAAACTGAACAATCAACAGGAGCAGAATAAATGCCTAATATAGTCCCCCCAATCTTTCAAAACAAATCACGTCAAAAACTTGGAGGTTAGAATCATAGCGGGTCCGCGTCAAAATTTCGAGTACAAATCACGTTACCATTGTTCATAAAAAAATCGCAGAGAAATCCCTGGAAAACAAAGAAAATTCTTCGAAAACCCAATGAATCAGATCCCGCTCAAAGTGTCAGCATCTCGACAGCTCATCACAAAACGGAGCACATAGTAACTTTCAGCGCGAGCTGTTTCCACGAGCAGCCATGCGAGTCTCCGCGGCGTCGATTAATCCTCGAATACTCCTTGAACCCCTCGAACTCTACACCGAGCCTCGATTCAACGAATCGCGAAGTAATCCTGGACTCCGGGTGTTGACTTACGATTTGCTTGGACCTTGACATTTCGCCGGTGTCCGTCGCACAGCATCAGCTGTTTTGGCTTGCCGTCTTGCTCTTCGAATGCGCTGCTGCCCGCCGAAAGTCCCTATAGCCTGCAGCCCCGTGTGTGTCGTATATATATAGGTATAGTACACGCTGGACGGCTGCTGTCTTCTGTCTGCGTCTTTCCTCGGTTTTCTATCTTCCTCACTTTCGTCCTGGATGTATCTGTAATGCTGCGGGAGTACGAGAACTGCTTTATTTTCTGACCATTCTACGCTGGCCGTGGCGAGTTGGCAGGCTTATTTCACGCTCGCCGACTCGATTCTCTACGCGAATTTGGCACTGTCTGCAGTGGAAAATTTTTTATTTAACGTCGCTCAGTCGGTCGTAACTTGTTTCTTTACACTCCACAGTTGGATTCTGAATTTAGAAGGATTTTATTCTTTTTTTTTTAGGTAAAGAATGATGAAACTAATTTTCTTACAAAAATTGTTAACGTAATATTATTCCAATTGAAATTTACAGCGATCGCTTTGTTGCTTAGCGAAATTCGAATCGCGACTGCAGCCGCGCAACGCGACACCCGCGCGACTTTCTCTCTCTCTCTCTCTCTCTCTCTCTCTCTCTCTCTCTCTCTCTTCTCAACAATACAACACAATACAATGAGCAGTTAGCGATAATAGACAAATGCAAGCGCTGCAGGTATAGGAATATAACCAGCGTATAAAGGGCACAGAACGAATATAGTCCCTCGGCCGCACTGTGCCAAAGTGTCTCTCCTCTCCCTCTCTCGCACCCACGCAGCAGTAGACACCGTTTGCTTCTCTCTCCCTCCTATACCAATTGCAGGAGTCAAAGACACCTCTGCTCTCGGGATATATGCATGTAAATACGCGATATATAGGCATATACAGCTTTGGCGGCGCGAGAGAGAGAGAGAGAGAGAGAGAGAGAGAGAGAGAGAGAGAGAGAGAAAGAGATAGAAAGCCGTGTGCTCTCGCGCGTATACGTAACGAGAGAAGGCGAGAAAGTTGCACTGTATTACTGTATTTTAATGCTTGGAGTAAAAGCGAACACTGCACTCGACGTATTCTTACGAGAAGATGATCGGACCTAACCTGTCGCGCCGCGAAAACTGTCGAGTCAAGCCGCCGACGAGAAACACTAGCCAGTACCTATAGCCTATACTGTACATAGGTATATACGCGTATGTGTCAGTCATACGGTGCAACGGCGGCTGAACCGACTGGCTGATGTGTTCTGTTACCACTTGCGCCGCGGGAGGGAGAGAGAGAGAGAGAGAGAGAGACAGAGTCAACACGTCAGTCCTATCCTAACCTATAAGGATGCTGCTGCACTGTCTGTGTGTATGTGTTGTTCGACTGCGTCCTAACCTAAAAGATACGCATCGTTGTGGCTGTCATCGCAGTATCATATTCCTGTGGGGCGTTTGACAAGTTTTGAAAGTTCGAAGGTCCAAAACAAGGAGAAAATGGCAAGTACCGAGAGAAATTCTTCTTTGTTGTTTGCCTTCGCTTGGCTGGCTGGTTTCTCGGCTATTGCGTCATTTTCGTTAAACATCGTCGCTACAAGTAGACGACGAGTTTCTTTTCCGAAAAATCGCATTCCTGCTTCGATCCTGACGCGAGTACGGTGTGTGCGCGCGCGTGTTTGGATCCGCCGAGCAGACGAAATTTTCGACTTATACCCAGCGCGACTGAGAGTGTGACTTCTAAAAAAAGCTCGGCTTCGATGTATGCAAGTATAGGTGCAGACACTCGCATCTCTCCCGCCGTGAACCTATTTACGTGGGCGCATTCGGAGAGTACAGCTTCCTCTTCCTAGAGTACTGTCTTTCTCGCTCTATCTTTATACATATACCTATACCTATATAGCGCAGTCAGTGCGATTCTGCCAGGTAATGCTTACTCGTGCTCGCTGGCCCCTGAGCTTAGCCGTCCGTTTGGTCCCGCAAGCTCGTCGGGTTGCGGGCTTCGAAGGGGCCGGTAATACAAATCCAAAAATCAGCTCACCCAGCAGGATCGAGCTTACCAGGGCAGCGCGGTTCCCTCCAAAATCAACAATTCTATCGCCGCAGTCGAAAAGCCGCGGTGCCAGTGCAAACAACGAGAGAGAGAAAGAGCTTCGCGAACCCCCGTAGCGACGCACACCTACACGCGTGCAAAAGTTCGCGAGAGGGAATTACTTAGCCCTCTCCTCTCTCTCTCTCGCGCGCGCAAGCTCCCTCCACCGCGTCAAGCTCTCTGTCTCTCTCGTCGGCCGACTGCGCGCGCGATCATCAGTTGCAGTCAGCGCTGACCACCGCTCGCTAGTCGTGCATCTTTTTTCTCTCGCGGCTTGTACGCACGCAAGCGTGTTGTGTTGTTGTTCTTTTTTTCTCTCTCTCTTTCTGCGTCAACGGCGTCGCCGGTACTTTTGCTTGATTTTCCCGACACAGGTATGTCTGGACTTTTTTTCCCCTTTACTTCGATTGTTTTCCTTTACGTAATGGTCCACGTTGTAATTGCGATTTTTACCGCGTTCTCGTAGTCCTGCTTTTTGGAGAAGAATTCGCGACTTACGTAAATAGCTGTGTATTGTGTATAGGTGCCCGAGGGAGAAGATCGCCTGTGGTCTCGGCTTTTTTTAGATTGCATACTCGCTGCTTTTCGCTTGTTTTTGCGGTTTCCTATTTTTAAGAGGCTGGAAGCTCCTCGCCGTTGTTGTGCTGTGGTACTTAGAGGCGCATCGCTGTTTCAATTTTTTTTTTTTTTTTTTTTCGTTTCTTTCGAATCTAGGATTAAGCTTTTCGCAAGCCCATCAAAGCGGATCGACAATCACGCGTAGGAGAAAACACGAGTGGCAAACCGACCCAATTCCACAAGCGGAGCTTTTCGAAGCTCTTCCTCTCGCTCTAACTCCCGCCTCGCGTGGAATATCTCCCCCTCGCGCACAATAATGCTCGCGACGGCGGCGGCGACGCTCCCGAGAGTAGAGGAAAACTAGAAGAGCCGAGACAGTGAAATCGGCCCTCGCGACGCCTCCAGTTCGCGTAAACGCGTCTCGCCGCTCTCTCGCTCATTATCCCCGAATACGTTCGCCTCGGGGATTGAAATTCGCGGATATTGAAATTTATTAGCCGAGTGCTTAGTGCCAAAGTCGAGGATTCGAACGAGTACATTGTGGGCTTCGAAAATCGGCGATATTCGAAAGATTCTAAGCGACACGCTTTTTCCCAGCGGTTCCCACCGACAATCCTGGCTTCTTTGTGTTCACCTGGTTGCCATCGCCGCCACGAGGCTGCTGGTCGGGATTAATTTTGGTCCGCTGATTAATCCGAGAGACACCGAGCGCTCGCGACGACGTTCGATTTATACGTGAAAGTGATCGATTTTTCGCGCGTGTGACCTCGTGAGACTGGAGTGCGCTGACCGCTGGAGGAGTCGGGATCGTTAGGATTGTGAAATGGTGAGGGTTTTAGGATGGTCTTATAATTGAATAACGAGTGCTACAATACAGATATCACACGAGCCACGTGACCCGGTTTATTTAAAACATTCGATTGATCAGCTGAGCTTTGTTGTGCATCCGGATTAGTCGCGACGTTCGAATAGTAATAACAATACTGTAATAAACGCTAAAACGGACCTTCAACTTTCAGGCCGAAAACATGGACGACGCCGACGAGATGGGGACCACCGTCGAGTTGTTCGTCTACGACCTCACAAAGGGCATGGCTGCCATGATGTCTCAGATGCTCATAGGTAAATGAAAACTCGACGCTGCGTATTATAGCCGATGTTTTTTTTTTTCGCGCCGGCACGCGGCTCTCGTGAAAATCGCGTAAAATCAAAGAAACGTCAGAGGGCCTTCGATCCTCGCGTGTACGGGCATATATATCGTTTCGTAGATCTCAGCTAGAGAGCCGTGCCAACAGCTTGCGCGCGCTTTAATTTTAGAGCGCGGGCTTTGTCGCGCGTATACGCGCTATTTAATTATAAAAACGACGCCAAAGTGTCTCCATAGCCATACGTGTGCGATAAACTCGGATGGTAAAAGTGAGAGACCGTCGTTGTTCCGCGCCATAAAGCTTGCCAGCACCAAACCTCTCAGCTGTTAAACGCTTCGACTGTCTCGTCGATAAGTCCCCCTCTGATTTTTGAGCGCCGCTAACAAATTCATTATTTCAGCCCGCGCGCGGCTATTTACGCGGGGCGAGAATCGCGCGACACACGACCGTCGCAGAAATAGTGTGCGCTGCTGCACCGTTGCATCGAAATAAGGTAATAACGCGCGCGCGCGGTTATTTTCAAACTTAGCTTCCTTTGTGAGCACTGTGATTTCCGCGTGCGTCGTAGCACCGTCGCTCAAGCGCGTATAGTGAGCAACTCTGTGATAATTACGTTTGAATCCGTATAATGTTTGACGCAAACTCGCTCGTAAATTTCTGTGCCACCGAGTAGTCAAAAATTAGCCCCTGAAAAATCGTCCGCATAAATTCTGCGCGCAGCTATCGAAAATAACGGCGCTTCGGACAGACGAGATGTCAAACAGGCCGCGACTGCATATGAGATAAGAGCGATCGCGGAATTGCTCCAGCGAATTCGTAAGTCGACGCGCGCGACTTGTTTATTCCGGTTCGTGAACTCTGGAGCGGATTCCCGAGTGCTATTCGAGGAGCTCATTGGTTCAAGCGCTTCGAAAGCATCTTCTATGATTCCCGAGAGGCTATAATTACGGTTCGTAAGTTTTCGAGTTGATAGTGTATTCTCGTATCACGCTGATTCATACGCGAGGCGCGACGTTGGCATCCCATTCGTACGCGTCAAAATTCGCGACGGTATAAGTGCTCGCGCGTGAAAAATCGTTAGACTTAAGTGCCGCTATATAATTAGTTAATAGGTAGACGAGCGTCGGGGAAATTGCAACGCTTAGCCATCGGCGATTTAACGAAGCGCTATACTACGAACTATTTTCACGCGAATTATCGCATTATGTCAGATTATAACCCAGTTCGCGATGAAAAATCGACTATTTCCGGGAACTGGGTCGACGTTCGCGCTCCGTTCATTCGCGGCATTCTATTTTCACGGCTATAATTCGCGGATGCATCATAACGTTCGAGCGGGTGAACGTTCCTTCCGATCGGCACTGACCGTGAACGAGTGTACGAGCGCCTCCGTGTCACCGGGCGACGAGATGCCGGCTTCGCGAGATTTGTCGCTACAAGAGAACAGAGAGGGGTATTCATGCCGGCTGATGAAGCTCGTTTTAATTGGTCCGATGCGAGGAGGTGCGAAAGCGCGGGAAATTGATCGAAGCGGCTACGGTTATTTAACGGTGAAAAATCGCCGTACGAGGGAGGGGGAGATAAGTCTTCACTCTCGAAATATGCTGGCTTGAGATCGAGTGACAGTTCATTACCGCTTGACAATTTCAGGTCGTCACCTGGACGGCATATGGCACACGGCGGTAGTCGCCTACGGCCGGGAATACTTCTTCGGGCCCCTTGGAATCCAGAGCGTTAGACCGGTAAGTCTGTTGTATCACTGTTTTTCATCATACTGCGATTCATAAAATCACACCCTTCAATCAACACCCGCGAGGTCGAAAGCTCGTAACATATATAATGTAGTATTGTATGAGTACCGCGTAAGCCGGCCGGCTCTCCTCCTTCCATCATTACGGCTTGTGTCCCCTGCAGGCCATACGATACTCTCTCTTTCCCTCGCACGTGCAGCACACCTAAATTTGGTGCGACCGGAGCCTAAAAATACCCCGGCCCGGCACATTCCGCGTCTCTCGAACGCGCGCCGCCAGTATAGGCCAGTATAGCCAAGCCGAAGTAGAGACGCGCACACCGGGTAAGTCCAGCTAACTCTGCTCCTTCTCTCTTTCTCTCTCTCTCTGTTCCTCTTTCTATATCTCCTCCTCGCTTCCGCCTCTTCCTCGCGCGTTTCCCGCGGATTAAAGCTCCGCGTCACGTTTCCGCGGCTCTTAGCCGAGCTTCGACTCTGCGCCGACGCGTCGTGTACTGCTGAGTTTGCCGCCAAGGCGGTTGCTGCTGCTCTACGGCTGTTCGAGTTGTTGTTTTGCCGACGCTCTCGGAAGGGAGACGGAGAGAGAGAGAGAGAGAGAAGGCCAGTTTTGTTGCTTCTGTGCTGGAGACTACGAGTGCGAGGAGCTTTTTTAGGATTTTCCGTGTGAGTTTCCGGGCTGCTTCGCCGTCTCTCTGTGCGTCTGTGTGCACCGTTGAAGGGACACTGTATATATATATATATATATATATATATATATCTATACAGTGAGAGTTCGCGAGTTGGAAAAGTGACGTCATTGCGTAATTACAACTAATCGCACTTTTTGTTTACCCCAAGCCCCGAATGCCCATTGGCGTTCTCTAAAGCTATCTGCGCGGGATGAGCCAGCGTGCAAAAATACGCGCTCGCGAAACTTTTTGCAAGCAACTTTTCCATCCCGATTTCCCACCTCGTTCGTAATAAACGTGCAGCAGACGCGCAGCGCTTATAGATGTCGCGGCCAGAGTTATTTCGGCACCCGGAAATCGGCGCGGCTGATTTCCGTATTTATAGATTTCCGCGGCAACGCAAGTCGTGAACGGAAGATCTCGAGTATAATCGAGCGTCTCCGGCTTTGTTTTCAGGGTGGCACGGAACTGCAGGAGCCTCAGAAAGTCGAGAAGATCGGCCAGACCTACCTGCCCTACTCCGTCTTCTGGGAGTACATCAACGGACTCGGCACCAGCAAGTTTGCGTAAGTGACGTGATCCGGAGTAGCTTCATTCTTTCTCTTCTCTTTTGGCAGACGATCAAGCGCTGTTTTGTTGTTTTTCTATTTCCCCGCGATCTTACGTGCGCGAGCGCTCGGTATTTTTAGCGCTTGGAGAATCTCGATCTCTTGGCGCAGTTAGTTCTGTTCCGAGAAATACACCGGTTAGTCAGTAGACAATAAAGATCGTCTATTCTGAAATTGCAGACCCGGAACGTACAACTTGTTCAAGCACAACTGCAACTGCTTTACCGAGGAGGTGAGCAACTTCCTCGTGGGCACCGGCATACCCAAGTACATCTTGGACCTACCCGAGGAGATTCTACAGACGTGAGTATATAGCTAAATTATAATGCTTGTAACGACTGCAGCTTCTTTTTCCAACCGATGAAATGCGCTCTCTTACAGGCCCGTCGGACAAGCGCTCTTTCCATTAATAGAAAACCTGAGCAAGGGTGCCACCGCTGGCTTTACGGTCGGACAGAGATTCGTCGAGGCGAGAATACACAGAGAGGACTCGCCCGAGTACCAGTCGCTCAACAGCGAGATCGAGCAGGCTAGGTGATTATCCGATCTCTTTACTTTATTGTGATCGCGAAGCTCATCCGATAAAATATCTCGTCGCAGACTCAATTCCATCGCCTTAGAGGAGAAGAGGAACGTGATAAACGAGAAGCTCGCGAAGAAGGAGCGAAAGAAGAAAAAGAAGGACAAGAAAAAGAGGGATAAGAGCAGCAGGGATAGCGGTAGCGAAAGCAACAGCACAGGTCCGACCAACTGCACAGCCATGGCTGACGGCGAAAGTGAGTCTATATGACTATGCTCATCCATCGTGTTGAACGAAAAGAGGTGGATTTTAAGTAAACAAAATTTTTGAATTTCACCAGGCACGGTAGCCGAGATGCCGAGCCACGCGAACGGCGACGCGCAGGGCGCGGAGATGCTACCGTCCGACCGCATCCTGGAGATGGAGGCCGAGGAGAAGCGCGAACAGGAGGAGCTGAAGCAGCGTCGCGACCCACCCATCGTCTTCAGGGATCACGTCGACCCGGCTGCCGAACTCGAGCAGTTCAGGCTCCTCCTCCAGGGCAAGCTCGACGAGAACGAGATGCTCAGCGTCGACGAGCTGCATCAGTACGTGCTAGAGAACGAGGGCTCCTGGGCGCTCGGCGACAATTTCCTCAACTTTGTCGGTTCGTAAAACGGCCTATTATTACCAAAGAGAAAGTTTTATCTTATTATGACTGACGAGAGACGTTTCATTGCAGGAAGAGTGTTCTACGACAAAACCCTCGACAGCAAAGCTCGGGTCTGCCTGCTCAACATCCTGTGCATCGCCGCGCTGAAGGATGACGTCATCCTGCTGCTGCACCAAGACAGACGGGAGCACACGATCATGAATTTCGCCTACGACATTGATCGTCATCCCCTGGAGGAGCAGTTGCCCCTCGCTCAATTCGTAAGCGACGAGAATATCTTCTCATTCGTTTAAGCTTGATTCTGATTGTAAAAAATCGATAATGAACTTGGATTCGCGCAGATCGCCAACTTGTTCGAGAACCTGAGCAGTTCCGAGTGGCTCATGTACATCTCCGAGTGGCAGCACCAGAACCAGAGCATCAGCAACATCCGGGTGACGACGAAGGTCGCGGTGCACTCGCTGCTGTCGGAGTCGGAAGAGCTTCAGACTCGTGGCACTGCTATCATCCACAATCTCGCCTGCAAGGAGGTAAAAACTGTGGTCTGTATCTCTCTCGTCTCTATCTCTTGCGCATACTATCTCTCTCTCTCTCGCCAATTCTCGGCGACCAAGCTACTACGCCTCTCTAACCAACAATTTTTCCTTTTCGAACGGCAGAACGTCAGCGTCTAACGGCGTTGTCCGGAAATTTGCATGGAAATTCGCGCGTCAGCGTCATACCGTTTTAGAATTTTTCATGAAATATTCATGGTCGCACAGTTTGAAGCTTAAGCATGCTGAACGTTGTGAAAGAGTGGAAACACGACGAATCATCTACTTAATCATCCGTGTAATCTCATCGTTCATTTTTTGGCTGTTAATCAAAATTCCATTAGAACGTACATCATCACTTTTCTCGAATAAGCATATACCAATATCGGCAAGCCGACGTTTTACGAGCATTAAGCTATTAAGATTAGCGATATCGCGTTAGCACCTCAACAGAAATGCTGCCTCCAGTGACCGATACATACTCGCCGCTAACCAGAAGCTCTCTCCGCACTGCCGTGAAAGCATATGTACATAGCGCGCTTGAATGTGACTGCGCCCCGCTTATATTCATGACCACTGTTCGTTGTTGTTGATTCTTCAGAATTTGTCAAGATACATCGTCAAAGTGGAGCTTTCTTGGCGAACGAGTATTTTATCCTTATTATTGCTGTTTTAAGAGAAGAGTTATGAGATAATCGCGATACCACGAAAGCTCTGTCTTTGATTTCGTTGCCCATGACGATATTCGATTCGAATATGATGAATACTGACTGATTGGCCCGTACGTATACACACGAGCGGATACTTCTTTAGGAGATTGCTTCCGTTTGTTTTGCAGAAAATGAACAAAAACATAGGTCTCCGGCAGCTTTTACCAAAAGGCAGCATTTCCAAGGTACTATCCCGCTCTTACTTCATATCGGGCAAACGGCTTCAAAATTAATGATAAATACAAAACAACAAAGTACTTCGCGATTATGTCAATGTCGTCAATTCCTGTAATCCGTGCAATCGTGAACAATCGAGTAATGGAAAAAATGGCGCCATAGCGCAATAAAAACGACACAAAAGGCGCCGGAGTATAGAGGAAAGATTCAAGCGGATTAGTTGCTGATTATCATTCATTGAGCAAACGGCGGAAAATTTCACTTTGAAGTGACAATGAAAGATAACACAACGAAGCGCACGCAAACAATAGACGGCACGCTAAATTTTCGCGAATCGATTCGTAATTTTCCTCTCGACCTGCAACGGTTAAAGAAAATAAGCCATCCCACCCTCGAATCCGCAACGCACATTCTCACGGTTAATTCTAACAGGTGAAGCCTTGGCGCTATAGAAGATCAAGACCGCGTCGCGCTTGCAGCTCGAGCTGAGTAAAAAAAAAAAAAAAAAAAAAAAAAATGCAGGGCGCCGCGCGAACTAATCCCGCGTAAGCTCCGACAAATACTCGGAGATTTATGCGACGGCTTATTGTTGTTTACTCCAGGTGTTCGACGACGTGGCCGTGGAGCTGACGATGGCGCTGCTTCAGTATTTCAACGGTACCCCCGCCGAGGAGCAACTGTACGCCTGCATGAAGTCGTTGGCCCGCTTCACGCAGATAAGCGGCCAAGAGGTGCCGCAACTGATACAGATGATCGGCCCGGAGCCCGCCAAATTCCGCGGCTGCTCGCAGAGGATCGACGAGCTTATCGACCAAATCAACAAGAAGCTCCGCCTGCACTAGAAGCTGGATTGAATTTCTTTTTTAGATCTTACTTGACACTCTCACTCTCTATTTTTAGACAGCCCGCTCATGCAGTGCGGCTGTCGGGGGTACGAGGCAGTATAGCGCGCGCTTATTTTTAACAGCCGGATTAATTGTCTTGTCGATAAGCCAGGATTTCATTTCAAGATTCGGTAAATAGAGACGGCTCGGAAGCGTTGATTTATAGCGAGTCGGAGGAAAAAATCAATCACTGCTAGTCGTTGAAGCATTAAACTAGTTTGGAGCAGAAATGCTTGCTTCCTGCTTATCTTTTGAAAATCCAATTTTAAGCCGTGTTTGCGCAGCTATTTCTAGTTGTATCAAAGCGCGCGCAACCGCGTGACGACTCAAGCTCAAATTTACATACAGATGATGCAATATTTTATTCGATGTATTTATCCAAAGTCCGCGGAAAAATTTTGATAATAGTTTGCGCGTACTGGCTCGTATCCGAGTTTCCGCGCTGACGGAAATTTCGAGTACATGGACGAAGACATGTTATAATTATTAATTAATTAATTGTTACGATTTATTATAATGATTATTTGTTATATAAAATGGAATAATTTTCACTTGTGAAATAGAGGTTTCTTCTCTTTTTACCGTCGATTTTTTACACTTAAAACCGTTTCTCTTACTTCAGTGCAGTAATGTATAAATATATTCATAGTTTGTTCGCTTGCCTTTGTTCACGCGTTTTATCGCATTAAAAGGACACAACAAAATTAATCTTATACATTATGTTAACGTAAAAATTAGCCGTTTGGACGCGACATTGACACGTTATATCTAGGGAAGAGTTTTTTGCATTTTACGAGGCGTCAACGATAGTAAATTATAGATAAATTAACCGCGCATCAGCTAGCCTGCTAATTGCCTAATTAATGTTACGAACCGAGTTCTCTCGATTTGACTTTCAGTTATTCGTATGCGAGGTAGAAGCCACACTAATATTATACTATTATTATTGCGAACTATGGGTTGAAAATGTTCGATGCGGAGAAGGGTGAAAATTAATAGCACAGACTGAGGGCAATATCTGTTGTGAAATATGATTTTCTTTTGTACTGGTTTCATGCTCAACGCTGTTCTATATATAGATCAATACGAGGTTGGTTTGCATTGTAAAAAAAATGTATTATACTATTTAAGAATTGTACACGTATGAGTAGATCTTGTGGCAGTCTAATGGTTATAATTAATAAAAGGTACACTGAAATAAACAAAGTTTTTAGAAACCGTTTGCAATTCGTTATTTTCCGCCTCCGCATGTTAATTTTTTGTTTTCGAGGGCACACGTGTGCGACAGAAGCCGTTTACCAAATATAGAAGCAACACATCAACGAGGTATACACAAATATTACTATCATAAGCGATGACACTGAATTACACGTGATTGTTCAATTATTTAATGATCTCAATTCCAACGGCGCATGTGGTTTTAGCCACATTTTGATACGTGACCCAGATCCTCGACAAACGTCGAATATGACCGCTATACAAATACAAATTGCAACGCGCGAAGTCGCCCATAAATCAGCGGTCCGAATCCCGTATAACAAGCTGTTCTGAATCCTAGAACAATTCTCGCGAATTGAAAAATCTAATCGCTTCTCGGATTTCGACAGCTGCGCGAATTATAGAGAGCTTGCGGCCGCGAATCTGGCATCCGATGGCACACACACACACACACACACACTAATACCTTATCTCCTCCGCTCCACTCTGTCAATATTATGTACATATACTAGAGCTTCCCTCCCCATTGTCGCGTCTCGCCTACACAGTATAAGTACATTATAATGACGATCATCAGTCTTCTTTTCGTCGCGTCTACATTGCGTATATGCGCAATTGATAAGAGAGCCGCGGTGCAAGTATAGTCGGAACGAGATAGGCCGATAGACAGATGTAGCGAGAGATATAGAGTCGTGCGTGTGCGTATGTGGAGGAGTGGGAAGAAGAAGAAGAAGAAGTAGAGGAGACGACGACGCCAGGTCGGGAGGCTAAGGTCGTCACGGGAGCGAGTGAGTCTCTTGGACGACGGGGGACCGGAACGATGAGGAGATGTGTCGAAGGTGGAACATTAGTAAGTCGAGTGATTGATGGAAAAGTGTTGTGCGAAGACGATTTTGGGGGATATTTTTCCAACTTGGCGACTGGCGCGCGTTTTACCGATCGGTGGAGGATTCTTTGGAAGATAGAGTCGTAAAGGGCAACGTTAGAGCAGGGATTTGTTTGAGTTTCCCATACGTTGCGATACTCTGCTGCAGTTTTTCGTGATTGGTTAAGCGTAATTTTAACATTTGCTTCCTGTCGAGATGGTTCCAATCGATTTTTCCGTTGCATTGCGAAACGAGAATAATGTTCCAGTCCGCGTACCCACTCATACATGAAATTGATGGTAGTTTCAATTTGCATACTATCGCGATAAGCTCGCACACGTACCACCAACGTTTACACAACATTCGATCGAAAATATTATTTTTACCGATCAACCGACGGCTATGTGGAAAAGCGAACGGAAAAGTTTTGCTGCTGCAGTGATACACGTGTACTTCCGATTAGCCGAAAATCAACGTCATTAAGATAAGAATCGTTCGTTCACCGCGTCGCTCGTCGTTTCGATTCGAATTCACCCACGACAAATAAAATTAATCGCTTTTGCAGTGACTTCAAAGGACTCGAAAGCTCATGCCGGTCCTGCGCCCAAGCGGCGCAGGATAAAGGTCAGCAAGTACGCGCCGATCTTCAAATGGCTGCCGAAGTACAACAAGTACAGGGCGGTATCGGACGCCATCGCCGGCATCACCATCGGGCTGACGATGATACCCCAGAGCATCGCCTACGCCACCCTCGCTGGACTCTCCGCACAGGTAGGTGGACGTGCGCTCGCTGGTCTCGGCAAACTCGGCCCTCTGTCTAAAATGTACATTGTCTTCAGTACGGTCTGTACTCGTCGTTCCTGGGCGGCTTCCTGTACGCGATCTTCGGTGGCATCAGGGAGATCTCGATCGGTCCGACCTCTCTCATGGCCATACTCACCCTCGAGTTCACCAAAGGCACGAACCCCGAATTCGCCATTCTCCTGGCCTTCCTCGCCGGCTGTATCGAGCTCGTCATGGGCATGCTGGATCTGGGTAAGTTGGCTTACATTCCAGTAGAGGTAAAGTTCGAACAGGTGCGATTGTGTAAACTTCGTCGAAGCGCGTGTGCTCGATTGGCTTGAGACGGAAAGTTTTCGCTATGATTGCTCACGCGCGTTCAAGTCTCTCGTGCGAAGAAATTAAATTTTTCATGTAATTGTAATGTAATAATTCCAGGATTCCTCGTGGACTTCATATCACTGCCGGTGACGTCGGGTTTCACATCCGCCACCTCCGTCATCATCATCGTGTCGCAACTCAAAGGACTCTTCGGGCTGAAGATCCAGGCGTCTAGTCTGCTGGGCCAGATGTACAAGATCGGCGAGAATCTGGAGAACGCGAAGATGGGGGACACTATCATGGGCCTGACGTGCATCGTTGTGTTACTCTGCCTCAGAGTAAGTATTGCGCGCGTCGATTTGAAAAAAATCCTCCGCTGAATCACTCAGATAACAGAGTCTTGAGTCATATCGACATTAGGCTCCTGGAACAAATTTTCCAATCGCCTCGAATGTACTAATTAAGCGAGTGCAAGCAATAAAAGATAATATTCGTTTGATCCGATCCGCAGAAGCTGAAGGACGTGAAGATCGCGGACACGAGCCTCCGCTGCGTCATTATCTCCAAGACGCTCTGGTTCTTGTCGGTCGGCCGCAATGCCCTCGTGGTCTTGACGTGCTCCGTAATTAGCTTCTATCTGCACCAAGGCGGACAGACGCCGTTCGCACTCTCAGGTCGGTGTACGCGTCAAAAGACGAATAGCCTATATGTATACACCACACGCTCATACACTATGTCGAGGAAGCGTCCACTTGGCGTAGAGTAGTGGCCGCCCATAAAGCGAGGAAGCTTGAATTGAAAGTTTCTGGATCTCGATTGGCTTGACCTCTCTCGCGAGCGCGCAGCTTTGACATTCATCGAGTTTATTACCGGGCTAATGACATTTGGCGTTACGATTTTCTTTTGTCCTGCGCCGTCTTGCGCAGGAAATTTACGCCCACCACTTCGATGAGTGTCGAAGCCTTGACGATCGTTGACTTGATGCTTTCGCTACTCTCGATACGATAAGCGTCGAGTTGCACTTAATGAGTGATTAAATTGAAATTTAATGCATCGACAGGCCAAGTGCGATCGGGGTTGCCGGGCGTCGCCTTCCCGAGTTTCTCAACGTCCGTCAACAATCAGACCTACAGCTTCGGCGAGATGTGCTCGCACCTGGGCTCCGGGATCATCATCGTACCTCTCGTTTCGGTACTCGCCAACATTGCCATCGCCAAAGTCTTCGGTGAGTAACCTCTTACAGAAAATTTAATAACGGGATGACAACTCACGGTTGGGTATCTGATGTACCTGATTGGGCTTGCAGCCAGTGGCTCCGTGAACGCCTCACAAGAGATGCGCACCCTGGGCATCTGCAACATCTTGGGCAGCTGTGTAAGCTCGATGCCGACTTGCGGAGCTTTCACTCGCAGCGCCGTCAGTCACGCCAGTGGGATCCAGACTCCCTTCGCTGGCATCTACTCAGGTTGGACCTTTTGTCCCTCTTCCATTTTCCAGCCTTTGTCGATGATCGCTGAACTTTTTCATTTGACACCAGGTATAATGACGATACTGGCGCTGAGCTTCCTGACACCGTACTTCTTCTACATCCCGAAGGCGGTCCTCTCGGCTGTGCTCATCAGCGCCGTCATCTTCCTCATGGACTTTCGGATAGTCCAGCAGCTTTGGCGCGGCAGCAGTGCGTACACTCGATCTTCATTATCAACCTTCATCAAAAGCTCTTGACTCTTAATACATTTTTTCTGTACATCTGACCTTGCAGAGAGAGACGCCGTGGCGACGATAGGCACCTTCATCGTCTGCATAGTCTTCAACGTGGAGGCAGGTCTGCTTCTAGGTATCGTCTCGAACATCGTCTACTTGCTTTATCTGTCGGCCAGACCCTCGATCGTAGACACCGAGTGCACGGTAAGCGTACAAGTGTACGATGAACCTTCGTTATTTTTTTCGCTAAGCTTATCTGTACCTGCAAACAATGAGATTATACGAGTTATTCGAATGTACAAAGCGATTGTAAACGTTGATTGTTGCAGGCGAATATGGAGCATAAATATTTACTCATCCGGCCAGACGTCGGCCTCTTCTTTCCGGCTGTGGATTTCTTAGCTAATAAAATAACGGATATAGCGGACGACCGAGCGGGGCCGAGTATTCCCGTCGTCCTCGACTGTCAGAGGTTCCGCGGTATCGACTACACGGCTGTGAAGGTATTGACGAGTTGTTGTAGTTTCTCTGCATTTGCGAAAGATACGAAGTTTAAAATTCGATGCTTTGCAGGGCTTGGAGAAGCTAATCAAAGACTTCAAAGAAAAAGATCTGACTCTGTGGTTTATCAACCTCAACCCGAAGGTCGTCAAGTCTATCAGGACTCTCGGAGACTTAGATAAATTCAAGATACTTAAAAACGAGGCCGAGGTTGTCGCACTGCTATGTGGACTCGGTATGAATTTTTTGACTCTCGTAAAATTGAATCAGAGAATTCTTTTAACGAACAAAATTTTTACAGACAAAGAAAACAGCGTGAACGTGCAGATCGTCAGCGAAAACGCAAGGGACATTCCGATGAAGATACTGCCCTCGATGCCGGAGGTTGAATCTCTTCTCGCCAAGGGAAGCAACGGGGAGCCGCGTTAGCAATTGACATTCCTGATTTGAGTATTAAACTATTATTATTGTAATACATCTGAACTACCGTACGCTTAGGTGTTAAATGAATCGTACGCTGTGGTGAGTCGAAGTTACACAATCGTACGTGTTTATTGGAGTTTATACAATACAGTCTACAAAAAGTTATACAAAACCAAGCGGCTTTCTCATTGTACAAATCATGTATATAATTTCGTGCTTTTATGTCTAATGTAAGCGCTAAGCAAATTATCCAACACTGTGTATATATACGTATAATATCCATTTCTTTCGTCTGTGTAGAAGCATATAAAGACAGCTATTATTGACTAAACGTAAAGTTAGATATAAAATATGATATGTATCTTTGTTGTGCAAGTTTAAGATTGTTCTGGCCTCATAAAAAAATATTTGAATCGATTTCAGATTGAAAGCTCGATTTACCCATTACTTTTTTTCCTAAACTAGTTTTGGAGTTTTAACATCTACTTCTTTGATTAGAGTTGTTTCTTAGTTTATCAAATAATAGCTGACTTGGAATTCGTTTAGCGATTTTTTCGCGTGCCAAAGCTAATTTAATAACTTAGAAATAGAGTACAACAATCATAACAGGTACGCAAATTCTCCGCTATAAAAAGCAGTAATTCATACATTGCAGTAAAAGTAATCGTGCACAACCTTTTGCACTCATACCTACGATATTTCGAATTTTCTGATGTAAATATCAAAATCAACGTGATATTGTACAAAATTTGTCTCAAGTATGCGCCTAATCAATTATATACTACAGTTTTAATTTGTTTCCTAATTGGCGTTGGTGCATATACAATTAATATCCTACTTTAATAAATTAACAAAATTCGCATTGCGCTATCACATTTCAATTATTTTCTCTCACTGTTTGCCGAATTTTGCTCGATACTCATGGAAGGCACTTAACCACTTCTTCGGTTGGGTTATCTGGTATTTATACAACCTGATGACAATGTTCATGACGAAGCCCTCGTATTCGCCGTTGAACATGCAGACGTTCGGCATGATCTCACTGAAGTTCATGTTGACGAAGATCCACAGACATTGCATGACGTTCACCAGCGTATCCTTCTTTAGAGGTGCGTCCTCCTCCTCGGCGCCTTGCGTGATGTTAATGGCGATGATCAGCAGCTTGTAGAATATGATATTCTTTCTCTCAAAATCCTTTAGATCTAGCAGGATGCCCTTTAATTCATTCGGCAATTCTGATAATTTAAAATCTAGGGAAGTTGGATGCTTCATGAAAAAGTCGCTTAGCTCGGTTTCGCAGAGCTTGAGCATTTCCTTAGGGGGGCGGGTGTCCTCGTTCATTTTCGAGCCAGTGGACTCCAACGATTCCTGCACTATTATCGTTGAAACCTCTATCGGCAGAGACATCACCTCTGCTGGGTCCATCATCTCAATGTCGTTGTAAGAGTTCTGCGACTCGTTGCTCAAATGCCTGCACAATTCTATATTATCCGAGCTCTTAAAAAGCTCTTCTTCGATTCCCGAATCTAAATGTCCTTGATTCATGTATTTGCGGAAGGCGTTGGCCCACTCGCTGCAGTTTGCCTTGACGTAGTCGTGAGTCGCCTTCACGATCCTCATGATGATATCCTGGTACTTGGCATCGTATATATTGATACCGGGTAGGTGATTCGCAACATTCAGTTTCGCCACATTCCAGATGAAGTTGGTGGTGTCTGCGAGCAGATCGTCCTCGGTGTAGTTTCCTCGCTGGCAGATTTTTTTCGCAATGCATAAACCTGTTTGCAACAGCAGTCCAAATATCTTGGACTTTTCCGGGAGGTTCTGAAGTTCGTTGATGATGCCCTTGTATTCGGTAGTGTGTGTTTCCAGCGGCACCGAGGACGACACCGACTTCTGCACGTAGAAGTCCCGAACCCTAGACATTCCTGCCTTGAGTACATTTGCCGACATGAAGGTGCCGCTGGACATGCTTGTGCTGGCCTGCATTGAAGGATTGCTTTCTGATCCTTGATTAATTAGAGCCATAAGGTTGTCCTTTGACATGGACGCAAACGTGGATGGACTAATGAGCGTCACTCCATTGACCTGCACTTGGCCATCGGCGAAGGAAAGCTGAGTGCCCGCCGTCGCAAAGATCTTGCGGTTTTGCACCATGGTAGCGAAAAACTCATCCTTGTTGCTGATCTTCGTTAGGGATCGGATGATCTGCTCGTTTCGGTGAACCTTGTCGGCTATGTTGGTTCCGGTGTTTCTGACAAGACGACGGAATTCCTTGCGATGCCTATTGCTGCGAAGACTGTCCTCATAGTCTTTGAGAATTTGATTTTGGTCCGACTTGATGATTTCCGAGGCTAGTCTCATTTTCACAGCGGAGTTACAGATGAACAGTACGTGTGCGGTCAGGAAGAATATGTCTTTGGCGGATACTTCTCCGGTTTCTCGGTACTTCTGTACCATGTTGAGAGAATTGTAGCCAACGCCCACGGAGTTGATGAATAGATTGCTGATCATGATCGCGTCATGGGCAATCTGGGCACTCTTGCCTACACTGGTGCCTGTGCGTATGGCCCTGGATAGAAGAGCAGAACCACTGCTCGCTGCTAATCCTAAAGTACTACCTGCTACTCCAAGCCAAGCTGGTAGAGCGTGCTTGTTGATGACACTGATTGATTGGTCATGGGAGCCGCGATCGACTAATTCACCTATGGCTCGACCTCCGCCCCATACTCCGGATACAGCTCCTCCTACTGCACCTAGTTGACAGAATAAATTTGTATTAGTAAAATAAATTCGCAAATAAGTTAGTATATTGTAAAGTATAGAGCTATTATTCACCTGCAATGGCAACTGGAGCAGAAATCGGGTTAAACATGGCAGCAATGCCAATGCCAACACATCCAAAATTTACAAGAGTACTTGCTACATCTACTGCACTGGTGTATTTTCTAGTTGCATTATTGCTATGCGTCTCCACCCACACAGTAGATGTTTTGTCAGACCAAACTTCTTTTAAATCTGCTTGATAAATTCCATCTTTGGGGGCTATCATAATGCATGTTGGCATGTTATTATTTTTGAGGAAGTCATTCCAATTTTTGTATACTCTTGCTTCTGTGTCGATGTACCAAGCTTTGAGCTTGACTTCCTTTTTCTCCTTAATATTTTTCTGTATTTTGAATACTGGCCTAATGAATACAAGCTCGTGCAATTTATGCTCATCACAATTTGGTAAGGAACCTTCATCGTAAATACATGTGTACAATATACTGCAAAGCACCTCCTTTTCCTCAGTCATTTGGGTTCCATGCTCGACTATCTTATCATAAATAGTGTCTATTAACTGCATTGCTCCATTCTCTTTATAAATATAAGCACCATCTTCGGTATCTCCACATAATTCCTCATACTCAGGAGGGCCGTAAAGCGCATATCCTATGTAATTTTTGAGGTACTGGTGTTCATCTATCTTGTACTTATTCCAGTCGCTGCTGACCTCATAGAAGTTTTGCTGATAGTTGACTGCCAACCAGTACACGGCTGCCTGGAAAAACAGAAATCAAGTTTCTTAATATATTATTTGCTCTTTCCTAATTGTGATAAACAGTTTCTTGTCTCTGCATTTTGATCAATACTAATTGAACCACATTAAAACAGATAGCATTGCAGTATATTTATATTTAGAACAGTCAAGAACGTATAGCTTAGATTTGGTATATATCTAATCAAGTTTCAATGTATTGATCAATGCAGTACCAAGCCCATTAGCGTTGATCCTCAATACTTTTCAAACATCTCTATCCCTCGAACAAATAATAAAAAGAAAATTCTCACCTTCAATTCATCTATTTTCGATTTCTCCATTGTATAACTGCTCGTTCACGACGAGGTTGCCGTGCACGGAGGTGGTCGACACACAATTAACAGCAGAGGCGGAACGAGCTTCTGCTTTCGCAAGGCTCTTGTTTACTTATTTCGTTTCTCGGAAAATTCAGACTCAGCGCAAAGTCGACCACGTACGACTTGCTGCACACTGGCATCATTGGTACTCGAAATAAAAGCCGAGATGGTAGGAGTGACAGGGAAGCCCCCTTTTCACTGATGTAAAACGAAAAATGATGGTTTGGACAAAGATATGTATATAGCTATATAGTTACCCAACACTGCGGCGCTCGACTGCTACTGCGTAAAAGAGAATTCGGTAACATAACCTATAGCGACGAGTGTCGCAGGTGAATCGCGCAGCTGATGCAACTATGCCATCATCAGCTGCTCGAGGCGCTTTGTTTTGGTCGTCATACGTAGCCAATCAGAAACGTCGGATTCATTGTTTAGTTTACCGAGAAGCATGATTGGTGGGATTGGACTAGCGCTGCTCTGCGCGCGAATCTTCGGAAATGTATGATTTTTGTACGATGTAGGACTAGGGTACGGTTTGGAACGACAGATTATATTTTTCTACATTATTTTTTTTCAAACCAAAACAGTTTTCCCCCTCTAATACAAAACTGCGTATACATCTACTTAGATACTGTGGCGCCACCGAGTTTTCGCGAACTATACCTGTATATATGAAATTCTTGGAAGAGCACTCGAAAAAACCGTTGGTCCTAGTTCTCGCGGCGGAAGGGCGGCTAGTATTAGTTTGTCGCCGATCGTCGATGGTGCTGTCCCGGGACAGTGACTAAGTTTCGAGACGACTTCGTGTTTAATTGTTGATCCCGTGAAATACTAACGTCGCGTACCTTGAAGTGGTTTTCGTCAGGACAGTGGCGAGAATAAAGCGGAGGGAAATTAGTAGGCGTCCTCCCGACAACGGACAAAAATTTCTCGAGGTGATTACTCGTCAAGACACGCAAATCCTAATGTTTTCGCAGAGAAGATCATAAAAACTGCTGACGGGTTGGTTAAGTCTTTGTGCTATGCGTGTACATTATTGCACCGACTGAAGTACTGTTTATTGGGATATCGTTTGCAGCAGATAACCCCAAAAAGAAGAAAGAAAAAATTGATTGTGCTCTGATTTGGACGTAAGGTATCCTCTGAGGAACAAAGAGAAATAGTAAACGAGTGACGAGTCGAGATGTGTGTTTTTGGCTGCACCTAGCGAGCTGAAGAACGTTTTATTGGAACTTTATTGACTGAAACTAAGCAGTGTATATCGTATATGGCTGCGGGGAAAGATGTTCGTCGAAGAGGCATAATAGTGTTTTTTTTTTGTTGTTGCTTTTTTGCCATGAACTCTAAATTCAGTGTGTGTCAAGTGAGTGTAAAGAATGTTCGAGAATTCAATAGAGTCGGATCAACGGGGAAAAATAGCATTGGTTATGTTACTGCCGATGCTGCTAATGCTGCGTCAGAAAAAGGTTAGTGCGAGTTATTTCTAAATGTAAAAATGTGTCATTGCGCGTTTTTCCCACTGATAATTAAATTTTACTGATATACTTCGACTGTGTCTTCGAAGCCGACGGTTACAACAAGTGAAATACGCTCCGTACAAACTCGTAATTCTGACGAGCGTTTAAAATAATTAACTCGTCAGCTCAGTTAAAACTTTCGACTTTCCTTATCCTCTAGCGTGTATATACATATATATATATATATATATATATATAGGGTTAAAAGCGAATTGTCCTCGAAGGTTGCCGGCTGCAACTATCCCCTCGTGATACCCGTAACAAAGACCGAGAGAAGAACCTTCGGAAACGTTTCGCGGGGAAAGGTACACTCTTCGCTCTCCGAAGAAGGCCTCGCAAGGCAATTAGGGTGTAGTGTGCGGTAGGGAAAGGGCGAATAATGCAAAGTTCCAGGAGACAAGTGGCTCAAGGCCGGACTTGTCCATAGTCGAATTATTCCTGGTGCGGTGGTATACGACTGCCGGATATGAAGAGGATCGTGTTTCTTTTTGCGATTGAAATTTCAGTTTTTTTTTCGCTGTTGCGAAATTCGACGGAGGGAACGCTGTCTTCGTTGGTATAGGTAAAATTATGCGATTTTCAGACGCGAAGTTTCTTTAAACAATAAGCACATAAACTTGCCCCAAGAATTAAACTGGTTTTCAATATATCCACCCTGTATGAAAAAAAGTTTATTTTCCCGAATTCAAACAACCCGTTTGCGACACACTCCATTAATCACCGCGTGCAACGCGCTTGTAAATAACGATCGAGTCCCAAAGAAGCAACAACAAAACGATCCCAAAGTCACCGGCGTCTGTCTCTATCCTGCAGATATCCGAGTATAAGCGCGCGGGCGTGTCCAACGCAAGAGGACCTTGCGCGTTATTGGGTAAAGCGTAAGTCAGAGAAAGTGAACATGTGTACGCGAGCATCGAAGGTCCGGTTGCCGCTGTCTCGATCGAAGAGGCGAACTTTGGCTTCGATGTCCAGGGATGATTTATTATAAGTTTCAAGATCACGATTGGATTTAATATAAGATATTTTTTAAAGTTTTGCTCGAGTCAGCATTTAAATAAGATCGATTATAGAAATTGATTAGAAGTGCATTAGTGCGAACAATTTTGTTAGTTTAATTATTGTTTTTCCGGCCAGTGTCGGACTCGAAACTAATAATCGCAAGTATAGAAATAGGCGCATCCGATCAGACACGACTTGGGGTAAAAATGTCGATAATGAAATAAGCAGAGCATGTAAATGATATTAATTGTGCTAGATTTTATTACGCATATAATCAGTTCGTTCGGTGCTATTACACATACAGTACATGTACAACATTAAATAAATAAAAGGCCAGGCGCGCCCGCTCTCTGGTCATTACCGGTCTCGGGCAATCTCCAGAGAGCACGATCACGCCGGCAATGGCAAGGCAAGTTTATACATCGCAGATTGGGACAAATTAGAGAAAACAGAACTAGACTACACCTCCTGGAGCTCTCCAGCATCGACCAACCACTTAGTGGTAGTATCCGCTGGAGTAGGCCAGGGCTGGGGCACCGTAGGACTTGTAGGCTACGGCGGGAGCGGCGGCGTAGGTGGCGTAGGCGGGGGCGGCGTAGGTCTTGTAGGCTACGGCGGGGGCGGCGGCGTACGACTTGTAGGCTACGGCGGGGGCAGCAGCGTAGGTGGCGACGGCTGGGGCAGCATAGGTCTTGTAGGCTACGGCGGGGGCGGCGGCGACGGTCTTGACCACCTGGTGGGCGAGTGGCTCCTTGCGGACGACGGCGTTGAATCCGTTGTGGGCGTCGGCGGTGTAGTCTACGGTGCGGCGGGTTCCGTCGGACTCGACGAGGGAGTAGCTGCCCTGGACGACGTCACCGTCGCGCTGCTCGTGCTGGCTCTTGATGTCACCGGTCAGCGAGTCGTGCACGTCGTAGGAGTACTGGTACTGGGGATGGGGGTCGTACTCGGCGTCGACGGTCTTGGTCACCACAGCCTTGGCGATGGGGGCGGCGTAGGCCAGAGGAGCCGCGTAGGACTTGTAGGCTACTGGAGCTGCGGCGTAGGCCAGAGGTGCCGAGTAGGCGGCGGGGAGGATGGCGCCGGCGTTGGCGCAGGCCACGAGGGCGGCGAGAGCGATGAACTGAAAGAGAGAGAGAGAGAGAGAGAGAGAGAGAGAGAGAGAGAGAGAGAGAGAGAGAGAGAGAGAGAGAGAGAGAGAGAGATCGTTAATGCTTGCACTTTTCGAATGCGTGATAGAGGATAAAACTGAGCCGAGAGTAAAATACCTTGAATGCCATTGTTGCTTGTGTGTGGGGCTTGGTACTGCTTGACTGAGCTACCAGATGCGAATGATGCTAAAGCCACCACCTCGAGGTTCTTTTATACCTCCTCGCCGAAAATTCGGGCCCACAGGACCCAACGGCAGCAGCAGCACCTCCTCCCCCTCCTCCTCCTCGTATGCAGAGACACACGCGGTCATCAGATCAGCGCCGCGCGAGTTATGCCTGACGCAAGGCGTGCGCGAAAATTGGGCAAGAAACTGGAGCACGCCCAGTGGCTCTGCACTCTGCGCCTCCCCGCGCGCGCGTATAGAGCTCTATACGTCCGTCCTTGCCCGCGGTTACGTGAGCGGGCCCCGCGGCTCTGTTTATCTGGCCTGGTATGCGAGAGATTTCGGCTGCTTTTTTATTTTTCTCTCGCCAAAGAGAGATCGATACGCGTGTCTGCGTCTCGCCGTCTCTGATTGATAGATTATAGGCGTTTACCGCTGCTGCTGTTTTTGGACTCGTGTCTGTGTGTGTGTGTAGTCGGCGGACCTGCCGCGACTGTGCGTATACTGTGTGCGGGGGTTGGCACGTGTGTGCGCGTGTGCATGTGCCGATGGAAATCGGAATCGGTTGGGAAAATGATGAAATTTCGGCCGTTGTATATAATTCCTCGCTCTCTGGGCGTTGCATCATGCAAGGACGTGGTCTCGTTATAAATCGATCTGTCGAGGATCGGGTTGCATTTTTATTCGTTGTTTGCCCGGAGAAATGGGGGTAATATATTTTCGGCGAGATTTTCTAAAGGATCGTCGAGGCTCCGAGGTGTACTACTTATTACGGCTCTGATGGAATCAACCAATATTTTTTTTTGTCTTTGCTGGCATTTCCTGAATATTTGTCACAAGTTTCATTGGCAGCTGCCTCATTGTAGGAACTCCGTAAATGTTCTGATTTATGTAAATTAGAATACTCTCGCGTCGCATACGTTAATCCAGATCGTATCTTATCGATACAAGGTTTGGAACATTCCTCTCGATGTTTTTTTATCTGGGGCAATTTGTAACTATATGAGGACCTTTGGGGCCAGATGCATTATTAATATTTACAACGTGTATGATTTTCAGCGAAGCATAAATCTTAAATAAAGCTCATTAGGGAAACGTATCCTTTTGTTGCCGTGCGTTTGTGGTGTAATTAACGTAATTAACCAGCGATTTTAACGAGCTGAAAATTCAGAATTATGGCGAGACTTGATAATCGTCAAGGTCAATCTCCTGCACCCGCTCGTAATGTTTTTATTAAGGATAGTACACGTGCATCGAGGAAAGAAAGCTGATAATCTCCATGCATGTAACACCGTTCAAACGTGACTTACAAGTTTTATTGTTGCTGAATCGTATACGAACAATCAAAGCGAAAAATCGTACCTCGTTCATTTGAAGGTTCCGAAACGTGTAATGACGTGCGTTAAAAAATTTAATTTACAAGCCGCACGAAATCCTCAAAACCATATTAAGAAAGGCGCGTACACCAATTTTGGTATTATTCTTTTTTACGTCGTTTCTCGCAGCGTAAATTGCAAAATTTATTCCCCATCATTCAGAAGAAAGCACGACTGTAACGATCCCGTTTAAAGCTTCGATAAAGCCTCATTACTCAAGGAATCTTTTGTCAGAGAGAGGAAAGCAGAGCAGCTGGTCGCGTCATCATCCAGAAACTCATCATTCCGCTCGCGTATGCTGCTTCTTTTTTCGAAAACTCCCGCGTGCATTCTCCCAGAATTACGCGATCGACATAACACGCGGCGTAATTCGGTTGCACTGCTCTCTTCGCGCTCGATCATCACAACAACGCAATGCAGCCGTGTACATCGTTCTCCCCGAAAAACCGTTGCTGCAACTATACGCACACGCTGACGATATATCATTTCGTGTGTCGCTCTATGAATATTCATGGGGTTACGAGTGTGTACGTATACGTACAGAGCCGTTAGTCATGCGACTCGAGGTATTTCCGCGATGATTACGGCGTAACGGATAGAGAGTAGCTTTTCGCGCCTGACGGAATTTAATTATATTTTTAGCGCGCGTCGTCGTCGTGGGAATCCTACTTACGTTTTTTATTTCGAAATGCGCCCGATACCGCTGCAGTTTCATTCTTATGCTCTTATACCGCACGACGGTGAATTTATATGCTAATAATTTTCGCTTTTTTTTTATCTGCGAACACGTTGCGTTTATGTGCTTATTAAATTATAATTCCCTTTACAAAGTAAACACTCCGAACGCATTACGCGCTTTCCAGAGGCAAGGCCGCGGTGTATATTGTATATAATTTCTTCATCAGCCCTTGCAGTCAAGTCTTTGTTATTGGATTTTTGTTTTACGATAGGGCAGGCAATAAACGGCGAAACTTACGACTGCTGCCTCGACATTTGATCGCAGTCGCAAACGGCTTGATGCAACATCATATTCGATTAAACTTATAGCACAGTCGCGTGTATCGCAAATCAACGATCTTTTTTTTCAGCCGAAAAATCACGGTCTTTAATTACCGCAGTATATAGACGCGCACGCACGCATTTCTCCTTCGGCGCGAGACGAATTCGACAAGGCCGGCGTGTCGCGCCTGTCCCTTCGTCAAGTTCACGTCCTTCGTCGATCCGTTGGCTTATCGCCCCGAGCTTCCGAATTTCTATTTCTAATCGCGATCGCGAAGAAAAAACGCATTAGTCGCGCGCCTAATTAGCCGTGTATCGGCTAATATTATCTCGTCTGAGCAGTATCGCGAGTGTATACGCGAGAAAAGGAAAAAAGAGCTGCGCCAGTCGGTACCGGAACCCGGAGGCTCTTGCGCTACACGCCGGCTTCATGGTCGCGACTTTGAAAGTCGGCGCGAGAGCGCGCAAGGCGGCGGCGCGTTCTACAAAAATTCTGGCGCGAGCACCGAGGGGCCGGCCAAGGCCAAAGAAATTCTCTCCTACGCCCTTGTTTTTCTGGACGTATCTCGGAATTCAATTGAATCGATACTTGTATGTGCACCGCCGCGGCGTTTTCTTTTTTCTTTTTTTAGCCGCCACCGCCGCTGCTGGATGTGTGGCGGCTGCAGTACCTCGGTGCGGACAGACTGGTTGTCGGCTTAAAATAAATTTTGTTTACTGGAAGGTTGGCTCGAGGCGACTTTATTGGTATTTTCTGGGAGTTTCGGACACTCGAATTGTTGATATTTAAAGATAGGTCGCACTTTTATTTTATTATTACCCCTTTTCCAAGCATTACAATCAGTGACAAAGTGAGCGACGCAAGGATTTCTTAAAAATAAATCCACGATGCGGTCGTTCCGATGTAAAAAGTATGCGTATAAGAAATATTCATTCGGGCAATGCGAGATACCGAGCATTTTTCATTTTCCATATTCGGTGCGATAATGAAAATCATTGCAGCTCCATAAACGATCCGATTGAAAAACGAGTTTTTCGAAATGAAGATATCAAAAGCGTCCGTTCGCTTCGGTAATCCTTCGCTCATAATACACCTCAATTAAAAGCATCCGCCAGAGGAGAAAAAAAAACGATCGATCGCAAGCGCGACCCATCAAGTGAAAGGCAAAAAGCGCATCGCGCACGTCATCATCATTGAACTGATGCACGCATGCTACCTTGAGCAGAAAAAGAAGGCGGCGGCTAACGGCCAAGATCGCGACAATTGGGGTTGCACAGCTGACGAAAAAGTAGCGCATGCCGATTCCACCGTCTCTATTCCTTGGCAAAAGCGCGAGAGTCGAGTTCTCTTTCGACGATCGTTAGTTATGTATTATGCGGTGACGCAACGCCGCGACTGATCCTTTGCCCAAATCCTTTATTTTTTTGTCAGATGGCTTATCGAGTAAAATGAGCTGTGGCGTTTGTCAGATTTAGAGCATATCTGCGGAGTAGGAAAAAAAGTTTTGGTGTAGCGAGTCTTTATTGGATCATATTGCCGTGGCACGCGAGGGGCTAAATTTATGTAAATCATCTTTGGGGGTTTCCAAAATTAAAACTTTTTTTTCATTTCGATGTTAGGTTATAAGTTTGGGACCTAGATCTGATCGTGGACTGCGCCGATGAAAGTGAATTTGAATAATGCTAATTTGGGCGGAGAAACGAGAGTCGTTTTCAAATGACCTGAGTCGAGTTAATCGTTTGATATATATATATATTTTTTTATCAATATTGTTTTAAATATGTACATACACAAGTCCTGTTTCGTGACATCAAATTGGTCAATTTTTTTCCGCGCAGGGAAAATATTTAATCAAGCTTAGTACAGGCGCTCGATTAAGTCATCTATTTGGCAGTCGTTGTGTCATTTCTAGTACGTGAAATATTTCACTCGTGCTCTGCTCGGTGCGTAAAAGGATACGGTTTGCATCATCGGCACGTTGTCACGTGGCGCCTGCAGTTCGTCCTTAAAAATCCAAAAACCATCTAAAATCCAAAGACACTCGAGATTCATCTCACATTTCCGCTACAAGGAAAACCGATCGCTTCACACCTATATAAAGCGTCCGGCACCCACTCAGCGGAGCACGAAGCATCATCCCATAATCGTACATCAGTTCCTCGAGTCGCATAAATTCTGCGCTGAAACAAAGGTGCCAGAGAGAGGCCGTCTCTCACTCCGCTGCTGCACAAGTGCAGGCCGTTCCTCCGCAGCGCTGCATCTTTTTGCTCCTGCGCGTGCACCTTTCGCCCTCGAAGGTGAGCCGTATAATTTCCCGGAGCACAACCGACGCGCACTGCACGCGCTTCCCGCGTGAGCCGCTGCTGCAGGTACACGCATACCGGTATGCACATGCATAGAGGGGGAGGAGACGAGTTACGCGCTCTCGCATCCGGCCAAGTTCAAGAGCGATAATTCTGCCGCCGCTGCTGCTGAACTTTCGCGCTTGCTCCTCCTTGTCACGGGGGCTTTGTGTGAGCTTGTGGCTCTGCGTACGTGTGTAAGTGCCAGTGTCCGGCTGGGACGTTGCGAAGTGCACGAGGTGGGGGTGCGTTTGAGGATTCGCCATCGGGTATATAAGCTCGGACGCTCGGTGGCTTGGACATCAGTTGATCCACACCGATCTTCTCTACCCCACACAACAATGTTCAAGGTGTGTAGTCGAGAAATTTCAAATTTACCGCGCTTTTCGTGCTTTGTTGAAGAAAAAAAATTCTCCGAAATCGAAGTGTAGTAAAAATTCCGAGTAACTATTATCCAATCCGAATGCATTTCGCGCCTCGGCTACTTGGGATTCATTCCACGCGCTTTTGTAGAAAGTTCATTGAATAAGCATCGCTCGACATTGAACGGCTACTGTACAAATACATCCGGTATTTTCTGCGATTCTCAAAACTGTCGTTAATCAAGCACGTTGAATTTCAGTTCGTCGTCCTCGCCGCCTTCGTGGCCTGCGCCAACGCCGGAGCCCTCCTGCCAGCGGCCCCAGTCCTCCGGGCTGCTCCATTGGCCTACGCCGCTCCCATCGCCAAGAGCGTGGTCACCAAGGTCACCGACGCCGAGTACGACCCCCATCCCCAGTACACCTACTCGTACGACGTCGCCGACTCGCTGACCGGTGACTTCAAAGCCCAGACCGAGACTCGCGACGGAGACCTCGTCCGCGGCAGCTACTCCCTCCTCGAGTCCGACGGCACCCGCCGCATCGTCGACTACGCCGCCGACCCTCTGAACGGATTCAACGCCGTCGTCCGCAAGGAGCCCGCCACCGTGGCCGTCAAGGCTGTGGCCCCCGCCCCAGTGGCCGTCGCCGCCGCTCCCGCCATCGTCAAGGCCGCCCCAGTGGCCGTTGCTGCCCCGGCTCCTCTGACCTACGCCGCTCCCGCCCCCGTGATCAAGGCCGCCGCTCCTCTGGCCTACCCCGCTCCGGCTTTCGCTGCCCCGGCTGCTTACGCTGCCCCAGCTGCCTACGCCGCGCCTGCCTTCCCCGCGCCAGCTGCCTACGCTGCGCCTGCCTTCCCCGCGCCAGCTGCCTACGCCGCCTACGGCCCAGCCTACGCCGGACCAGCTTTCGCCGCGCCAGCCTTCGCCAAGACCTTCTTCTAAGCCCTGGGACCTGACGACTTGTTGGCTCGGGACAGGCAGCACCGATCACACCACTAAGAACAGAACACCGCCAGAGATATCATTTTGTACCTTGAAATAGATTTATTAATTTATTTGACACTGATCCACACGAGCATTACACGCCCTACCGAGTCAATAAACTTTTTTATTTTTAAAATATTTGCCTCCTCATTTTTCTTGTTGAGCCCACTTCTCTTCGCACCCACTTTTTCCTTTGTTTCGTTTGACTAATTGGTGATCGAATCGGATCGATACTATATGCAAATCAGCTAGAAATATTTCAGAACCTTTTTTTATTCAAGTAGCTTTCGAGCCTGAAAAGATTTCTCGGCGGATAATGCCATTCGAATGACTCGCCGAGTAATAACCGCCTACGCAACGTAAGCGGCTTGTATTTCCAAGAAGCGTAAACGAGATATGCCCGCGTCTTTTGAAATAAATGGTTTAAACGCAAAATTATTCAACGAAGATTCTTCTTCTCGAAGTTTACCAGCTTCGTAAAATCTTTACGACTGCGCTGCGATGCTGTACTGACGTACCTCACCGCAACTGCCCGACGTAAATCTAATGACTTTTATGCCATGCAGACGTCTCTATTCGCACTGTAGGCTGAAAATCCCATGCAGTATGGACCTTTTGAATTTAAGACCGGATAGAAACAAAAGGCCTATATAAATTCTGGCCGAAAAGTATACTGAGATAATCCGCTCAAGTGTTATGAAATGCAAAGACCGCGAAATGAGAAAACGCATTTTTCCAAAAGTTACATCCTCTATCACGTATGAAGGGTTTCAAGATCCACCGCCCAACCAATCTCGTACCCGTCATCTCTAACCGCACTAAATGTCAAAGCTTCTAAACACTTCATAAAAGCCCGCATCCCTTGGCGAAACTTTCCATCCATTCTCGCTTCCTCTTCGACAGCGCAAAAACGTCTCGCAGAAACTCCCTCGCCTGTTTACCATCCCGACCGACACAGACATCACATCTTGCCAGACTTTTAACGACTTCTCGTATTTTCGCGCCCGCATTCTTCTCGATCAGTGCAGTCGTCCTTGAACGATTTATAAAATTGTCTGGGTTCACTTCGACGTTTTCCTCCTCGTCCTTTTTTCATTTAACGCGAGCAAGACCACGCCTTGGTTCTTGCTGCCTTGATGATGCTGCGCGCGAGCGCGCCGTATTGGCGGGAAAAAAGCGCGAAGCCTTTCTCCGACGAGAGATACAGCCGGTGGATCCTCAATGCGGTTCTTCTTGTTTTGCGAGGGAACCGAGAGAGGATGGACGCTGAGAAGAGTGTTGCCGGTTGGTTGAGTTTGCAGTAGGGTACGTGTTTTCTGTTGTTTTTTTTTTCTCAAAGGTATGCATGCTGGGGATGTAAAATATGGTTGTTGAATAAATTAAAGTATGATCGCCTGGAATTATTTTAATTGACAGTCTCGAAGCTAGAGGTGATTTGTTTATACGTGAAACTGGAAAAGTAAAATTGTGAAAAGCATACCTATTTTTTATGGTAAGAGAAATGTTTAAAAAATATATTAATATTATACTATAACGAACAGCTAAAATATAACGGTATGAATTTTAACCATAAATCAAGGAGAACGTCGATACATGTTCTGTTCGGCCTGAGCTCGAGCTATGGCCACGACTGCCGCGTCCTTGTCAAGGCTGGCCGTTATTTTTTCTTCGCTTCGGGCTGGTACATTACACGTCTTATGTTTTCTTCTTAATGCTGAAATTTAATACGCCATAGTAAATCACAGTCTTGTGATTAAGTAAAATCTTGAATTGAATTATTCGTGGAAAAAAGTTAAGAACAAAATATAGGTATATTTTTCGCCGGTTGCGTCATTCGTGACTATACGAAGATTATCCAGTTGTACCCAACAATCTTTCTTTCTTTTCTTGCCATTTCTTCCTTTGATCTTTCTGCCGACTTTACGATCTCAAAGCTCGGAAATTTAAGTCAGCTTTTTCATGTAGTCAGCAGACAAAGGAGTGACTCACGTGTGGTCCTGCTGGGAAAAAATACATAAAAGAGAGTTTCAGGAGCCGGGTATAACATGCATTCAATGTGCAGCTTTGAACTTTCAATGAAAAAATTGTATAAGCATCTTGCCTCATTAATCAGCAGATCTCGATCAGCACTAAAAAGTATCTAATTTCTGAAACCCCAAACTTTATCTTATCTCATCGGCTCTAATCCGACGTAGCGCACTAATATATAAGCTTACATCACGTTACTTAACATCCGCTCGCTTTCTACGGACATCCGGACTCGCTCGACTTCCCAGCTACTTCCATTACACCTGCATACCTATATGTCTCTAACGTCTAATTCGAACGCAGCGGATAATACACTGATCCGAGGTGGTAACACGCGTCAATGAGTCAGCGTGTCTAGACTGCTGCTTACGCGTCGGTGTGTGTTCTACATTATTCAAGAGAATGTGGGAGAGAGAGAGAGAGAGAGAGAGAGAGAGAGAGAGAGAGAGAGATCGCGCGCTGAATTTTCGTGAGGAATGCGTCGGTTTTCACTTTCATTCGTTCTCGAATTCTTTTATTCGCTGTATATGTAGGTGCAAGGACGCTTTTGTAATGGCTGTACTGCGTTGCTCGATGAAAATTAATCGGTCGTTTGGTATAAATATTTAATTTATTAAATTGGCATTTTCGTGTAAGTGGGTGGAATTACTTTGTCTAGAATAGCATTGCTGATTCTTTGATTGCATCAGGTCAACAATTGAAATTAAATTGTTTGACAGTTCAGAAAAATGTATTCGTTCGGTATTACCATATCTCCCGCCTTGACCACTGGATATAAAAGAAATAAATTTACAAAACATATATCTTCAATTAAAATCGTAATCTCTATTCAATGTACGATTATCGAAGGTTTCTTTGTTCCCAAAGATCGACTCTATAACATTCTCACAGAATTCGTTTCCTGAATTGTCAAGCATATTGCCACTGGCTATTTGGCTTGAGAAATTAATAGGAAGTACAAGCCGATAAATCGATTGTAGAGTCCGCTAGCCGTCGAGATGTTGAAAATCAATTCACGCTAATCCAAGCGGTGATGGATTACTCGAACGATTTATACGAAATCGCATTTTGATTGAGTCGTTTTTTATCCTTTAACACGGTTTGCATATAAGAATAATGGTAGAGCTGCAATAGAACAAAGTACATTTTTTAAATCTTGTTTGAATTTAGAAACGGCGATGAATGACTTTGCGTTTTTACAATCGTGTAAAGGAATTTAAGTTTTTTAAACTATTAAAATAAAGACTCAATGTTTTAATAAAAATCTAGTTATAATCTATTTTTTCACAAACTACAATCGTACGCGATTAATTCTCTTCGGCAAGAGTCCACCCAAAGCGCATCGCAGTCTCCGAGTTCGCATTCGTTCTGAGCTTTCACAAGTCTTGCGCGTGTTTAAATAGCCGCGTCACTCCCTCCGGTCGGTTCTTTCACTCAATCGTTGTAAGGTATGGTAGGGCAGGATACAGGGTAACCGCATCCTGCAATAAAGGGTTTGAGGAGAGGGTAAACTCGTTGTTTTTATCAATGGCTGTTCGCGCAACAATTTGCCCAAAGAGGTGGTATTATTTTTTTGTAAAGATCAATCGTGAGAAATTTAAAAAAATGTATGAATAACCATTCTGAAAAAAATTTGAATAGATTTTATTTTAATGGTTTACATTTTGTTATATAAGTATTGCGTTAGACATAAACGCTATGACGCAGAAGAACGTGAGTTATTATAATTGCATTACGAAATAATGAGCTAGTTTAATAAAACATAGCCATTGCAAAAATCACCGCAATTTTAAACACCACTAAATGCTAGTTTTGCTTATCTACTTATTTTAGTCACGTATATACTTGCTATTTTTTTACAAAAATTAAAAAATAGAATACGTATAGTTATTTTTTTTTTCAATTTTGCAAGATTTTTTTTAACTGGATTTTGTTACCTACTCAAGTCGAGTCCGCACAAAACCACAATAAGTGATATCAGAACATTCATTGAAGTTTAGTAAATAATGTTAAAAAATAGTTAATAAATTGATGATTTAAATATTTATAGCCTGTATATGGCTAATTACAAAAATAAAAAAGAAACGATCCACAAGCTGAAACGAAAGTCGGTATTGGCTAAAATGAAAGGCTCGTCGACACGTGCCTCTCCAAAAATGTATTTCCAAAAAGTTCGATTTTTTTACAAAACCACAGGTATTGCATTCACCATTATTTCTTATATGTTAAAAAGGAAAGGCAACGAATTCAGAGCGAAAACTGAGGGATAAGCCAGGTGACTTGCCATAAAATTTTGCGACTGATTGTCAACGTTCCAATAAAATATAGCATATAAAACATCGGTTTTAACATGCTAAACTGGCGTAACGATTAAAACACACTATTTTGTGCATTTAAACTTATGTAAAAATCAAATTTTTTTAATGATCTAAGACATGATACAAGCACAATACGCAGACATGAATGTTACATGGCGATTGAGAGCCGAAAGGTGAGTAGCATGTGACAGGTAGCGTTGCATAATGCCGTTACCAAGTTCATAATGAAATTAAGGCGACGATCCGTTGATGTATCCATTCACACGGACCTCTGCTCCTCGAGCAAGTATTACGAGCGTGGAACTTGATAAGAAATTAAATAGCTTCTAAAAAAAGTTGAAGTGGTTCACTTTTTCGGAGGCTTTAAGTTTTGAATATTTCGAGGCTTTGAAACTTTTATGGGAAACGTAACTTTCAGATTTACCACCATTTAGCTTAAAAGCTAGTTCAAACTACCTGTGCAATGATTAAACTTGCATATGCGATTCCTTAATCAGCTGGATTCATTCATGGTATAGTTAGCGTATCGCGAACAACCAGTAATTTCGTGAACGTATATTATACTGCTCGTGTTTTAAGTTTTTTTTTTCAGAAATGTCGACGTTTTAAGTTTTTTTAAAATTCTGAAATCGAGAAAGTAGCCCAGATCCGCCGTGGAATTTGAGGATTTTTGTTAATGTACTTTTTGGAACGTAACCTGTCACGAATCGCTCTCCTTTCATTTCGATCGGTAGAAGCCTTTCATTTCTCCACACAAAAGAATGGTTCCATTTAATCTCGCACTTGATTTTTTTTCTAGCCGGTTTATACATGTCAAAGTGCATACGAGTGTCCGATCCATATTAAAGGGTGCTCATTTGTTACCTCATTCATAATCGACGTGTCGCGTATGCGTGTCACCTGAAGTTATGCAATTTCGATTTTTATTGTTTTCACCAATTTTGCAACGCCACCTGCTGTTATCCACTTATACGTATACCGGTCCCTTTCATTTCGGCCTGGTATCCCTTTCATTTTTAATGGGCAACGCTTGTCGCGCACGTACACGTTTTTACCATTATCGTACGTTATTTATCAAGAATTTTGCTTTTACTCGATATGCAAGCAGAATAACTGAATAATTGCCAACTGAACGTAGCATGTTTCGTCCACCAATAGTGCAATGACAATCAATCCCAAGTCGCTAGTCACTAATTACCTCTTCATAAACGATCTGAACGTTCGGCAAAATACTCGTCGTCAGGCACTCGTTACACTTGCATAATTATTCTCCGCGGCTCTTATGCACGTCGCCGAGTTAAGTAATTACGTTTGCCTTGTTGGCCCTCCTCCCACGAGTATCTTGTTTCCCCGGCTTGCCGAAAATCGGACGCCAAAAAGTAAAGCTCGACCGGCTGTTTGCATAACTCCTACGTATTAACGTGTCCACGTGCTGCTGTACGTATAATATACGTACATGCCGCATGCACACAGCTGCTCGATCGAGCCCACTTCAGCACATCGGGTAAGGCGAATTTCGGTGAAAGTGTCGGGAGAGTTTTATCCCGGCGTATAACTGGATCTCCACTGCTTTCCTCCTCTTCCTGACGTCTTTGCTGCAGCGGAGAGAAGGGATGAGACCGCCGGGCGAGTGCCGTTCTCGTTGCACTTTTCGGGGGTTACGTAATAGACGGGCCCACCGATGCATTGGCGAAAATACCGCAGTTACGTGCGGCGCTCACGTTTTCGGGGATATGCGCTTTTAGCCCCGTATAAATACTCGATGGACCGCCGAGGAAAGCATGCAGTGGCCTCTCGGGCTCCACCAAGGAAAGCAGCAGCAGCGGGACAAGCAGCAGTGCATTGCGAATTTTTTGCATCGAGGAGCCAACACATCAACCCAACCGGCTCAGCTGATCTAGTAGACGAAAATGTTTAAGGTGAGAGAGTGAAACCGGCAACTGGTCTAGAGAGAGAGTGATTAGAAGGGGCTAGGTTACGAGAGGAAAAAATACAAGTTTCATTGTGAAATTGCGCCTCGACTGTAGCCCAGCCTCGTTATACAATGTTTAGATTTCCAAAACCGATAGAGAGAATGGAGTGACTAATCTCTGCATTTTTTAGTACGTCCTTCTTGCATGCCTGCTGGCGCTGGCTCTGGCCGAACATCACGAGGAGCACTATGACCATCATCCAAAATACAAGTTCCGCTACAACGTGCACGACACCCACACCCACGACATTAAGGAACAGGAGGAAGCTCGCGACGGTGACCACGTGAAGGGACAATACTCCCTTGTCGAGCCCGATGGTGGCAAGCGCACAGTCAAATACTCCGCCGATAAGCACACCGGCTTCCATGCCACCGTCATCCGTGAACACCATGGACACAAGGAGGTCACCTACGAGGGTCACGGTACCGGCAACAGCGGTGGAATCGGTGGAAACGGCGGAGAAAGTCTCCACATCCAGCAGCCACATGCCCAGATCATCCAGGTACAAACTCAGCACAAGAAGCCCCAGCTTCTGACCACCCATGGCCTGGGACACTACAGCAGCGGATCGTCTCTCGGTTCGTCTCTTGGCAGTGGCAGCAGCTACAGCAGCGGATCGTCTCTCGGTTCATCTCTTGGCAGTGGGAGCAGCTACAGCAGTGGATCGTCTCTCGGTTCATCCCTTGGCAGTGGGAGCGGCTACAGCAGTGGATCGTCTCTCGGTTCATCCCTTGGCAGCGACAGCAGCTACAGCAGTGGATCGTCTCTGGGTTCATCCCTTGGCGGCAGCTACAGCAGTGGGTCGTCTCTGGGCTCTTCCCTCGGGGGCAGCTACAGCAGTGGATCGTCTCTGGGCTCTTCCCTCGGGGGCAGCTACAGCAGTGGATCGTCTCTGGGCTCGTCCCTCGGCGGTGGCAGCAGCTACAGCACCGGATCTTCTCTCGGCAGTGGAAGCAGCGGATTGTCCCTTGGCTCATCTCTAGGCAGCGGCAGCAGCTACAGCGGCTACAGCAGCGGCTCGTCTCTCGGTTCCTCCCTCGGCAGTGGAAGTGGCTACAGCAGCGGATCGTCCCTCGGCGGCAGCTACAGCAGCGGCGCATCTCTGGGTGGTAGCTACAGCAGTGGCTCGTCCCTCGGTTCATCTCTGGGTGGTAGCTACAGTAGTGGCTCATCCTTTGGCTCATCTCTCGGTGCCGAATCAAACTATGGAAAATACAAACTGTCCTCGGGTAGCCAGGGAGCTTCCAGTCTGGAGGAGAGCCTCGGTGGTGCCCAGATCAACGAGTACAAGGGCAAGAGCCAAGGCAGCGGCCACGGCAGCCACGCAAGTCAAAGCTCGATCAAGCTCGACTTGGGACACCACGGATCATCTAGTCTGAAAATCGACCACCACGCCGGTATCGGACACAGCTCTCACAGCCTCAGTCACGGACACGGTGCTTCCTCCATCAGCCTGGGACACGGATCATCAGGTCTTTCCCTTGGCGGATACGAATCGTCTGGTCTGTCTCTCGGTGGACACGAATCTTCTGGCTTGTCTCTGGGCTCTGGATCGTCGGGCTCAAGCAGCTCCTGGGGTCACGGTTCATCATCTGGCCTTTCCCTTGGTGGTCACGAATCCTCTGGCCTGTCTCTTGGTGGCGGAGAATCATCTGGCTTGTCCTACGGTGGTCACGAATCTTCCGGTCTGTCACTTGGATCTGGAGCCTCCAGCTCCAGCAGCATCTCTTGGGGACATGGATCGTCCTCTGGTATCTCCATCGGTCACGGATCGTCTGAATCCGCTGGTCTTTCCCTCGGGCACGGATCTTCTGAATCCTCTGGCCTTTCTCTCGGTCACGGATCGTCTGAATCATCTGGACTCTCTCTCGGACACGGATCGTCCGAATCTTCTGGCCTTTCTCTGGGTTCATCTTCCGGAATCTCTGAGTCGTCAGGCTCCTCGTCTGGCTACAGCCACGGTCACTCTGAGATCAAGTTCGAGCAGGAAATCAGCGGCTCCAAGCACGAGCATGGCCAGCACAGCTCCTCCCAGATCAAGATCGAGCACATCCAGCCAAAGAAGCACCACTCTGAGCACCGTGGCAGCTATGGCCACAGCGAGATCAAGATCGAGCAGGTGCACCACAAGAAACCCGAGTACCAGCACGTCAAGATCCACCACGAGGAGTCCCAGCACGGCTACGACAGCCACGGTCTTGAGGGAAGTTCCGGATCGATTGGTGGAGGTTCATCCGAGGGTGGCTACAAGTTCTCCGAGGCTGAACTGAAACTCGCCGAGAGCTACAGCAACGGTGGAAACAGCGAGGGAGGCAGCAGCTCTGGTGGTTACAAATACGAGAAGCCCACTATCAAGTTCGAGATCCCCTCCAAATGGTAGATGATCGACTGTACCTCTGATAGATCGCGCAGGGATTGTAGATACGTCTGATATTATTAGTTTTTTGCTGATGCATCATAGTTTTGTTTAGATGCTTTAATTGACGCTTTATTCCTTCTCAGTACTAATGAGAACACAATAAAGCGAGCCGTACGACAATTATCGCGACGGAAACGATCTTTCGTGACTACAGTCGACCGCGATCTATCTGACGCATAATGTAAATATGCTTATATGTAAATGCACATCGACAACGAGGCTCGGTGTCGTCTCGGTATTATCGAAATTTAGCACCATTTGTCGCGCCAAACTCTTCCTCGCTATATCAGAGTCAAAGAGAACTATCGGCCAGTTAACAAAGGAATTATTAGTATCGCCAAATCGAGTCTCGACACCACTACGGCGCGAAGTGGAAAAGTTCTGTATATCCATTGTATAACCGTATACGCAGCCACGTAACTCTTGTATACTTAGACGAAAATTTGTTTTCCGCTCTCCAAAGGAGCGAGACGCGCGCAAACGAGAGCCGCGGAGCTGCTGTCGGGAGATTCCGGCCGAAACGAGTTTTTCGGGATAACGAGATGAGAGAGTGAGAATGAAAAAAGAATGAAAACGAATCGGTACTTTCGTCGTGCTGCAGCTCTCGCAGGCGCATTTGCGCGCGGTTCTAGATAGAAAAGTGTGTTGTTTTTGTATATTGATTTTTTTAATGATATTTTTATATGTACCATAAATGTATTGCAAAGAGCGGGCGAAGATTCGCAAAGACTCCCGATGCCTGCCGAAAAAAAGCTTGAAAATAAAGTATGATATTATATATACCTCCATGAAATAAGATTGTATAACTTGCTTTCCTTTCGTTCGTCCCTTCCCGCTGTGCAACAAGCAATATGCCAATTATGTTTAATCGTATTCTTTTTATTTTGCTGAAATTTCTTTCGGATTCGAAAGTATTTGCACGGGTTTCACGTGAGAAATCGATAATGGTAGCTTGCAAATTTTCATAAAATATACATTTTTAGCGCAACTTTTTAAAAATATTTAAAAATATGAGTATCTGCAGCTAAGATTTGTCACCTACCTGCAAAAAAGTATACACTTTTTAAGTGTGTATTTCAAACTGTATTGATTCGAATTTCAAGTAGTAAAAGGCGAGCACATCAAGATCGCGTTACCATTTTGGAAAATGGTAAGAGTAAGGTGGATAAGCTATATATATATATATATATATATATATATATATATATATATATATATATATATATATATATATATATATATATATATTTATAATAATAATTTTTCATTGAACATTGAAAGTTGCGTAAAAGAATCTCGTTCTTCACTTTACACAGGGGAATAATAAAACGAGCAGTACATTCGTTCAGACAGTAACAGACAGTGTACAAGACTTACGATTACCCAAGAGCATATACGATTATTTTTTATGCAATACGATTGAAAGAACAAAGCGTGTGGAGTGCAAGTTACGTTTGATACTCGGACAGGGCCTGCTCCTTGCCTACTTCTTTTTCTCAGGCCCCTTCTCTCACTTTAGGGCCACGCTAATAGGCTCGTGTCGTGAGAGCGCGAGTGGGGCCTCTTGCGAAAGAATTTCGGTTATATGCGTTAAGAGCTACTGATCAGCAGTATAAAAAGACTAGGAACGCTTCGACACGGCATCAGTCTCATTCCAGACAAACTAGTAGACATGGCATTCAAGGTGAGTTCTTGAAAAGACTCGTTATCAGTGCTGTGCATAGCTCTCAAGTTTATTTACGTATATTGCCGTCGCCCAGTGTTGTGTATAATAATAGCAGTCTCTCGAGTTTTCAATAATTTGAAATAATTTTTGCCTTGCAGTTCGTGATCCTCTTGGCTCTCCTGGCGGCCGTAGCCAACGCCGGGCACCTGCCTCTGGCCTACCACAGCCACGCAGCAGCCCCACTGGCTTACAGCAGCCACGCTGCCCCTCTGGCTCTGCACGCGGCTCCTCTGGCCGTCCACCATGCTGAAGTGGACCACTACGACCCACACCCCCAGTACAACTTCGCCTACAACGTGCACGACTCGCACACCGGAGACGTCAAGAGCCAGCACGAGCACCGTGACGGTGACGTCGTCAAGGGCAGCTACTCGCTCGTCGACCCCGACGGCACCAAGCGCACCGTCAAGTACACTGCCGACCCCCACAACGGATTCAACGCCGTCGTCGAGAAGGAGCCACTCCACCACCACGTCGCTGTCGCCCATGCCGCCCCTGCCGTAGCATACCACGCTGCTGCCCCAGCTGTGCACTCCTACCATGCGGCCCCTGTTGCCCACTACGCTCAGGCTCACCACCACGCTCCTCTGGCCTACGCCGCCCACGCTGACTACTCTTACCATCACTAACAGTTGATTTAGTGCGTTCTGATTAGGATTCATGAGTCCTGCGCGAATGGCGGCTAAAAGGCCGTCAATTGTAAATATTGAAGATGTATTGTGTTCATAGCTGGGATTCTTTGTTATGAGATTTTCCACTCACCTGTATTATAGCAATAAAAGCACTCCAATCTACCTCAAACATTATGTTTCTTCAATTCTACCTACATAATTTTTATTTCATGCAAATAATAGTTTTTATTCTGGTCGTTCTACCAGCCCTTAATTTGACGTATGCAAATAATATAGTATCATTTGTCAATATATTGCTTCATGCCAACAGCCTCCAATCGTCAATTTGTTGGCGAAATACGAGCCTTTAGCCAGAATGTGAAAATATATGCGTATAATTATTACAATTAGGAGAGTCTGAGGTTTAATGCAGCAATTTAAAGAACATTATTCTGACTAAGATTAAGTTTAAATTTTTCATGAAAATTTTAATGCAGCAGGAGCTTGTTTTGAAATAATGCAATGACAACCTAGTTAAATGGTATTTGCAGAAAATGCGTTGCTCATATTTTTTATCGAATCTTTAGCTTCTTACATTAGTGTAGCGTTGTCTTTGTTTTACCTTCGGCATTTACCAAAAATGTTTTATTTTTCAATTTTCGTTTTATAATATAAAAGAGGTTTTAGTTCGCTAAAAGTTAAATGAATAAATAAATGATTAGTTAAAATATGAACAATTTAGAATCATAAATATATTCATAAAACGATCAAATCATAAAGGTGACAGACGTGATTACAATTACTTGACGCGTATAGTGAACTTGTTTTGTTTGCTTTCTAAAAAATGAAACCTACGACAAAGCTTGGAATTTTTACTTTCTACATTATTATACGTAACTCAATTAAAACAATCAATTTAAACTAATAGAAAAGTATGTAAATTTAATGTAAATTCAACGAATATAGTATGTAAAAGTTTTCGAGTATTTAAAATAATATTAATAGGGCATGCGGGTTGATAAATTTATAATAGTATAAAACGAAAGTTTTGGAGACAAGATGAAATAGTTTTTATTGTTGCTATATTATACATAAAATAGTATACAAAGCTAACTCGACGAAATTTACAAAAATACAAAGAAATTCATGAAAAAACTTCAAGTGTGACATTCATCTTCAATCTATTTACAATATAATGCTTTGTAGCACTCACATTCACGCATCGGTTATATACATATACACTGGTTCTAATTGCACTAGATCAACTCTTAATGATGGTAAGAGTAGCCAGCATGTCCAGCGTAAGCCAGAGGCTCGTGGTGGTGAGCCTGAGCGTAGTGGGCAACTGGGGCCGCATGGTAGGCCACGGGTGCAACGGTCTTGACGGCGACGTGGTGGTGAAGGGGTTCCTTGTGGACGACGGCGTTGAATCCGTTGTGGGAGTCGGCAGTATACTCGACGGTGCGCTTGGTGCCATCGGGGTCGACGAGAGAGTAGCTGCCCTTGACGACGTCACCGTCGCGTTCCTCGTGCTGGCTCTTAACGTCTCCAGTGTGCGAGTCGTGCACGTTGTAGGCGAAGTTGTACTGGGGGTGTGGGTCGTAGTGGTCCTCTTCGGCATGGTGTATGGCCAGGGGAGCGGCATGGATAGCCAGAGGCGCGGCGTGGCTACTGTAGGCTAGGGGAGCAGCGTGGTTGCTGTATGCCAGGGGAGCGGCGTGACTGCTGTACGTCAGAGGGGCAGCATGACTGTTGTAGGCCAGGGGAGCGGCGTGGCTGATGCCAGCGGAATAGGCAGCCGAGCTGATGGCTCCAGCGTTAGCGCAGGCCACAAGGGCGGCGAAAGCGATGAACTATTGAATGAGATAAAAAGAATTATATAAAGCCATTTGACAGTGGTGATGACAAATGGTTTTTACGAGAAAGAACTTATTAGAAAGGCTCTTAATGCAGTTCACAAAAATTCAAGAACTTACTTTAAATGCCATGTCTGCTTGTGTGGCTTGAGTGAGACTGATGCTGTTTCGGTCGAAGCTTAGAGTTTATATACCATTCCTCCCACAGTTTGAAACGCATACGCCCGAAATCATTTCGCAAGGGGGCCCGCCTCGCGTTCGCAAGGAGCTCCTATGGTGTAGCTCAACATCGGCAATACGACCGGGAAAAAGGAAAAAATGAAATGTTACTTCTCACGCAATACCCTACTCAAGCCATGCACTTGTCCTTCCCAAATTATTTGATGAATATATAAGATTAGTTTATTAAATATCATATAAGATAATTAGCCTTATGTTATATTACGATTTTTTTATGTTTTTGGTGATCCTAAGCTTGTTTAGAAAATGTGTATTTATTATCGGTAAACATATTCTTTTCTAGACTCGCGTAATGCACGGTTTACTAACAGTGTAATCTTTTTTTTATTTTATGCCACATAGCTTTCAAGTAGACTTAATATTCTTCATGTTCAAATTTGTTTTAACAAGAGAAAATACAAAAAAATTTCTAAATAAGAATATGATGGGTGTAAAACCGGATATTGTGACTATGATAACTCCACTTGATTAGGTCACATCAAGGGAAAGTACTGGAATTCAGCATTACTTGGTGAAACATATTACGTTTATATTTATAGACGTATAAGAGTAATAAAAACTACTACAATATGCACGTGTTTTATGCAGTAAGAAATCACAAGATAATGTAAAAAGAAAAGAATTTGAAAAAAAATAATTTGAAGTATTAAGTTTATCTGTATGTAAACTAGATTAAATGTTTTTTCAATATATACTCTTTATTTAAACACACATTAATCATTTTTTCAAATAAAGACATGCTATACTTAGTTTATCAATTCGTTGATCAATAAAATAAACAGGTTGTTATAAGGAAAATAATGTTTTTTATTATCATTCAAACAATTTGTGATCAGGAAATCAGTATACAAGTCACAAAAAATTCAAATATCTAAAAATTGGGCTAAATAACAATTTATTAGTATATACAAGGCGTTTAAGCCCACACATTCATTTAAGTAGCTGTACACATCAATAGAAATAACTAATAGATAAATCTACATCGGCTCTTAGTGATGATAAGAGTAATGCGTCTTGATGGCTAGAGGCTCGTGATGAAAGATAGCCTTGGTGGGTACATGATGATGCACGGGCTCCCTGTGCACGGTGGCCTGGAAACCGCTGTGCTTGTCAGCGGTGTAGTGGACAACACGCTTGTAACCGTCGGCGTCGATGAGGGAGTAGCTGCCGTGAACAACATCTCCGTCGCGCTCTTCGTGCTGGCTCTTTATGTCACCGGTGTGCGAGTCGTGCACGTCATAGGCAAATTTGTACTTGGGGTGGTGATCGTAGTGATGTTCTTCGATGTGGTGATTAGCTATCGGAATGGCATGGCTAGTCAGCGATAATTGAGCACCATGGCTATGGTATGATTGAGGAGCTGCATAAACTGCACCTGCCACGAGGGCTGAGAGAATGATGTAGAGAATGAACTGTGAGAAAAAATGAAAAAATTTAATCAATTAGGAAAATGTTTCTAATCGGATTAAATATTTTTATAATCAAAAAATGTCCATAACACAGGTTTTATTTTCACTTAATTTATTTCGCGAGATTGATGGAGACTCCCGAAATCTTACCTTGAAAGCCATGTCTGCTTGTGTGTCTGGATTGAGACTGATGCCGTTACACGCGAAATTCAAGCTTTATATACTACAATCCCTTCGGATCGTAATGCATATCCCCGAAAGCATTTCGCAAGTGGACCCACCTGCACTTATAAACTGCAATGTCGGTATAGCACCGAAAAACGAGAGTGAGAGTGTGAAAAAGGAAATAAGTAAAGGACGAAATTTCCTGCTTGCGTAATAAACGTTGTATCTGCTGCATAACTGACACATTTGCGATAATTCAATAGTTTTGCTTTCTTCCAGAGGAAGATGTGTAATTGTAAAATTTTCGACGTCGTCAAAATAAGGTTTGAAAGCCATTCTGCTAGAAAAGGTTAGAGTTCAAATTACGTGTTTGTACAAAATGTCCGTCTGAATGTGTCTGTGATTATGTGTGTACCTGGACCGACCTCTTTGCGCACGATCCCAGAGAGATCTACCGCACCTAGTAATTTGTGTTTCTTCACAAAGCATCGAAAAAAGTGGTTATAACAGGAAGCCAACTAGCTAAGGCATCGAGAACCTCCGAAAAGTGAACCCCAAGAAACGATCGAATTACAGCCTCCAATTCGAGCCGGAGCTTCGGCCCTTAGCATCAACTGCCCGAACTTCTACCTTACATATTTTTGCGTGTTTTTCCGTCCTCTTTAAGCCTACGTAGGCTAGATTAACAAAAAAACATGCCAAGGCTTCGAGAACCCCCGAAAAGTGAACCCCAAGAAACACGCGAATTACAGCCTCCGATTCGAGCCGGAGCTTCAGCCCTTAGCAGCAACTGCCCGAACTTTTAGCCTAACTAGTTTTGCGTGTTTTTCCGTTTTCTTCAAGCCTACGTAGGCTAGATTAACGAGAAAACGTGCCAAGGCGCCGAGAACGCCCGAAAAGTGGACCCAAGAAACACGCGAATTATAGGCTCTGGTTCGGGCCGATGCTTCGTCCCTTAGCAGAAACTGCCTGCGGTTTTACCCTACCTATTGACGGGATTTTTTGCATTTTTTAACTTTGATTTACTTGAATAAGAACCACGATTAAAATGTACAAAAATACTTTTTATTGTTTTTCATAAATCTTTAAAGGTCTACTTTTGAATAGATTTTAACTAAGCACACAGAATTTCTTTTATGTACAAGGCTTAGTAGTCATAACATTCACACGTGTTTAGATTCAAAACTAGTTATAACAGGTAAATTCTTAATGATGGTAAGCGTAGTGTGTGTTAATGGCTAATGGCTCATGATGAGCGATCGCGACGTGGTGGTGAAGTGGCTCTCTGTGGACGGTAGCTTGGAATCCGCTGTGTTTGTCAGCGGTGTAGTGGACAACACGCTTGTAACCGTCGGCGTCGATGAGGGAGTAGCTGCCGTGAACAACATCTCCGTCGCGCTCTTCGTGCTGGCTCTTGATGTCACCGGTGTGCGAGTCGTGCACGTCATAGGCAAATTTGTACTTGGGGTGGTGATCGTAGTGATGTTCTTCGATGTCGTTGTGTGCAATGGGAATAGCATGGCTGGTGTAAGTCAAGGGAGCTGCATGACTGATCTGGTAGGTCTGCGGAATAAGACCAGCGTTGGCTACAGCCGCCACAAAGGCTGAGAGGATGATGAACTGCAAAAGATAAACAATTTTTTTTTTTGACGTATTTTCAACTTATTAAATTTAAGCTATTTTTAGAACAATTTTCACGACGGGGTTAATTAGTGGTAAAAGCTTCTTGGGCGAACACTGCGACAAACTCACCTTGTATGCCATGTCTGCTTGTGTGTCCGGATCGAGACTGATGCTGTTTCGAGCAATGTTTAGACTTTATATACCACTGCTCCCCAAACTTGTAATCCATACCCCGAAAATTCTGTTGCAATTGGCCCCATTCACGAGCTGCAGCATGGTGTAGTTGAAAAACGGGAGTAAGAGCGACGAAAAAGAAATGTAAGGAAGTAGGTATACCTGCTCGCGTAATAATTGTATTACTGCATAACCGACCTCACCAAGGTTACTGCTTTCATTTGCACATTCTTATGAGTTTATTAATGTCTTAGCATGTTTTAGCATGCATGTAAAAGATTTAAGTTATCGTGTTAGACAATCACTTAAGGTAGTACTCTACCCATACTATGGTAGTCAAAACAAGTCCAATTTTTATATTTTGTTTATTTGCGAGATACACATAATAATAGAAGTTGCATAAATTAAGTTACATTAAATAATGATTAAACATTCTCATCAAACAATTTTATTTTCCGTAATTATCAATAAAAAGTTTCAGACAGAACCTGATTTGACTCATTTTTTTGAGGTTAAGTGTAAATTTTTGAACTTTTATTTGTTTATTACTACGCTCACACGTTCCAAGTTTAGATTTTTGAGGTATCAACTTATTCGTTATATGTTTATCTACTAATTTGCAAAGTTTGGGTAAATTCTGAACGGTCAGTTTTGTGAAATCGAGCAATTACTCGAAAAGTGCAGATTTTCGCAAATTGAAATGTTTATAACCCTGGTAGAAACGGTATCGAAGTTATTTGGAAGTTCTGAGGTTGTCAATCTCAGAACTTGGTAGTTTTCTTTGTCAGTTTTTGTTACAAGATGTAACGCTTTTTATCCTATTTCTTTGGTAGTTTTTAGATTGAGTATTCTTAACTATTTTCTTCCGAAGATAGTTGGTGAAATAATACGACACAGGTGCATGTGGTTAATGGCGATTCGACGTTAGAATTGGAAAATCATTACTAGCAGGTTTGTATTCGAGTTTTTTTTAATGACAGTATATAGAATAATGATTTGCATGCGAAAAAACATCCGAAAAATTTCGAATCCGAGCCCTGCACAAGGATAATCGCGCGCCTTAGCCAACCGGGCCAAGTAAACGTTGTCATTTGACCAACTATCTTGGGCATTACTTTTCAATAACAGCTCGATCTAAGAACTGCCAAAGAACTAGGATAAAAAGCGTTACATCTTGTAACAAGAACTGACAAAGAAAACTACCAAGTTCTTAGCTTTTTCACCATTTTAAATCGGCCAATTTCTACCAGGCAACTTTTGTCACAGGTTCCAACCCTTAACCAAATTTTAACTGAGTGTTTATCTTATCAATATCTAACAGCATACCAAATTTCATCAAATTCTGAATGGTCAATCACTTTTGGGTAGTACTACCTTAACGAGCTAAGTGTTTATGCATCGAAATATGTGTATTTTTTTTCTAATCCCCATCTCAGGCAAGGAATTATAATATTTCCATGCCTAAGAACAGTGTGGAATATCGTGAATTCCGAGTCGGTTAAAAAAAGTTACTGTTCAAGGATGGTTATGCGGAAGAAACGAATAATATAATTAGGCAAAATTATAATCGTAATTATTTATTATAATATATCAAAAACATCATCCATAAAGAAAACTCGGTAGTCACAACGGTTTTCTTCACGGGAAAGGTCTTTTTCATACAACACGCGCTCGAATCGTAACATTTACACTCGCAATCAGACCTATATCCACTATCGACTATCGCTTAATGGTGGTAAGCGTAGGTAGCGGGAGCGGCATAAGCCAGGGGCTCGTGATGAGCGTAGTGAGCTGTCTGATAGTAGGCAGCAGGCGCAGCGGCGTGGTAAGCGTGAACGGCCGGAGCAGCGGCGTGGTAGGCGACGGCCGGAGCTGCGGCGTGGTAGGCTACAGCCGGAGCTGCGTGGACGGCCTTGACTACTGGAGCAGCAGCGATGGTCTTGACCACGTGGTGGGCGAGTGGTTCCTTGCGGACGACGGCGTTGAATCCGTTGTGGGGGTCGGCGGTGTAGTCGACGGTTCGCTTGGTGCCGTCGGGGTCGACGAGGGAGTAGCTGCCGTGGACGACGTCACCATCGCGCTCCTCGTGCTGGCTCTTGATGTCGCCGGTGTGCGAGTCGTGCACGTCGTAGGCGAAGTTGTACTGGGGATGCGGGTCGTGGTCGGCGTCGACGATCTTGGTGTGGACGGCCAGAGGAGCTGCCGCCACGGCGTGCGTCTGGTAGGCCAGGGGGATGGCGCCGGCGTTGGCGACCGCAGCCACGAAAGCTGAGAGGATGATGAACTGTGGGAAGAAAAATTTCATTAAGTCGTTTTTTTTTGCGTATAGTTGTGCAATACTGTCAGGAAATCGCGGCCGCGCCATTACGGCAACGAAACTTGATATAAATTCTGCATTGTCGGGTAAACCAAAAGAGGAACCGGTTCGAAGTTATTTATTCGAGCAACCGCAAGTATCCGCAAAGCGCCGAATTCCTTACTGTCGTTACGTTATGTTTTGTATACGTGATAGCTGGTCTTGATTCTCCCAGCTTTGTTTCAGGATCAGGAAAATATACTCGGTTACAAATGAAAATTAAGGTTTCCCTACTCCTGAGAAAGTGTGGCACTAGTGGTCTAACCGAAAACTTCACTTCAGTAAACAGCCGCACCGAAGCACGTATTTTTCACGAAAACCACGAAAACTGCAACTCGGCGCAGATGATTCTCCGCCGCGAGAGATCTAGACGAGAACTAGCCAACTCGAGCACACAACTCACCTTGAAAGCCATGTCTGTTCGTAAAATCGTCCGGATCGAGACTGATGCCAAAGCCAGCGAAACTTAGACTTTATATACCCCGGGCCACTCGTTATAGTCCATGCAACCGAAAAGTTATCATTTCGCAAGATGGTCCTCGACGCGCAACAATATGAGAGCAAAGCGCCGAATCGACGCCCCTCCCGCCGAAAAATATTTATCCTCGCTCTGAGTTATTCGCGAGACAGCTAATGGCGGCGTGCACGAAAGACCGGTTGCGAGGCTGCGCGCAGATACAATCGTCCGGATTTCACGTGATGTATACGTCCGAGAGAGCACAGGGATTGAGTAATAATTGGGAGTCGTGCCGACGTACGGCTTCATTCAGCGATTACTCTCTCGGCCGAGATGTATGCTCGCGATTTTTCGCTCTCAGTTGGCTCTTGGCCACCATAAGGGATTAAGCTGATGAGCTTTTAACGAGTGCGCGGCTGAGGCGAATCGGTAAGGCTTGGATTCGCTCGAGGTACGTGTGACGTAGGTGTGCATTGTCGGGCGATGTTTGCTTGGGGCGAGGTTGCAAGCGGCTATTGTCACTGATGACAATTGCATTACATCTGCAGTGGTGTAAGTGTGAGAGTAATGGGTTGGTTTGGCAAGACAAGACAGACGTTTAATTTTTTTTCAAACTTTTAAATAAAAAATATCTAAAGTTGTCTTTAATCAAACATTTGTATGTACATCGAGAATCGAGCTGGTGAAAAATAAAAAAATTAATTCAAACGCGATCGGGCCAGTCCCGACCTGATTTACGCGTAGACAGTTAAGAAAAAGCCCTGTCGTCTAACTCTCGGCCGGTTATAGCAGAGATTCGCGACACGCATAAATCTTTTTTTCTCGCCGCGCGTATCCTTTCGGGTGAAATATTGTTCGGAGCAAGCGTGTCAATCAGCGGCTGATTTTCGGCCTGGAATTGGATTCCTTTTTTTTTCATTTGGTGTGGAGGATTGAGTCGTGCTCGAGTGAAAAAGTAGATTGGTATCTCGCTGAGGTATGCAGTACGAGTTTCAAAATTAGATCCCGATCTCGCTGCTCATTTTTTTCTCTCGGCATAGCACCAAAATACCTCGGTAATTACGTCCAGAATTTAATTGAGAATAAATCCGGTCACAATCCTTCCGTGACTCGATGCAAATATCATCTCTCCAAATTTCGTGTGTGTACTGCAGGTACGCACAATATACATGCTCTCATTAGGAAAGCAATCGGCGTAGCCGAAGGTCGCTGCGCATTGTGTAATTTCGTAAGACTCGGCGTAACTGTGCATTGCGTAACGCGCAGTGGATAAATCCACGCGCGCACGGCTGCATTTTTTCGGCTTTTCGGCGCGTTTCTGCAGCAGCGTGCGAAAGGACACGGCTGTGCGCATGTCGAACTAATGGGTTATTTATATAGGTGTTGCCGGCTTGACAGCTTGATTTTTGCCGCTGGCTTTTTTTATCGAGGCTTTGCGAAACTGCGTGGGTGCGAGACGCGAACGAGGTCCGACTTGTTACCGTTTAACGGTGTGTATATAGAGGCCTGGATTTGATTTTTCGGTAATGAGCTTTTATATGCAAATTTTATTGGAATTGACTGCGTAACGACGTTGTGTAGAGTTATACAACAATAAGTAACATAATCGTTGAGATCGACCGAAAGGTATACGCGTTTGAAACGGTGCAATTTCGTTACACATCCGAGCGCCCGTCAATTTAGGCCGAAAGTGACAACTTTCTCGGTTCCTGGAAATTGATCGACACTTACTCGCACGCTCGTAGAAAGTTTAAACGAAAAGAGACTCGATAGTAGACCGCTGCGGTATTCTCCCGTAGCCTTGACCGATTGATATCGAGCGATATTCAATGCACCTGGGCGGAGAGGCCTTACGAAATTTCCTGCTGCAGCACGTGTAGCAAGTGCTTTTCGAGAAAGTTTCATTATAGGGAATATTCCTTTTTTTTGGACACGCTCGAGGTTACAGAAGTCTCGTGCGAATTTACGACTGGCTATCCTTTTATTGTTTTAAGGCAATATGCCGTTATTGTAATTACATACAGAGCGGCGCAGCATTTAACAAAATTGCGAAATTATGACTCCGTCTTATTTTAAATAATTAGGTAACGTGCTTTTTCTTAGGGACAAGACCGAGTGACGTGTAATTTCTTTAATGATATCAATTTTTCAAAACTTTCTGCTCATTCTTTTTTCTCAGAGACTTGATGGTTATTAAATCTACTCGATTTTGTCTTGCTCGCGAAATGCGCAATTTGACCGAGACCAAGATTCGCGCTAATAACCAGTTTCAAATTCAAGTTTACCGACCGACCGCGTCTACGACTGGTACATTCCTTTCTTTCTTACGCGCATTCCTTCTATGAAACAGATCTCGCGCTGAAGGCCGTTCATGCGAAGGTCAGTTCTAACCGAATTGCTGTTTTTATCGATTTCAACGAAAAAGCTCTAGATATACTTCCCTGATATCCCGATTGAAACTGAACCATCTTTGCTCCTCGCAGCTCAGCTTATATATAGACTCGAAGCAACTGAGCCACCCCACCACGTCGGTATAGCGAAAATTTCGTTGCCTCGTTACGCGCATCTTCCATGCGAGGAATCCATCGTCGCCGGAGTAAGTCCGCTCGTTGCCCAACGCTTTGTACATTGGTATGGCGGGAGAGAGAGTCACATATGCGTCCGCATACCAATGTCCCAAAATCCAATCGCGGCGGCGGAGTAATGCGCCGCGGGATTTTCCAGGCGCTTATTATAACTCTTTTCTTCGGGTTTTCTTTGAAACTGGAGAGTCGTTAGAAATGAGCATCGGCGGTGATTACAAATGCTTGATTCTCGAACAGCCTACACGGTGATCTGCACGCCCGGTGAAATAAAACCGTACGAGTGAAATTTTTGCAGACAGAACGCCTTATCACGGCGTCGTTAATTCGCGAGATCGAAAAACATAAACTGCCTCCCGTGACTCGGACTTTTACTCGACGTTGCTCGGTGTAAAAGGGCCCGCGTGCAAGATAAGGTACGTAGGCGTACTCGAGAATGCAATTGTCTCGCAGCGGGATACGGCAGCGAGGGAACAAAGGACGCGTGCAAGGTCATGCTTAGCTCCGCAGACCGACTTTGTTTATGCGCGAATGCTAATTTTCATGGCTGCTCGAGGATCGTATAGAAGAAATCTCTACGCACTTGATCGCTTATTCGTTGTTCCAGTAGGTTCGCAAACTCGTACGATGACATAAGGCAGAAACGTCGAATGGAATACAGAGCAATAGCTGTCAAATAACGAAAGTGTCGCAGCAGTGGCATTAGAAATGCACACGGCACTTTCGTCGAGGATCGATGAGTCGCCGGTGAATAAGCGAGTAACCGATCGCGCAATAGCAAAAATTAGCTCCTCCTCTCTTTGGCCAACTTGACCTTGGCGACAGACGCGAGACCCACATAGACAGTGGAGTGGCGACCTTAGCCGCAACTACCCTTGTGTCCGCGAGTGCGCAACCGATGATGAGCCGCGCGTCGCATCCTCGATGCGGAATCGCGCAGGTGGAGGTGGCAAAGAGTCGCGGGCCGACAGTTGGGACATCCTCGGACGATAAAAGCGCCGAGCTGGTCAGTCGGTGTCATCAGTCAGCTCATCCTCGCAGCTACAGCAGCAGCTAGCTCAAGCTCCTCGTTCGCTTTGTCGAAGAAGAAACCAAGCCCAGTCGAAATGGCCTGCAAGGTACGCCAGCTAGATCCACTCGATTTCTCCGCGCCGTCTATTTTCCACCAGGTATTATACGCTAATCTCGATATCCTCGTTATTTCAGACTCTCGCACTCCTCTGCCTCGCCGCCGGCATCGCCTGCATCCAGTCCGCGGCTGTGGTCCCCGTAGCCACGGCCCCGGTGCTCGCCAAGATCGAGAACCTGGACGCGCCCGCCCAGTACAGCTTCGCCTACGACGTACAAGACTCCATCACCGGTGACTCCAAGGCCCAGTACGAGACCCGCACCGGCGACGTCGTCCAGGGCAGCTACTCGCTCATCGAGGCCGACGGCAGCCGACGCATTGTCGACTACACCGCCGACCCCGTCAACGGCTTCAACGCCGTGGTCAACCGTGAGCCCGCCGTTGCCGCCGTGGCCCCGGTCGTCACCAAGACCGTCGTCGAGGCTCCAGTGGCGGCTCCCGTCATCGCTGCCAGAACCGTCGCCGCTGCCCCGGTCGTGGCCAGAACCGTAGCTGCCGCTCCGGTCGCCGCTCCAGTTTTCGCCAGGACTGTCGCGGCTGCTCCAGTGATCGCCAGATCCGCCGTTGCCGCCCCAGTCGCTGCCCCAGTCGCCGGCCCAGTCTTCGCCAGAACCGTCGCCGCTGGACCCGTCGTCGCCGCCAGGGCCGTTGCCGCGGCTCCGGTCTACCAGGCGTACACTCTGCCCAGAGCCGTCGCCACGAGGGTGGGAGTCCCTCTGACCTACCCCGCTTACATTTAAATCTCTCGAGGCGATCGATCGGCTTTCTTTCGTATACGTACTGACGGGTGATTTGCAGTTCTCGATGAACATGCGTGTAGGATAAGATGGATGTGCTTTAATTCGTTTGAGAGCATTGTACATATAGGCCAGACGAAGGTTTCTTTTTTTTGTTAATAAAGTTGATTGATGTTTTACGATTAATTCTGCTGTTTGCAAATCTTTTATACATACCCACCAACCCAATGCTTTTACTTACTAAAATGTATAAGCCTTATTACAATCGAGCTTATTTTCACCTGTTATAAAAACGAAGCTATTAAGCAACGATCGGGTCCAATGAGTGACGATATGTATTAGCTGCTTAAATTTCTCCGGAATACCTGCCGAGAAATTCAAGCCCCGATAAAGAGTGTTACATCTAGAGCAAACAAAACTCCAGCGGGCCTCAAATAACCAGAGTAAAGTCCCAACGACCCGCGCGCAATAACAAATCCATTGCTCGTCGAAAGAAAAATATATATCACCGAAACGCCGTGCGTCATTCGTCCTGAGAAAAGCGAAGGAAAAAAAAACACGCGCAATTTTCAGACCCCAGTAAGAGAAGAATAACAAAGAGCGCGCGCGATTACACACTGCCCATCGGATTTTTAATTCCGATCGCGCGCCGACGTTTGACAGCGGGTTTCACGAAGACACGCGCGCGTCTGGATGTATGTGTATAAGGTATACGCGCGTGGCTAACGTAAGACTCGCGCTGAACAGTTACGAGACGTTATGTCACTTTATGAGGTTGTCGCGGTGACCTGCTAATGCCATAGTAATATGTTATACGATGAACTCAAATGGGGGTATATCCACGCAGTTATACAGTTGTGGCATAGGCAGCTCACCTCTATGTCTAGGCTAGGCGCGCACACTCAGATGAGGGTAACGGGAAAGTGCCTACGCACCACCTATCTTTACCGTAGGTTATTAGATAAAACCTGAAAGTTCAAGCCGTACAAGAGAGGCCAGTCCACAAAACTGTTTTCAGTTATAGTATGCATTCGATCTTGGCGCTATTACTAATACGACTGACTCCTCGTGCTTGCACTCAGTAATGTTTTAATGATGAAGTTAGTTAAGATATAAATTTTAGTCAAATATGCTTCTTCAAAATTTATCAATGCATGTGGTTTGCGAGAGAGAATTCATATTTCACATGTGCATTTTCTCCACTACACAAGTGTAGAAGATTTAGGGGGGTCATCGTAAAAAGGAAAAATTAGCATAACTATTTCATCAGTTTCAAACAGGCTCATAATTTATTATCACTTCTATACGAACAGCATAGAGAATGGCAATAATTCATCGAACGACCATATTTATCGATCCTTCGCGGTATACAACAGATCGAATCACAATGTTCTGGCGCATGGCAACTGAGATTGTTTGTAGAAAAAAATAAAAGAAAAAAAGGAGGAGATGGGAGAATCTTAAAAACTAATTCAACTGCTGGCAGGAGTTCAGACGACGGTGGTGTAGGTCAGACCGGCAACGGGCGCCTGGTAGCTGTAGGCTGCGGTGTAGGCGGGGTAGCTCAGAGCCACCGTCCTCAAGGCCGGAGCAGAGACGAACCTCTGGTAGACGTTGTTGGTCACCACAGCGGGCACAGGCACGGGAGCGGCGACGGCGCGGAGGGGCACATCCCCGACGGTGCTCCTCTGCTGCTGGGCCTGGATCCTGGCGCTCCTGGCGGCCTGCTGCTGCTGTTGCTGAGCGGAGCGCAGCTTCTCGGGCTGCTGGTTCAGCTCGTCCTGCTCGCCGTTGTTGCTGCGCTGCAGAGGGCCGGAGCGAGCATCGATGACCTCGACGTCGGAGTCGGGGCCAGAGCTCGGCACCTGGGGGGGAGCTGGTCTGGCTGGGGCCACTCCCACGGGTCTGGTCGGGGCAACCGGGGCCACTCCCACGGCCGGCACCACGGGGGATGCCACGGCGACTCCGGCGACCGCCGGCTCGCGGCTGACCACGGCGTTGAAACCGTTGATGGGGTCGGCGGTGTAGTCGACGATGCGCCGGCTGCCGTCGGCCTCGATGAGCGAGTAGCTGCCCTGGACGACGTCGCCGTCGCGGGTCTCGTACTGGGCCTTGGAGTCGCCGGTGATGGAATCGGCCACGTCGTAGGCGAAGCTGTAGCGGGGATACGCGTCGACCTCCTCGGCCTTCACGGCCACTGGGACCGCCACTGCGGGCTGGGCGACCTGGACCACCGCGCCCCTGGCCAGGGCCACCGCTGCCAGCAGGATGATGCACTGTAAGCGAGAGTCGTTAGGTGTTAGAGCCGTTAGACTGGGGAGAGACACTCGTAACTGGAAGAAGAGCCTACCTTGCAAGCCATGTTTTCTTAGCGAGAGGATCACTGGAGAACTGATGACTCGGGGTAAGATCGTGGCTTCTTTTATACCCGCGATGCGCGCCGGCTGCGCCTAGCCTAATCCTCCTCTGCATCTATCTCTCCATCTCTCTCGCTCTATCTGGCTTGGTCGCGAAAGACGCCCCCACCTATGCGAATATAATCCATCCTCGTCCCGCGGTTGAGTTTCGGCGACCTCCTCCTCATAACTATGTATTGTGCACGTCGAATTGCGCGGGCGGCCCTGGTTCTAGATGTGTCCACGTTTCTTCATGTGCCTGTCTGCGCGTGTCCGATGCCGTGAGCCGCGGCTCGTCGTCGCCTAATACGCGACTCGAAAACCGATCGAAACGACCGCGAGAGCTGTACTTACAATGATGCGTATAATCGATATGCCACGAAGCGCGATGCTCGTTTGAACATCGCTCCTAGAGGTCATTCCCGCGCCGCCTCGAGTATGTGTGCATGACATATGCGCGCTGCTATTGCGATGCGCCAGGGTGCGGTTTTCGGTGAAATTCTGAAGGATACATAAGAAGGCGGCCTGCCAATTTTGGAGGCCTCAAGGAGGCGGTATAGCGGCGGGTGTCCTGCGAGGATTCGTGACGGTATGTACGCTGCGTCTGCGTGTATACCTGTTTAGAGACGGCCGCGGTGTTGTGCAAGATGCAATTTGGAGCTGCGCGTGCGATGTTTTAAATTGGATCGATTGTTCTGGATAGCTTGGGAATTGTCGCCCCTCGCTCTCTAACGATTTGAAAAAGCTGAAGATTCGGTGACAAGTTCTCAAGCGATTTCTCCGAAGATTAAATATTACACTGTAAGAGAAAGAAATCAAGTCGATCGATGCCCCAAAAAGGACTCTCGAGAAAAAATCGCTCCGTTAATTAAAACGGCGAATAAAGCCGTCTCCTCCAGCATCCCACAATCACAATCCTCTGCAGATCTGGAACGCGTTACCCTAGCACACGTAACCGATAATTGCAATTCTCTCACGCGCGGTGTATGTGTACCTATACGCATATACGCATATACAAAGCACCTATGACAGCCGAGCTCGAGTGAAAGTCGCGCCAAACGCGTTGCTTAGTCACTCGGGCTCGCGTTTTCAATCAAAGGCGCAAGCGCTGCAATTCAATGTCAAGTCGTTCACTTGCTCTTATGATATTCCACGCAGAGACATGCGCGAGTCTTGCGTCAAGTTTCGCCGAACGCTCGGGCAAAATGCTCCGCACGATTATGGCGCTAGACGCTTAACACACACGAGAGCCGCGGTGTGGTAATTTTTGGCTCGGATTGGCGATGCTTTTATTTATGTGGTCGTCTGGCCTTTTTGGCCACGGACTCTTTGTTTATATGCGATGCGCTGCTCGTTCGACTGACTGACTGGCTGGCTGCGACTGCGTCCCTTTAAGATTCGCTGCGCTGTTTTGATTTCGAAGCTGAAAAGTTTTATGTGTGTTATAAACAAAACAAAAAAAAAAAATATTGTCTTAAGGTCACGAATAAATTTTCATGAAATTGATTATAAGAGATATCGACGTTGCTTTAAAATTGGAAAAACTTGAAACTAATTGAGAAAATGAATTGTATAGAAATTGGGAAATCGGGTAAAGGAAAGCCAAGCAGAAAAACGGTGTATGATTCGTATAAAAATTTAATAATTGATTACACAGTGGTTACATTCGTCGACAGGCAGTCAGCGCCGCAAACCTACGCGCGCGCAACGCCGCCCTCGCGAGTGCACATTAACATAATCCTCGCGCATATACAATATAGCATATAAAATACGGGTATATATATACACACATGGCGCACACCTCTCGTCTGACTAGGGGACTAGGCTGCTACAAACATTGGGGCATCGGGCATAACTACAACGCTAGATCTAATACATATAATATATCGATTGCATCCCTCGTCGTGATCAGTGGTGGAAGCCGAAGGGGTGCGCGACCTTGATGGCGGCCGGGACGGGCACCGCCGCGGGTACGGCTGCCTTGAGGACGGCCGGCTCCCTGTGGACGACGGCGTTGAATCCGTTGATGGGGTCGGCGGTGTACTCGACGACGCGGCGGGTGCCGTCGGCCTCGATGAGCGAGTAGCTGCCGCTGACGACGTCTCCGTTGCGGGTCTCGTACTGGGCCTTCGAGTCACCCGTCAGCGAGTCCTGGACGTCGTAGGCGTACGAGTACTGGGGATGGGGGTCGTACTCGTCGAGCTTCGCCAGGTGGACTGGAGCAGGTGCCAGGGCCAGAGGTGCGCCCGCGGGGACGATGCCGGCTTGGGCCAGGGCGAGCGTTGCGGCGATGGCGAGGATGATCTGAAAGAGAAACGATATGCGTGTATGAGTGGCCGAGTTTCCTTTATTTTTTTTTTAAATCACTGATTTTATTAAGAGCACTCTTTCGCGAAAAACTGTATATCACAATATGTCACACAACGTCACTATCACAGCGAGATCGAAGCCGCGAATTAGAGGGAAAAAGAGATCACCTTGGCGGCCATTTTCGTCTTGCTTGGGCGTCAACGAGGTGGAGGTGGTGCGAAGAAGAAGAGTCGGACTCGGAGGTGAGACTGATGTCCGGATGATAGCTCGGCCGGGTATTTATAGGAAAGCGAGCCAGCGACGAGCCGGCCATTACTTCTGGTGCACGTACGTGATCGGGTCGCGACATACACGCGCGTAAGCCCGATGGCCTGGAAAAGTTTCGCCCGACGTGCCTGGCTCTCCGCGCCTCTTCTTCCGAAATCCGTATGTATAGCAGCGATGAAAGTGGCCGACTTTTCGCTGCTCGAGCCTGCAGCCGCGCGCATGATGCGAATTTCTTCGGGCTTTAATTCGGGGATACATGCATATACGCGCGCTGATAAGGGTCGCTCGATTTCACCGCGCGCTTCCTGCTTCAAATCGGGAGAAACTTTCCAAAAAGCGCTCGCACCTCACATTGGATAAGAGTCGCGGCTCAGCATTGCATTGATAAGCTCGCCGCTGCGGCGAAAGAAAAAGGCGCGTCGACCCGCGTCAATCCGTCTATTCCTGCGGACAATATTTTTCCTAACATAAGCCGCGCAGTGCGGTGCTTTCACCTTCGCGTTGCGTAAGCTCCTTTTGGGCGCTCTCGCGTAAGTGTAGCGCTTCCGTCATGTCTCCGCGCGGAAAACCCTCGTGGAATACCGAATGCGATGCGCCTCGATGACCTATTAACGCGATATTCGCCGCTTTTCGCGCCTCGGCTGCGCAGGAAAGCTGCCGTTGGTTAATGAGGATCGCTATGGCGAAACCGTGTGTTTTAATCGCGAGCATCGTCGAGCTTTGAATTTCTATGAGTCGTTAGACTTTGTTCGACGATAGCGAAATCGACGCTCTTTTTTCATAATCCTGACCCGAAATACGCGAGCTTTTCGATTTGCATGAAAAAAGAATACCGTTGTTGTGAGCATTTTGCACTTCAACGAGCGCAGCGCAATGCCATGCAAATTGTCTGCGGAGAGAAGATGAATTGATCTATATGTGTTTGCATATGCGTAGACCAGAGAACACAACCTAATCACGAGAGGCGCGCGATAAAATCGCTTATTAAGGTGTCAAAAAAAGCGCGCGCGTAAATAATGATAAAAGGAGAGCCGAGCATGCGGCCGTTAATATTCATGAGAGAGCGAAGCACTTTCACGTCCTGTCTCGCTATCCGCGCACTATTGCGCGACAATGAAAGTAGCGCCGGGCTATACCGTTGAAATCGTCTCGGATCGATTATAGGGATAGAAATTGTCTTCCGATTCATCGCTGTGGTGACGAATTCGTCATCGGAGTGTATTGCGCGAAAGCGAATCTTTTGTGTTTCGGGAATCGAATGAGCTTCCATTCAAAGCGTACGGAGTATAAAAGCGAAGTGAATGAAGTCATGCTCTAGTTTTATTGAATTTACTCAGTAATTCATGAGATTCATTCCAGACATCAGATCCACGAATACCGCTACGTAAACAAACCGCTAATCTTCCTCAGCGCCGGCGGGTTCATCGCACCTCTCGCTCGCGATTACGCAACATCGACGGCGCGATGAATCTCCATCGGATGGCTCGTAAAGCGTCTCGCGGTGATTCAGCGCGAGAAGATGTGCCGCAGCCTTGACCGTGAACCGCAGCCGTCCCCGCGGGCAGCTCTGCATCTTCTTCAGACGCTTCCTCCTTCTCTTCCTCGTTCCTCTCTCGTCTGTACGTGTAGACTACCGTATAGGTGTGCGAACGTTGCGTCACCCGTTGCGCCGTTGCTCTTCTCCGCTGCGCGGAGGACGTTCACCTGTTTGTCGATTATCTTCAGTGTGTCATCCTTGTTTCTGATTCTTCTTTTCTGTCGATCCACTGAACTGTAACGACAAGGGCCGCCTCCTCCCTTATGAATGGTTTCGCAATTCTCGACCCTTGGTTAAAAGGTCCCATAATTCACGCCGCGGCAGCAATGTCTATACGCGCGAATCGCTGCATTTGGAAAGTCAATTCCAGGTGTCGCTCCCGGCTGAATGTAACTATCGCGCTGTTGTCTCTATCGGTTTTTCTCTCTCGAGCTATCGCTATTAATTTCCTAGTTTACCAAGTCGGGCAGTGATTCATTGCCTGCTGATTACTCGTTATTGTTTTTTTCGTATAACCCGATATAACTTTTCGAATGGAAAAGACGGGCGTAAAGTTTATTCTCGATACGTCGCACAGAAGCCAGAAGAGCTAGCGCAGTGTCACAATAGCCCTGGAGCACAGAGGAGACAGAATTAAACGCGGAAGCCTGGCCTTTATGTCTCTAGCTGCTGCATAGGAAAAATCGCGCACACACGTGCGATGGTTAATTGCTCAGCGATTAGTGCTTTTTCCTTGACGGATAAACGCCTTAATCAAATTCGTTGATCGCCCCGCGACGTTTTCCCGTTTACTCTAGTAATTTTCAGTTACACGCGAGAAATGATGTCAGCGCGGCGGCAATTATTTTTTACGCGGCGGCGCTCGGAGCTTTTGCAAAAGACCTCGTTGACGCAACGGATGCACTTTAGTTCGCGTCTCGCGCGAGAAGAAGCAAAAAATGATCCTGTGCGAGGATCGTGTCATCGATTAATTAAAATACCTCTCTCGAACCGACGAAACATTCCGCGGAGGAGCGAGTCGCGAATTTTCCCTCAGCTCCCGCGCCCTAAATCTAAGCCACGCACACTCGCTCGCGCATTATGAAATACCTGTGTCGCTTTTTTTTTCTCCGCCACGATCTTTGTCTCGGAGCACACAGCTCCATCAAGTGCGCGCAGGAAAGTCCTCTGAAAGGATTACGAGCGTTGTCGGTGCGCCGCGTGTACTATAGCGTATAGACGAGCAGCTGTCGCGTATATCTTAGAGAGCCGCGGTAGCCTGCAGTTATACGCCGGATAAAAATGCAATGATCGATGCCAGGGGGCGTGTGCGCGATAAGTGGGCTCCTTCGAGCTATATAACCGGGACCTGGGCTTTTGCGAGGATTAGACAGCTTCTGTGCGCGGATTAGAAGAGAGTCGCGAGATCTTCGACTGCTACCATGGCGTTCTTGGTATGCTGGCTCTGATCGTTGTTTTTTTTTCCTCAAACATAGCCTTTTACATACGATATTAACCGTTCATCCCTAGAAAACTTTGACAACCCTGACCGCGCTTCTGGCCTCGTCCAGCGCGCTCCTGGTAAAGCAGCCCCCGGTGCTGCTCAACCCTCTGGCTCCGGTGGAGACAGTGGTCCCGATAGCGGCGGGTGTGAAGCCTCTGGAGCATCCGAACGATGACGCTCACCCCCAGTACAGCTACGTGTACGACGTGCAGGACGCCGTGACTGGCGACTCGAAGAGCCAGCACGAGGAGCGCGACGGCGATGTGGTTCGCGGCGGTTACAGCTTCATCGAGTCGGACGGCAGCCGACGCATCGTCGATTATGTGGCCGACTCCGTGAACGGATTCAACGCTGTCGTTCGCAAGGAGCCGGGAGTCGCTCCGCCGACTGGCCCTGTGGGACCGATGGGACCAGTCGTGCCCAAGGTACCCGTGCCGGCGCATCCTCTGGGACCTGTTCCCGTGGGCCTGACTTATGGCGAAGGTCTGCCTTACGGATACCACAGAGCTGTTCCAGGTAACGAGATTTTAATTATTCCTGATCTTCGAAAGCTCGTATGTAAGGCCGCATATTATTATTCTACAGTAGCAGCAGTTCCACCATCGAGCACCTTCGTCTCGGTGTCCCGTCAGCCTCCTCGTTCCTACGGCTTCGCACCTTTCAACCCCTATGGCGGATCCATCTTCGCCCCGAATTACGGACTGGCTCCAGCTGTGGTCCCTGCGCCTGCGCCGGTGGTTGCGCCCCTGCAGCCAGCCCTGCCACCCCAGAAGCACCTCCCCATCGGTCGCTATGGCTACGCGCTGGCTCCTAATGCCCGCTTCGGTTACGCCTACCAGCACTAGAGGTTCCCGACGAGAGGTTTCGCTTTTCTTCGCTAAAATTGATATTTAATTTCGCGTTTCTGTTACGAAATTGCTTTTTGATTTCATCTTAATTATTCTCCTTGTTCTGAAAACTCTCGCCGTGAACGCGTAAGACGGTACATGGTTTCCTCGCCGAGTCCAGGTTCGTTTTCAATCTTTTTTTTTGCACTTAAATTTTGAGATTCGACTTTTTTATGCGATATAGTGCTCGATAAAAGGGGAAAATACGCTTAGAAGAAAGCGAACCCGGTGCTCGGCTTCGTATATCAGTAGTAACAGACTGTTGTGCACAGACGCCTGTCACTAGTGAAACTACACAATCATATTATACTATATTTCATAATCTAACTACACGATGTATCAGAAAATGTAATTACAAAACACACGTATGTATAACAAATAAAAGATAATCTCACAGATAGCAAGAGCAAAAGCTTACGTCTTCTCGATCTCCCATCTATTACGAAAGCGAAATCTATCGCGAAGCCATTTCTCTCGCGGACGCGATAAATCTCGCATTACACGCCACGCAACGACAATGGACCACTGCATGTACCTGCTCTTCGCTTCGCTGGACAATTGGCAAATGTCGGCCAGACCGTCCGAGCGGCTATCTTTATACCGCATCCTCGCAAAAAGATCGGACGCCTTCTTCCCACCGAGGAAATTTTGAAGGCTGCGTTGCGCAACCGCCGCCGAGACCTTCGTCCGCAGATCGGGTCCAGCGAGAGACTCGACCGGTTCGCGAATTATACTTTGCACGAGTATAGTGACCTGATGATGATGGTCGAAAGAGCGATTGTGGCGTTAGCTCAAGGTATTTGGCAATAATTTAATTAGCGGATAGGAGGAAAGTATGTGGGAGCATTGGTTAATTGCCGAAGGATAGACGCGTCTGATATGGGCGACCTTGGTAGGACGCGAGGAGAGACGCGTGGCGAGATAAAATGAAAACTGGTTTTTTACAACCAAAACATTCGCTTGTTTTTGAGGTTTCTGCAATTGAGTCGCGATCAAAGGTTGCGCGGGAAAGTGGGTCAGCGATCAACATTTCAAGTTCAACCGGCCAGACGAATCTAACACTTAATATTCGCGGATGAATCATTATAACAATCGCGCTTTTTCCGAGAGAATACAAATTTTATTACGGTCCAGAAACGCGTTTCGCACCGGTCATTAATCTGATGGATAAAAAGTAGGTTGGCAGTTTAAGTATAAACGTCTGAGTTATTATTAAATAAAAAGTAATTTACAATTTTTAAAAGCTACCTTTTCATAATCATTAATTTGTACCTCAAAAAGTTAAGTATACAGTACGAACTTCTCGCTCCACCAACGCTTCTATGTACAAAAGACGATGTTGTCACCCACATCCATACACGCATTGTGCAACTTTCACGATCATCTATCGATAGTACTGGGGATTTCTACGAAACAGCTGGTAGCCCGGTGGTATGTTGATCATCGCCGGGAGGGACGTGTATCCCGGTGGAAGGTCGTCCTGTTTCTGCTTCTCCACCTGAACTGTAGCTCGGGGCTCTTCCTGGGCCGAGTAATATTCAGGTTGATTTACGTACAACGGTCCGAGTCCCTCATTGTTCGCAGCAGTTAGAGTCGAGTACGGCGACGAAGGCTCCGGTTGAGTTTTCGACAGGAGGAAGGGCTCCGCCAGGGCAGCGTGATCGTGGAAATGCTTGTGGGATATCGTGTAGTCCGGCGTCGATTGAAAGACGTGGGAAAAGGCTGTACCGCAAGATGATCGGCCCACGAGGGCCAACGTGACGAGGAAGAAGGCTAAATACTGGTTTACCTACAGGAAAATAGTCGAAGCAAATTTTGGTTAACTTAAGCTTAAATGATGATTTTGTTAATAATATGGCTTGAACTAGCGCGTCTCACCGAAGACATGATGCTCGCTTCACGAAACCTTCTCGACTGGTCCTAATCCCCCTAATCTCCAGTGGATATATCCTAACTCTCACCTCGCTTCCCCGACCATCGAAATTTCTCTTTCTCTCCGGTTCCATCTCCCATTTCACGTGTACAACTCATTATTCTCGCTTATACCCCGTTAAAATGATCTGACAGCTTCGAAATCCAAAGCTGCATGTTACGCCACGTCCGATAGGATATAGATATACCAGAACGAGATCGGCCACGAATTTCGTGTTGTTTTGTTTTTGCGCAATCGCTCGCTGCGTCTACGATCTTTATCTGCATGCGCGAGTCGAGCATACGTGGTTTCGACAGTTTTTTTTTGATAGGTGCGTGTGTCTACGTACCGAAATTAGGCTATACTGCGGCTACCGGGCCCCCAGGCTCTCGGTGCCAAGTAATATTCAGACGCATTGTTTTTTTTTTCTAGACGCGGGTCTACATTTTCGGGCCGGTGATTTTGTTTTCAAAAGTGAAAGGTCCGTTTTCAATTAGGCCCGCGCATAGGTGAGGACTCGCGAGTGTCTTAATCCACGGGTCTGCGAGCCGTTGCACGTCACGGTTTTTGGACTACAGATATGATCGTCTGATGCGTGCTCAAGGTCTGGGAGATTATTTTAGTATTGGCTTAATTGAATTCCTTGTACTGAATATTTGTACTGCCGAGGTGCGCGCTAGAATGGGACGGAAGAATAATTAAAAATGTTCAAATTTTATGGCAAATGAATGTTAACATTTATTAACAGAAACAACATGACTGTTGGCATCGTACAGCGTATACTGTGAAAAACAAAGTGAACATTGAACTCATCACAACAATGAGGCTGTCGATCCGCGAGTCGTCGAGACATAGATAAAAAAATCAAATGAATTACATCGAAGTGACTAATTGACGATGTGGAGCGGCCGTCTTGTCGCAGGCAATCAGCGTTGCTCTCTACCCACGAACCGGGTAGTAAGAAGCTGATTCTGGCGATGGGATGTCCTCTGTTCGACAGCCGCTAATGCCTCAGCGGCTGTTTACCAGGAGCTGGTGTAGTGGGCAGCGGGGGCTGCGTAGGCAGTGTGGGTGATGGCTGGGGCAGCAGCGTAGGTGGCGTGGACGGCTGGGGCAGCGGCGTAGGTGGCGTGGACGGCTGGGGCAGCGGCGTAGGTGGCGTGGACTGCTGGGGCAGCGGCGTAGGTGGCGTGGACGGCTGGGGCAGCTGCGTACTTAGTGACGACCGGGGAGGAGTAGGTCTGGGCGTAGGAGTGGACGGCCGGAGCAGCGTAGGTCTGGGCGTAAGAGTGCACGGCGGGAGCGGCGTAGGTCTGGGTGTAGGCTGGGGCCGAGTAGGCGGTGTAAGCTGGGGCAGCAGCGTAGGTCTTGACTACTGGGGCGGCAGCAGCGTAGGTGGTGTGGACAGCTGGGGCAGCGGCAGCGTAGGTCTTGACTACTGGGGCGGCAGCAGCGTAGGTGGTGTGGACAGCTGGGGCGGCAGCAGCGTAGGTCAGAGCTGGGGCAGCGGCGGCGTAGGTGGTGTGGACAGCTGGGGCAGCAGAGTAAGTTAGGGCTGGGGCAGCAGCAGTGTAGGTGGTGTGGACAGCTGGGGCAGCGTGCACGGTCTTGACGACGGGAGCGGCAGCAACAGTCTTGACAACGGGGGCGGCGGCGACGGTCTTGACGACTGGGGCAGCAGCAACGGTCTTGACGGCAACGGTGGCGGGCTCCTTCTCGACGACGGCGTTGAATCCGTTGACGTCGTCGGCGGTGTAGTGAACCGTGCGGCGGGTGCCGTCGGACTCGAGGAGGGAGTAGCTGCCACGGACGGAGTCACCGTCGCGCTGCTCTTCTTGGCTCTTGGAGTCACCGGTAAGCTGGTCCTGGACATCGTAGGAGTACGAGTACTGAGGATGGGGGTCGTACTCGGCGTCGACGGTCTTGGTGACGACGGTCTTGGCAACCGGGGCGGAGTAGAGGACTGGAGCCGCGGCGACTTGAGCCACCGACTGGTGGATGGCACCGGCGTTAGCGCAAGCCACGAAGGCGGCGAGGGCGAGGAACTGAAAACGATAATTAGTTGGTCAAATTATCGGAGCTAACTAAGAGTGTCTTTTGAAAAATTACTCGCAAAATGACTCTAGTCAGAATTGAATCTTTGCACAAACTTACTCTGAATGCCATGTCTGAGCTGCTTGTTTGATGAGTTCTCAGCTGAAACTGATGTCGATGCTAGAACCCAGGCGTCCTTATATACTAGATCAGGGAAGCGCAGTTGTCTAAATGATTAGCGCCACGCCTTTCAGATTCACTTCTTTCACGAATAACTTGTCCCACCTCTGGCCGCTCACACATGTGGCCAAATCTCGCATAATCGCATCGCTCGTTGTCGCCGCTCGATCAAATCGCTGGTCTAGTTTCACGAGAGCCATCGAAATTTCATCTTAGAAGAAAGGCGAAATAATACGTCAGCTCGTAGAGTGACAAGGTGTTTCGCGGCTCTCTCGCCGCGCGCGAGCGGAAGATCGGGTCAGCGAGATACTAAGGATCCAGGGCCTTCCATCGCTCTTTCTCTCACTCTTTCCCTCGATAGGTAGATTTCGACACGGTTACGCTTGCGCTGCGGTCTTCTCACGCGCGACCTTTGAGTTCGAGGGCCCGCGATTTGTACGTGGCTTAATGCGGGGTAATTAATCAGGATGACTGGCTAGTATTGTGTGGTCTGTCTGCACTCCTGACAAATTTGCGCCTATCGAGGGCCTTGTGCAGTTGCCGATTGTCTCGTCCGAGAATAATGGATCAGTTCCTTTGTACGGACAGCGTTGCGAATGCGCGATACAAGAGATAAGCTTTTGTCGATTTAGCATGAATTTCAGAAGAAATTATATTTCTTTTCGTTCGATTCCGAAAACTTCCACTATTTTTTTTCTAACTTCGAAAATTCGCGGTCCATCGAACTAGAATAAAATCGAAGCACTCCAAGGACGCCGTAATATAAATATCGCTAATATTAATAGAGCCGAGATAGAAAATATTATAATAGCGTTCTCGCAATAAATACATATTTAATGAGGAGATTTATCATTCATAGGTGCCAGGCATATTATGAAAAAGTATTCTTAGCTCTAGATCCACATTGACGACGCGCTACCGGTTCGAGATAATCAGACCAGGCATAACTATATAATCGATCAATTTCTCTCGGTTACGAGACGCTCCGCCGGTGAATAGTCCGTGCCTAAATCAACACAAGCTTTCGTTTTCATCCCACGGCTCCCTCCGGTTGCAATAATTACGTCGTCTAACTATCAATTTACACAGCCGACGCGGTGTCCGCCTTCGAGAGCACAGCGAGTGGCAAAAAGAGGCGCAAAAAAATGAGCGCGAGGCAGCTGCATCTGCGGCGCTGCTCTTCTCGTGAGAGAAATAAAGGAGCTAAAGAGAAAGGTGACGTAACAAAGTTTATTGGGCGTATTGTATGCGCTGACCATCGTCAGTAAAAGTGAATCAGCCGGCCCCATCAGTAGCGCACGCGAGAAGCCCGGCGAAAAATGTAGGGCGTGTGTATCCCCGCGAGCCGTATTGCGACACCGAAAGAAAGAAGGAAAGAATTGGCGAGGGTCCCGGGGGTTACTCGTCGCCTGCGGGATGGTCGCGAAGGCGGGCTATACGATGGGAGGGAGGCGCGCCATTTGAGACACGGGAGCGTCCTCTGGCCTAAAGTTGAGTATATAAGCCGGGGTTCCTTCGAGTTTCGGCATCACTCGATCAGCCTCCGCTTCACAGTCCGATCGATCCCAGCGATCTCGCTAATCCTACACAATGGCCTTCAAGGTAACTTTTTAACTCGGTACACGCTCTCTCTCGAGTGCTCTGTAAAAAAATTATATCTAACGTCAATTTTCACCCTTGCAGTTCGTCGTCCTCGCCGCCCTCGTGGCCTGCGCCAGCGCTGGACAGATCGCCTACTCTGCCGGACCAGCCGTCGCCTACTCTGCTGGCCCAGCTTTGCACGCTGCTCCAGTGGCTTACGAGGCACACGCCGCCCCCATCGCCTACAAATCCTACGCCGCCGCTCCCATCGCCTACAAATCCTACGCCGCAGCGCCCGTTGCCTACAAGACCGTCGCGGCTGCTCCCGTTGCCTACGCAGCCCCAGTCGCCAAGGCCGTCGTCACCAAGACCGTCGACGCCGAGTACGACCCCAACCCTCAGTACAGCTACTCTTACGATGTCAACGACGCCCTGACCGGTGACTCCAAGACCCAGGAGGAGCAGCGCGACGGTGACGTCGTCCGCGGCAGCTACTCCCTCGTCGAGGCCGACGGCACCCGTCGTGTTGTCGAGTACACCGCCGACCCCCACAACGGATTCAACGCCGTCGTCCACAAGGAGCCCGCTCAGGTCGCCGTCAAGGCCGTCCACGCCGCCCCCGTAGTCAAGGCCGTCCACGCTGCCCCCATTGTCAAGGCCTTCCACGCCGCCCCAGCTGTAGCCACCTATGCTGCCCCCGCCCTGGCCTACAAGTCCCACGGCGCCTACTACTAAATAAGTCTCTGACAATGTTTAGGCTTGTGATATGTATTATTTTTGCAGCCTACCTGCACCAACAGTCTGACTATATGTAAATTTATTGCTTCCTGCTGTTTCTCCACTATGCACACGAACGACGATCTTGTTATAACAAGGCTATTTGTATTTGCGTACCCTAGGTATAGGCCTGTGAAATAAGTTTGTAAATATATCGAATAAAATTCTTTTCATAGTTCCCATATTTAAATCATGATCTATTCAATCACTCTAACCCTGTCTTATTGTATTACAAAATTGACTTAAAATTTTATTAGATACTTGTTCCTTGTTAAGTATCTATAAATATTTAATAGTTTGAGAATTTACTCTGGTAAAATTTCACTTATGAAAACAATAGAAAAACTCAAGAGATATAAATTTATGAATTTTTTAAGCACTTGCTCTGTACGGAAAACGTACAGGCATCGAATAGTCTCAAAATATAAATTTGAAATCTATATGTCACTGACGCTCCACACTTCAAAACTTATGGAGCGTATATCGTATTTTCTCTTTACGCCCATGCTTGGGTCACAATGTATCAAACCCTGGATGGCCTGGATGGAGAAATTTTAATTTTGGAATGCTCAAACTCCAGTTTTGTAGTTAATTTTGGAATGTACCAAAATGTCTCGATATTTTCCTATTTTACGAAGGTTTTCTTTTGCCGATTCTGTACTTTCTACTAATAATATCAGTCTCAAAGACAAACCTTGACCTTCGACTGCATGCATTCGAGTGCATGCACTCTATCAGGTGGTCTGAAAAAATGTGAAAGGACTGCATTTTTCGAACTTTTGTTGAACAGCTGACAATACGTGTTTTTATGAAATAAATTTTGAGTTAAACAATCCGATGATCTACGTTTCAATACTATTAATTTATGTTTTCTTTTATTAATATTTTTAAGCACGTACATATTAATTACATAGTGTCTTAGAAATTATAAAAACAATTCTTTTTATCTTAAGAGAGTTCAAGACCAGTGAACTATGCACTTCAAGGAAAAGAGTTTCAATCAACAAAGAAATCGTATAAGATTGTTTCAGCTGATTTGTATGTCGACTAAGCATAATTTCACATTACATTTGTATGCGCATGTGACGATTTTGTTCTAGTTTTCTTATCATTCTGAGATTCAAATCAGCTGCACGAAATTTAGTAAAACACTAATCATTATAGTAAAGCGATTCATTATTTTGCTAGTACTATCTGGACTGTTCGTGTGAATAGGCCGAAGGTTATCAATGAAAACTTGATTCTAAGGACGTGTACTTGTGCAGTGCAACATCTGTTGAAAAGTTCATTCGAATGCACTATCATGTGACCAGAAGTAACCGATTTTGAGTTTGCGGGTAAACGGGAGGAGAATGGTCGGAGACGGTGCGCAAATTTCGGGAATGACCATGGCCGGCGAAAAATCTCGAGTATATAAGCTCGGAGCCTCCCAAGCTTTGGTACCATTCGATCGCCTTCGAATTTCAGTCAAGTCAACTGGAGCAAACAATCCCTCAAAATGGCCTTTAAGGTGAGTAGCGGCTAATACGTCGTTTGAGCTCTGCAAAAATAAAAAAATTGATTACAATTTTTAATTTTTCGTTCCTCTTCCCACAGTTTGTCGTCTTCGCCGCCTTCGTGGCCTGCGCCAGCGCTGGAGCTATCCCGGCTGCACCAGTGGCATACTCTGCTGGATACGATGCCCCTCTGGCGTACGAGTCTCACGCTGCACCCATCGCTTACGAGGCCCACGCTGCCCCCGTGGCGATCGCTGCCCCAGTGGCCAAGGCTGTCATTGCCGAGGACTCCTACGACCCCCATCCCCAGTACAGATACTCCTACGACGTTCACGACGCCATCACCGGAGACTCCAAGACCCAGGAAGAGCAGCGCGATGGTGACGCCGTTCGCGGTAGCTACTCCCTCCTCGAGGCCGACGGTACTCGCCGTATTGTCGAGTACACTGCCGATGCCCACAGCGGATTCAACGCCGTCGTCCGCAAAGAAGCCGGTATACACGCCGCTCCCGTTGCCGTCAAGACCGCAGTCCACGCTGCTCCTGCTGTTGCTGCCTACGCCGAGCCAGCCCTCGCCTACAAATCTCACGGCGAATACTACTAAGTTACCGACTCAAGAATTTAGGAATGTAGTATTTATTATGAGAGCTTTAGAAAAAATGTCTTCTCTTCTTCGCACAATGATTATTTCGCTACGATTTACATCCATGCACCTTTTACATTCTTAAAGTAAGCTATTTGTACCTAAGGCTAGCCTGTATAAATTATTTTTGTAAATAAATCAAACAAATTTTTACCATAAATATCACATTTCATCATTAATTTATTTATACGAATGCTCCTTCAACTTATCCTCCGTTTACGCATTTCTGTAATTTAAATGCAGAGTTCAGAAAAAACAATAAATCTGTCATTTTGCAGAAAAACGTCTTGCACGGATAAAAGATGCTCTACCATGGTGGTGTGCAAGCGTTCGAAATCAGCTGTAGTGTTATTTAGCCATAGTAAAAACAAAGCAAAACAGTTTTGAACTTGTCTTTGCTTCACAGCTCATCTTATTAGTTCTCTAGTTTCTGACGAACGTCGATAGGTGGCGCATAGCCACTTCTCTGTAGCTCTCATCAAAATCTGTTCGCCGAGTCTACATATAGCAGTGTGCCAGCCTTCTGCCGTATGCTACCCGAGCCTCTTGTACTATAACTGCTAGAGTCTCAAATTCCTGAAATATTTAACACTATCTTTAATGCAAGCTTCATTAATTTTACTGAAAATGCTTGAATAGCCTTTGATACAATTTTTTGACATAACACGTTGAATTAAGGTCAAAGTAATTGTATTTTTAGTGCAAACATACCGCTCATGAGATTTCTTTCTCAATTTTGTTCTTCATAACTTTCTATTAGCGATACAAGGCTTTGTAGCGTCAATTATAGCCTTCAAGAATGGTATACATATTATGCACTTATCAAGATTTAACGAAAAAATTTTCGGGAAGAAAAATCCTTGTTATGATAACAAGAGGGACGATGTAGTACGTGCCAATAAAAATAATTATTTTTTATTTGTACCGAATTATTCTACAATTTTTCAAATGCCGCCAAGCCCTTTGCAATTAATTATAATCCAGCACGTTCATTCTATGCCATCGCTCAATGGTGCGTTAAAAAAAGCAAAAACGAATTTTCAAATCAGATCTTTCTCCTCCCAGAATTCGGTCACTCAAAATTTTGATACACTTTTGTCCGACGTGTCGTACACCTTCAAATTTTTGCAAATCCCGTCTATCACTTCTTCTAATTATAATTTCCGATGATATGTATTAAATTAAATCATGCACAGGTATACGTTCCATCCAGTTTCAAAATTTCTACTTTGGGCCCACGGCTGTGCTAAAAATAAAACAATTCTAGATACATTGTTATGTGAGCAGAGTTGGTTAATTTTCGCCTGCGGGATGAGGTCGGGTGGTGGTGGTGAGCGGCTTGACGGTGCGAATTTGAAACGGGAACAACGGCCGTGACGAACGCGTAGGCCAAAAATCGAGTATATAAGCCCGGAGCCTCCCGACTGTCAGCATCATTCGATCAGCCTTCTCATCTCAGTCGGCACAACTCAAACAATCGATCCCACAATGGCCTTTAAGGTAAGTCAGACGCAAGAAGTCAGAAGTATCGAGTTTCAAATTGTAGACGCTTTTAAAATAATTGTTTGAACTATTTCTCTTTAAATTCAATAAAATATATTTGTTAAAAGTAATTTGACCCTCTAATTCCAGTTCGTCGTTCTCGCCGCCCTCGTGGCCTGTGCCAGCGCTGGACAGATCGCCTACTCTGCAGGACCAGCTTACCACGCAGCCCCGGCTGTGGCCTACTCCGCCGGTCCAGCTCTGCACGCTGCTCCAGTAGCCTATCAGGCAGCCCCCGTCGCTTACAAATCCTACGCTGCTGCTCCCGTTGCATACGCCGCTCCAGTTGCCTACGCCGCTCCAGTCGCCAAGGCCGTCGTCACCAAGACCGTCGACGCCGAGTACGACCCCAACCCTCAGTACAGCTACTCTTACGATGTCAACGACGCCCTGACCGGTGACTCCAAGACCCAGGAGGAGCAGCGCGACGGTGACGTCGTCCGCGGCAGCTACTCCCTTGTCGAGGCCGACGGCACCCGCCGCGTTGTCGAGTACACCGCTGACCCCCACAACGGATTCAACGCAGTCGTTCACAAGGAGCCCGCTCAGGTCGCCGTTAAGGCCGTCCACGCCGCCCCCGTAGTCAAGGCCGTCCACGCTGCCCCCGTTGTCAAGGCCTTCCACGCCGCCCCAGCTGTAGCCACCTATGCTGCTCCCGCCCTGGCCTACAAATCCCACGCCGAGTACTACTAAGTTTGCAACCGAGTGAACATGTGATAGTGTTAATTATTCCGACTGTCTTCGATACCAGTATACCCATCAGCTTTATACATACCGGCAAACGACGTTCTTTAAAATAAGTGACTTGTATTTTTGTCTCTAAGGCTAAATAAGTCTGTAAATATGTTTAATAAACTTCCGACACAGCTTTAATACTCATAAATCTTTGGCTGATCTGTTCCTACCCATTCTATCAGTTAGTCGTAAGAATTAATATTCGAATAAGATCAACGTTTTCATCTCAGATAAATCCGTTGAAGTGTTGATAGAAATAAGTTGCATCAGATCTCGACGACAATAAAGTTTCGAACTATAGTAAAAGCATCGAATCGTCATCGATCAAAATAAGAAGAAAAATCATCAACTGTTACGCAACACATCGTAAAACTAAAGAAAATAAAGCCAAACAGAGAATATCGATCAATCCATGCACAGGCGGCAACAGACTTCGATAAGCCTACAAAATCTCACGACACTGACACCGACACAAGTCTTCTCCTAAAGAACCGGTCGAGCGCTTTCTACGCCGCCGAAAATCGGGATAGCCCGAACGAGAGTGAGAGTGAGAACGAGAAAGAGAGCAGCAGCCCGCGGTGTGAGAAAAGGACGCTTACCGGTCGTCCTTGATACCAATCTGGTAATGAGGTATTACCGCTTTTACCCGGCAGTCGCGCAGGCGCTTCTCTCCCCCTCTTGCTTTCGTCGTACACGTAGGCTCTCTTTCTCCCCACTGACAAAGGATTCGCGACCGCCTGGAAACAGAACCAGGCTTCTGTCGCGTTGAAATACGACTGCGACTCTTTGCGCGCGTCCACGCCTTTGGAGCCAGCTTATTATTCGTGAGATATTGTTGAAAATTCATCGATCTTTTCGTTAAGCTGAATTTGGACAATCATGAAAACTTACTGACCGTAAAAGGTCATCGCGGCTTATTCGTTCTTTTTGGTCTCCCTGCAGAAGGTTGACCGCATTATATATTCAGAGCACTTTTTACGTAGAATATATACAGCTTATTAATGGAACTATCCAGATTCGATTTAAAGCTTCGGTATTTGGTCCACTTCCTTGTGCCATGCATATAAATTTATGCCACATAAATAAAGCTTTCGTGTTTTATAATGTAAAAGAGATTCCACGAACCGAGGAATTCGATAAAAGCTTGTTGTATAACGGGGTATAGTATTATAAAGGGTAAATCAGATATCGGATTAACGCAGTTACGAAATATGACGCGTGCGATTATGTCAGGTCATTTTTGGATATTGTATTGGATATTGTAAATCGAACCACTCGACTTTCCAATTCTTTCGATGCTACGTCTAGTATTCGAGATAGCATCTGCAATAAAGATGTGATGGAATTTTTGTAATTAAATTCAACAACGCAAAATTTTTTCCACTTTTTAACTTAAATGAAGTATTTCATAAATATAAAAAGATAATTAAGTACAAACGTTCACGCGAAATCTTACATGCATCAGCCTTAATAAAGCCTGTGATGTAGACCGTGAAAAGCAGCCGCGCACGGTTACGATTACTACTCGTTTCGGCCTGAAATTCACGTCGCTTGTGTACACATACGCGCACAAATTAGCTCTATAGCCGCAGACTTTACACGCTCTACTGCGTCCCGGCTACTTTATCTAATAACCATCATTAGGCGCCTTAAACTTGACTCTTGCGCGACTGACAATGAAATTTTTATAGTTCACGGTCGAGTCGTGAAATTAAAAGGTTCGCGATACTGCGATTCGATGCGCGAATCATAATTATCTCGTAAAATTCGCGCGTAGGCCAATTTTGAAAATTGATGGGCTACCGATTAAAGATGATCGCTGTCAAGCTTTTAAAAGATCGTAAATCAGGCTCTCTCTCTCGATGCGATCATAATTCATTGCTCGCTCGAGCCTTCATAGCACAAGCAGCACTTTTGAAAAAGGACATCCAAGCCTCGTTCCTATTATTTTTTTTTGCTCGTCGAGCGCCAGTATACAGTAGAATTAGTTTCCAGCATTGCTGTTATACCCACACACCTTTATGCCCCGGGCGATGCCGCGCGTGATATATTGCTTGCACAATCTGGATTATATGCCGGCCGCACGGAAGAATCTGAATTCTCCTCGGCGCGTATGTATATTAGCCGTATAGGAACGCTGATCTCCAGCTGCGCTCCCGTATGGTAATTCGATCGAGAGGAAGAAATTTCGAGCGTATCGCGAAAAGAAAGTCGACTTGGGCATGCATCGCGCTGGATATATTGTGTGGAAGGGATTTCTCCAGCTCTAGTTGTCTCTGATATCCCCGTGTCTGATCAACTCGGCTAATACTACTGCACCCCATCATCGCGGGATCGATTTCACGCCGTGTCATTCTCTTTCTGGCCACCGAAAAGTCTCGGTCCTCTATGCTCGTTCTCGGTTTACACGGTATTATATAACCGGCAATTTCCAGCAGCAGCGGCGGCGTACTCACACACACGCGGATCGAACCATTACGACAATGTGGCCCAGTTTTGTGCGCGCGGCCGCGAGCACACGCCCAGTGAAAGTATCCCGGCTGCGCGCGCGCGATTACGCATTCGTGTGTGTGTGTGTGAGCGTGTGTATCTGTATGTTATATTGCTGCGAGCCATGTATTAATGCCCGGCTTTCGCAACATTTTCATTCTTCGATTTTGTCAACGAGGAGATACCTATGGGCTTTGTTTGATGGCCGACCTTGCTGGGGACGCCATCGATTGTTTCTCGGATATTGGGGAACGCTGTATTGACTTATGCGTTATGGTTTTCAGCATGAGGATTTTGTAATTTAGTGTAGGTAACTTCAACCGAGTACTTTGGCGTCTTTGTGCGGGTGTGGGGGACTTTGTTCATTAATCATCTTCTTCAGCGTGTATTATAGTACGTCTGTCAGGTCTGTGTCAATACATCGCTTTGGGTTTCTGATGTGCACCTTGTACTAACAAGGCAGACGATGATTGGACGCGTTCAGCAGCTTGTTCAATCTCGAGTCTCTGGTTAAATGCCTATTCTTGCTGTGGGTTACTATCGCGATTAAAAATCGACTCGAGAGTTCGAAGGTTGGAAATCGTTGACCTTGGATCTAACATGTGACCTGTATGATACAGAGCGATAATTACCTGACATCCTCGTCGTCACTTTCACCCAACGAACAAATTACACACGTCGCTAAAATTTATCGGTAACATCCTGCGACCACCCAGTGATACGCGCTTACCTCAATAAAATCTCTTCTGCGTGTACGAAAGTACCTCACGCAGCTCAAAGACATAACCCGCGCCAAAGATTTTTCTCTCCTGCGCTCATTTCTTATATCTCCGTAGAGCGAACATCTCAGCGACTTCCTTTTATAATTTAAGTACGGGATGGTCGTCGCGACGAGTAAACCATCCTGCAGCGAATGCAATTACGCGCGTCTGGACAAAGGAAAGAAACGTAGAGAAATGTACTGTAGAAAGGAAATACGAAGGGACGATGTTGTAGACAGAAGGACATCGTCTTGAGAGAGAGAGCATTAAATTCGCTGATTTTTTTAGCCAAGTGATGGTAAAACGCACTTGACACTGTCTGTCACCGGTGTCCCTGGTGATTGTGATAATGAATGTGTTTTTCGACGTGGAAAAAAATAATTTAATTCAGTGAAAGGGCTTTTAGTAGTTTTTTTGCTATGAGGAGAATATATTAGACTTTTTACTTACTTTTGTATTTTTCATGGATAAAAAGCCGCGAATACGAATTTGCCATCCTATTAGTTTGTTGTAGACGTCTCGTCCATATAAGGATCGAGAGCCTACTGACGCGCTGCGGTACTTTCACGAACTTGCTGATCGAAAGGATACCAGCTGAGCAACCTGTAGTAACAGCCAGTCAGGAGAGAAATCGGCTTTAAAAGCTGCTGGTAAGGTAGTCTCCTGTGAAAATCGGTTTCTGCATTGCCGATCGGCTCGTAAATCCTTAAAAGTGAGTCTTCTCATAACAGTACAATGATTCCAACTTTTTATGCGCTAAAAGATGTTTCATAGTCCAGTTTTATGAAAGTTTATAAAAGGCGCATTATAAGTGTACTTTTATTTCGGAACTATCATAAAACTGTGTATACTACTCGTATGCCGAACAAATATCCAAGCAATAGCTCGAATAACAATTTCTCACTGCGAGAAAACACCACACTCAGATTTCACTTATAAATTACAAAGCGTACGCATACAACACGGCCAGAAAATTCTTCACGCAAGCCGATCACGAAAAGAAGCGGTCCTCGCACGCAAAAAAGCCGTCCTAAAACGAAAGCGTATTTATTTTTCCCCGTCGCAGCGCTCGAGTGAAAGACTTTTCCCGCGTGGCGTAATTTCTTAATTAGCTATGCTCCCGACACCTATAGCTCGGCAGCTATGGCATGCATAAACAGTTCGGCCAGCAAAAACCGAGCCGAAGAACAAACAACTCTCGCCTCATTTTTCTATGATCCTCATCCAGCATGCCTGTAACATACAATCCGTTACGCTCAACTTGTCGTCCGACCGATAAAAAGTCACATAGATGTTTACCGGTATATACGGTACACCGACAGGACGGCGTTTTGCATCGGGCTGCATTGTCTCGAGAGACTTCACTCGCTCTCCAGCGGAATTTATGGATATTACGGCGAAAGTGATCGCGTATGCGATATCGCGTGTTTTACTCTCGCGTTCTTCGACGCGGCGTTGTGTAAGTCAAGGATAGACGCATTGTTTTGGCTCGCGATGGGGTAAAAGTTGTTCCGATTATTATTCGACCTAGAAAAGATGCGGCACGCGAACTTTAATTGCCGCTCACGCGATCCCTACTTATAACGCATGTGTGTAACTCGCTCACTGGGCTCGCGCGAGTCAGCAGCCGTGAAAAGTGTATTATTGAAATAAATTAGCGGCGATGTTTTCGGAGCAAATTTCTCAAAATCGAAAGCGCCCTGTCCGAGCTCTCGGATAAGATGAATTTTAACGGCACAATCGTGCTGACGAGCAGCGGGTATATACGATTCTCTCAATGTCGGCGTGAAAGATGTGCGCGAGTGCAGAGCGTTTAATGCGTCGTTTACTCCTCGTGATCTGGGTCGGATTGAACTGAAAATGAGCGTGAGCTTGAATGCAGATTCACTGCCAGTGATTATCGTGATTTGTGCGCGAGTGATGCATGCGTTTTCTTCATTCGGAGTGATATTTTAAAACTGCCTTATTGTTGATAAAATTCCGGCTGGTACACGACTGCGCCCATACTCTTGAACTCTGCTTGTCGGTCGTGAGACTTTTTCCTCCATCGAGCGAACGAGAGAATATGTTATTGGTTCCGTATTATAAGAAATACATTTCTAGAGAAAGTAGTTTTCACGTCTTGAATAAATGGAGTTATTAAACTGAACATCAAACGGAAAAGCTGCGCCCTTTTTCCAGTATAGTACACAGAAAGCAGTAGTTTCCTATGTATTCCACATCTGCCAACCGATGAAGACCGGATCGTAAAGGCGATGTCCCAGAGCCCAATTAAATCCCAATCATTATAGTTCGTACACGCCTATAATATTCCATCGGCTAGAAACACGGCCTTGAGGATCCTTGGGCGGCTGCACGACTGTCTCGAGTTTTCGCGCGTGCTCGCTTCACGGTCCATTTATACCGTGTATATATAAGACAGGGGGGCGCGTAGCACTTTCTCTCTCTCCGGTGGGTGAAAGTGTTTTTATTCGGTGCGAGCCGAATATCGCGCGCGAGTGCGACGACCGCGACTGGAGCAGACGTGGCGCGATGCGTTGCTGCACACAGGTGGCGACTGAGACACGGCTCTTTCTCAGCTCGAAGCAGGTGCCGCGCTGGATTTGAATTTTAATGAGGGGTAAATAATACAATTAGAGGTCGATTCTTATAGCGACTTTCGAATCGATTGTTTTTTTCTCACAAATTCCACGATGCAGTCAGTTACGAAACTAGCTGCATTCAACTTAAGAACTGGTTCTGGAGATTCATTTTGATAGTGACTTTGAAATGTTTGCAGAAGAAACTGAAACCAGTGCATAATGGCGATTAATTGCCGGGACATGTATACGTGCAATTATTGTGTAAAACAAAGAGCGTGAAATTCGCAAAGCCGGCGGACACCAAAAGAAAGCCAATGGTTCATCGACTCCCTCGCGACGGAGGCGGCGGTGCATTTCTCTTTGGTCTTCGGCTTCTTTTTGACTGTGTGTCTCGAGGTCGCGCAACGAGACAACGCAGTGGAACTCGCCGGTTTTGTTGACGATTGCACAAGGTTTCGCGCGCGCGCGGGCGCGTTATCGAACGCAAATTATGTAAAAATTCGGAGACAAAAAGGATCAGGAAATTCTCAAAGTCGCATAAGAAGGCACCGATCGACGACGGACAGCTCATTTTTCGACGCTGGAAAGTTCGACGAGGAAACGAAAGTCCAATCGTTAACAAATCAACTCATATCTACGCGATACCCTCGCTCCGGACAATAAACCGATGCAACAATCCGACAATATAACGATCCACATCCGAGGAAAGCCGAAACAAAAAACGATGCAAATTTCGATCAGTGAAACTTCGGAGTATCTCCGACCTGCGAACAAAAAACAAAAAGAGGCAGCGTATCTTCCGCGCGTCAATTATTCGTTTCTTATTTTCAGACTTTTTAATTGAAGCAGCAACACGTCTGGCGATGAAACGCACTGAATAGCGCGCTAATGCATCGAGACCATCGTGTGGCGCATAATGACTATCGCGAAGAGAACACCACGAGCGGCTTGAAAAAAGCGAGAGTCGAGGCGCGAAGCTTTCTTTCTCTATACTCGTGTGATACGGTAAGAGGAACTTTTACGCCGATATGTTATTACTCATTGTGTTTCGATGCCCGTTGCGGAATTCTTTATTTTGTTGTTGTACTCCAGTTTCGCAACGCGAGGTAATTGTTTTAATTGATCTAATCAGTCCACGAGTCGCTCGTTTCCCTATCGCACAATTTGCCTCGACAACACCTCGATACTTTCTCTCATCTCTTCGCACGATCCTGCCTACTCATCGTAACGTGTACAGCGCGAGATACTCAGAAACGCCCTAGCATTCCATACTTCCTCGACATCAGATAAATTTGCCATCCGCATACAAACGGTAATCAAAAAAACTCCTATTATACACTGCTACTCGTTTCGCACCCGCGACTACTTTCCGGTACTTGAAATATTGTACAACGGGGAGAGCTTTCTTCGACGCATCTGCAGAAGCAAGGTCATTGTTTTCACCGCCGTTCGCTCGACGGATACATATCGAAGCTATATTCTGGAAAGTAGTTGGGTGGGCTTCTCGCGTGATTAAGCGATTCGAGACGTCGCGATGGATCCCGCGTGTCTTGCGCAAAATTGACGGTCTGTGGCCGCTGTGGTTTTCGGAGATCGGACTGCTTTCGGTTGTTAGAAATTCGAGAGGGAAAATGAAAAGCGCGCTTGTTTTTGTGACTGGATTCGAGTCGCTTTTTTTCTTTATCGCCGGATAAACAGTTAATGTACACCGATAAGGGTTTGTTAATTTAATTGATAAAGTAAGCATGGCGTTTCATAAAAAGGGTAATTTAGAGTCGCTACGATTGATGGCTGCTTTCATTCGCAGCGCAGCGCAGGATAAGTGAATATGTACGAGCGCACTTTATCTGATTTATATCCGTATAATGATTAAAAATGAAACCTAACGAGAGCGCAATTACTAAAATTATATATTCCAAAAGTTTAACGATTCGCTTAACGAATTTTTACCCAAATAAAACAAGGCGGCACATGTCATGCTCCTCTTGCGTAATGTAAACAGAGTACCTGTGCAGCCTATGATTCATCATCGCTATACGTGATCTCCTTCAACGACTCATCATTATCAAAAATTAAAAAAATAAACCGACTCATATCGAAAGTGAAAGAAAAAACAAACGCTCTCATACTCTCAAGCGAAAGCACTTGCGCTGCCATTGGCAATGACTGCTTTAGTGCCGACTGCCTCGTCGAAGCACGTACTATCCGCTCGAGAGAGAAGATAAAAATACGAAGGAGCACGTGGACATTGTCTCCTGCATTTGCACAACGACGATAAGTGGGTTAATACCACAACTTTCCACGCACATTCTGCATATTCGTCCCGTTTAGCGGGACGTTTGTCAAACGTCTTCTCTGCTTGATAATCGAAGTGTATATAGACATAATACACTCTCGCTTTTTAACGGCGCGAAGCTTTCCTTCTGCTTTTCCTGATAACTACGCGTCGTTTTATGTATACCAGTCAAAAGGAAAATATAAACGTTCTGCATTATATATAGTGGAAAACAATGCCGATTGTTCCGGCGCGTCGCTTCGAGACGGCGGTCCCTCTACACTCTCACGCGCTTTAATTGGAATATGCACTTATACGCGCAATTTTCGATGAATTATTGCTTCAACTAATGCGTATTACGCTCCAGGTTATGTTTAAACGTTCGATTTCACTTTGCGAATTAAAAGGTCCGCTCTCTCGCGAGCGCAAGCCTATTTTTAACGTTGCAGTGTCGCGGTGTATACTTGAAAACTCTAGTTCGTTTTATCAGTACTAAAGGCGTCGAGAAAATTGGGCGGGCAATTAACGGCTGTTGAAAAGGAATAAATCTAATTGTTCAGCTCTCGCGGCTAAGAGCGACGTGGAAAAGTTTACGAGCTTTAAGGTTATACGGTCGCACGCGACAGAAGTGATTGTATTCGGAATCGTATAGAGCAGCTGTAAACCTCTCTCGACCTGGGAATGAAATCGAAAAGGAGCTTAGCGCTACGCTGAGGCTGAAATTCGCGGGTTGAAGTGAAAGCTCTCGGTAACAAGTATAGGAAATAATAGACGACGGAAAATATTACTTGCACTGTATAAATTATATACCGAGGAGTTTAAAATAACACGCGTGTGTAATTTTAAGAGTCCAATTAGTGCTGTATTGGATGCAGCGATGGGAATAATTAATAATATTATCAGTGCCGCATATACCGTCAGAATTTATTGTTGTCTCGCAAATTAATGCACGATCTCGATTTCCTGATCCAGCTTAAATATTGCGCAACACTTTTTTTCGCGCACGAATACTTCGTTATACTGCAGCCCTCGAGCTTCAAAGAATGAAAAAGCAGCACACTCCCGTGGTCAAATAAGGCCGCTGACCAATGCGAAAAGCGCAGGCTATACTGCACGCTCACGGAAGTCGAGCGCGCGCGCACTTGCTCTCGATGCGTCTGCGGGAGGGCGTTTTCACTCTCTCGCGAGCGCGAGCGCGGGAGAGCCGAAGAAAGTCTTTCTCGGAGAGTCATGCGCGCCGTATTATCCTTCGATGATGCAAGACCGTCGCTCGAGCGTGACCGTTTTTTTTCATCCAGCGAATCGTTTCTTTTTCTTCTTTTTTTATTCAATCCTCTCGACCAGCTGATCCCCGAGGCGAAGGTGTATAGAAGCCTCGAGGGCCGAGAGACCGTAGGTAGATCTCTCGAATCTCGAAGAAGAAATTGCGTGAGCGGAGCTTTTGGCTTGCGCTGAATCGAGGCGAAAAATCGTAAAGTCGCATCAGGATTAATCAGCCGGCGGCGAAATTTTCGACGTCAGCCTGCACCCACACACGAAAGTATCCTCTGAAAAAAAAAAACTCATCCTTCGGCGATTCCAAGTCGCTCCGCGCGCGCGCGCACGGCGGCGGCGGCAACACGCGGCTCAGCCGTGCGTGCTACGGCCGTCGAGTGAAAGTAGTGGGCAATCGCAATTGAGAAAAATCCAAAATAGAGATCAGCCTTCGAGCGTGTGTGTCTGTGTGAGTGCAGCGCGGGTAGCAGAGCCGGGGAAATTGCGGGAGATTGTTTGTTTTGAACGAGATACGACTCGATGACGAGGATCATCGGTTTGGTTACGAGACACACTCGTTTGGTGATCGAGTCGACGTGCTTTTAGGAATTTTCAGCTGTTTTCGCAATGCTGGCCAAATGTTGCACGGCTAGAAGTGTTGCTTTTAAAAACCGTTATGATCAGCGCAAAGTTTTACCGATAAGTCGCGGAGCTTGTCCGACCAGACCAGCGGTGGGTCTCTTTTTACTCGGGGAATTCGCGGGGACGTATATAGTTGGATATACTAGATTTGAGTTTATTTTCAGCCGATGTGTTTCAAAATACAAATATACCAGTTGGCAAAATGTTTTTTCACCCAATTGCTACGTGACGCATTCGGCTCGGAGCGAGACAACAAGCGAAATGACCCGGATTGCGAAATATCCTGAGCGCACATACAGATGTGCTCTGCTCTGACATAAGCGATTTTGAGAAAATGTGTTCTCGAAGCGCTGTAAAGATGCGAGGGATTAATTAAATCTGATATTGAATAACAGAGAACAATAATGTTGTATCCTTGAAAAAAAAGTGAGAACTCATATAATAAGCACGTGGAGGCGCAAGCTCGCTGCAATTTTCAGTGGAAAAACACGTTAACTTGCACCGGTCTTCCTTTGAAGCTCGCCGAAAAACGACTGCCCTTATTGCGTAAGTCAAAACACGCACTCGTCTCTTGCAAAAGTCGAAGTAGAGCCGTGGGAAAAATTTTAAGATGGCAAAAAGACGTTTTGGAAATTTAGCGGATATTCGAGTACGAATTTTCAAATTCACGCTGAAATTAAGGTCATTAAAGCAATACGTACATCGTCGGCGATCGGATGCATCTCGCCGAAAGTCGGATCGGCGAGCGCGTAAACTCTCTCCCCTCTCTCTCTCTCTCTCTCTCTCTCTCTCTCTCTCTCTCTCTCTCTCTCTCTCTCTCTCTGTTGGCGGCTCGAGCCGCGGCCAGGTGGAGGCGAGAGAGCCTTTCAGAGGGGCCAAGCTATATAAGAGAATGTCTCGCAGGCTCGCCGAGATAAAGCCCGCGTGTGTGTCCGTTCGTCTGTTCTTTCTCTTGGCTCAGCGCAGTGTGTAAGGATACAGATATTTACACCGTAACCCGTTGTGCATTTATTTTGCGCTCGAGCCCGTTGTCCGCTGCATTGGCTCGTTTCGGAGATTTGATTTAATTGGAAGAAGGTAAGTGAGAATGATTTTTCTTCTCGAGTGTGCTGTGAGGACGAGTGATTTGAAAAAGAGTGGCAAATCGTCGAGTGCAGAGTGAATTTTTCTCCTTTATAACGAAGAAAGCTTGCTTGATTGATTGACTGATCGCTTTAATTAAAAAATCGAAATTTTATATTGGGAGATTTAATCGAATACCTTACGCAACGATTTTCCGCAATACCGCGCTCGAAACACTCGTCGAACAAAAGCTCTACCCGAGAAATTAAAAATTTCAACCAAACCATTAAAAAGCAGTATAGCTTCCACCTCAAAAAGGCCAAAAATCATCTTGCACGCGCTCGATCAAACCAAACACCCGAGCCCATTAATCTCCCCTCGGCAAACACTTTCGTTTTCGCGCGTACGCGAGAGCAGCGTACCCCGCAAAAAAAGGAAAACCCCGGCGCTTTTACCGAACCGGAAACGAATCCCGAACTATATTAATCACTTTCATCGCGACGCGTTTATCGGCTCGTTAAGGAGGAAATCGACGCGTATGCATAATGAGCGTGTCGGAGGCGTAAGTACACGCGATGCAGGAAGTCGCGCGGCTTTGGCTAAAGTTCGTTCCGCCCAAGCGAGCAACGAGGCGTGCGTGCATTATGCGCGTCGCTATGCGCTATGCGGCTAGGAGCTTGGAAACAAGGGCGAGTCGACGTCTGGAATTCCTGGGATACCATAAGATCACTTGATTTTTTCTCGACATAATCTTGATTTACCTGAATTTCGAAATAACGCACGCACAGTACCGGTAATCGAGGCGTTCGCGCTTTTGAAAAATCAAACTGATACAAATAATTCGAGCCAACTCGTTTCGAACATTTTTGACAAACGGAATGTCGCAAGCGTTTCGACACAAACCCGTTTTTCAAATATCTAGTACGCACATAGGCTTTGGATTTAACGATGCAAATCGCACGCCGAAAATAAAAGCGCTAAAGTGCTCGCGCTGACTTTGCTACTTACTTACTTTGCGATAACTTCTAAATAGCTATCGTATAATTTTAACGACTTTTCGAGCTCATTAACAATTCCGATCCGGTTACCCAACGGCGATTTTTCAAATTCGGCGCCGAGTCGAACCAGTTCTCAAAACTTAATACGAGGCACGTTTCGTTTCGAACTTTACAAGCTCTGCACACTCGCGGGTCCGAAATCAAGCCGTCCATCGCGGAAAACTGAACGTACATTACAAGACCGTTCGAAAACTGCATCGACGCGATCTCCTTACGAAATCTCCGGCGCAATTATGTCGTTATAGCGTCTAGCTATATACACACACATAGGCGTGCTCCAGATTTCCTTTTTCAAAGCCCGCGCGCGCGCGCGCGAAAAACGGGTTCGGTTCTCCTAGGAGAGTTCGGTGGTTATGTATTGTCGCGAGTCTCACCGCCGCCGCCGCCGGCATATAGCCGTACGTACCCGCTGGACAACTATCTCCCCTTTCGCGCCTGCATTACGTAATACTTCGCTGCTCGACTTATGTTCCGCGCGTGTGTGTGTGTGTGGTCTTTTTCCGACTGGAATTCCGAGACGCCGTGAGAGTTTTTGCGGTTTTTCCTTTTTTCCATCGGGCACTGCCGGTGATTAATGTCGACGGGGTGAGCTCGTCGGTTTGACAGTTATGGCAGGGATTTTATGCGCTGCGGAATTTGCTCCTGCGCGGATTTGAAAATTCGGCGAATTTGGTCTCTGGATATAATTTATGCAGGGCAAACAATTACATTTTTACGGGTAAAAATGTAATTGCGGAATAACTTTTACGATTTTCAATTACGGCAGTCGTTGAGTGCGCAGAGTCCACCGAGAGCTGCTCTTATTAGCCGAAATTGCTAGAAAGTGAAAATATTTATGCATGTAATTGATTCATCAGATTCCTACGTGAGTTCAGCCGAGCTTTATTATTAAATTGGATATTGCGCGAGAGACTTTTACATCTCGAATCGCGCACGTGCATTATAAACACAATTAAATCCCAATTTTTCCTTCACGCGTTAACTAAATAATCTTTAATGGTCCCGTATATAGAAAGCGATCGTTTATATCTCGGCTCGAATTATTTTTCGAATACAAAGCTCTCTCTTCACATCGTAAACAAGATCGTTTAAGTTACAGCCGTCAATTAATTCCGCAATCTAATTAAGCGTAAAAAACTCAAACGACCCGCCGGCATACAATGGTTTATATAAACTCGGCAGCAGCCGCAGTAACATAAAACCCCGAACTTTTATCAAACGTCGCGCACCTATACAGCACATAACCGGTCGTTACACTCATTCGGGATATTTTCGCGCGCAAAAACGGCGTAAACCAGCGGAAACCGTCTCTCCAGAAAATTTCTACGGGACGACGATCATTATGTCCCGAGGAAAATAAAAGCCCGAGCCGATTTCTCCGACTATCCATACGCGATGCTCTCCTTCGAAGGAGTCCCGCTAGATCATAGCAATTTGGCCGACATTCGCGTAATCGAGTCCAGTTTTCTGCGACGCGAAAGCGATCGATCGATTACTGTATACTACTACTACTACTCACACTCGAGTGGATCCACACACGCGCGAGGAAGGCCGATCGTGTCTGATGACCGAGACGCGAGGTAGAATCTGCGCGTGACGAGTCGATTATTCGGCAGCGGTGCCTGACTGCGAACAGTTTACGCAAAAATATTTTAGAATCAGCGACTGCAGCGCGTTGGGAAATCGATCCTTTGTGATGTGAAAAATCGACGGTTGCAACCGTGAAGGAAATGAATTTTACGTCGATATCGGCTTGCTTTAACTGCTGCTATTTCGGGCTCGGATTAATATTTTTCCTTCGAGAGCTGGATTGCGGCACGTTTACGTTAATTCATCCGAATTAAGGCGAGTATAGTATCTAATGGAGACACTTTCCGCGGTATTCCCCCCTTTTCTTGCAACCGCTTTATCGTAATTCAGATGTGCAGTGCGAGTGATCCGAGCAACTTCTGGCTTTAAACATGCGTGAAAATCAATTATTCCCCTCAAAATTTACGTAACTCCATCCTCGACGTGAGTCACGACTTTCTCGTCCAAATGTATGAAGTGCGATCGTAAAATCTCCTAAAATTGAGTGATTATTTTTATCGCCGTTATACCGCGAAAATTGACTATCGACATACATCATGAGAATCGACAACGGTATACCGGAAAACATCGATAATCCAAAGCGCTCGTACGTCTTTTCGGAGCAAACAGAGAGAAAGAGCATATGATTTACGGTAACGCATAAACAGACATAACGGACGTACTCGCAGCAACTTTACGATCCGAGTTCACATAAATAATTCTCCATGCGCCGCGAGTTTTTGCCTTTGCATCCTTTCTCGTGATACGTCTAGCATTAAAAACTCTCCTCTCAATCCCCGTGGAACATATCCCACAACTCGAGATAAAAAAAAAGTAAGCCGCTCATTCGTTTTATAATACAAGTATACACTGCAGTAGTGTGTCCGAAAGCGAAAACTCAGTTGTCTGCAGCTCGGCTTCCCGGAAGTAAACTCCGCAGTAAAAAAAAAAAATCCGCGTATAGTCAGCTTGAGATAAGCATAAGCGGCTCTGGGACGAATATATAATATGCAGTCTCGGTACACGCTCGCGTTCATTGATACAAATTGCGCGCGGCGGCGGCACTTTCACTCCACTTCCTAATGATCGGCGAATGATTCGCAGTAAACGCGAGAGGAATGCCAGAGCGCGGAGTGTCTCTCCTTCTCGTTAGTTCTCGCGATGTTGAAAAAGGCAAAAATTCGCGGGGATTTTTCCCTCGACTTTTTCGAGAGCCGAACGCGATGCAATGCATATTGCGCGAGAGTCGCCGGTAATTGTGCCGCCGAAAGCCGCGGGTATGGAGGTAGTTAAAAATGCAAATAAGCCGAGGAGTTGCGGAAAACTGGGATGGAGAAATGGCCGGACTGCTGCAAAGTTTTTCGTGGGAGGAGCGAGTCCCGCGCAATCCGACAGGGCGTACCGTGATTTCGTTCGGCTTTCGAAATCTCAAAGCTCGAAAGAAAACTTTCGAAAAGCAGATAATTCCTTCCATACATACGTGTGCGTGCTTTATCCCAGGATGTATCACGCTGCGTATTAGCATACAGGCGCGCATTCCTTCCTAGTGAATCGAGACAATCGCCGTTCGCGTCGCGTGAAAAATTTTCAATTCTTTGAGAAAATTCTCTCACTCTGCAGCGTGGGCCGCTCATGTTTTGTCAGAAGCGCAATATCGCTGTGCCTCTTGTAAAATGTTAATGTCCTCTCGTAGTTACCTGGATATAGCCGGGCGGAATGCCAGCGTAATGGTTATAAAAATCGCAGACATAACGACGATTGCGCGTCGGGCCGGGCTTTGTGCGAGTGAAAAATTGTATAATACTTATGGCGATAAAAATAATAAACAACGCCGATAAAAACTGCGAGTTATTATGTGTAATAAAGTATAACCGTAATTATTAACGCGATTTGATTCGGGCTGCGCGCAAAATTTCAAGTAGTCGCGGTAGCGGCGGAGATAATAATGTAATAAGTAGGTAAACGCCGGGACTAGTTACAGAATCGACTTTTACGATATCCCACAACGCGCGTTATCCAACCGTTATTCAGATCAACGTGGATCTTTTTTCTCGAGATAGGCAGAAAATGAATTCAGCCGCGCAAAATAATTAACTGCTATCGATCCGGCCCACGTCGCTCGAAAAGGCAACGCGAATCGGCGTAAAAAAGATTTCGACGAATATTTCCGCGTAAATGCGCGCATGCAGTAGCCGTTTACGAGTCCAAATGGAGAAATTAACGAGCTGCTCGATTGAGTTAAAACGGTAGAGCTGATGCAGCCGGTGTATGCCTTAACCGACGTGATTCATGTGCGTCTGTGCGGGAGACCAGGAAGAAACGCACGCAGACGTCCTGAATAGGTATCGATGATGTAATGCGTTTGTTGAAGATAGGTGGCGCAGAGGCTATTCTTCTACCTAAGCCAAAACTGTCTCATTGATCGGATCGAGTCTAACGAAGCTCTACGAGAATAGGATTTCCTTCGTACTAAGAAATTACACTGGGCTTTCTTTCCGAACGGAGAACAACTCCGCTTCATTATTTACCGACTTTCAAAACTCTCGAGCGCCCCATTTGCCTTATAAAGCTCCGTACGTGCGCCTAACGTCTGCACCGAGATATTATACGACTCGTCCGTGTATGTACGAAGAAATCGTAGCGGCGTTTAATCATGACCGTGCGAAACGAAACGAAAATTTCTTTCTCTCGCTTCCGTTATACTCGGATACATACGTGTATACGCGACGACGGATTTATTGTCATTGTTGCTGGGGATTTATTTTTTATCGCTCGGAAGCGAGAAATTCGGCTTGGCGTAATTCTCCTATACTGGAAAAAAAATCACGAAAGAACCTCGACGGTCTTCCCAAAACGAAAGCCACCGCCAGTGGTGCGCGACAAGCAACTGCTCATGTCCAACGCTCTGCTTGTAGAAAGTTCGACTCGCTTTCCTGCGAGCCTTGAATGAAAAGCATAATCCGCGATGAGAGCCTTTTTCACTTTCCTGATAATATTTCGATTTGATCTCCAGACGATCAAAAGCTCATACGCGTCATCGCGAAATTCGAACTGGCGATCCTGGTATCGGCCAGCAGTTCGAGTCAACGACCGTGACGACTACTGGATTTTCAGCTGTCGAGAAAACATTTTCGCGGATAAGCGCCGGCTGATTTCTCTCCTGCGCTACTATAGACGCACATAGAAAGCGGCGAGCGCGGGTTATTATCGAGAATACACGGCAAATAAAAGTCCGATCGTGTCTCCTACTGCGTATAACGGGCGAATTATAATTTCAGGAAACGCAAGCTCGCGGGGATTAATATTCAATGCCACGAGGGAGTTGCCGGGGTTTACGTAAAATGACATTCTGGAGTGTATACAGCGGAAGACTGATTTATATAATTCGGCGCGGCGATTTGCATACCGGTCATATCGTCGGACTATGATCTCGAGCGATTTTGTTGGCTTAGTTTTCTCTGGGAGCGCGGATTTTTCAATATTAATCTCACTTCGGGAAATTGCCCATTAGCTTCGCACCTGACAATAAAGCCGAAAGAAGGAACAGCGTCAGGTTTCTCCTCGGCGATATTCTGGGTCACGGGCACACTGCATTGTGCGGACTTTCTTCGATATCGCGACACCTGCTCGACGCGCGGCGAGTCATCGTTGTGACGGACATCCTGCACGCTCTTTTCGGGGAGTAATGGCTCTTCGCGCGATTAGAAACTCTCAGCTCATTGCGGCTGGATGTGGATGATTATGATTATACGCGTGTGCGCCTGATGTATAAGTTACGCGAGAAAGGCTGTTTCGAAAATTTCACTAATTCTTCTCTTATTTCTCTTCAGAAACAAGCCGTAAGATGTATCGGCTGTGCCTGGTGCTCTGGGCAGCCGCTGTGGCCGCCGGCCAGTACAGCGACAATATAGAGACTCGCTCGGTGGCCTATCCCAGCAAGTCCAGTCTCGGACCGCTGTACAGTGGCTACAGCGGTTCCTCGGGCTACCGCGACAACAGCTATGAAGACAACGCCGTGACGCCCACGCCGTCGCCCGCACCTATCTACAGAAACCCCAGCACGCCCCAGGTAAGCTTCCGATGTGAATTTTTACCGCGACGTTAGCGAGTGATATTGACTAACGGAAAGCGATTGCAGGGATACAGAAAACCCCAGACGGTGATCGACGCCTCTCGCGAGTACCAGCACACGGCCCCGGTGAAGATCTCGCAGCAGCGCGCGCAGCAGATCCGCGGCGGCGGACCCCAGCAGTTCTCTAAGAACGGGCAGGTAAAATACAAAGTACGATATCCCGCTTTCATCTACAGAGTTATATAGCTTCTTCAGATTTGTTTCCAAACTCGTTGAATCAATCTAAAATTCGTTCTGTCACCGAAGCTGGAAGAGGAGCTCGAGGAAGAGAAGGAGGAGCCCGACCGTTTAAGCCTCCTTCTGCCCCAGAGCAAGTTCGACTGCGTCGGAAAGCAGACCGGTTACTACGCCGACGAGGAGCTCAACTGCGAGGTCTTCCACTACTGTCACGACAACGCCAAGCACTCCTGGATCTGTCCCGAGGGATTCACTTTCCATCAGGTACACTTGATCTGCATGCCACCGAACGGCGACATCACCTGCAAGAAGAGCTCGCAGTACCACTTCGTCAACGAGTACCTGTACAAGCCGTTGAACTTGGACGAGGCCGAGAGCAAGCCCAACGTCACTCTGCGCTACAGCGAGAGATACTTCCCCTCTGACATCTACACGGACGAGCGTGAAAACGACGAGTACCACCGCACCAACAACGCTCCCCAGCGCCGACCGGTAAGTCTCACGTTATGTGTGTGGATTTCTCAGAATGAAATCGCGATCGGTTTCACTTTCCCCGGCTAATTGAAATTATGGCTCGAGCTGCGTGAGAAAAGTCTAATCGTTAAATTTTCCCTCCAAGATCTACATCGCCCAGCAGCCGATCCCGACGATCAACAGCCTGCCGAGCGGCGGTCGACCTCAGCCCTCGCCTTCGACGCCCCAGTACCGTGTCCCGATAAACCAGGTGTTCCGCAGTCCCGAGGAGGTCAACATCCCGCTGCAGCAGAGACGACCTCAGACACAGGCGAACCAGCAGGGACTCAGGAGGTTCCCCCAAGTCAGACCCGAGGAGGAGGATGAATATTAACGTGTAGTGGATTCATTTTAATCGCATTATGTTATATTGGAGGAAAGGAGATTACTCGAGCTTTTTCGCTGCTCAAAATGCCACGGGTGTTGAGGAAAGTTTGCGGTTCGATGTTGAATTCTTCCTTGTGGATATTATCGAAATTAGTCGCAAAAATATATATGAGGACAAACCCGCGCGATTCGCGAGTCAGGCGAAGATCCATTACCGGCAAACTTTTCTCGGCATCTCGGCCAAAATGCCTTGATATTGCCAGCGCGACATCGGTTCGATCAGCATATCATTTCCATTATTGTCATCCTTAAATTTATACTATTTTCTATCCTTTTTTTTATATATTTTAATAATTATTTAAGCGTGTTTAAGTGTAATCGCAAGTAGTCTTTACAAACAAAAAAGCGAGCATTAGGAAGAAGAAAACTTGAAAGGTAGGCGAGGCCAGTCGCGATTTTTGCATTAGCGACGATCTTCACGAGCCAGGATACGAGCGACGAATATGCACGGTTGTAAATATATATTGCATTGTCATCGGCTTGCCAAAGCTGAACAAATGGAAATACGAGTGATATTCATAAATGTAATCGTAGGGATATATTTTTGTCGCTGTACGCGTAAACTGTATGTTTAAAAATTTAACGATGATATGGACAAATAAATTGTTATTGTGTTTTTTTTAAATAATCAATTCAGCATTTTAAATGGCCTTTTGTTTTCACCCCATTCCCAACTCCAGTAGAAGAAATATACAGCGCCCTCTGGTAATACTGTCCATCAAGCAGTCGACTACAGAGTTTCTCAGTTCGAACTCCAGCAGTCGGTCAGTAGGATTTCGTTTAAAATTTTACTGCTGATGGTTCTTCGACCCATGTAGATAAAAACGTGTATGGTAATGCAATTTTATAAAAATACATTATTATTTTTGTATTATAGGAAATTAGTAAATTTAGGATCAGATTTAATTATTTTTTAAGTTACTGTAATTCAGGCATATTGCTGAAAGTATACAATTATTCAGTTAACATTCGCAACGGTTGTAGTATACAAGAATTATTAAAATGGCACTGGACAACGTTGATTGAATTAAAGATCATACCTTCAAAGACACTCACAAACAAAGAATAACTAGTTCAGTTTTTGGCATCATCGGCGAGCCAAATGTCAGATGTGCAATCCCCTCCAGGGTACCTGAAACCCGAACAAGTTGTCAATTTTTCTGAAGAGAATAATTATTACTGAATTGTCGAACAACGACGTGTACACACCTCATTTCATGAGCCAGTAGTACATCAGACTTATCAATTCCGAAGTCGATCAAGAAATTCTTGTCGAGTTTCATTCCTCCGTTTTCGGTATCAACGTCAAGTTTCACCATGACCGATCCATGCCTAGAAAAACAAAATATTTACTCTTAAATTTAGAAGCAGTGAGCGTACTCCATCGAGTTCAATGAAGAAAATGTATTTTTAAGCACACCCCAGCCGATCAAACTGACAAATCGAAGCCAAACAGACCAAGCAACAAGACGCTCGAAAATCGTCGCCCAAAAACAAAAAATCCGGCTCCCGGATTCGACACTCGTCACGTCCGACGCAAATGAGCGCCACCGGTAGCCCATCCTAAAATAATAGAACATCTCCCCGGTGCTCTGTGTTTTTCTAGCTTTTCCACTCGTCCGGAGCGCTTGCCTAAAAAATAAAACGACAAATCGTCAACTCACTTGACGTGCTCGGCGTAAAACTGTCGGTCCCAGGGCTTGAAGAGCGACGACGTGGCATAGAGGCGTTTGCCGTCGAGACTGAGCTGCAGCATCTGCGGCGAGCCGTCTAGTCTGCGTCCTTTCACGTACACCGGTTCCGGCTGCTTCTCTAGTTCCGGATCCTCGAGCACCTCGACTTTGGAGTCGATGAGGATCGATCCTCCCAAGAAGACTTGGCCCACGAGCTTCGGATTGGCTCGGTCGGTTATGTCGTACTGGCGCACATCGCCGTGCAGCCAGTTCGATAAGTACAGGTACTTGTCGTCCAAGCTTATGAGGATTTCGGTTATCATACCTGTGGAAACGTGCGATTATGTTGCTGTGCGCGCGCGATCTGCGCTTGCGTAAGACGTGCTATTTTTGCGAGAACGAGGTTTGCTCGGAATTGCAGATTGTTTATAGAGAGTCATTTATATGGTTTAATCCGATGAATGGGTAATGACAAGTTCAGCTAGCGAGCAATTACCTCGAGAAACAAAACTCACGTCCCTCTAATAAACGGCTGTCACAGCAACGAACCTCAAAATTACGAGATTCCACTCGATCTCATTAAAACGAATGACTCGCGCAAGGACGGAAAACGAAGCGCGTAAATTATAACGATTCTCTATTTACCAGACATGTGAGGAGCCATCCATCCCTGGACCTTCTTGGCGGGCACCTTGATGACTTGATCGGCGGCCCAAGTGCCGTCGTCCTTCTTGTAGAACCTGTAGACGGTCGAGTGGACAGCGCAGCCGACGTAGCCCTCGTTGCTCTTGGGATCGTGAAGGAATCTCACCTCGAGCGGGGTGATGCCGTCTTCGCCGAGGTTGATCACCTGTTGCAACGTTCTGTCCTTCCACGAGTAGACGTTCAGGCTTCTGCCGTAGACCTCTGCTGGAAAACGATGCGCGCTTTAATTTTGTAAAAATTAGTTCATTGTGTGGATTTTGCGTTAAACGTTAACACTATGATATCTCGAGTCTTGGCGGATTCGTATTAGTATACGTTATGGCGGGTGAAATTATTGCTCGTTATAATGTATTATTTTTAGTTAACACCACTTATTGTAGTTAATGAACAACAATGGGCTCGAAAAAATTAAACTTTGCGAGTGCGTAACGCAATGCCAATACTATATTGGTGAAGTTATTTCAAAAAGCTAACGTTATTTTCTTTTTTTGTTTTAGATTATCGCTTGTGCAGCTGCAAGCCAAATCTGGTGCTCTACTACGCTTCCTACGCCAATTGTTACGAGCATCATGATCGCAAAGCTGGAATATAACACACAGAGAGGTGAGTTTGTAAAAAGTCAATAATATACTACGAACCCTCATATGTCGCTGAAAAAACATTAAATCATCCATGATTATTAAAGTGTACTGATCACTGACCAGTCGTATATGAAAGACACTCAAAAGCATTCAAAATATAAAATAGTACAATAAAATAAAATCTTTCCCAGCTTTACCTACGCTCCTGGGATCCTCCGTGGAGAAGCCCCTCTTAAACACGTTCGGCACACCCCACTCGGTGGCGATGAGCGCATCGTGGTACGGCTGGTACCAGAAGTCGTAGCCGAACTTGGCCCTCTTGTCGCCGCGCGTCCAGGTGTCGGTAACCTCGAGGCTCTTGCTGTCGATGCAGAGGAAGTCCCCGTGCGCGTCGCCGCTCGGCTTTCCCAGGGTCGAGATCAGGATTTCACCGGTGGGAGAGCAGTGGGACGTGTGCGGAGTGGCCACTCCATGTTTGTGCATATCCTCCGGTTCCAGGACCTGATCGACGCCGAGAGGGGAATACGTTTTCATATTATGAGTCAACTCTCCGGCGCCGCATCACACGTGTTGCACACGTGGCAAATATATACCGCTATGGTCGCGGCGGTGAGCTAATGCAATCGCGGGTGTGATATTACACATTGGAGCAACAACAACAACTTGATTGGCTTTAATTTCGTTATGTAGATTTACTGATCAGAGGTACGGCTCAGCCAATTACGAGGCGATAAAACGAGGGAAAACCGAAAGTTTCCCGCATCTGTCCCCATAAAAGGTACAATATAACAGAGATCTAATCCCCGAAACGCAGCTATACGAGGCACAATAGAGAGATCCGATACAAGCGGAAGATAAGCGTATACTCGACCTTCTTGATCTTGGGCGACCTCTCGTCGCTGACGTCGACGAAATAGATCCTGTCGGACATGAGGCAGGGCAGCACGAGAGTGTCTCGCTTGCCGGGCTGGCCGTGGCAGCTGCTGCAGATATTCCAGCCGCTGTGGTGGAGCTCGTCGCCTACCTCCCGCATTCTCAGTTTGTGGATTATCTGATCGGAGCAAACGGAGGGCAAACACACGAAATGAGAGAAAAATGAGACATCGCGAGGTGTGCATGCAGCTCGAATACAGGACAAATATGTACGGTACGCAAAGCTGCCCGTTTAACGCCGGGATTAGCGCGATTATGGGGGAAGAGATGGGCCGCGAGGATAAAGCCGTGGGAGAAGATAAGAAAGATAATGGATTAGGAAGGTAGGCGCGAGAGAGGACACATGCTCGAAGTGGCTGTTCAGGAGATGAGGGGCGAGGACGGAAAGCTTGCGAATGATGCTGAGGGAAAGAGAAAGTTGGGTTATAGAATGCGATCTATGGGGGAATAATTGGCTTATATTTTTCAATTCATAGTCCTGGGAGAAATGCGGTACCCGTGGAAAATTTCACAATTATTTTAATATTAAACTTTGGATAAAAATTTATTCAATTTTAAACGCTTTACATTCGAAGTGTTTTGAATCACCACCTTTCGAACACTTAAAAACAGTGTTTCGAAGCAAAATTTCGCTGTTATCAGTTCAAACAGTCACGAGGTGACGAGCTATCGAGGCTTAAAAAACACAAACAAGCCTAAGACGATAAAAGTGTGCGCGGCCTCGTGTCTCGCAGCATCGATCATATACCTATACATACATAGCTCTTTGAAACGCACCTGGCAGTAAGTGGGACTCTCCGGGTCGACATCGACGGTCGCCAGTACATCTGGTTTCTTCGGGTCCGTGTGGATGCAGTTGACGTAGAGAATTTTCTCGCGAGGCCCGCGAAGCATCGCCTCACGCGGACTCGCATAACCCGGGCCGCTGCAGGCCACATTCTCTGCGGGAGAAGAAAAGTTTCTACTCTCTGTATAGTCGCGCGCCGCGCGTTCTATCGATTTTCAGGGGGGATACAAGAAAGCCGCGCTTGTGTATGCCTGCTGTTTGGGAATGTGCATATGCCTTTTCTTTTCTTTTTTTTTTAAATACGAATTTATGAGAATTGCGCAAACTTGCAATATTCGCGATGAAAATATCGATTTGAGCGTAGTGAAAATGTTATGGCGATATCCGCACGCGAGTTGTAAAATCATATTTCGCAGCAACGATCGATTTGAATGCGTATGGATTTACATTACGGGTTATATTCGTACCGAAGCAATAGCGATCGGTGCGTACTTTTTATTCAAAAATGTTTGCCGTTATACGCCGTTTTAAACGGTGAAAAAAAGATACCGTCTAATCGTCGAAGCAATAAACAAAGCTTATCACACGAGTGTCTTGCGATCAAATTATACAACGGCATTTAAAAAAAAAGTTGAAAATAAATAAAGTACGTGCCGCGGATTATTGATTAACCATTCTGGCTTAACGTTATATGAACGGCAAGTGAAGGAAAGACAAAGGATCTATGTGTACAGGGTATTTCGAGAACACCCTATCTCGCGTACCACACCCGTAAAAGCTGGAATGCTACCTGGCGTGTATTGCAACGTTATTTGATATATTAGGTCCAAAAATCTTTACGTAATTATTATTCAGGCTTATTTATACTCATTACACAATTTCGCGTGGCCCTGATATTAATTAAGTTTCATTACCTTTCCTCATCACTATATACGCGGTGTTTGCTAAATTTTCTTACATTAATCAAATAAGTGTTTTTCGAGTGAAAGTAAACTAAATAAACCGCACTTCCGTGTGCTGCGGTCGTGTCTAAAAACTATAGACAGCTGAAAAAAATCTGTATTACGCGATCTATAAATATTACAAGCTGAATCAAATCATCATAGGATTATGGTAATTATTTTCGCGTATGCATAATGGAAATAAAACTTATCACGCGCTACACGTACAGTAACAACGGCAAGAGCGATCACTCGCTAATCTAAGCGCACTGTAATTTCCTCGTGTTTTATCAATCGATCTATATAATAGCTGTATTAGTTGCAGTTTGTTTTCGTAATTGATAATTAGAGCAGCGCGGTCTATTAGACTGACGTCTATTAGACTGACGTCTATTATATTGATTTATCTTTCTGACGATCGCTACACGTTACAATTCTAGTGCTCTGGACGAAAAATACAACTCCAATTTATAAATAACGCAGAAAAATCTCAGCGCAGCCGTGCGTTGCACATTTTAATTGAGCATATTTAGCAATGCGCGCACTTATTTATACCAGGCGTCATAGCGCAACGTGCACATTTATATACGTAAAAACTCTTTCGGCGGCGAGCATTCTAATCTCTGAAAGTATATACAAGCAAATATATATTGGCTCTCTGCGTGAATCAAAGAATATACATACTGATCGGCGTCGATTCCAGAAAGTAGTCTCGATTTCCGACTCGCGGAGAAAAAAAGACGTCTACTCATCAAGTACCGCAAAATCCACTCATTAATCCCGGCGGCGGCGAGAGATAATTCCTCATCGGAATTGCACGTTCTCGTCTGATTTTGCACACTCCAATCGGCGCACTCGCGCTCGCTCGCTCAGACTCTTACGCAAAACCCGTATACGTCTATACGCGCAAAAAACCGCACACGCGTCTCTCATAAGTAGGCAAAAAAATATCACCGCTCAATCTACTGTGCAAACATTCCCGCGACACACGCGCTCGCGCAGGACGTTAATGAGTTTCCCGAGTATGTATACCTGCATCCATATGCATCGTCGCGCGCGCACGGCTATCTCGCGAATCGATCTTGGCCGCGGACGCAATCGAGGGATCATATGCGTGAGGCTTACGTGTACGCTAGTTCGGACGAGAAAATTTACTTACTTTCGCTAGACTCGCACATCTCGAAGCTCGGCGCGTAGGTTTTCAGCTACTGAGTAGACGACCAGCTGCTGTACGTGTACGTACCAATGCGGACAGTGGTCTCGAGCGAACTGCCGAGACCTGCGAACCGGCTCGTAGTTTGCGCTGTTTCGCTCTTGTCTGATGATACGGTCATACCACTACCACTTCATACGCTCCGCGCTGCTACGTGCGCGCTTTCTGCCATTGACCTTGCTACAGACCTGTACTTACCGCGAATCTCTGGATCAGTGTATCGTGTGCTTAATTTTAGTGGAAGGATAGAAAACCAGCCTTCTCATTCTCGAGATTTTTCTACGAGGAAATTTCGATTGGACGGCGCTTTTCTCTTGGATTTATCGTTGGCACTAGTCGAAAACAGCAATCAATACCGATAACCACACGTGATGTTGTTTAGTTGAAAGTCGACTTATCCGCGGTGTTTACTTCTTTATTTTTATACTCGATAAAATAAATTTAATACAGCTGGTTTAAGAAAAAACTTCGGAGTAATATTGTACATTACGTGATTCATATTTATTCTTCATAATATATCGTACACAGCTGTGATAACTTACACAAGAGATCTAATGGTTTTGTTTACTATTGACAGCCTAAGTGAGGTGCGTGACTGGCACAGAGAGTATACTATCTACGTTGGAAGTGTGCAATTATACATTTTCGATGACAACAGTCGGAATTCGGAAAGTGGTATCGTGTAACGGTGATACTTTACAATTATCTTAGCTTCGATACGCAAACAATAATTAAACTCGTTATACATAGTCATTTTCATTAAAAATATTCAAGTTGTGCCCTCGTGATTTCTACGTCCATTCATCTGCGCGGCGAACAGTTAATATATACGAATAGATAGAATTTTGGCCCTCTTCGAGATTCGTTTCAATTTTCACATTATACATAAATATTATTCATTCTTTTCCGTTCGCTTCTTATGACTCGCCTCCGAACCGAGGATATCTCTTCTCTCTTTCAGAGTTTCGCCGTGATTGTCTCATTTTATCTCTTATCACTTACCGTTCTTGTTGAAGAATCTTTTCGCGTAGCCTTTTACAATCTTTTTTGTTAGTGAAAAAATAAATGCTTTTATGATTATTTGAGTACATTTTGCATTTTTCACGCCGATTTTTTTCAATTTACAATATTCATCATTCTTCAGTGATTTGCTCTTTTGCGCGAGGTTACAGTGACATTTCAATTTCCTCGCTCGCTTTGCATACACTGATATTGTTCCCCTGCGTTGATACATTTTTCGACAGTTTCTTAAGCCGAGATCTTGTACTGTTGTTTTTAATAATTTTCATACAACTTATCTATACAAAGGTAGATTCTCATTAACGAAGAAGATCAGATAGGTTCTATAAATTCATTTAACAGATAGATGTTTTTTTACTAGTATAAAGTAATAGTATAAAGTGGTCAGTGGTATAATATCACATTTAGATCCATAACAAAGTAGTTATACAATCTTAGTAGAATTTCAAATCAGTTCAGGCCTATTTTAACGCCCTAATTATCAAAAAAATTTTACAATGACACTGTAAAATTTTTAGTGATTCGGGCAATCGTGAGTTCAGCATGGTCACTACTTTCATACAGTGGATTTATACAAGTACTTATATAAAATTTGGCACGTGAATTGGTTATACACTAAGTAAAACGCGTAAAAAATGTCAGTGCTCCAACTGATTGATTAATCATAGGAATCAATTCTTTCAGCATCATAATACTACAGCACCTCATATGTGTATAGAAACTTGAACTAAACGTCTTTCTCGTTTATGTAGATCAGTCACTAAAAGGGTATAAGTAGTGTACAAAGGACATTTTACTATAAGAAGGTAGAGTTTTGTATAGACAAATAGACATGAGTTCAAAAGTAATTATAAGTTAAAAAATGTTAGCACCATTTAGGATGTATACGTATGTGTAAAATTCCTTATAAATTTTGTAAAAAACATTTCTGAACAATGTACGATTTATAAAAAGTATAAGTTTGTACTGTAGATAGGAAAAAGTAATCGTAAAAATCATTATGAATATATACGGTTTTTTAATAAATGTATGATTCCGACCAGTCAAAACTACGTGCTGTGCATTCACTAGGTAATCTAGTTCAACAATTCCTTAGTCCTAAATGCTACCAATGTCTGTTTGGATACATAGCACCGACTGTATTCGACCCCTTTTAAATCAATGACTCCACGTAGAAAACAATTAAAACAACTATCTTCGCAGAGTCGACCTACTAATTTACCTCGTGCTATTTTTTTCACACGCTCACTATGACTATGATAAAAGAACGGAAAATCGCGTACTGACACAGAAGTCGACGATCTCTAAATCACAAAATCCTCCACTCATCGGCCTCTCGAAAGCCGGTCACGTGCTCATACCCCTGTTGATCCTCTTCTCTCCAGCTCTAGCCGCGACGCCGGCAGTCTTGCTCCTCTCGGCCTTCTCGACGTTTCCCGCCAGCGTCTCCTGCTGCTGGTTCTTTTCTCTCAAAAGAGCGCAAGCCAGTAGATTCTGTCTTCTGACGGCCGTCAATTGTCCCAGCCTGAGCTTAGCCGCGGCGGCTCGCGCAGCTATGTCATCCAGGCCGGCCTCGATTCGGTCCAAACCTTCGCTCACGTTTGCCAGAACCTCGACGATGAGGTTGTTCCGGGCGCGATGGGTCTCCTCGAAGGCAGCCAGACGTCGTCGAGCCATAGCGCACAGGAGGACTAGGGCTGCTGCGAGACTCAACGCCAACAGGCCCTTCTGCACCAGCAGCGACGTCGACGAAGACATGATGTGGATGACGAGAACGAAGATGTTGCCGGACAGGACTGACGGATCATCGCACGATTGGTCGAAATTTTATCTTTTATCTCTTCAGATCATTATATTCGTTCGTCTATAGGAATTATACACCGTCGGATCATTCGGCGATTGTTATTGTTTTATTTTATTGCTTTTTAATATACACGGAGTCGATTGAAACTTTGCCTTACTTCTGTGAGAATTTTGAACAAATCCGTCGAGAATAATGCGCTGCGTTGCGATTCACTGGGTTCGCTCGAAATCCAATATTTGTAAAGCTCTTGGAGTTAAATTTAGAAATTTTAAAGTTCCTCATAAACTACACAGTCGGAGGCCTCCGCTCGGAACACTTCAAGTATTTAAAGCACTATTTATAAGACTACCTTTTATCCGTCTTTTATTAATATCACACTGTTAGAACTACTTTAGAATTTATCTCCGCACATCTCACGAATTACATTAGAGTTTGTAATCAGTTTCAAAAGGCTTCGTAAAACTTTACTTAGTTCTACTAAAAGAAATCAGGTCGATAACGAGAATGTTATGCACCGTATATTATACCTTTATATATTCCAAATATCAAACTCGATCACACACTGTATGTTATTGAACTAATCGATCAAATTAACACCCAACAATGAAGGACTACACATCGCCACACATACTTTGACAGCACAATCCTTTAACCCTACTAAATTCGATCACCTATAACTTCGGTATAAAAGAGGCCGAACAGTCGTATCAAAATATACCCTTTCTCCGCAACGCACGACAGTTATATTTCGAATCAATTCATCTGTCAACAGGCTGAGCTTTTTCGCGGCACACTTTCGAGTCCAGCTCTCGCGGGATGATTCAGCAGCGTCTGTCACTTTGTGCGTTGACGAACGACGGCTCTGCTCCGCTTTCGTCTATTATTACGCGGCCAGCAGTGTGTGGCGTGGGACGTGCGAGCAACAGTTTGCAGCATTATCTTCTTTCCACGGCTCCTTTCTCTGTCCGCGCGTTACCGGCGCGGACCTCGAGATTCGCTGCTGCTGCTGGAGATCGCAATCCGAACGTTGGCTCATTTCGATGCTCGTCGCAGTGGCTGACGTTGCTCGGCTACAGCTGCTGATACGGCCGGAAAGAGAAAAGAGATTTTGCGATGAGTATTTCTGGACTCGATGGGCTATTGGGCTGGTTCGGGGAAAGCGCGAGCGTGCGGTATTAATGGAATATGAAGGCTATACGGAGTATTGGATCGCGTAATTGAATTGCCGAGCATTGAGCTAGCTGCATTCCGAGGACGGGATTTCGATATCGGCTATGCGTGGTGCAACAAATTAAAATTTACTTTTTTTTTCATAAGTGGAGGAATCTTCTATTAACCCGACTTTCGAGCGGTCGTACGCAGTTGTGTTTGCCTCGGCTCGTGTTACGATGCGCGTGCAGCGGAGGTGAATTACGAGACAGATGGTTGATAGACAGTGTTAAATTCAGCTCTCTCTCTCTCTCTCTCTCTCTCTCTCTCTCTCTCTCTCTCTCTCTCTCTCTCTCTATTTTATTATACCGTTATGGAAGCGTCCTTCTCCTTTCACCTGGCTCTTTTTCCCCGAACGTTGCAACAAAAACACAGAGCGCGCACGATCCATTCATCCCTCTTCAAAACAAAACCGTTCTATTTCACCAGTGCAAGGCGAACAAAAGCCAGTGTACAGCTATTGACACATCAGCCGAAAATATCCGTCCTCCTCCGACGCGCATGTATTATTAATCGCTTTCTCGCCTCGCACCAACGCAACGCGCCATGGCCTGCGGATATCGGGTAACGCCACCCCTCTCTCTCTCGAAGGATCAAAATTCCAAGGAAGACATAGCGCTGCTCACCTGCAGTCGATCCGACGCAGCCTCCCTCAGAGTTCACCATCTCGACATGACTGCGTGTGTGGGTGTGAGTACGCAGCGAGACGAGGAGCAAAGCGAGGAAATCCTGCGGGGACGCGAAACTTGTTGCGGAGAGCGTTGCTGCAAGCTCGAGGGACAAGTGCAGACTGCACGCGCGAGCCGTGTTGTGCCGCCGCTGCCGCCGCTGCGCGATTCTCTCTGCGCGCGAGATCAGCAGCGGCCTACTGCGATTCTTCCACGTGTTATAGGCGCGGTCGAGCCCAACGCCAGCAGCAGCCCTCTGTACAGGCTCGTGGAAGGATAAGCCGGGGTGGACTACTGCGAGCGTCTTCTGCTCAGGGGCTGCTTTGCCCGAGGGCGGTGCGTTTACGAGGAAAGCTCTCGGCTTACGGTCACTCGTTAAATTCGGACCGATGCGAGAAGGAATTGCGAAAGGGGTAATTGGCCAATATCAGATATTCGTGTCCACGCGACGGCCTACACGCAAGAATCGATCACCGTGTCTCTCGCTCGTACTATATTATCAATGCGTAGTTCGCGCTGCAAGAGACAGCATCGAGGGCGACAGTGATGAATTGATTAAAACGGCTCTCGCAGTCGAGGCATGCGCGCGTACAGAGTCGTTTAATTATCTAGTAAATTGCACAATCAGCCCGTAGAATACCGTAGGTAAATTACTCCAACTCCTGCAGCTCTCTAGCTGTATCTCGAAATCCTGCTGCGCCTGCGTAAGGTCTGATCGATAACGCGTTCGCGCGCAGCTGCTGCGTATATGCTGCTCTTTTCTCTCTATTTTCGTGTGTCGGTTCGTACGTATGTATGAGCGTGAGTGTACGTCGAGTGAGATTGTGCTGGTGCGCGCGAATGTAGGTTGCTCTCCGAATCCACTGTGGGGGTGATGAGGAGCTTCGCGGATGGCTGATTTATGCGAGACTTCGGATCTGACGCGAGAATTGAGATGCATGAGAGGGAGAGACGAGTGGATTGCGGAATATTTTCGCGTGCTGTTTACCTGAAATAACAACTTGGATATTTCTGTGTTTTCCAACTAGAGTATATTGAGCTAAATAAAGATTAATAATTAACATTATGAAGAAGCCTCTGCTGTCTCCGTGTTCGACGTTTTGTTTGTGAAAGTATCGGTTGACAGTTCTATGGAGAAATCCTTTGGCGGTAAATATCTAAAAAGACAATCCGAGTTATTATGAAATCGAAATAAATCATCGCTGAAAAATCAAGTCGTCAAAGCAAAATCACGGACCCACGAATAACCGGCGAAACGTAATCGGGATTGATCTTGCTCATCTTGTCCGTTTCCCCGGTCAGGTAACTAACGGCACTCGCCACAACGACGGTAATAACACTGCCAATGAGCGTGAAGTATAATATAGCAATTTGAAAGAGCAGCATGGGCTCTTCCTCTGGTTCGAGGGGCGGCAGGGTGGTCGCCTCATGCTGGGACACTGTCTCATTCAGAGGATAGGGACAATGCTCGACGGAGGTAGGCAGACTAGAGTTGCGAATACGCTTGTGGGCCACGTTCCATTGGGTGCCACCTACGAGCCAGCACATGGCTATGAGGGAGACACAGGCGCCGCTGATGGCACCTCTCCTGCCGACCCACGGACACAACATACCCAGGATGAAGAGTCCCAAGAGCGGACCCTCGGTGGCACTGTTCAAACCGTACGCTAGCTCGAACACTGTGCCCAGGCGCTCGATTATGAAGATCAGGCCGATCGTGACCAGGCCCATGCTTGCGGACATTACCTGGAATTTTTTAATTTTTAATTCTTGTGTATAAGCAGGTTTCGGGAGAATGAGATGTTAATGTGTTTGCTTTACGATGCGCGATACGCTTTTCCGAGGGCGAGTCAATGTGGGCGGCGTTTTCAAAAAGAAATTACGTCTTTATCCTGCGGGATTCTGGCTTTTCTTTAGCGGGGGAAAGCAGCTTACGGAGTAATCCCTTTTTACGCTGACGAGACACTAAGTCTGTGTGGTTTACCTCAGCGGCATACTGAAAAGCTCCTTTTTAGGAATCACGGGCACAAAATGAATTACATTATCGTTTATAATTAGTTAATCGTGAAAATTAATACTGGATTTGTTATAACCCTGGTAGAAACAGTATCCAAGTTATTTGGAAGTTCCGAGGTTGTCAATCTCAGAACTTGGTAGTTTTCTTTGTCAGTTTTTGTTACAAGATATAACGCTTTTAAATGTTTTTGTCGCAATAATACGACAGAGGTGCACGTGGTTAATGGCAATTCAAGGTTAGAATTGGAAAAGCATTACTAGCAGGCTTGTATTCAAGTTTTTTTTAATTTTTTTTTTTTTAATAAGTATATAGAATAATGATTTGCATTCGAAAAATCTTCCGAAAAATTTCGAGCGACCGGGGACTCGAACCCGAGCCCTGCGCAAGGATAGTCGCGCACCTTAGCCAACCGAGCCAAGTAAACGTTGTCATTTGACCAACTATCTTGGGCATTACTTTTCAAAAACAGCTCGATCTAAGAACTGCCAAAGAACTAGGATAAAAAGCGTTACATCTTGTAACAAGAACTGACAAAGAAAACTACCAAGTTCTTAGCTTTTTCACCATTTTAAATCGGCCAATTTCTATCAGGGAAATAGTGATATGAAAATTTACTCAAACCTTCATAATGTTGGCGGCTCTAGCATCTTTCTCTGGTCCATCAGCAATCAAGCGATCGATAAAGTTCTCGTAAATAGTTCCAGAAAGCGTATTTAGACTGGCGCTCATGGTGGATAAAGCAGAGCTCACGAGGCCAGCAAGGAATATACCCGGGAGGCCGAAAACATGCCCGGCAATGTCCATTACGTAGTACGGCAGAGTCTGGTCGCTTTGTTTCACTAACTTTAATTATAAATTTGGTCAATGAGACGTAAATAATTGTTATAATCTTATTTAAAAAACCATGTATACCTGTGCTTTATAGGGGTCACAATTATGATAGCGGGCGTACATTATTATTCCAACATAGACGCACGCAACTTGTAATGTGGCCCAACCAAACGACGTCAGTATTATAGCTCTAAATCAAATTAATAAGGTAGTAATTTTTCATCTAACAATCGACATGGGGTATTTTAATTTAGTGTGGAAATTACTTTCTTACGTCGGACTCCTTTTCAATAGCTAAATATCTCTGAATGTATTTTTGTCCCAAGCCGAATCGACTCAGCATCGTAAATGTCATGCCAATGGACATTGCCCAGAATGTATTTCTATCGAAAGGACTTGGGTTGAAGCTAGAACGTGATAATGAGAAAAATAAAGCGAAAACAATGATTTTTAAGATTCAAGTTAAAATACAAAATTGAAATGGCAACTTACTCGAAAAATTTTATTCGCCCCCCTTTTTCGGCTATTTTCCATGCTTCTTCTATACCACCTACTGCAATTACACCCAGTACTAAGATAGTGGCTAAGCCGCTGACTGTAAAAATGAACTGCAACGTATCAGTCCACACGACTGCTTTGACACCACCCTAAAATAAAGTTATTTGATAAATAGCATTTCCATAGCTTGCACGTTTTATATTTGGCTTTGTAAAAAATTTTTGGCGCTTACCAAGGTCGTATAAGTGATGCATATAATGCACAAAAATGGTGTTATTAGGTGCATATCGAAACCAGTAACTTGCGAAAATGCAAGCGCAGGTGTATAGATAACGATGGGAATGTACACCAGTAAAGAAATAGTATAAAGAGCAGCAGCAAACGTTCTGACGGTTTTGGAAAATCTCAATTCTAGATACTCGTGGCAACTGCAGACCTGCAGCTGATGAAAAACCGGCATCGTGACATAGGCAGAAGTCATGCCTATCAAGAGGGCTGCAATTGTCGCCACAAAGTATTGGCTGCCATGCAAATAGACTTCGGTCGGCACACCCAAAAATGTGATTCCTGATAAAAAACTTGTGAAAAAACGCTTAAATAATCAAGACAATTTTTCTTTTAGATTCATCAAGAATGAATGGAAATTTTGATTAATCTTGCCAGCAAACAGCTCGCTCATTTATTAATCTTTATTTTCAAAATTCTTACAACAGAATCGTAGGATTTCAAGCTACCTATTGCACTGATAAGGATATGTAGAGCATACTGTTATTTACGATAATTTTTAAAATAAAAATCCTGAATTCTTGCAATTTTCACTAATTGAAGAAATTTAAAAAAATCAGATTTTTATTTAAAGAATCGTCATTTAATATGCGCTATAGGAATGCTAAATTTAAGTACTCACCTTGCCAGAATACTGATTGCAACGGGAATATAATGCATGTGTTTACCGCCGTATAGATATTCGGAAGTACTATTTTGTTTACTGAATATAGCAAAGTAAAGTCCAATCAAAAGGCTAACTCCAAGCAATATGCCAAACAAACAGTAATCCGACCAACCAAAAATTAACTGCCTCATTTCTACGGTAGGAGCCAAAGTTGTCATAACAGCCTTCATTTTGAAGACAATTTTTAAATTAAAGAGCTTCAAAAATGTTCGTTTTCAATCACAGAACTGACACTATTTGTAAAGACGTGCAAAAGTGAGAAACTGAAATGTCAATGTCGACGGCAGCAATGCTCATTAGCTCCTATGCAGTGATAAGACTATTTATAAAGTCCATAAAATTGGATTACATAAACAAACAAAAGAATTGCGAATCAGACGCAAAATTCGATCTTCATGTTCCGTAATTTCTTAAGCTGTGCTTTCAAGTGTTTTTAACACAACACGTAAAATTTTGTTTAAGTATTTCGATTTTTCTATCTCAGAGATAAGTTTTCGAAATACTTATCTAGCAATGATACTGATCACCACAGAAAATAAGTTATCCCGCTAAAGAGATAGTTGAAAAAGTACTTATTGACAAGAGGCTAACTGGGAAAAGGATTGCAGCTATGTGAAGAAATACTATTTTCATTACTGACAAATAAAAATAGTAAGTATAACAAAATTTTGAACACGCAAACTTAATTTCTAGAATGTGTTAAATAAATATTATTTAATTTTCGTTTTAATACTGATTTAACAAATACAACGCTTATGTGAATTATTTGTGAATTTCTATCTTGATTATTTTTGGTTGTTTTCTTGTTGTATTTCCTTTAGAGACACCTCCACATACTGCTTTTTCGGTAAGAACCTATAAATTATTCACATGAAAATTGGAATCTTATTCAGGTATATACATATACAATATAAACTGGTCTCAAAATGTATCACTCTTTTATAGAAAAACATTTCCATGCAAAATGCTGTTTTATAATAAACGATTAACTGTACTGCATACCTTCTTAAAAATGGCGCAATGTGCCTGGGATCAACTTTCGATGAATCAGACTCACTAATAATAAGACTAATGATAGATCCGACGATCACAGTAGTAAGTGTTCCCGTCAATATGAGGTAAAGAAATGATAACTTGAAGATTAACATTGGCTCGTCCTCAGGTGATAAAGGAGATGGTGTCGTACTTTGAAGTAATGTGTTGTTTAGCGGAAAGGGACAATTTTCAATAGAGGTGGGTAGATGAGCCTGCTGTATGCGCTTGTTGTAGATGTGCCACTGAGTGCCTCCGACAATCCAAGACATGACTGCGATAGAGCTACACCCGCCAGAAATCGCGCCTTTTTTGCCGACCCATGGCATAAACATACCGAGAATAAAAAGTCCAAGGAGTGGACCATCAACGACTGTACTCAAACTATTAGCCATTTCAAAAATAGTACCAAGATGCTCGATTACGAAAATCATAGCAATTGTAATCAGGCCAATGATGAATGACGTGACCTGTAAATCAAATTAAATAGAAATTTTCTGATTCACTGTGCTTGCGATCACATGTATTTCATTTACCTACCTTCATAATATTAGCTGATTTAGCATCTTTCCTGGGACTTTCCTGAATCCATTGATCGATAAAATCTTCATAAATGATTCCTGAAAGAGAGTTAAGACTAGCACTCATTGTCGATAATGCTGAGCTGACGAGACCAGCGAGAAAAACTCCAGATAAACCTGGAATATTTTTAGCGACGTCCATTACATAATATGGCAAGGTTTGATCGTCACGATTGACCAACTAAAAATAATTTTTTTTTAATTATATGATGCGGAAAGCGTATAAATATTTTGCATTAAGTCAAAAAATTTTACCTTAGCAGTTAAAGGATCACAGTCATGATATTTAGAATATACTATTAAACCCGTCACAACGCAGCAGAGTTGTAATGATACCCATCCGCATCCCATAAAAAATACAGCTCTAAAATAACGTTGAAATCAATATACTTTATACATGAGTTAATACATGAAACGAAAGGCATAAATACTTTTTAATGTCAGCTTCTTTTTCAATGGATAAAAATCTTTGAACAAACTTTTGCCCTATGGTAAAACGACTAATATTACCAAAGAATGTACCAATCGTCATACTCCAAAACGTGGTTCGTATAAATGGGCTCGGATTCATACTGTAAAAAAGAGCAATCCAAAATGACTTCAATCATAAGTTACAGCACCCACGCATAGAATAAGTTAAAATTGTATATTTACTCAAAAATGTCTAGTCTTCCACCTTCTTTTGAAATTCTCCAAACTTCTGAAAAACCACCTACAGCCATCACGCCCATCGTCAAAACAGTAAACAAACCTCCGATAGTGAAAAATAATTGGATTGTATCAGTCCAAACAACTGCTTTGACTCCGCCCTTTTATGATTGTATACATTAAAAATATAACACACTTTTTAAGTATAATAGTAACATCATTATATTTGAATTCAATTTTTACCATGGTTGTATACGTTATGCAAACAAGGCTGAAGATTGGTGTTATCACGTGAACGCTATATCCTGTAACTTGAGAAAAAGCTAGTGCCGGGACGTAAATTACTATCGGTATATATAACATCAGTGATATGACGTAGAGAAACGATGCCAATGATCGAATATTCTTCGAAAATCGTAGTTCCAAATACTCATAACTACTAGCAACTTGAAGATCGTAAAATATCGGCATAAAAATATATGCTGTAACAGTACAGCAAATAATGGCTGGTATTCCAGTCAGGGAATAGTATGCACCATGAAAATAAACTTCTGTAGGGATTCCAAGAAAGGTTATACCCGATAATAAGCTGTATCAATTTAATATATCATTATTCAATTTATTATTCAGCAATCAGAAATAGTAATTTGAAATTGTTATAAATAATTAACAGTGCTCACCTTGCGAGCATACTCATGGCGACAGGTAAGTATGACATCGTTTTACCACCAAATAGATACTCTTTTGCACTGTCTTGTTTACTAAAGAATCCAAAATAAATACCAATGAGCAAACTGACACCAAGCAAACCAACAAACAACACATAATCGGTCCATCCAAATGTTAATTGTTTGATGCCATAGGTAAAACTTGATTCTGTAGTAAAAGTGTCCATTTTCTTGACGAATAATGAGATCGACGCGTGAAAAAATGAATGTAGATGCAGTCAGCAGGCGATGAACAGATACAATGATTGTTCAAAGCCGTACATGAGCTCCTTTAGATAGGAATGTTTATTTGGTGATAATAAAATAAAAAATCACTGATAGTAAACACGTTGAACTCAATCAGCCAAATTTATTATTAATCACTCAAATTATCTATAAATCATAAGTGCAGCTCTTTTATACTCTCTCACGAGTTTTTTTATCTGTAATAGAATATATTTCGAATTTAATTTAAATTTCACTGAGTTTTATAACGATGTACACTTTTCTAATCAATTTTTTATACTGAAGCCTGTAACTGAATTATATTTTAAAAGTACATGCATTTTTATAATTTATGCTGCTATGAACATTTCTTATCAAAAAGTATATAATCTAATGATTATAGCATCTTCCGTAGTACTGTAAGAAAAAAAATAAAATATGCAAAAACGGATGTCTTACGAATGCGAATTGACGTCATTATTTCTATGTTCATAAATATAAATAGAAAAATAGATAGTAGAAAATTACTACTTTGTTAAGCAATCGTATGTTATACGTATGGATCTTGAACAGCTATAACTAGTCGAAATTAACACTTCATCCCAACCAGCGCAACAGTAGTCAAGTCCTATTTATTTATATTCGGTGTATTATTATTAAACATTGTTTTAATACGTTTTATAAATAAATCGTAATTATTCTAATACATATGAGATCAAATGAATAGTGGTTTACAAACAATAGGTATAGCTATTGCATTTTTGAAATTGAATTTCACGATGCAATATTTTTAGTGTCATTATTACTATGTATATCCTTGAGAGGTACTTCAGTGTACTTCTTTTTCGGTAGGAACCTAAAATACCGTAATAATTGGTTTACTACTTGACAGTATAAATTCGTATGAATTTATTATTATTAATATCCAAAAGATTACAAACCTGTGAAGAAGAGGTGATATATAGTCAGGATTCACACTTGCAGGATCCATCTCTTTTGCAAAATAACTTGTGACTACTCCGACAATTATTCCAAATAAACTTCCTGTCAACGTAAAATACAATACTGAAATCCGGAAAAGAAAAAATGGCTCATCTTCCGGATTTAGAGGTGGACGATATGTTGTTGTACTGATAGTGTGATTCAATTCATAAGGACAACCTTCCGTAGACGTCGGAAGATGTGGAAAGTGCAATCTCTTGTTAATCAAGTGCCACTGTGAAACACCAACCTGCCATAGTGAGAATATCAAAGAACTGTAACCTCCCACTAAAGCACCCTTCTTGCCAACCCATGGCATCAGCATTCCCAACACGAAAAGACACAAAATTGGCGAATCGAGTATACTTCCGATGGTGAAAATCATATTGTATATTGTTCCCAATTGTTCCATCACAAAGACTAATCCAATCGCCATTATGCCGACGATGATAACACAGACCTGTTGATATTCGAATTTTATGACGTGTATATGATTTTCAGTATTCCATATCTGTAATAGATTTCAAACCTTCATGATATTAGCAGCCCTGGCTTCTTGCTTTGGACTTTCGGGCAGCCAGTTTTTGATAAAGTCATCGTAGATCATGCCAGCAAGGGTGTTTAAGCAAGCACTCATAGTTGACAGCGAAGAACTGACAAGTCCAGCTAAGAAAATGCCTGGAAGACCTGGTATAAATCCTGCTACATCCATGACGAAGTATATAACATTTTGATCACTTCTCTCTACAAGCTGTACAAAATTTATATAGCAGTTAGGATATAGTCTTGCGATTCATGTGGTTCTGCATGTAAATTCTTACGTTAGCCTTGAAGGGATCGCAATCGTGATATTTCGCGTATATTGTCAGTCCAATCAATGAGCATAACAGCATTATGACTATCCAGCCAAAAATCATTATCCAAATTGCTCTAAAAGAATAAAAGTTCATTAGTATTAGAATGCCTTACAATACAAGAATCTACAACCATAAAGATATAGACAATGGCATGATAATGACTTTTTAGCTTCTCCAATAGTGCGCACGGATAAAAATTTCTGGACAAACTTCTGTCCAACGCTGAACCGACTGACACAGGACGTAATCAAACCTACTTGAATCGCCCAAAATGTATTTCTTTTGTACATATTCGGAGACATACTAAAATAAAAGAGAAATTTTAATAAGTTACTTGAGAATGATTCTTTTTTCTAGCAATAATGAGATAATAATTTGTATACTCGAAAGCGTGCGTTCGACCTCCTTCACTTGCGATTCGCCATACTTCTGAAACTCCGCTAACCGAGCTCAATCCAATGCCAAGAATTGCAAATACACCAATTAAAGTGAAAATGAATTGGAAAGTATCTGTCCATATTACTGCTTTTACGCCACCCTATAATGAAAATAATATTCGTTGATTACACGATGTTTCAATAGTTGAAAGATTGATCATTCATTCATCAAATTATTTATCGTACGTACCATACTCGTGTACGTTATGCATATAATCGTTAAAATGGGTGTGATTGCGTGAACACTGTATCCGGTAACTTGAGAAAAAGCCAGAGCAGGCACATATATTATAATCGAAGTTAATGCTAATAAACCAATGAGATAGGTCATTGATGACAATTTCCGAACGTCTTTGGAAAAACGCAGTTCTAGATACTCGTTAGTGCATGAAAGCTGAAGTTTGAAAAAAATTGGCAAAAAGACATATATGGTTATTATGCCGGTAATGAGTGCGCCAATAAATGCAGTTGTATAAGATGTTCCATACAGATAAATTTCTGCCGGTAATCCTAAAAATGTGATTCCCGATAAAAAGCTGAAAAATAGGTATGACATAAACTTGCGAAACGGTGATTTATCGTAAAAAACGCGTGCATTAATCATATTTACCTGGACAATAAACTAACTGCTACGGGAAAATATCCCATCTTTTTACCTCCATATAAGTATTCGTTTGTTGTATCTTGTTTACTAAAGAAACCAAAATACACACCAATCACCAAACTAATGCCTAGTAAGATTCCGAATACGACATAATCTGTCCAATGAAAAGTAAGTTCTAACATTTTTGAAACTTTTGTTAAATTAAGTTAAATAATCAAACAAATTTGTCTGGTATTTTCATTACATTGAATAATCACTGATGTACATGATTTGAAAGTCTGATTCTCAATGATCGGGAGTCTTGAGTGTACAAAAGATATGAAATAATCTCTTGATTATAAGATAGGTAATATCAATTCAACACGTGTCAGTTAAATTTTTTATATGAAAAAATACTAAATGTATTTGCATTTCAAACGTAAGATCGGTATTTTTACTGCATTCATAAGACTGCAAGAGTATGATATGCATTTTTAATAAAGAAGTAAGATATAACAGGGGATGCTAATACACATCATTTTCTATTCAAATTTTCGATTTCACTAATTAAATTGTATGCATGAGATGTTTTGTATTAAATTTCCATTGATGAATTTAATTGATAGTTTTATATACAATTTTTCATAAAGTTTTACTACATGCGTCTGCACAAGAAAATAAATAAAAATACAATGACGTTAGGTGCCGGAAGCTCTCTTACATTTACATCGTCTTAACTTTTAACTTAACCTTTATTGCCATCAGATTAAAGTGTGTTAAATTATCACATTTAACTTTTATTGAGGTATAAATCAGCGATTGCATTGTCACATATACCAAGACCGACGATAAACTCTAGTAGCAAAATCCCCTCCTTCGTTTGCCATACGTGCTCTGGCGTTTCAGCTAAGATGTGACACGAACACAGCCAATGTAAGTATCTCGAATCTCAAGGCACATATGTTAAAAGACCCTCTTTATTTGATTTATTCCATATCCCTTTCACGCATTCTCACATTTTTCACTTCCTATAGTACATAGTTTGTGGCGTTATAACAAGGGACGTTAAAATGCTACTTCAAGGAGGAGTTTCTCAACAACAACAGATATACGTTTATTTAGAAAAATACTTTAATTAGAGCATGGTTAGTATTACACAAGATTGTTGATTAGACGGATTTATCAGTCTTATATATAAGAAATTCTCTACGATATGTATGCACCTGGTGCACAACTTGAATTGAGTTTCGAAATCGTTCGCGTTTTAATCGTTTCGAAATTAATGATTTTTAAAATCATAACCGCGTGATCGTAGCGGTTTGAGAAAGCATCTTTTTGGAATCCATCATCTGCATTTCTTTCTCGGTTATTTTGTCACCGGAAATTTCTTTCAGCGGCACTTCCGCATACTTCTTTTTCGGGAGAAATCTGCAAGGCAAAACGTATAATTAGATTTGTGCAGACGATGAGTGATTAAAAAAGTTTCCACTGCAAATTCGCATATCCAATAATAATCCATGAATATTTTAATAATGCATGAACGACATCCACTGCAGTGTATATCTGAAGTATTCAATTAGCAACAAATATGAATATTGCAATATGGGGTCGATAAGAAGTAATCGTAATTAAATCTGTACAGTGGACACTCGGTATTTCTTAAAAAGCGTACAAGTGAAAGGCTTCTGTATATAGCTGTATTATGACAATACGAGTACCTCCTCATGAACGGCGTTATATGCTCGGAATCGACTTTGTCCGTATCGACCTCGCCTATGATAAAGCTGGTGGCAATGCCCGCGACAACAGTTATCAGCGTGCCGATTAGATTGAAGTGTATCATAGATATTCGGAAGAGGAAAAATGGCTCCTCGTCTTGACCAGTATCCTCGACTATGTTGATCGTCGCGTTCCCCGGAACGATCGAAGCCGGGCATGACTCGACGGAGGTGGGCAGGCCGACGCGCTTCACGCGCTTATTGTAGACGTTCCACTGGTTGCCAATGACGAGCCAGTGCATGAGTGCCAGGCCGACGAGGCAGCCGTACATGGCTCCTTTACGGCCCACCCAGGGGATCATCATGCCCATGACAAAGAGGCCCAGGAGCGGGCCCTCGACCACGCTCCTGATGCTCAGCGAGATCTCGAAGACCGTGCCCAGGTGCTGCACCACGAAGGTCATGCCCATGCCGAGCAGGCCGACGATCACGGCGATTATCTGCAGTCAGGAATGTTTGTTATCAGATCGGAGCTGCAGATTTTGTTCGACTACTTTAAATCAATTTTTATAATCAAATTGTCAAATCATCTCCTGCCTTGAAATTCGACCAACTTTTATTCGTTTCGTCATTGATGCAAGCACGCGCGGGCGGCCGAAAACCTCATCTCCCAGCCGTACCGGCGAAGGTCAGCTTGAACTGTTTCAGAATCGCAATTGGGTTCAGAAAAAAAACACGGCAGATAAGACGGCGCTCGGCGTCGCGATAATGAAAGCATGAATTAATCATTGGAAAAAAACCAACTACGCGATGAGCATCTAACGTCTATTTTGCAACATCATGCCGGTCATAAGCGCACCTTCATGATGGTCGTTGCTCGGACTTCTTTACCGGAGCTCTCGGGCAGCCAGTGATCAATGAAGTCGTCGTAAATCGTGCCCGCGAGCGTGTTCAGGGCGGCGCTCATCGTGGAAAGCGCACAGCTCACGAGACCAGCGAGAAAAACGCCCGGCAGACCGGACAGGTGGCCGGCGATGTCCATAACGTAGTACGGGAGAACCTGGTCGCTGCGCTTTACGATCTTCGAACAGATTCAATTGTCGGATTGATTGATTCCTTACAAGCAAGTTGCGCGATTTATATTACTGCGATTCGCTCGTCGTTTACCTTAGCTTTCAGCGGGTCGCAATCGTGGTAGTAAGCGTACATGGTCAGTCCGGTCAACGCACACGTGAACTTCATGATTATCATTCCAATGGCCAGTATGAATATAGCTCTGAAACAAGATCGTTTGCATTCGTGCTGGACAACAATAGGTCGTAGAATAAATTATTACTTTCTGACGTTCCTCTGTCTCGAGATCGACAGGAATCGCTGGACGCAGTTTTGGCTGACTCCGAAGTGGGAGATCAATAATACCGTGTGGCTTATGGTCATTCCCCAAAAGGACTTCCGCACGTAGAGGCTCGGACTCATACTGGAAGTGAATACGAGTACATGCTTAATCGTCGATACCTATACGAAGATCAATCAAGTTTCATTGTCAACAGCGACGCACTCGAAAATATCAGTTCTATTTCCCTCCTTCGCAATGGAGATGACCTGCCAAAATCCCCCCACCGAATTAACTCCAATGAAGAACACCGCGAGAAGTCCGCCCACCGTAAACACCAGCTGTATCGTGTCCGTCCATATCACTGCCTTGACTCCTCCCTGCGAACCGGTAAGCGATTTCGAAAATCTGCTGTGTATCTCAACAGCTCAACGAGTTAATCTTACGAGACTGGTGTAGACGATGCAGATGCAGCAGAGCACAGGGACGATGGCGTAAAGACTGTAGCCGGTGATTTGCGAGAAAGCCAGAGCCGGCGCGTAGACGACCAGCGGTATGTACATGACCAGCGAGATGATGTAGAGCATAGAGGCGAGCATGCGTATTTTCCGGCAGAACCGGACCTCCAGGTACTCGTACACACTGGCCAACTGGAGCTTGTAGAATACCGGCACGAAGATGTAGCTAGTTGCCGAGCAGGTCAGTACGATCGTGATGATGACGAGAAAGTACGCAGAGCCGTGCTGGTAGACCTCCGTTGGTACGCCTAGCAATGTGATGCCCGAGACGTGCCTTTGGAGTTTCGAGATCAAAAGTTTGCGGTCTACGAGGGCTTGACAATATCTCGGAAAAATGTATACTCACCCTGCCAGCATGCTGAAGGCAACGGGAACGAAACCCATGGTTTTACCCCCGAAAAGGTACTCATTGGTGCTGTTTTGCTTGCTGAAAAATCCGAAGTAGAGCCCGATCACGAGACTCAAGGCAATCAAGCTGCCGAACAGGGAGTAGTCTATCGCGCCCAGTGTCAACTCCTGAAACTCGAACATCGACCTCGACGTCACGTTCTCGGCCATTTTTATAATAGAAAGCTCTCGCTGCACAATGCACTTGTCGTTATTTCAGTGAAAGAATGTTCTCAAAGAGGTTAAAAAAGAATACGTCGCGTGAATCTGTACATATTCAGAGAGCTGACGAAGAGAACTGAGATATGATTCCAGATAAAGCCAAGGTGTGCGTGTGTGTCGGAGACAGTTGGGCCACTGAGATCTGGGGAAAATTTACAACACAAGAGACAAGGAATTTTTGTTTGCTCATGTGAGAGATTTTTTAATTCATTCAAGTGTATGCGACGGAGCCGCAAGTCGTACAAATGATATCAAAAGCTTAAATTAGGTGGATGTATATGTACAGGCTGTCTGCGCATCAGGCGTAAACATGAAAATCGGTATTTACAAACTGTGGTACAGTTGTGATCGGCGCGCCAATATTCTACTACTGTAAAGTTCAATTTTAGTTTTTATTTATTTGACACAGATTATGGAAGTAGTGTAAGTGGTAATCAGTATACACTATCGGCTCTTGGCACGCGCATTTGGGGGAGATACATAAATTTATTACGTTTACAATTTTGATAATCGAGATTGATACTTTTTCTCATTTTTCCTTATCCACTAACTTTCGATTCAAATTCGTACGTTTAAAATCGAACTTACACTTACACAATTATAACTATCGCGGCCGATCGCGAGCGTCACACTCGAGCGTCTCGTCCGCTTCTAATTTTGTCACTGGAAAAGCCCATCTCACACGACGGAGCCACTGAGGCTCTTATCGTCGAGTCTCCTTAAACCTAATTTTACAACTAAGTCGCATCACTCTTGAGATCTACTGCTCGTTAAGGTCACTGAACGATCGATTTCTCTCATATACAGGAGACGCGATCGTTGGCGACGTAATCTTCGGTATTTACAAGCGCGAGCGGCGTCGTGAGCGCGGATCAAAGTCGCCGCGGCGGCAGCGGCGCCCGCCTCGCTTTTTTCTTCTCTATATCCTTTCTCTCTTTCTCGCTTAAGCCTAAAAGATCACTGGTTGGCGTTCGTCCCTTCTTTCGAGTCTGGTTTCGAAAACTAGTTCTAATCTACGGTCTAGTCTAGTCCGGTATACGCAACTCCGCAGCGAGAGCTGCTCACGGCTATTTACATATTTACAGGATCCGATAGAGGGAATATATTATTTATACGAGGATTTATCACAGAGTCGCTCGCCGGATAGTGTAAGTTCCTTGCTCGGCTTTTTTCTTCGCCTCTCCTCGCTCGAGAGGAGTGAAATTGTTACTGCGTGAAAGCGCCTAATTAACGCGTTTAACGTTTCCACGGCGGCTTCTGCTCTTTGATGTCGCGCGGCGAGCTCGTGATTAAAAAGAGCGGCGCTAGCTTCAATTTGTTCATGTCAGATCGGGAGATAGGCTGATTTAAGAGTTTCTGGATGTGCGGAATAGTTGGGCCATTAGATTCTCGAATTCGCAGACGACTCCACTACCGGGGCGGACTCTGTGATCTATTTACACGATAATTTACTCCCATTTTGCTGATACAATCTAGATAGTCCTCGCAATAAAGCTAAGTAAAAACAAAACCAAAGCAAACTTAAAACTGTCATTGTCCGCGTTCGCACTTCACTCGGATCTTCAGCACCTGAGCCACGCGAGCACAAGCACCAGCATCGCTGTCCAGAAGCCGCCGGTCGCGCTTCTCGACGCCGAGTTGAACAGTATCCCGAACCTGAGTCCGACGCTCCTCCTGAGGTGGGACCTCAGCAGCGGGTTCTTCATGCTCGTCGGTCCGCACTGCATGAGCGGCGCGTCCCAGAGACTCTTGTCCCTGGATCCGAGGAGCAGCGTGTACTGGCCGTACCAGTCGACGCTGACCCTGGCCCTCAGTCCCAGGGTCGACGGGGCGTCCAGCGAGTGCGGTACGCAGCTAGCAGGCCAGCTGGCCAGCCGCGAGCTCTTGGGCGTGCCGTCGTGCAGAGCGGCACCGCAGCGGCGGGCCAGGTTGACATCGCCGGCGATTAGGATGCTCTCGGCGACGTGGAGGTCGAGCTCGGTGGTGCCGGTCGGCGTGACGGACTGGAGCGGCCGCTTGGTCGTCTCCTCGCGGCGCTGGTTGCCGCGCAGCATCGCCGCGAACGACTCGGCCATCGAGGGCTGGGCGCTCTGCAGCAGCTGCCGGTAGTAGTCGACCTCGTCGACGCTGCGCTTGTCTCGGGGTAACTCGTTGTTGCCCACGACCGGGACCGGAAACACGCTGGGATCTATCTCGTCGGGACTGACTTTCCCGCGGTGCAGAGCCTCGCGGATCTCCTCGGAGGACGGCGGCCTCAGGTGCTGCCGGCTCTTCTCCTCAGTGTAGATGTCGTACAGGTCCTTGGCTAGCTTGTCGGTGAGCCACTCGGCGACGGACTTTTTGCTCCTCTCGGCGTCTCGGTCAGCCTGACGCTTGCTGCGGGAGAGGACTTCCATCTCGAGGAGGTCGTTGTCGTCGTTGCCGACGTCCACGTCGTGGCGACGATGGCGACGCGCTCGCTGGACGTAGCTGCCGGCCGCGGTGATGCCGTAGAGGAAGTTGTTGCAGCGCGAGTCGCTGAAGTAGTCCCAGCGGCCGGTCCAGAGCTTGTCGCCGGCGTAGATGCGGAGTTGACGCCGGAGCCAGACGCCGCCGGGGTGGCTCTCGCAGGAGGGACTGATCCAGGATCCGCCGATCAGCGCCGGCAAAGCGACGACCTCGTGGAGCAGCGGTGGGCTGTTCTCCGTGCCGCGGGAGATCGCGCCGCATATCGGGCAGTTGTGGATCTGGAAATTCAAAGATTTTCGATCGTTTAGAATACTTTCACGAACAAGTGTGCGCTGAACTCGTATGGGAGCCAGTCGAGTGCATGCGCGCGGGGGAATTAATAACGCGCGGTGGAATAGAATAGTCGGAAGATTGATGAGAGCTGTACGAGCGCCGCGCTGACCTATTGTTCTTTCATTTCAAGATCCCTATCGACTTAAAATTCTTAGATGAATATTCCGGAGCACGTGGATGAATTGATAAAATCTGAAAGTTCACGAGTCACACAGACGTCTCCAGCTCCCCCCGATCCCTTTTTCCTCGCTCGAGATCGATCGACTTTAAACTATACGGATCTCGGGTACAGTTAGCGCGTCGTGCTCCTCGAAGAAGTTCAAATCTCACGATGCGTCTCCATCGTAAAGATTCCACGTGAGTCCGCACGAATTCGAGAGAAGCGTAATAAATTCCTCAGTTTCGCCATCGGCTCCCGTTACGGAAAAGCTCCAGCTGCGAAGGACTGCACTACATAACGTTGCGAGTTTCCAGTTACCGCGTGGAAAAGAAACACCGCGCGCGGTCCTTTTTCTCGACGAAAGAAAACTCCGCGCGCGTAAAAAAAATGCCGAACATATGGACCGAAGCCAAACAGAGGCTTTCGGAAGGCGAGACGTCGACGCGGCGCCATATGGGGCTTTTCCACACCGGCGGGCGTGAACCAATATTTTCACAAGCCGCGACGAACTAATCTTCGGCGATTTGTTCGATGATTAAGTCGAAAGCAAACAGTCTGTTTACAGTCGCCTCGACTTCCAGGGAATGCACATCGAACCGATAAGGAAAGAAAATAACAAGAAAATACTCACGGTATCGGTTCGCAGAAGCGCGGTGGGCTGGAGCGAAGTCGGTCTGTGCGACCTTTTGGACGCCTGGTCGGGAGGCAATTCACCCAGGAACAGCTCGACCCTGGGCTTTTCGCTGCCACCGAAGGCGGCCGATCGGAAACCGGTGGGTCTGCTCTGCACCCGCAGCAGCTTCAGCTCGTCGAAGTCGATCCCCAGAGGCGAGAGACAGTCGACGCTCCTGCTGACCTCGAGCGAACGTCGCTGCTGGGGCTGCTGGTGCTGGTGGTGTCCGCTGTTGCCGTGCAGCGAGTTGAACCTCGGGGCTGCGTGCCAGGTCAGTGGTCCTCTCTCGGGGGCGCGCTCGTAGATCAGCTGAGCCATGTAGGGCCGCCAGCGCGGCTGAGGACCGCACGACACGTTCACGCGGTGGCTCAATTTGTGCGCGACCTGTTGGCAGATCGGTACACGGGATTATTAGCATATCGTATGCAAATGACTCAAAAGAGAGAACGACTGCGATAACGCAGCTCTTTATCATGTAGGTCGTAAAGAGAGTTGCGACGACGATGATCTCACCTGCCGATTAAGCGGCGAGACGTGTACGGTATCCAGCTGATAGCGCGCCTCGCTGGCGCCGGGTGCCGCGAGCGAGCTGCCGAGGATTTTGATTTGGCCTCGGGCAGTCACCGAGTGCGTCGCTATGCTGCACGATTCCTCGGCGTAGTAGTGTCTCATCAGCTGGAACGTGCCGTTCTCGAAGAATATGTACTTGCGGATGACGAACTCCGGTCCAGCTCGGATCTCGCACCTGAAAATCGAGCGATGTCGTTAATCATCTCGCTGCCACTGCTGTTTCTCAAAAGCGCTTTGTGCCTTCGAGATTCACGCGAAGAAAAAACCGGCAGCCGTATGTACGATAGAAGCCTCTCTGGCGCGTCATTGATTTCAACGCTAAAGTTACGCGCGCTCGGGAAGAAAAATCATCGATCACCCGAGAGCTTCTCTCCTCCGCCCCCCGGGACAGGCGACACTCGGAAAAACAGATCTCGGTACCATATACTTACGTATACGTATACGCATAGGAGCAAAGCCGAAGATTAAAAGACGGCGTCGGCAGGTCCCCGAGGGGCCGCGACGAAAAGCCGCGCGCTTTTCGAGGAAAGCCTGCAGCGCAGCTCTCCGTCAAAGAGCGTATTGTACTGCCGCAGCCTCCGTTTCTTCTTCGATTACCTGCTCCACACAGCGGAGGGACGGAAAATGCGTGTGTGAGGGAGAAAGAAGAAGAGAGAGAGAGAGAGGGAGTACGAGGCCGAAGGACGAGGGAAAAGGAAAAAAGGACGCGACTCGCGTCCTTCTCTCGCTTTCTACCTGGACCAGCTGAAACGTTCTCGGCCCATTGAGAGAGTCGCTCTCGCTTGGCCGCTTGTGTTTTCTAAATCGCTGTATGGGCGAGCGGCAGCGATGGGATAACTGTTGTTCTTGTTTTTCGGCGCTTTCGAAACTCTCTGCCGAGATGCACTGATTTTTTTTCGTCGCCATGCTGCATCTACTAGCTACCGATTCCGATAGCGATTTTTAATTATACACGCTGCGGTTGAACGAGTTTCGTAATATACTATTCCGAAGGAAAAAAACAGTCACGCGAGTGAGCACGGTAGCTACATTCGAAGAAGCCTCGAGGGTCGTATTTAAAGGCGGCATCAAAGTGCGCCGAATTTTATTTTTAAAAACGAGCGGTGCAGCGCTTCATAATAACGAGATAAATAACGCGCGCGGGAAAGAAAAGCCTAGAGATGTACTAGAGAAGGATCGTCTATCCCGACTCGACACATAATAGCCGGAGAGAATACGAAGCCGTATGGAGGAGAAACGAGAAAGAAGAGTCCATTTATCTCGCCGGCGCGTAGTGATTTTCCAAACTATACGAGCCGTACGAATAAATCGACGCTCAGCAGATGCAGCGGCTCACAATACCTCCGCTGTTCAATTAAATCGTCTCGCGTTATTTCGGACGACGACGACAACGACGACGACTCATTCGCCGGGACGTGGGACGAATGGGAATGTCGCGCTTTAGGCGATGCGCGTCAACTGGTAATCAGCTGCGCACGCGAACGGCGTGAATTCAAAATCGATTGTTCGGAGGCCCGTTTTTTGGTGGGTGTGAAGCGGCGACGCACTTCGAGTATTTTATGCGTCCGCGACGTTATCTTTACGATCGTCGAAAACATATAAGTTCGTCGATCGGAAAAGCGAGCTGCTTGTATTCACGACGATTGAGATTCATTTCGACGAGTCGGAATTGAGATTTACTTGTTGTAGAACGACAGTTTTATCAACGCAAAGGGGTGAAAAAAAGAATCGAAACCACTTTCAATTACAAGGTGTCAATAACATCTGGCCAATTCATTCCAATTGAGCGGAATGTCAAGAGCCCATTCGCTCGCGAGCTGCATACGCGCGCCTCGTCAATTTACGCTTAATATTCGACGCGCGAGTCTCGAGAGGCTAAAATTGAGCGGCGCTTCTTCGAAACGCGAAACTCCGGATTATACTCACTCTTGCGATATCCAAACAGCATGAAGTCTCGATGGAGATTCATCGACTACGGTCGCCCGGTCCTCGTTCATGATCTCCCGGACGGCGAAGTCGCACTGGTCCTCCTCGCCGGCGTCCCATAGTGCCTGGGCTGCAACAAGAAAAGAAGCGGGAAAGATGAGAATCGGCTTTTTACGCACTCTGCTACATCTAGACGCGCTCGAACGGAGGAATGCATAATCGCAGGCGCTCCTCGGCGACCTCCTTCCGAGAGATTTACGTCCCTTGATTTTTTCGGGGAGCAGTTGTCGTATTTGATTTCTCTCCCTCGCGCATACTTATAGGTGACGAATGGAGAGTTTCTTCTGATAAAGCGGTATGGGACATCTCGATTGAATAATAATTCGAGGCTGATTAGCGACTGAGTGACAAGGCGAGGCTTTTTCTACGAGCTGGAGCTCGTAAGGTATCGTGCTTTATGAACAGTTCGACTTTTTCCCCCGATGATAAGTGTCCCCTATTTCACGCTAACTCGACAGTTCGCCCAGGCGTAATTCAAACCGGAGTATAGGACTCGCTGACGATGGAAATTAACCGATTTCACTGGTCCAACGAAACGCGCGCGTAGCTCCTTCCCTCCGGAGATAAATAGACAGCGGGCCGAGAAGACGGGATGCTGCAGGTAAAAATCTTTCAGGCCACCCGCTGAGCCCCGGGTGATTTAGGAACCCGACGGCAAATTCGTCCGGATAAATGCCTCGGCTATATTGGATTATCGTCACGAGCTGCAGCCCTTGCGCTTTCGCACACACTGCGTTTCCCCGCACACAGGGCGACGATTCTCTCGCGCGTTTGCATACCTACAGCGACTTTGTTCGCTTTTTCCGGAAATTCGGGGCCTTTTTGTGCCGAGGCGACACGGGAGCAAAGCGGTCCAGCGTGGATAATCAATTCCCGAGCGGTTCAGGTGCGCGGCTTTTGAAAATGGGGTGAAAAGGGAGAAAGAGAGCGGGGACGACGCGCTCTCCACAGGGATAGGTTGACTCTTCACGCTCGGTTTAATCGAATTGACAGACTGTGCAGGGCCCATACACTGTGTCCTAAGAATGTACTCTCGCGCGAGAGCAAATTTCGATAAAACTGAAATAATGTCGAGGGAGAGCTGCGCTATACACTATACAAACGCGCGCATCGGTTCCATACACATTCGATCTGTATTATATTACGGCTGCGTGAATCAATCGCATCGAGAGATCCATTGAAACGATTTCCTCCTAATGGCTTTGTAATACACATACGCGGAGCCAGCGGCGATTGGATATCGAAGCGAGAAAGATCGGGATTGATCGGCAGCTTTTTTGTCCCGAGAGCTGAATAAGACAGGGAGACTTTATTGCGGCGAGACGAACAAAGCCGTCGTCCTCGTCGTCTCCGTGCATACAACGGTATTAGTGGATTTGAAAGAGAAAAAACACGCGAGCATTGTCCGCGAGTCCGCCGATTTTCACCTGAGAAAATAGGGGAATTCTTAGGGTGTAATTACGCGTTAGATTTCAAAGCCCCGAGTATACGCATAGACGACATAGCAGGGAAAACAGTGAGTCTGCGGCTGCCCGACTGTGTTTACCTTCGCGGTCTCGCACAAAGAAGAGAGAGGGCACTCGAATTCAAATTTATTCCGCCAGCTTGGCCGAAAAAAGAAAATATCCGCGCCTATCACAATAAAATCGCTCAGCTCGCTTGGATTATTTTTCGTCCATCCCTTAACAACAAACGCGAGCGTTTTTAAAATAACGATAACATAGAGGCTTGGATTTTTTACCGCGCGCCACGTCAGAAAAAATATTCCGAGAACCATTAAAGACCGCAGAAGTTTCTCGCGCCGGCGGCGGTTAATCGAGCCCTCGTTTGCAAGAGTAAAGAAAAAAAGGAAGAACCTAAGCAAACTCTAGGGGCTTCGTGCCAAATGATTTGGCATCTCGTTAAGAGGCATTAAAGCTCTGCATCGGCGCGGCTCTCTCTCTCTCGAGTGTCGCATGCGAACATGTGCCCGGCTCTCGGATCCCATATGGCGCTCGACTCGAGTGTCCCAGCTCGCATCGGCGCTGCAGGAATGCCCGAAAAACACTCGAGCGTTTCTGGAATTACGCATGTGTATACGAGAGGGGCCAACAGCGTTTGGGCGGAGGTCGACAAATCTCCGCTCTCGATGGGAAGGAAGTGTGACGCGCTGATGTCGCTGCAGCGCGCGGTGGGCGGGTGTGTGCCCTCTTTTTTTCGCCGTTGACGGGGGAGGAGGAGGGCGAAGGTTACGGAGTGAATTATGCGCGTGAGACTTGTCGCGCGGATTTTCGGAGCCGCTGACTAATAGATCCTGTGAACCGCTTCGCAGGATTTTTCAATCGTTCAGTCGTCGTCGTCGCTTGTGAGCTAAACGGAAATCTTAGAGGAATGCGCGTGCATTAAGTATACGACATAAGTGACAAGGATCTCCCGAGCACCGCCGCGTGACGATGACAATCTCCAGGAAAAGAGGAGAGAGAGAGAGAGAGAGAGAGAGAGAGAGTCGAATCGGCGACTTCCCTAGAAAAATCACGGATTCAGATCCATAAATATGGAATTAAAATTCAGCGGGGAGCGGCGTTTATACGTATACAGCACGCGCGAGCGCGAGTTCTCGAGAAAAATAAAAGGAGCCGCAGATCGACCTCGAGATTGCGGGGCCGACGCCGCAGCCGAGAATCCCGTGGACAAAAAGCATAAAATCGACGACGCCGGCCCGAAAAGAGCAGGCGATAATCCGCCTCTCTCTCGTTCGTATACCGCTCGCGCGAGCGTGCAAGAGAGAGAGAGAGAGAGAGAGAGAGAGAGAGAGAGAGAGAGAGAGAGAGAGAGAGAGCTGATAGCAGCTTGAATTACGAGCTTGCGGCGCGCGCAAAAGGAACCGCGGCAAGTCGCGCGCAACGAATTTCGAGAGTGAGAGAGATGCTACGAGTCGATAGGGAAAACACCTCGGTATTTACTTCCCACGACTGCTTAATATTCGATCGCTGCCGTTTTCCTAATTTTTTCTCGCCTAACCGTTTTGTAATTCTATCAGGAGACGCACGCGCTCCGTGGAATGTCTGTGTGTTGAGTTCAAAGGATGCCGTGCTATTGTCAGCGAGGTTATACTTTCGGTACACACTCGTTAGGAAGAACTTCTTCGAGTATCCTCGCTATAACAGTACACGGTCATCGAGTGTGTTGTTTGATCGACGGGCCAGCCGCCTGTATAATCGATTCGAAATTTCAAGCTCAATCGATTAAACTCGATATCAATCACTCGACCGCCCCAACAATGCAAGAATAGAGTAGACACTTCGGTACTGTCCACAATCTCTCTCCTATCTCGGCTTTCATTCCTCGCCATCTCTCTCTCTCTCTCTCTCTCTCTCTCTCTCTCTCTCTCTCTCTCTCTCTCTCTCTCTCTCTCTCTCTCTCGAATTCCTTTTTTCCCGCTCTCGGCCGCTTTCCTCCATTGTCTCCCCCGAAGTGTGCAGTCGCGCACAACGGCGTACGTTTTATTGCTACGCTTTCGATTGGTATTCACCAGCCAAGTCCCGGGCGTCAACGGACGCGGGAAGTTATGCGCGATCGCGCATACATAAACATGCGCGAGCGCGCGGGGGAAAAGGCTCTGTACCTTATCGGAATTTTGCGAAATCAATCGGCACGATCTCTCTCTCTCTCTCTCTCTCTCTCTCTCTCTCTCACTCGAGTCCACGATGTTGCGCGGATTTAGCAACGAGCTTTTTTTCACTCTCCTCGTCGCCGCCGCGATTTTTATTGGCTAGAAAGTTTTGGGTTAAATCATCTTTATGCAGATTCGTTTTAGTGCCGCGCGGTAAATCATCTGCGCAAGAGAGAAGACACCGGCGTGTGAGAAGAGATACGCTTAATATACTTCTGGTCAGCTGTATTTAGTCACGCGCAGCGAAAATATACGCCTCTTGGGTTACGAAAACAGCTGATTAGCCTCCTTTCGGTTATACGCTCCTCGTTGCAAATGAACGATTCCGATGTACAATGTATTGGGATGGCATTCGATCTGCGCTGAGAATCCGGTTGCGCGCGCAAACATCCGGCGTGTATCCGGTCTAGATAAAAAAAGGAATCTTAAACTCACCAGTGCCGATGAGGCTGCACAGGAGGACGGCGGCGGCGACAACGAGGATCTTCTGCTTCATCCTTTCACAGCGAGCTACTCCCATCTCGCTCGCTTCGGCTGCGCTAAACGAGTGTAGTAAGTGTACTGGATCAAAGACGGCGGCTCCTCGCTCCGCGGGAACAAAACGCTCTGGTCGCTGCGTCGCGCGCAATAAAAAACAGAACAGATCAGCACATATACGTCGTAGCGGCAGCGGCGGTAATCGTCCCGGCGGCACCAGTCATCTTCCTGCGCCTCGCTTTCCCCGTTACAAGTGTATACTAAAAACAGTTCGAGTTCAAAGCGGCGGCGGCGGCGGCGAGTCAAAAGCGCGCGCCCGATCTCTCTCCTCTCGTTCCTTCTTCTCTCTTTCTCTCTGCTTCCACCACTACGATCAACACGCGACTCGTCCCTCGGCCGAGCTACCCTCGGGCCTTTATAGCCACGTGCCCCACTCCTGCGGCTTTTCCTTCTCTCTCTCTCGCTCCCGACGAATAGTCGTCTGTCTCTCTCTCTCTCTCTCTCTCTCTCTTGCGCGATGCTTCTCTCTCGGCTTCGAGCGAAAGAGAGATGGGCGACCTATGCGGACCCCGAAAATCGAAAGTTTCTTTTCGGGCTACTCGATCCATGGAAATAACAACGCCGAGGCGTCCACGTGCGCTCGGGCCCCGCTGAGAGGGTTCGCCGAGGAGCTGCATATCCGCGAGCTGCGCGCTCGCGTAGATTTATGTAACGGCGAATTTTGAATTTTTTATGCTGTATATAAACCGACCTTTTATTGGGGAGAATTGTTTGTTTTTCGTTTACTCCCGGCCGCCGGCCGAATATCGCGTAATATGCAAAGGACGTTGAGATACTACGGGGTGTCGGCCGGCAGTTTTTTCGACGTCGTTTTTCGGGATCGCGAGAGTCTGTGTAAACATAGGCCCCGGACACAAATGCTTCTTGATATACGATAGCTCCCGAGGACTTTATGATTTTTGGACTGTGTGTGTTTTATGCTGCGTTGGTGCGATAATTTTATGGAGTCGGGGAGTTTGTATCCTTTATTATCTCAGGGATTTGTCGAAGTCAAGCAGATGCATCGCGAAATATTCCCATCGAGAAGCAACCAAAACAAAAAATTCTCCCGGACGCTTCCCCCGCAATCTAAATCACGTCCGACAATAACGTCCCACCGCGAGCGGCGTAAACAACTGTGGGAAAGACGAGTTTCAAATTGACCCAAAAAAGTGTGTCCCCCGCGCAAAAAGGTCCGGAAAAAGCGCGCGAGACACCGAGAGCTTGCGAGGAGAATACGAGCTGTACGGAGCGTCGCACGATCTCTCCTCTCTTTTCTTCGAGCGACTGTATCCAGCAGGTTCCCGCTGCGAAGGCACATCCGCGCGCCTAGATTCATAAACCCCCGTCGCGCCTCAGTCAGTCTATCGCGTATAGAGAGAGAGAGAGAGAGAGAGAGAGAGAGAGAGAGAGAGAGAGAGAGAGAGAGAGAGAGAGAGAGAGAGAGAGAGAGAGAGAGACGGAGGAGAATCCATTTCTCTGACTCCGAGACGTCCTCGACCTCTTGACGGAAAAATCCCGGGGTGCGCACGTATGCATGCGCGCATCGGGTCCCGAGAAAAAGAGCGCGCAGGGCTTTCGATGTGTCTCTCCCTATCCCGAGGTCGGCGGTCCCGTATTCAGCTCAGTCTTACCTGCAGTCAGTTCGGAGAGAGATTTCGCGATGACGAGGCCAGATAATGGCTCTCCCGGGCTTTTGTTTTTCTAGGCTACGAGGGCCCCGCGCTCTGTCGATCGGGAGCTACGATTATGGGTTACGCGAGTGGTAATGGATGACGACTCTCCGATGGACGCGAGTATGCTCTACGGTGCGGACCAAGGCTTATGCTGCTATCTCTCGGTGATTTTTAAGAGGAGGACAGACTTCCGCAGGCTGTTTCAAAAATTTTAATGCCCCGGCTTCTGGCTTATCTCCACTGGAATTTCGATGGATGCTCTCTGCTCAGCTCTTGTGGGCCGCGCGCGGCGCCGAAATAGAAGAGAGGAGCTCTGTTATCCTTCTTTTAGCTTTTCCGAGAGAGAGAGAGAGAGAGAGAGAGAGAGAAGCGTGTTTACTATTAGAGCTACATCATTATGCAATTTGTTAAGCTGGGGAGGCTGGCTTTAATCGATCGCTACCGAACAGGAAGAGGATCTATGTTATTTTCGAGGGTGGACTTTTTTTTTCTCAGGCGTGCTTTTTCCTTTATTCACCGGCGCCGCACTTATATTCTTATCTGAGAGAAAACAAGGCGTTTTCTGCGGTTCAGGAAAGTTTTAGAAGAGACGATTATTCGATTTTAATAGCTCGTTCCACTTCCACAGAATATTGTAAAATGCAAGCGTTTTATGAATGCGGTGCGAGGACGAAGTTAAAGGACCTGCAGCGCAGGCTCATTTTTCTGGCAGTAACCTTATGGCGGTAATATAATCCGGTGCATAAATTTGGTCATTTTACGTGAAACTAAATATCGCTTTTAAAAATCCCTTTTGTATCTCGTTTTTCAAAGCGATCGGCTCTCTTCGCGTCTCCTTCCAATTATTTAACAATAAACCGCGTTAATTTTGCTGTTATCAGGCTTGAGTCGTCTCACCAAAACGCAATACTAGCACCAGTCATCCTAAGCATTTCAGATATCCATCGGATAAACACGAGTCAAATCGTCATAAATACTAGGAGAAAAAAAGAACGCGCGCACCCTGCGAATGAGAAGTAAAAAGGCACCGACACGTGAATCGGATAAAAAACACGCCGCTTAGGCCGCTCGTTCGGCATTCATTAGCACCTGCGGTCCGCCTATCAAACGGTAGCGATCTAGAAGGGAGCCGTTCGAATCAATATTTGGAATCCGAAAATCCTCTCTCGTCGCTCTCGGAAGCAGCGCGAATCGATTATTCTCCGTCGAGTCCGGAGAGAGGCGCAGCAGCAGAAGAAGAAGAAGAGAGAAAAGAGAGGAGCGCGTATAGAGCCGAGAAAAATCATTAATTCCAAAACACGTCCCGAACCACTGCAGACCGGAGAGTGTGAGAAAACAGCGGGCAGGTATGGCCCGATTAAACGCTCAAATCTATAGGAATAAATTGCCGGCAGTGTACTCGGCACAAAGAGCGACTGTGTACGCCGCAGCGAGGTTTTTGAGGGAAAACGAAGGGCCTTTTATTTCGCTCGCTCGGGTCGCTTTTCTTTTCGCGAAAGCCACAGCGACGGCTTAGAGAGCTGCGACGGCTCCTCCGGGCGTGGAAGGTCAGTGGAGTCGCTCGGCTTGGCTTTTCTCGAGATTTCGAGGGAAGGCTGTCGCTGCGCGCCCGTGAAAGCCCGCTGTGAGATGGACGTCTCTATGAGCCGGGAGACGGCTGCAGCTACGGTCCTTGTCCATCTTTCACTTTGGATTTCTGTGCGAGAGAGCGAGAGAGAAATGCTCCGCCTATGCTGTACTCTTTGCCTCTGTATGGGCTTTCTCGTTTTTAATGGTCATGCGAGTACGTTTTCACCGTGGGTCTGGTGCGTTAAATTCGTGGGGGTAAAACCGGATAAATCGATATCTTCTTCTCGATCTGACTCGTCGAAGGCGTATTGAGTCATACGCAGGTAATTCACCGTTGGACACTTTACGTGTTTCTTCTTCTGAGGTGGAAGGCGTATTGGATTCATTGAAGAGAATGGTTTATTTCAAAAGTACTATACAAATACCTTTTACTCAGTTTAAAAAACAGGGCAAATCATCCCCATACGATTTTTACAGTAGCAATCAACTTTCCCAGCGGTATACGCGCAGCAATTGACTCCGAAACGTAGACGTCTCGAGCGGCGCAGCAGTAAAAACCTGCCAGATTTTCCCATCGTTATAGAAGCCGTGAAATACAGCGTACGCCCCGGCGCAGTAAAAAATATTATTTACCGCCGCAATCCTCTCGGAAATAAGACGTTGATTTACCCGAAAACCAAAAATCGCTTCCAGTTTTTTACGACTTTCACGTTCCCCCGGGCTCGGAGCGCGCTGCAGGCCGCTTTTCTCCATTGTGCGCCCAGGGGCCATTGTCGACGGATTTTCCGAGGTTTGACTCTGCGGCGGCTGCGGAGACGCGCGCGCAGTAGCTCCTCGCGGCTCCGAAGATTTGTGACGCGTGGCGGCGCACCTCTCCCCCTGTATATATTCGGGATTGAGAAGTCTCGCGTTTTTCGTCCGTGTGTATACCTTCTTCTGCATTACGAAGCCCCGAGACGCGTATCCACGGATCAGGGGACGGCGGCGGGCCGAGTGTAGGAAGAAAGGAGCTGCCTTACCTGTACCCTGTATAGGCGGCCGAGAGCAAAAGAAAGGAGAGCTAAAAAAAAACATCTGCACTCCCCGCAGAATTTAACGGTCCCTTAAAGGAAAATTGATTTCGCCCCCGGGGTACGCCCGGGACCATCGGAGCGAGCTCCTAATGGGATATCGTTTACCCCCGCGAGCGAATGGGAGAATGCATATATATTCATCTCTCTGACACCGGTTGCGTCTTATTCACGCGCCTATGTGGGATATAGCTATACGTATATGCGTTTGGATTTATTATTCTTCCTCGAAACTGCCGCGCGCTGCATAGGTGCGAGAGAGGCTGGAGGCACATAAATCGAGGCGCAAAGTGCGAGGATGAATGCGTTTGGGGAAATGTTTTGAAATCTCTATTTCGAAACGTGTGTGTGCACCATGCAGAGAGGGAGGAAGTCAGATGGAGATATTGGGAGGATTTCTTTTTTTGTGCATCGTCGCCTCCTGCCCGCTGGCGACGCGAAATTCGTAGATGAAATGTGTGTTTTGAGGAAGTCGTTATTCATTGGGCTGTACCTTGTCCGCTGGGCGGATGCGATTGTTGTGTTTATTTTGCTCATGCGGCGAGGGAAACGCTCGATGAGTATTGCTGGCGTGTTGGGAACTGTTTTTTTTTTTTGGATTGAGTTGTCTTGGATGGACGAATCATTTTGAAACAGTAAATCGTTATGTGCGAAAATAATTAAAGATTTTATTGTATATTTATTCATTTCTTTCTTTGCGATGAAACCGTAATTATTTATTTATTTATGTTTATCTTTTTCATTACAGGTACGTACAGCTGTTATAAATCGATTGCAAATATTTTCACAGTAGCGCGTAGGTGCGTATGACTATTCTTATTTTTCACGTCTCAAAACATCTGCAACGAGTCAGACAGAACCCTACATTCGCAAACGCTGATCGTTACAAAGAATGTAGGTAACTAACGTCACTACTAGTCAATACCGAATGAGTAAATGTCTCAGTCGGTAAGAAATCGGCGTACCCGCGAGTTGGCCGTTGTCGATAAAGTAGAAATCATCGTTTCGAGTACATTCTGGGAAATCAGCCCTGTGCGACACCTATCGTCGGTAGTCGGAGACTGGTGAGCAGGAAAGTCCAGTCCTGAACTGCGCTTTGGGTTTCGGCTATTCTCGACCTTGACGCTACTGTGACTTGATACTGCACCCTGGCACTCGTTAAGTTTTAATAAAATAATCGGTTTCATCATTCAGGGTAAAATAAATGAGAGACTCGTCAATGTTTATTCATTTTCATATAAAATCCATGTATTGTGTCAATTTTCATGCGTTACAAAAGAAAACAAACGACAGGCTGTGTCCCGGAGAGAAATTGAGAGATTAAGTATATAGTCACCGGTAGTACACCACTTTGCGCATTTTTTTATTTCTCATTTCGCGAATCCTCGCGCTAATACGGAATCCCGAAATGCGTGTGCTCGCTTTCCGAACCAATCGACACATACCGCCAAAACGAATGAAATAACTTGTGCTAGTTGTGTCATCGTCGAGAAATCGTTAATCCAATTGTGTTTCTTAAACGGCTTGTCATCTACGACTATTAAGTTCACGTGTGAGACGAAGTTCGAGTACTACAACTGATCGACTGTCTTCGATATTGTGATATGGAAAACAGAGGTTTGCAATAATACAACGACGATGACTACGACTACGACGCACGTCGGCTTTCAGCTCGTTTTAAAGTTAACATTCGTAAAGTAAATCTGTACAGCTAAGTCAACAAAAAATATGATAACACGTATAGCGCATAACTTGGTTGTCTTTTCTCATTAATGTCCATTGAAATTCAGATTGATAATCCTTAAGTTAACCGCACAATTGCACCAGCTCACGTGCAATCACTCGTTCAGCCATCGTTTATATGATAGTTTATATTCAATATTTATAATATAATATAATTCATCTTCGATATATCACACATCGCGCGCACGCTGCATACATATAGCTTTCGTCGGTTTTACCTTTGTCTTCCTTCTTTCAAAGAACGCAAAAGGACAAATTGAATCATCGGAAAGTGCGTGCAGGAGAGAAGTTTCATGTATTAGGTATAGCGTTTACTTACAATATGTATATAATACAGACGCGCGAAAAATCCCTTAAAACTTTTTTGTTTCGCCTAAAGAGCTGCAGCTCGCGCAGAGTCAATCGATTACACTTTTCACGACAGAACGCAAGGACTACGCGTGCCGAGTTTTCCCTCGTTTTTTTTATTGCACTTATAACGTAATCTTTGACTTAAGAGCGAGTAAGGCCGTGAGGCTGTGTCCTAAGTGCGCGCGATTATTTATATGCCTAAAAGTGAATCCTTATGTCCTTTTCTTAAAGTCGAGGCGGCTCTCGGTCACGTCGAGGATGAGTTTTCGCTTATTTACAGAGAGGAACTTTCTTCAATTCGCTTTTGATCATGTTCCCCTCTCTTCCTTTCGTGTATGCACCTCTGACGCGTGAATAGCAGCAGAAGTTTTCCTATATGATACGACTACGAACGATCAAACGTACGAATTGAATTTCGTATAAGCACGAGAAACAGTTTCATTTTTTTTTGTTAATGTATATTCTTTTGTTTACTGCCACAATATAAGTAGTACATCGTCTCTTTGTACAAGCTCGCGTAATGCCTTGGCTCGCGATATGATATACCGCGCAGGAAGTCGTCGAGTTTCGGTGTGATTATAACCGCTTTTTTTGTCTAATTTGATACTTGCATTTATACCGTTAACGATGCTACACTTGCAATAATTATATACATGCCTTCATCCGGTCAGTATGACAATGTCGACGATACAGCGATGACAAAAATAGTTTTACTCAACGAAGTAGAAAATATAAAAACAAGTCAGCATCTGATAAATTATAAAAGGAAGGGTCACTGTAATTATTGCACGTTAAATTTAGGTCGAAAATCTGTTACTCCCTTATATTATAGTCCTATTCATCCCATCGCTTCGCGAAGCGATGAATCCGGTGGTGAAGGTATAGGAATGATAAACCAATAGCATAATCCGTTAGTCGTTAATTTTCATAACATATCCAAAGTATTGCGAAAACGAAATCTTTTCGGTTATTACGCCTACGCTATAATTATATGTATAATAGTGGCTTATCAACGAATAATTTACATAATATAACAAATTTTCCTAAGAAAACATTCATGAGCTCTGGAGCTTAAGTAAATTTCGCCGCGACCTGCGTACGAGAGCCGGATGCCAGGTCGCGGAAGATAACGCGGGGTGTATAATAATGCACAGTCGTCCCAAACCTACGCACGCGACGATTCCATCGTGCGACCGCCTTTCAGGCTTTTCGGCCCATCTCATGAGCTTCACGCGCACACATGTACTCGCACACACATACAAGCAGACTCACACTAGGTCGTGATATGCACTCGTCATCGGTTAAGTACGCGTCCCGCCGGGCTGTCCTCGTTACAACTAGGAGGCCGAGCCGTACCAGCCGTTGGCCGCGGCCTTGTTGCTCGGGTGGTAGAGGTGGAATCCGGCGCCGGCGGCCGGGTGGTGGTAGAACTGGGGCTGCTCGGCCGCGAGGCTGTAGGCCGCGTCGAGGGCGCCGGGGTGCACGGCCGAGTAGACCTGCGGCTTCAGGGGCAGGGGCTGCGCCGGCTCGTACTGGTGCCGCAGCACCGGGTCGCCGTAGACCGACGCCTCGTAGCTGTTCACCCCGAGTTGCTGCTGCTGCTGCTGCTGCTGCTGTTGCTGGTGCTGCTGCTGGTGCTGCTGTTGCTGCTGCTGCTTGTCGCGGGGCGAGACGGAGGAGGGCGGCGTCATGGCCGAGTGGTAGTCGACGGCGTAGCCGGCCGGCGTCGAGGCGTACGAGGAGACGAGGCTGGTGAAGGCGTCGCTACCGGCGGGCTTCTGGTTGTGCGCCGCCGCGAGGACGAACTGGTGCTCGCCGTAGGTGGAGGAGCCCTCTGAGCCCGGGGGCGTGGGCAGGGGCCCGGCCTGGGGGTTCTCCGCGCCGGTGTAGTAGCCGCCGGCGGAGCCCGCCCGGCTGTTGCTGCCGTGGACGTTGGCCCGGATGACGGACTCGCGGTTGGCGTAGAGCTGGCGCAGCAGGGCCGAGGCGGGCAGGCCGCCGCCCGACTGCTGGGGGCTCAGGTGGCCGAGGTGGTGGTGCGCGCCGATCCACTGGATCGTCGACTTCTGCTGCTGCTGCTTGAGCAGCGCGTCCGTGCTGAAGTCCGTGGGCTGGTGGATCGCCGGCGAGTCGGGCTTGGCCAGGACGGCGCCCGGCAGGTGCTTCGACATCGCCTGCTCGAGGTCTTTCACGGAGGTGCCGCCCGCGCCGCTGCCGGCTCCGTGGTGGGCGTCGGCCAGCTCCTCGGTTCGCCGCACCTGCAACGGATGCCCGCTCGTGAGTCTTCCCGATCCACTACATATAATACTCAGTCGTAGGAAATAGATAGGACGTACCTTGGGACTGGCCGTCCTCATGAGCTGCTCGTTCGCCGAGACGGAGTGGCTGGAGGAGGCCGGGCTGAGCGCGTGGCTGCGTCCGTTGGGCGTCGTGGCGCTCTTCATCGGCGAGTCCTCGTCGTCGTCCTCGTCGTCGGAGCTGCTGTCGTCCTCCGGAGCCGCGGCTGCGGCGAGTTTCCGCTTGTGTCCCCGCTGCTGGAGCTTGCCGAGACTCGCCGTCGTCACCTGGGGCTCTTGCTGCTGAAGCTGGGCGACTACGTTGTCGTGGTGCCGACCACCTCGACCGGGCACGTCGGTCTCTGAGCCTCGGGTCTCGTCGCGGTCGTCGTGCGGCGACCTGTGCGGCGGGTGCTCGGGGTGTTGGTTCGGCGGGCCTCCGCTGCTCCTGCCTTCTGGAAGCAAGGTATCCGCGTCTAAATTTCAGCTCTACGGCACGGAATGTCTCCGCGGCGAGTCTCGGAAATTTAACTTTCAAATAGAGCAGCTCTCTCTCTCTCTACGCGCGTGGTCTTCAAACGCGCCGCGAGCGCTATATTTCAAAAAGATAAAAAAAAAAAATCCGAGGCCGAAATCGATGCAGCTCCGTACGATCCGAGAGCGGCCTTCATATGTTAATACAGCACGGTTTTTCATTGTCGCGAGGTCAATGCTGCTGCTTCGTCTTCGTCTCGTTATGCCGACGGCTGGCGATGAAAGCCGCTGCTTTTCTCGAGTGTCGATGACTCGGAACGTTATAGTCGGCGCCCTCCTGGCTATTCAGCCGTCGCGACACTCGCGCATACTTTTCGAATACGGCGGATGCTTCTCATTTCTCGCGGGAGCTCTTCACTTGTCTCGGTTATGATATTGTTGAAGAGACCTCGTACGAACGTTTCGGATTATGGTAAATTAGGAGAAAAATCCGGGTTCCTCGTTTGAAAGGAGTTTCGAGAGCGGCGATTTATCAGCGACGATTCAATTTTCCAAACGCCGAGTGCCAGAAAGTGTCAGCATTATATCTCACCTCCTCTGTCGGCGTCGGGAGAGCCGTTCTCGGGATCGTTACCGGCGGCGTCTTCACGCTTGACGCCCGTAACGCCGTCCTCCAGCTGGCAGCAGTCCATGATCAGGTTCGCGTACTCTCGGCCACTGATGACGTAGTTCACGCAGATGATGTTCTGCTCCTCGGCGTTCTTCGAGTTGCAGACGACCGTCGCGCAGGTCTGCAGCCACGTGTAGCCGCCGCTTTTGTTCATCAGTCGGTAGTAGTGCGTGAGTATCTGGCCCTTGTGGATCACTGGAACGAGTACAATTCGAATTGTCATACGCGCTTATACGATCGACCTGTAGGGATTATTTGGGGAATCTCATTTTTTTCCTCGGCGCGTGTGGGAGAATCGAAAGAACTGCGGGAAAAGTCAGCCTCGCTTATCCGTCACTGTCTCTCTCTCTCTCTCTCTCTCTCTCTCAGTCAATATAAGAAGCCGCATCCCGAAGATCGATGTGCGGTGACTCGATCGGAGCTGTATAACAAAGAGACGAGCCGCTGACGAAAAGAGAAGAGAGGAAAGAGGGGCGTAAACCTTCGCCGCTCGAGGGTGTGGGCGATCGAGCGCGGCATGTGTGATAGAGGTGAGGAGAGGAGAGGAGGGGGAGAAGGTAAAGGGATGAGAGGATAGAGAGGAGGATCCAGCTCTCGTGCCCCCACTACTTATCGCTTATGTACACAGTGCGAGCCTCGTTCGACTTTCGAGCTTCGACCGCGCGAGCGATGGCTTCTCGCGCTGCTCCCCTCCCTATGCGCGCGTGTGAGCATGCAAAACTGATTGAAAAAAGAAAATTCCAAAACGCGTTGATTCCGCCGCCAGCTCCGATCGATCGTCGCGCGACGAAAGACTTTCACTAGACACAACCCCCTTCACACGTTGCTCTCTCCCTCTCTTTCCGCCAACTTTCTGCACACACGCCGCTCAGAGTTCTTCCCTTCCTCTGTACAGCAGGCAGCAGCAGGAGTAGCTCCGACAAAAGTGCAGTGGGGGCGGAAGGGCGGAGTGCGGGAGGGAGGGCGGGAGGGGGCTAGAGAGAGAAGGTAACAACTCGCTGGAGATGCCGCATCCGGCGTGGGCCAACGCGGCCTGCATACCAACTACCTAATCCCGGGGCCGCCGCTGCCTTTGCCTTAGCGCGGCGGCACGTATAGGATGTACGTGTGTGTGCGTACGTAGCTCGAATGCGGGATAGTCGGGTCTGCGTTTAACAATATATGCGTGCGGGCTTTCGGGCGCTTTTACTTCTAAAAGTGTCTATATGTACTCACGATCCATGTGTGACTTGCGCAGACGATTCGCGTCCTCGCCGTGGCACAGGGTGTAGAGGTTCTTGCCCGTCAGCTCGTCCGCCGTGTAGTCCAGCAGCTCGGACACCCTGGAAAGGAGAGAAAGAAAAGCGGCGTTTATGGTTCGTGCTCACAAGCAGCAGCTTCTGAGCGTCATCGTGCACGGGGACTCACTTTGGCTCGCAGTGTGCTATCCGGAAGTCGAAGTTGATGCGCGTGACAAACATGTCGGCCTCGAGCCTAATTTCGTGTACGCTCGGCGGCGGAAGCGCGATCGCCAGGCCGACCATCCCCATGAGCGGCGGCGCCGATTTCCTCGAGTGGCTGAACGTGTACTGCGGCCTCAGTCGACAGAGCAGCAGAACGACCTGCGAAAATTTTCCATTTTATTTTATTGAATCGTTTGCCGATGGTTCGAACACTCGAGCGCGTCCAGTCCACTTGAACTCGAGAGGGCAAATACAGCGGAGATGAGAAGGTGTGCGCAATACTTACGCGGTAGCCGGAAGACTTGAAGTGGCAGCCTCTCTTCGTCAGCGTGGACTTCATGCGGACGCAGAAGGCGCGGTCGTAGCCCTTGTACAGTCCGCTCGCCGTCAGCGACATGACCGACGACACTGTGGATCATAGCGAGAAATTCTTCACCTCTGCGTATGTACGTTAAGTGCGGCTCGATCTGGTCGGCGCATGGCCACGTGGCGCGAGCCCGAAAGAGAATCGACTTGGCGCGCGGTCGCGCGGAATAACAATTGGGGAATCGTGCTCGGTTGCGCTGCATACGGTATGCGACTCCGTTTCCGTCGCTGCGCACCGGCACTCGAGTATATAAGGCTCTTTCCCAACCCCCGTCACGGACTAGCCTCCACCCCTTCGTCACGGGCCTGCCGCGCTGCTGTCCACGTGCGCGCCGGAGAGAGAGAGAGAGAGCTTGCGAGCTGGAGCACGTCCGGCACGCCGCGCCACGTGATCATCTTTCGTCCAGGTAGCCGCTGGTCACGCGAGCTTCCATTCAAGCTCCGCTTCTGTTCTCTCTCGCCCGCGGAGGAGGGGACTTTCGATCACGCTACGCGGACCGTGTGCTGGGGAAGTAGGGAGCGCTGTGCAGTCGCGCGCGCGTGACCGAGAAGGAAAGAGCCCGATTTCGACGTAGCGGCACGCAGCGCGACCGAGCGTCACGTTCGCGCGCTTAGACTGATCGGGGCTGCGCCGCGGGCACGTCGCCGCGGGGATGTGCGAAACCGCAGCGTCGACCTTGCCCGGGAAGGGGCCACTGGGTAGAGACCGCAAGGAGAGACACCAGATCGAGCGCGCGGTAACAAACGAAAATGCGCGATTTACACGAAGAAAAAGGGGCTGCAGGGTCAGCGCGGCAATCTCGTCGCGAGACCGCTGCAGCCGGTGTTTCCAGTAATAAATCTCGTTCACATTGCATTCTGTCTTACTGGAAATCAACGAAAAAACCAAAAATACCGTCGGGATTCGCAGTGGATGACGAACCATGTTCCTCGGATGCTCCGCTGCTCGGCGACGCCAGCCCCGAGCTCGACGAGTGCGGCCCCGAGGACGAGGACGAGCTCGTCAGGCCCAGACCCAGCTGCTCGGCCACCTCCGCGTGGTCGTGCTGGTGCACGTAGTCGAAGATGCTCGAGCCCGTCATCTCCACCTGCAATCAAATCGTCGCTCGTGTTCATTGGTTGCTTACACTTGTATGATATATATTGTGCGCAGTCGTGACTTTTCCTCGCGAGGACGGTTGGGAGAAAACGGCAATTTTCGGTATCCTCCGCATGAATTCCGTGACCTCGTAGACACGCCGGGATCGATTCATCGAAGCGGACACGCGCGACGGGCATACGAAGCGAGCTACTAAAAATCCGGCGCTTTTTCGCCTCGCGCGACTTCTTCTCCCTCTTATTTTCGCGTTTGATTAACCCTCTACCGCGAGCTTGATTTCTGGAGAAAAGAGTCGGTTCGAAAGCGCCTAATTAAAGCCACGAGCCTCGAGGCTCGTGGGCACAAATAGGAATCGGGGCCGTCGAGAGTTACTCAATAACGCCGCGAAGCTATAGCGCGAGCTTGGAATGCGAGATGGCGGCGCGCGTGGCCGATTTCTTCCCGGCCGCGCGCGTGCTGGACGCGTCAGTCGCTTCGCGGTCTCTGTCTCTCTCTCTCTCTCGGGCTACTGGAATTGAGTCCCCTGCCGTAATAAAAGTGTCGTCGCTCGCAAGGATTTATACCGAGGCGAGTTATTAGATCGATGTATATGCATGCGTAAAACGAGCCCGCGCGGGGATTTATGATGCACTCCTTTAATGCCGCGTAAAAGAAGAAGAAGAAGAAGACATTCCGGGAAGCTCCGGCGCTTAAGCGCTTTTTACACCGGTAGAGTGTAAGGGCTATTTAGGCGGTTATGAGGTACTCTCGGGCCGTGGGAATGGCCGTTTTTTATACACCGGCGAAAGCTCCGGGTCTTACACTCGCCCACTTTCGCGTTATACGCTCCATTAGCCGCGACTAAAGACGCGCTCGCGTTTCGATGATTTTACGGGCCGTGAGTCCATATGGTACGATCTATTGTCATTGCGCGTGCGTAATGTGAACTAACGATATGCGCGACCTATAAATAAGCGCGCGAAGAACGATTTGCGCCGTATGCATAATCGAAGGAGTATATAAACACCGCGAGAAAGCTGCGCTCGACACAATAGACGGGATCAAACATGGCCGCGCGCAGCTCGAATAGCGAATCGATTGTTAGAGCTTTTCAATATCAATCGGAACAAGCGCGTGGGTATATGAAATATCAATGTTCCGCAATTAACCGCGCGGGGTAAAATGAAATTCAAGAGAGCGGGCGCGGCCATGTTTGTGCGCTCTCGCGATCCCGCGAGGACATCGCAGCCGCGGCAGTTTCCAGAATCCCCGAAACACCCTATTGATTGCCCCTCGGTACCGGTAGCTGCTGCCTCTCCCTCTCCCTCTCGCTCTCTCTCGTTTTCTATATATCTGTCTCTCGCGCGCCTCTCGTACGTATACGTATATACAGCCGGTCCGAGAGAGAGAGAGAGAGAGAGAGAGAGAGAGAGAGAGAGAGAGAGAGAGAAAGAGAGAGAGAGAGAGAGAAGGCATTAGGAATGGCGAACACGCCGCCGTGCAGAGACTACGTGAGCGGCATCCCGTCGCTCGCTCGCGCGCAAGCGGGGGTGGCTGCGCCTGCTCTCTCTCCCCTTCCCCTCTCCCTCCAGCATGGCCGCCGTCGTTCCTCTTTCTCCCTTGACCTCTCTCTCTCTCTCTCTCGCTCTCTCCTCGGTGTACACTCCGCGCGTGTGTGTGTAGAGCGGGCCGCCCCCCGCACGTAGGTACAGTCTCGCGTGCCTCGACCTCCGCCTCTCGTCTTGCCTAGCTCGGTCTTTTACTACTGTGAGAGGAGCTTTCCGCGCCGGCTCGCAGAGGGAGCGAGGGAAGCGCTTTCAGCGTTTTTGCACCCGAGTGTATACGCGGGGAAGTCTGCTTGGAAAAGTCACTCGCCTGCCAGTGTTATTTTTTCCTTCGAGACGCAACAAAAAGAAAATAGAAGAAGTCCGGCTTACCTGAGAGAGTCCGAGGTAGATGGAGACCGTCTCGGAAATGTACAGGAAACGTCCGTCAGCCGCGACAGCCATTGCGAAACCGTCCAGCGACTGAAACACACGAGAAAACGGCGAATAATGCTCCTGCACACTTTTGTTTCTCTCGAAACGTATATGATATAGGCACTGTATATCTGCCGCGTAGAGCGTCTGAATTTTGGCTGAGCTTATCGAGCACGTACGATCGTGCATTTGAAACGGACAGAAAAAAAAAATAGCTCCGCGTCGCTCGGCATTGAATACATCAGGAAGTTTGAATATATAGTTAACGAGACTCGTCGCTTACCTGCAGGATGTGGGTGCCGTGGAGCTGCTCGAACATGTCCACCGGCAGCGACGCCGGCGACCTCACTCGATTCGCACCTGGAAGAGATAAACATACTTATGAAAAGGTTAATTATTGCCGTTGTTATTGCACACACACGCGTTGGCTAAAGCTCGTAATCAGCATAGATTATAGGCGGCCGAATCCCCCGAAGCAGGAAAGAAAATCCCACCGCTAACGAACGGCGCACACTTTTATATTATACGCGCAGGCAGGTCCGGCCGCACAAAGGTTCGTCAAGTGCGTAGTCCGATGGGATTAGCCCACCACGGCCGAAGAATAAACTCGCACACGGTCAGTCCAACTTCTTCTAAGCCTCGCGCGGACGAGTTTGATCGAGTCTTTCCGAGTCTTTCATTAAGGGAATATCCGAAGGGCGCGAGAGACTGCTCTGTGTGCCTCGGATTATTATTGCGGAGAGTGAGAGAGAGAGAGAGAGAAAGAGTAGGATCGTGGCTTGTTTGCCGAACGAGGGGGGAGGCCCAAAGGGTTGCCGAATTCATTTCTCCCTCTTAACCGGTTGATTCCTATCGGATTCGAATCGAGCTCGTCGATGGAAACCTTGTATTGAATGCTATCGCGCCGTGGGGTGCGCGCGCGCGAGAGCTCGTTTTTAGCATATTTCCTATATTTATGGATCTCTAACGGGATTACCGAGGGAAGCGCTGATTGTTTTGCGCGCGAGGAAAATCATCTAGTTTCGAGCGGCGTAAAGCCGCGCGTTATTGCCCGGGAAAGAAAAACCTCCCCGAGGCTGTGTATTGGCAGCGCGAGTTCGGGTCAGCTCTACACGCACATTTTCACCCTATAAATCTCTCGGCTGCAGCTCTCGCCGGAAAAGTTATCACAATATTTTGATAAATACATAAGGCGTGTTTTACGCGCTGCCTCTCGCGTCGGCGGCCCATAACTCAGCGATATTTATTTTCCGAAGATAGAAAAATAGCGGCTAACTGCCCCTTTCCTTCGCCCGCTCGAGGCTGCAGCCATCTGAGACCTGCCGCCTCGACTTATCGGACGCGAAAATCAATAATAACGGGGGAAACTGCTGCTGATGCTGCTGCTGCAGTCCCGTGCGTTATTTCTTGAAATGCGAAAAACTGCCGCGAGGAAGTTTATTAACAGCGGAACGTCACACAGTAGCAGCCTATAGATCTTTCTCTCTCTCCGCTTCATCATATCTCTCGGTGTCAATTTACGACATTGCGAGACTTTCCCCCGAGCTCGTGCTCGGGCTGGCGTCGACTTTCCCCGGGAATATTAGAACTCCTCCGGCTAAACGGCTCGGCAGCTCATTCATGGGGTGCAATAATAATAAACGTGTGTCACGCCGCTCGTCATTAACGGCCGTTCTCTCGCATAAGAATGAAGACATTAGCGAATGTGTGTGCCCCGAAATATGGGGATTCCTCGAGCTCTCCCCGACATTACCAAACATATGGTGGATATTATATATATATATATATATATATATATATATATATATATATATATATATCGCTCTCTGGCTCTGCTTATGTACGCCCCTGTCATATTTGTCGATATTGCAGGTTACACACACGCGCTGAATAAATACACATTAAGCGCGTGTGTGTGCTGTCCTCGGGAGGAGGGGCAGGATAGTGTAATAAAGCTACCGGACTGTTCTTTACTCTCGGCCGTGCTAACTGATTTCTTTTATGGAAACGTAAACCAAGCGCGCGTATACTTATCCTTGGATCTGTGGAATTCGCATGCGTCAGCTTCTCAAAAATCCGCCCGACGCGGTAGCTCTGATAAATTAAACATCAGACTGTAATCGTCTCTCTGCGAGAACGAAAAAAAAAAATCCGCGTGTCACCGAGAGAGAAATAGAGAAAAGAGGAGGAAGCGAAATATAACGTAATATCACACCCTCGGCGCAGTGGCAGCAGCAGCAGTAGCGGCTATCCGCCGGGAGCCGGATTTAATGAAAAATAGCTGAATTTGTTGTCTCTGCCGGCGGCAGCGGCGGCTTATTGTTGCGCGATGCGACGAACGATAACCGGCTCGCTCGCTCGCACGATTACCGTCGGGCCATCGCCTTCAGGCAATTTTCTCGGAATAAGAGATATTACGCCGCCGCCGTATACCGGCCCTTGGGCTGTTTATACACTGTTAAAAATCGGTGATTGAAAATTCAACAAAATGTTCTTGAAGTTTTTTCCAATCACGTAATTGAAAATTTCAACCACATCCTACTTAAAAATTCATTGACAATTGTTGAAAATTCAAGTACTTTTTAATAGAATCCTTGTGCGCTTAATAATGATATTGTTGTTTTAATTTCTGTTGGAAACGTGTTTAATAAACACTATTTTTATAAGAGTAATATTTATGTATTGCAGAAAAAGAATACATAGTTCAATAAATAAATATTAAATAAACAGCTTTACACAGTTACTTGCAATTAAATAGCAACGATCTTAAAAAAAGTCAAAATACTTGCTGATTATTAACGGTAGTTCGAATATTTTTATACATTCTCTCGCGTGCTTAAATTAAAGTCTCACTAATTATCTGATGTATTAAGTTGTTTTAAAAGAATCCGAAAAGTTAGACAAAGCTTTAGCTAGACTGAACACGGCACTGTTGTAGGATTTTGTGCGTCTTTTCTTTCCTGGAGCAGTCTTCGTTCCTATTGGAGGGTTAATTTGCAGTAAAATCCTAAAACATAAATGTACCATTTATGTTCAATTTAAGAAATCTATAAATTTTATATTTTTACCTTTGAATGAATTCTAGAGTTTTTTCCAAGCCTGCTGGATACTTATAACCAAAAATATAATAACTCAAGAATGTTAATAAAATTCCATCCAAGAAATCTGAACAGTAGATTACAGTTTTTCCTTCGAGAATGATAGTGCAGGTGCTTTCTGAATCGTACAATGTTTTACCTATTTGAAAAAATATATAATTATTATTTCTATTTTTTAAATATATACATTTTATAAAATTAAATAGTGTCTCCTACATACCTCTAATAATCAATACAGGATGATTATTATTCGCGCAGGTTTCCAGAATAGCATCCTCATTAAGTGCGCTCTGTAATTAAAATTTGGAATGATTACTTTTATTGTTACTAAATTAAATTATTGTTGTAACAGATATTAATGTATGTAAATAACTTACATCAACAATATTGTATAGCAGTTCTATATTTTCTTCAAAGTATAATACTAGAAGCGGAAAAATAATAGCATTTTTAGGATAATTATCTTTTCTTGTTTCAGTTGCCTCTTTGCAGTCTTGAATTATATTTTTTAATTCTTGACTTTTATTTATTTTCAAAGTATGGCAAGTCTTCAGATACTGTCTTATCGGTTTCACTTTTTTTTCAAGCGAGTTTTTCCATGTCGTGAGAATACATTCACCTACTTCAATTCCAGTAGTTTCAATAATTTTTAGATCTTCTACGATTTTTCCATAGACCTTTTGGCAATCAAAATCAATTTCGTTGCATAGCGCAACAAGTTTAATAGTATTGACATGAGATCGTAAGTTTTCTGGTAAATTTTCAATACTCATGTATACCGCTAAAATTTTATGCTTCTTTTTTGCAGCTCCGATGGGATTCACTACTTCAAAAGCATCTTGGTATAAAATAATTTTTAATGCGTCCGGATTATCGTTGAAAAACGTATTGCATTTATATACAGTGCCATCCATGAAGTCGAAAAGAACGTCTTTATCTCTTGGTTCAGGTTTTTTTAATATTTCATGCTGTATTGACTTATCTTGGAACGTATATTTTAGGGTTTCTATTATGGGCACGTATGAAAAATACGTTTGGTTCTCCTTGTCGATTACTAGTGACTCTGGTTGTATAAAATCAAAATTTTCCTTATAAAATTTTTTTCGTTTGTAATTACTTCCTAATTTTACATTACATTTTAAGAAAGGATCTTCGTTTATGATTTCTTTCACAATAATATCGACTTTATCAGCTGATATTCCTTCAGAGATCAATTTTCTAGCTAACGATGTCATTACAATATTTTGTGATTCTCGCTGCATACTGGTTATTTCAGTAACAATAGTTTTCACAGTAGAAGCGGAAAGCAAAAGCTGGGTTTCTAATTTCAAATAGAATTGAGCTAAGTTATGTAGATACAAATCGGACGATTCTTCTAGTGAAGGATTTAGTTCTACTGGAGATTCCGATTGCGCATTACCATCGATTTCAAAACGTTCAGATTGATTTTCATTGTCGACAACACATTCAAGCGACTGAGCTTCAACAGAATCTGAATTTGTTTGCGATTCCTCGATTTCTGACTGATCGTATATTTTTGAATCCTGTACTTTTTTATAATTGTTTCTATGCTGTTTAGTTAAATGACTAGTAAAAGAAGATAAAACCTTGTACTTCTTTCCACAATCGTGCATTGGGCAGGTGATTTGATCATTTTTTTTAATGTGTACTTTCAAATGTTTGACAAGATCAGAGAAACAATCCCACTCTTTTTCGCAACTACTAATGCTACACACAAATTTACCTCTTTGGTCGGAATTTAATACTGTTTTTGGATTTTCTTTTTGTTTCAAAAGATTATGCGACCGAAATAAATGTTTCTTTAAGTGAGCTTCCTTTTTGAAAAATTTTAGACACTTTTCAAATCCACAATGTACATAATTATGAATATTTCGATGAAATTTATGGTGTAGCAAATGTCTAGGCAAGGATGGTGTTTTGAAGTTACAAAGACGACAGTAGAACATAATTTTCTTTAAGATAACGCGAAAGTTGATATAATCTATTGAATCAGGTGTGCCCCTAATAATATCTAATATTCAAATTAAAATAACCTATAGTTCATGATTCAAATAAATGAACTTAGCTTATAGCTCATTTTCGCACAGAAATGGTTCAGGAGACGCAGAGGCACTGAGAAAAATTGAAGACCGTCCACTACATTTATAAGAACCATTTAGCTTTTTCGCGAATCAATTTTCAACTACACCAAAACACTTACGCTCAGCTTATGTAGAGAGACGTATAACCTTGATAATAACGTTTTTTTATCTAGTTGTTTAAAAATAATTTCACTCAGTCAGTGAGCTCCCAGTTTTTGTTAGCAAATCAACAAGTTCTGTGAAAAGATATAAATAATAAGAAAATTATTAACAATATTAACTGGTATCTAATAATTTAAAAAGATTTTATGGTTAATTTTACTTGACATCGTTGTTATTCTGGAGCTTGTTAGTTGACTACAAAAAAGGATAGCTTAGGCTACGTTCATCTTCAGGATATTCATATGTGAATCATCAGCCATACCTATAAAATAATTATTTATCAACTTTGCGTACATTTGTCTTTTACCAATTATTTTAAAGTTATTTATCTCGATATTTAATAGTCACTACTTAATGCAAGAAGTTTGAGCAGTTAGTTCTCTCATAAGAAAAACTTTAAAATTATTAGAAAGTACGATATCAATCACTTCTATTAAAAAATAAAATTCTTGGAGCAATAAAATTAATAAGCCATCTTACATATATCAGTTGACAATAATCCATGAAATAAAATCAGCTATGGTACTGAAGTTTACCAGTAGCATATCATGAGCATCGAGCTTTGTAGTTGACTATAACAATACTCCAAGATATTTATACCTGAGCCATCAGCGATGCCTATAAAATAATTATATAATAAGTTTTCATAAAATAGTAGTTTCAGTAAATTTTAATTTCCTATGAACATCATTTGTTCGTGTTTTTTCTTTGCTCAGTTAATTTATTTTAATCAGCTGTACTCTACTTTATCTATTATATCAGTTTATTTGTTTGCTACTAATTGAAAAAAAAATGTATCTATATAAGTATGCTGGCTATCTATTTATACGCTAAGAAAACGAGGAAGGGGAAATAAACGAAAACATTAAACTGTACATACAAACCAAAACGTGGACCCTAGTAGGTAGGCTTAACAACGCTTACTGTTTCAATGCATTCGTGTAGACACAGAGCTTGAAGATATGTTGAAGAGTCGCAATAAACACTGCCGCTACGAGCTGTAAGCTCGCTGTAGCTGACGCTGAAGATAGATGGCCTGACGCAGGCGGGGAGACACTGGCCGCTGCCGCGAGACCTCCAAAAAGCGGCTTCAGAAAGCCTACGCGACGTCGTCAACTGCCAATGCTTTTGTAAGAATATCCTTCTTATATCCTAGTAGACTCAGAGCTTAAGGATATGCTGACGAGTCGCGATAAATACGGCCGCTGCGAGCTGGGATGAGAGCGTAGGTGATGGCGCGCGGGTAGGCTACAACTGTCTCTCTGCTTGCTGTGCAAGATATATGTCCTGACGCGGAGACACTGCCGCGAGACTTCCAAAAAGCGGCTTCAGAAAGCCTGCGTGACGTTGTTAACTGCTGATGCTGTAGCAAGAATGTCCCTTTTGATATTCGGGCTCTCGAACCATAACTTTCCGCTTGATGAATTGTGTTTTTGGCACGGAATTCTCCGAATAGTTCGGTCGAAACTTGCCGGCGAATGGGTATCCTAACCTCTACCTAATAAACCAAGCGGTTTTATGAGCTACGGGTTCAATAGCTTGAGTTTGTCACTGATTGATTCATTGCAATTATACTTACCGTAATGACATCATTGAATGTAGAACGAAACCAAAAATCCGTTACGAACAAAGCCAAACATGCACTACTTTAAAACGCTGCTGTCGAAATGGCGGTTATTTTTCGCTCACGCTTGCACTCGCGGACGGCGCTCGCGACTCGCTCGCCCGGTCAGCGGCGGCGGGCGGGCCCGACCGACGCGACATGCCGCAGCGACGACGCGCATGCGCGGTAGCGATGTCGAACCACCTATATCAATGCGTAGAACTGTCACACGGAAAGAAGTAGTGTGATACATGCCGAGGGACGGTGCAACTGCGCGAGCGGCGACGCGTGCCCTACTGATTCTTGCGCATCGTTTTTTCTCGTGCAAGCATGCTGAATATCAGTGCATGCCAATACACCGTGTTTAAGAGTATCAAAATCAAGATGCTCAGTCGCGCCGTCCCTCAGCGTGCGTACTTCTTTCCGTGCAGCTATTGTCCGATCCCGTTTGACGATGTTGCTCGAGATGTTATTTTACAATTCATTAATATATAGGTTACGATACACATCATTTTACATTGTTTTTATCATGTCTCATAAGTATTTAAAATGCGAATTGATGCCTAATAAAAGTTGGATACGTCAAAATTTTATAAGTTTTTTCAGTAACATGTACTTGAATTAACTTAGAAAAACCTAGCGCCGAGATATTCAATCAAAAGTTATTGAATTTAGTTTTCAATAACGCAAAATTGAATTTTCAACTATTTATTGTTGTTGAATTTTCAACCAATTTTTAACAGTGTACGTATGCCGAGGATTTTGCCGAAGAGCCTGGTAAAAAATCGCCTATCGGCTGCGCGAATGACTTGTTTATTTAACGCGCGATCAGCGAGCGAAGATTTATAGACTAGTTAGCTTGTCGGCATAAACGTAACTGATTACAGTTTTATTAATATCGAGTTCGAGGGGAGGACAGGTGAGATGTCCGCGGAGAATTTGTTCCTTTTTTTTCTCTCTCCGTATACGTACGCGAGTGAAACGTTATTGCCCGTCCCCCGGGGAGAGAGACGAGGATCCGCCGGCAACTGGCGAGTCTAATACGACGGCTTTCGGCCGTATGAAGATTAATCGTTCGCCGGCATAAAGCCATACGTTTCATCCCCGGCTGATCCCCCACCACACGCCCCTGTGCATGGGGTAGTGTCTGCTGGTCCCTTCTTCATATTTTTTCTTTCCTCGAATTCGCATAATGATACATTTATCGAAAATCATATACACACGCAGTCTCTCCTGGGCAAAACGGCGTGACGAATTCGCCGGCTCCGAAACAACCCCCCCCCCCCTTCTCGGGGGCGGTTCTGTGTAATCTGCATTCATAAATCAAGCTCGACATCTCTCAGATTGACGGCTCGAGCAGCCATTTGAATTTCGCCGGTCATTAAAGAGCCTGCGGGGATGTGGCGCTGACTTTACCACTGGTTTACATTGATGGGCACTTGAGAGCACCGCCTCTACCCCTTTCGATGAATTTAATATAACGCTGACGTGTCATCTAATTCGTCGTCGCGTCGCGATTTACGGCTCTCAATTAAAATACTTCTTTGCCTCGCAAGAGGAATGTGGTGCAATTTACACATTGCAGAGCGCGCAAAGTAGAATGTTATCCCCGCGGCGAAGCTGCCGAGCAAAGTTTGCTCACCGCGGCTCAATTTCACGGCGCTTCGTTAAAGCAATCTCGATCTTATTAAAATTCAATAAGCACGCAGCGACTGCTCTCTCTCTCTCTCTCTCGTCCCGGCGAATTCTTAATCATATTTAATATCGGGGAGACAGAGAGAGGATAGTCTTTACAAAGCTTCTGTCTCTCGGCCCCTCGAAAATCCGGCATATTATTTGCATCGAGCAAACAGGATGACGCTAACGAGGCGTTGATTAGGGTATTGGTGACGATGATCTAATTAGCCGCTACTTAATTAGTCAGGTGTGTTCGGTTAATCCCCGTATTTCATTAGGACACGCGTACCCGCCGCGCTGCTCGAGGGCGCCAGTGGTTCGTCGTCGTCGTCTGCTCCGAATTACCCGCACCGCACTCTGCCGCGCATTGAATTTCGAGCTTTTCAGCACCGTGGTACATCCCCAACGAGACGTGGAGCGAGAGAGTGTACACGGAGGCCGATGAAACGGAAAATTCCGAGCGGGGCATTTTTGAAAATCCGAATGATCGAGCGGCCGGATGAGCACCGCTGACTGTGTAAGCTTCCCGGCTCCCCCGTCGTTAACTAGCCGCCAACTACGTTAAACACTGGTTTAAACTCCCCTCCTTCGCTCTCCTGTCATTCTTCTCTCCCTCGATGCCGCGTGCGCGAGCCGGGAGAGAAGCTCCTTTCTTCGCTCTCTCTCTCTCTCTCTCTCTCTCTCTCTCTCTCTCTCTCTCTCTCCTCTGATTATTGCTGTACGCGAACGGAGCAGAAAAAATAGAACAATGGAGCTGCGCTCGTGGAATCCGCGTCGGGGGAAAGCCTCGCCTAGGCCTTAACTCGTTTTCGTTCATTAGCCTCGCGCCCGAGAAAGCTAAAGCAGCGAGCGATAGACGAGTAGCTCGTGCGGTGGCAGTTGACTGGATTTACTTTGACGAGAAGTTGTGGGTGGCTCTCCTATGCGCCGAGCGCTAACTCGATTCCGTTAGTTTGGTTACAGGCTGAGGCATAGCGAGGGGTCGGCCTGATTAGATTTACATGTGGGTACGCGCTGGATCTCTCTCTACGTATGCAAGACCCCACCTCGGCAAATATTAACCCAGAGCGCCGCCGGTAGTAGGCCCAGTCATTGTCCCGTCATGCGATCATGCGATGATGTCTTCTCTCTCTCTTTCTCGACTGTATTTTTCGAATGCGCCGCTGCTGTTGACTCTTTTCATTCCGGCCGCCGATTTGTTTGGCCAAGGGATTTTTTTCGTTCTCTACTGATTTTGCGGCTCCGCAAATCCAATACAAGTCTCCTCGCGCGAAAATCAATCTACATTCCAATGAGCCTCGCAGAAATCCGTAGCCTGACTCGAGCGAGAATTTCGAAAATACGACTCGCAGCCCTATAGCTTCCGCTCGATCGAGCGAGTCCATTGTGTGTGTCCGGCTGCAGCAGCCGGTCCTATTTTCGTCAAGCGGAGCAGGGAAATAAAGCCGAGAAAGAGGAGGAAGATCGTATCGCCGCGATGATTGGCGACAATTTTCCATTACTATGTATCGCCGGCGATCTTTTCACAGTCGCGCTATCTCCGAGACGGCTTGTTTTCGACGCGCTTAAATTTCCCCGTCGCTTGATTAAGCAGCAGCTCAGTTTCGCGCGAGCGAGCTCTACGCATGGCAGTTGACTTTTTGCGACTGATCCATCATATCGGGAGAAGTGCGACGACAAAAGCAGCGCCAGACGAGCGCATGAGCGGAAGCAAGGAGTTTGATCGGCTGTAAGATGAACACGTCAGGAGCAGGCGTCTGCGTGCCTCGAATCGCGCATTGTATAAATACTTTGTGCGACGATTCGCTACTCGTATATTTTGAAAGAGTTCGCTTGACCCTTTTGGAAATTCCTTTCGATTCGATGCGTCATACGTACGCGGAGGAGAAAACAAAAATATCGTAAATCCCCCCGGTGTGTTTCCTAATCGCAATTTCGAGAACTGCTCGCGAGCAGGACGCGGCGATTGATGTCACGTAGCTCGCATATACATACCGTTGGGCTGCGCCTTGGCTACCGACTTACGTGGCGAGCAATCGAATACGCGCGCAGGAGGCCGCCGCGATGAGCTTCGGAATTAGCATCTCGCTCGTTAGTAATGGGCGAGCATTGCGTCAGCGCGTTGTTTTTGTTCTTCGGTCTCGTCGTTGTCGCGCGGGCGAAAAAAGCAGAAACAATGATTCGCATCAAAGAAAAATTCTATCGATCATTGGGGAACGTGACGCGGCGCCGGATAACTCGGTTTGCCCGCGTGGATTCGGATTGACTGACGTTAGAAGCCGCAGTGTCTTTTTTGCTCGGCGTATATAACCGAGTTAGACTCGCTCGATTGTGCTTGGCGAGCGCAAAAAACAAAGAGACGAGAGTTTACCAACCTTTGACGGACTTGTTGGGCGGCGGTGTGTCCCGGCTCCACGGCGGGTCGCCGTGCCCGGAGAAGTCCCGTAGTTTGAGGTAGGATATCGTGAGCCTTATGATCGAAGCCTTGTCCAATTGGGAGGTGATGGCAGCCGGCAGAGGCAGCATCTTCGCGAGCTCGTAGAACTCGAAGTTCTCCTTGCCGCGCCTCGACCTCGCCGCGTCCCTGCTCTTCTCCTTCCTCAGCTCCAGAATGCTGCAAGCAGAAAGAAAATTTTGGTTATCGCGCGAATTTTTCGACTATTTATACAACGTACAATAATATTACGCATACGACAATGGACCCGCACGCGTGCGCGTCGGGTAAATCGATGATTGCACGCTCTGCATAGAGAACGGCGTTTACCCACCCCGAAATCATCCCCCTCTGGAGCGTCGATCACAATGACGCGGAATCAGCCGGTTGCGATGATTTTCGAAAATTCGAATTACACGCCGCGAGAGAGAGAGAGTAGGCGTGGCGCGCGCGTTTGCCGTAAACACGGCGACATACGCGCGGGCGCGGGACTAAGCAGCGCATGCATTATTCAATCGGGCCGCGTCAACGCCGCGGCTGCAGTCGTGCAGCCCAGTAAGTGCATCGGATGCGCGACGACCACGCCTCTCGCGCGCCAGTTTCCGGTTTTACCTCGAACCCCGGGCCAATGGACGACATCAGCGCCCCCGGCTGTACACACATACACACACACACACACACAGACGTAGGTATAGCCGAGCTGATAGAGCCCGCATCGGTGTTCAGGTGAAAAACATCATGGTGTTGGCTCGCTCGACGGCGAAACGAATAAAGCGCTTTAAAGAATCGCCGCGGAACGGTCCCGGGCGTCTCGTTAATCCGAGGGAAAAAATGAGGTAGTACAATTAAATGCGGCCGTTCCGGGCTCCCGAGACGACAAAGGGTTAAAAACAAGATGGCTTTTTATCGGTGGCTCATTACGCTTAACGACTGTAAAACGACGTCGTGCCGCGCGGAGTTTCGGAGACGAGAGCGCCAGCAGCCATTATGCCACTGCTTCCTCTGCGCTACGCGGCAGGACGCAGAAGTCGTAAAGAAGCGCCGAGAGAACCTTCTTCTTCTTCTGCTTCTTTCTTCTTCTGTGGGAGAGTCGAGGAGATTAGGAAGACGCGAGTTGGATGCGGATCGGCGCCAACAAAAAAAGTTAAACAAACGCGCATGATCGGGCTGATTTGTTAAGGAAAAACAATAAAACTGCGGAGAGTGGGTCAGGCGAGCGAGTGAAACTGCTGGCACAGGGGGCGACGCGCGTATAAGAATAAGAGTGAGCGTGCAGGGGGTGGAAGGGAGAAAGAGCACATAGGAAAAGTGTCCCTTGCCGAATCTACGCTTTTGCGCGCCCCGTGGGACAGGCCACTTTCCCTCTCCACTCGCGCTCTCTCTCTCTCTATCTCTCTCTCTCTACTTTATGTTATAGGCATCCAGCCAATGCAACTTTTCGCTTCCTTAGCGTTTCCCGATATCGACTACTCGAGAGCCTCGTGCGAATGCAGTATCCTGCAAGACGCGAAGATGAGCCTAATTAGCGATAGAGAACACGACCCGATCAGATCATCGCACGGCCGCGTGGCGGATTAATTTCTGCGATTCAGCAAAAAGTCGACTATCGCAGCAAGAGGTGTATAGTTGGCTGGCTCCTGATTGAAACGTCCCCCTTGGGAGCTGGCGCAAGAAAGCGAACGCAAATCTCCGAAAAGCCGACGGGCGAGAGAGAGCGTCAAAAGAGCAGTGTCGTAAATAGCCGCCGGTTACCTAAACATTTCTCGGACTCTAATATTGCAGAAAAGACCGTAGACACCAGCCGGCTTCAAAGACGGAAAAGGAGAGAGAGTTTTCTTTTCTCCCCCGAGGTAAGACGATCCGATGCAGTGAAGTGCGTACTCTGTACGGACTGCTCTCGGGCGCGCACGTGGGCAGGCGCGAAAATAAAATTAAGCCGAACTTTCGGTCAAATTGGTTGAAATTGGGCGTCGGGGCGCTCGTCCCCCGGGGTCGACGCGTCGATGCCTCTCGTCCGACGCGCGGATCTGTGCAGCCTTCCTTTTTTCTTTCTCGGCCAAAGGAACGATACAAGGAGTATATACCGCAGTTTCTTCTTTTACATAGAGAAGCGCGTCTTTTGTTTTTGCTATATATTCGCGGGCACTGCGAAGGTGTCTCTCATCCGCGTACCTATAGGCCCAAGACGTTCGGGGGTTGCCAAGTACTATATACGCGCGCCGGGCCATCAATAATTCAGCAGAGGACCATGACGAGGTTATCGCTCGACGCCTTTGGATCTCTCCGTCGGTCTTTTTTTTCTCTCCCCATGTACAGCAGCAGCGCTAGACTCGCCGGCCGTATGTGCGTCTACAGGAAAACGTGGTTACGCTTAATCGCGCCTCGTTTTTTTTTCTCGCGCCTGGGGTGCAAAAAGGTCGACATGAAAGTTTCAGCCTTCGCGCTGCATCGTCGGCGAGCTCTGAGCGAAAAAGAGAATTATTTACGAGTTGCTGGCCCTGCTGCGGTTAGTGCGCAGCCACTTTCGGCCAATAGTGGAATGATGAGCTTTCTCTAATAACTGCGCGCGCACAGAAAAGCGGGCCAGTGCCGTCAAAGTCGTCGAGGCGAGCGCGCGTGATATCAGCTTGCCGAACACGTCCGACGGCTCTTTGAAGGTCCCAAACTGGTTGTCCCGGAAGCCGCGCGCGATATCGCTCGCTCGGCGCGGGCTCGTCCTCAGCTCTCAAAGCGAATCGCATCGATGTGTACCTATAGGACTGTACGGAACGTGTAATGTAACGAGGGGGTGCAGAGGATTTTCGTGTTTTTCTTTCCTCGATCGAATCGAGCGCGATAAATCGTCGTCCTGCATCGCGGGCGGAAATAACGTCCAGACTTTCTCGCAGCCGATAGTAGGCCTCGCACTTAGAGGGGGTGGTTGGCGCGCGGAGGAAATTATGTCGAAACCGGAGCCGTAACATTAGGAGCATTGTATTGTAGGCGCGCGGGGCTACGGCTCTCCAGGGACACGGAGAGCCGCGCACACGGTTCTTCGCTTCTTTTCCAGCTCACGTTTCCTCTCTCTCTCTCTCTCTCTCTCTATCTCTCTCGCTCTCTTTCAGCGGCTCGCGCTCGATCATTGACCATCCGGAGGAAAAAGGGGGTGTGAAAACGTGCCCTCAGGTGACTGCCGCGCCGGCCGACGAGTGAATGGCTTAATTGAATTAAGTCGCGCGTCCGCGGCGCGCATTATAATTTCGCCTGCGCGCATGTAGGATGCAGAGTGTAGTCGAAAGGAAAGTAGGCGCCGGGTTCAAGTGCGCGCGACAAGCGCACTAGAGCTGGCTTCGGGGGGAAAGAGAGGGCTCGAAAGGGTGAGAGATTTTAAAGGGGGATCGCCGCCGCTGCTGCTGCTCGAGTCGAGATTTCCGGGGATTGATGGGATGGCTTTTCATTGGCCGATTAAGGCTCGCTTTTTTCTCGCGCGATGTTTTATTAACCCTTGTATCGTCATGTGTCGAATCATACGTACGAGACACACCGTTTTTTATATGAAAGAGAGCAGACAAACATTTGCGATCGGGTTTCTTAATTGACGCGGCACGTGTCACCGTGGAGTTGCGCAACGCGAATAAAGTGCGCGAGCCAGATTTTCAGAGGGAAGCCGCTGGTAACTAGCTCTCTAGTCGTCGGTTGATCCAACCGCAAGCCTCGACACAACAGGTTTACGCATTATGTGTGTGCCGTTGCGGAAAGACTCGTCGTGAGGCGACTACCGTTTTGACGCTGTGCTATGCGTTTGATTCGATTTGTTTCCGCTTATCGCGATTATCTCTCGGTCCGACAATACACGAAGATGTTTTTTTTTGCGAGCTTTTGTTGTCTACGAAAAACACGGAAAAACACTGCACGCGAGTTGTTGGAAAGGCAAGAATTAATGCGGGAGTGACGTGTGCGTCGCTCGAGTTTCTATTTAAATTTAATACATATATTGTAAACATCAGAGAGAAACGGGTTTCTCGAAGAGCGCGACGGCGGCGGCGGTTGCTAAACTCTGGAATTATTAAACTTGACGAAACTCTACGTTACATTCGTCGCGAACTCGCGCGTAACAACAAAATCCCACGATTAAAGCAAGGGGGTCGCGAAAAAAGAATCCAGAGAGAGTATACGAGCGAGATACAGCATCTCGGCGCCAGTCGAGTCGTGCAAAAGGGAAGCCGCTCGCGTAAATCACCGCGCGAGCGAGCGCAGTCCGCGCATGCACACGCGCCTTTGTGTTGTACGTACATGTGACGGTGGAAAAGAAAGGAGAAAGCTGCAGGGAAGAAGAAGAAGAAGAAATATCAAAGGGGGGAGGAGGTTCACGATGACGCTTAGATAAGGGAGGGCTTAAGGTCTACGTGATGGGCTTCCCGATGCGCGCAACGAGCCTGAGAACTTTTGGTGTACGGACTACTACGCTCGCGCGAACGAGCAAAACGTCCTCTCCTCCTCGTCGACGTCGTCGTCGACCTGCAGGGAAGAAAATCGCCTTGGTGGGGCTCTCACGTCCGATGGCTCGTTTCCGGACATTCGCGCGCGAGAGCCTCGTCTACTCTTTCTCTCTCACTCTCTCTCTCTCTCTCTCGGCTCCGTCCGCCGACTTCCGGGAACGTGCGAGGCTCCGCCTGACTTATTCCGCGCGCGCTCGCGGTCACTGATCTCGTCGAATTTGCTTCGGAAGAGTCGACGCCTCTAATTGAGAACCTCGATACCCCGCGCGACTGCGGATCGCTAAAAAGAAAGGGGGGGGGGAGGGACGAAGTTAACGCGAGAGCTAGAGTAACGACGCCTCGTAATCGACGCTTTCCACTCGAGAAGGAAGACAGAAAAAAGCAGATGAGAAGAGGTGTTGACGGCTCCCCGGGTTGCCCCGTCAGCAGCGCGCACCGGCTTTACGGCCGCGGCGTGACGTACTCGGCCCTTTTGCGCCTTGCCCCCCCATTATCCACTCGCCGTGTGACAGAGCTCTCCCGGGACTCGCTAGTGTGTGTTGCAAGCGCTGCCCATGTGTGCTCTATGCGGGCTTTTTTCGTTTCGCTCGACTCGATGCCGGACCTTTTTTCCGAAGTGCGTCGCGCTCTCGCGACACGTTCGCGGGAATTTACGAGCAGCCCGGGAGGAAGTGCCATTGCTCGGCTGTGCGAGCGAGCGTTGATTGCCAGGAGAGGGCTACTGCGATTCGCGCCCAGTTGGTCAGTGCGCGACGGGGGGTGGGGGGGGGGGGGGCTGGCTCTGCAGTTTGCGGCTCTTTCTTTCTTTTTTATCACGACTCGGGGGCGCTTTGATGTTGATGAAGCTCTTTTTTTCCCGGAGTACATTATCGGGGCTGGCTAGGTCCCGGCACCTTACTACTGCGGACGGAAGATTAATAAAAGAAATATCGGTGACTGACGCACGTCTGTCTACGCGCGGTCTCTTCTGTTGGCTCGGATTGTTTTTACGTAACTATATTCTTATGAGATTAATATATTTGAAGGTCTTTAGAGCGCGATTGTTGTGTCCGGCTTAATTAGATATGGAAAGTGACGTCAATCATATTTGGAAATTCTTCGCTCATTGTCCGCCGAGACATTAGCATGGCTTTTAGGGTGTACATTAATAATTGAATGACGCCCGAGTTAATTGGGGTGTAGGAAAATAAGAGTGAATTCGCTTCGTGTGTTTACGTTTCTCTCGGATTAATTTATGTGGCAAACGAGAGAGAGAGAGAGAGAGAGAGAGAGAGAGAGAGAGTGAGAGAGAGACGCTGACATAAAAGGCCTGAATTTTAATGTAAGTGGAAGATTACGCGGATAATTCGCGCCTCGTCTCCGCGCGGCCAATCATAATTTAATTCCGGAGGAGCTCTCGAATTAGCGGACTATTTAGCGGGCTATTTTGATTTTAAACGGCCTTAATTGAACTCGAGAAAGAGTATGTTTTAGCAGCGCGTGGATGGATGAATCCAAGTATCGTTACTGCCTTGGATTCATCCGCAAACGCGCGGAAGAAGAGTAGAAAAAATAAAGTATAAAAGATATAAACACAACATGCCCTGGCTCGAGGTGAGGACCCTGACTCTGTTTGTACGGGACACAGAGGTCCGCCGGTACGAACCAGGAGTGCGTGAACGCGGGGTTGATGTTGAGCGGCCCGGCAGGCCCCTGGTGATGGGGACCACCGACCCCCACGCCCACCGGGCTCTGTCGTTGAAATCCCCCGTAGTCCATTGCCACCTGGTACGGCAACATCCTCACAACTCCGCGACCTCTTCTTCGTCCTCTTCTCCCGCCGCTTCTTCTGCTTCACCACTGAGTCTCTGTTATACTGTGTGTAAACGATATGCCGCGGTCAACAACACAAACGATCCGAGCGAGTCTAGGGGCGAAACACCGTGCGCAGAGCCGGCTCCGGCTCGTCCCCGCAGCTCATGGTGCTGCACTTGGAGCACTGCACAGTAGTAGCACGCAGTATAGGTAAACAAGAGACAGGGGCTGCCGCAGTCCGAGACGTGACTGCTCCCCCCGTGAGTCTTTGGCCGACTACGTGAGCTACGTGCCGGCGGTGCGCGGGGGTGTCGTCGTCGTCCGTGTCGGTGCGAGTGCGTGCGTGCGTGCAGCGTGCGCGTGTGCGGCCTCGACGTCGCGCGGCACTAGACTGTCGAGGGGACTGTACCTGCAGCTCGCGAACCTCGAGTTGCGCACAGGCACACGACGACGAAGAGCGAGCGAGCGAGAGAGAGAGAGAGAGAGAGAGAGAGAGAGAGAGAGAAAGAGAGCGAGAGAACGAGAGGACGGCGCGGGCGGGCGGCTCCAAGGGCGCGTCCGGCCAATCGGCACGTTTGGATTCCCGTCACGTGACCGCCCCGCGCGCCCATACGCGCTCTGAGTCACGTAGCCAGGGGTGGGGGCAGCTCGCGGAGGAGAGAGAGACAGACGCCGACAGAGAGGTCGAGGATGGAGGAGGCTCCTCCCCTTGTTGCCTCGCAGAGCTCTCCGCTGCACTCGCGGAGGAGTCGAGTCGTTAGCCCGATTGTAAACACGATTTCCAATACGCCTACGCGCCGTGGCTCTCTGTTGTCGCGGATTGTCAACTCTGCACCACGTGTGTCTTCCAGCTCCGGGTCCAGACTGGGATCGTCGAACGTCGACGGATATCGCGATAAGGCGAAACGATGATCCTCCGAAAAATGAAAAGAAAATTTACGCACGCGAGGCGAACGTGGAGAAACGCGGATAACGAGCGTAGGAGTTCTAGGGGGGGAGCAGCACGTCGCTCGTCGGCTACTTTGTTATGAGACGCGTGAAGTAGCCGCGGCGGCTACCGTTTTCGACGTGCGCCTTTCGAAATCGCCGAGATTCGAAAGTCCCACACACCAACCACGCTCGGGAAGAGAGCATGCGTTTATTTTCACCGTCTCTCAGCGGCGTATACACACACGAGAGCTGAATTATTTGTCTGTGAGCTTCGTTCGTTAATTGTCCGCACGGGGGCCGGCCCATGCATTATTCATGCTATCGTCGATGATAAGAGCGCACGGGCGACTCCGTTTTCATTCATCCTCCGCTTGTCTTTCCCACGAGTTGGTATATTGCGTTAAAATTTTGTCATCTCGTAACAGTAAATCCTAGCTTCAGAGAGCCTCAGTTGAATTCAAGCTGCATTTTCGGTGTACACGTGTAATACCGCGTGCTCTCGTGCGCTAACGAGCCACTTAAGAAGAGACACACGCAAAATCTCCGGCGCGTCGTGAATAGGTTTCGCCGACGCGTTTTGAATCGGAGACGCACGAGCTATCGGCGATCGCTTGGCGATGCAGCGCCGGAGCTCCGTGATTATGTAACAGAGCCTGCGTCGTTATAATCGTTATATAGCTCGACCGGTCAATGAGTGCATTTTTTTCCAAACTCAAACGAGAGGAATAACAAAGGCACGAGAGGCAGAAAATAAAGGGCAGCGGAACGCGGACGAGAGATAGAGAGAAATAACGCGCAGAGACGCCGGTGCGCTAGTCCGGCTATCTTAATGCGAATCGCTCGGACCGGCTCTCTCTCTCTCTCTCTCTCTCTCTCTCTCGCCAAACTTATCCGCGGCGTCTAGAAATTATACGCGCCCGAGAGAGCCCCGACTTTGCCGCTCCGCCTGTGTATCTCTCCCCGTGTAAACATACTTTTAATTTGTCCGTTTATCTAGTGCACCTTGTACGCGGTAGAATCTCACGTCCCGCCTTTTACTTTATTAATCGCGCGTGTACCCGAGATAAAATTTTAATTCCAGCGAAAAAAAATCATTGGAAAGCAGTGTAAAACAAAACGAGGGAGAGGAAAACAAGACGCAAGGCATCCGTTAGCGTGTGTGCGCGTCGACTCGACGACAATCCATCCGTCGTCCCGGCGCTGCAACAACGAGCATACGAGCCCTGCCGCAGCCGCGATACTTAGCATGCATCCCCCGATACCGAGGAATCCTTATTGTATCGTTGCACGTGAGCGTAATGCACAAATGTGAACTCGCTGCGCTGCGGGCCTTTCCTCTTTCTCTCTCCCTCTCCTCCACGGTAGTGACGCTTTTCTCTCTCTTTCTTCCTTTCTCCCTCCTTTCTTTCTCGGCCTGTGTGTGTTGGCTCCTCCCGGTGATAACTCCATCTTCATAATCATACATATGGATGGGCCGTGTGTGTTTCCTCGTAACCGCAGCCTTTCTTATCTCTTCTTTTTTTCCTCGATTTTTCTCCTGGCTCCCTCTTTGTGTCCTTCTATCCTCGTACACACACACACACTGCTCCAAAGTTTCCACGTCTCACTATCGGCGAAACTCTTCCATATTATACCTACCGCGGTCTAACCCCATAATAGCCGCGAGAGTCGCGTCCGTTACATTACGAGCGCGCGAATTCGAAGTTCCGAGCGGCGCAATCGGCAGAACGAATCAGTGAGAGAGAGAGAGAACGCGCGCGCGCGAGCCGTTAAGAGAGATTTGCTTTCTCGGGATAGAGGTGTGGTCCTATCCCAGCGGGAGCTCGGAATTAAGCGAGCTAAGAGAAGCAGTTTATTACCAGCACGTGGGGCGGCTGCGCCGAGCAGGTACATAAACCGCCCCCTTCTTCCTTCCTTTCCTCCTCGCTATCCCGCCACCGCGCGCACTGCTCTATTTCGCCTGATAATTCCCAGCGACGATAATGCTATTAATCGCCCCGACTCCGCGCAGGAAGATCGCTGCGATACAGTCTTAAAAGTGTGCACCCGTTTTTATTTTTTCAATTTTCATACCGTAGACGCACGCGATTTCCGCGTCCCACGCACACATGCGTATACTACGTACAAGTACCCGCGGTTGTACGCAACCCCCGAAGCGTCTCATTATACACGTCCTCCTCGAAATTGCTGGAGCAGACTCTCTCTCTCTCTCTCTCTCTCTCTCTCTCTCTCTCTCTCTCTCTCTCTCGAGGTAAACCGCGCGACTAACTGCCCGACCAATTAACTTTCAATTAGACCAGCCAGATAACTCTTATCGCGTTCGCGCGAGGGCGGATTTTATGGCCTCTTCTTCGGAGGAGTAATAACCCCTTGTGTATTATTGGCCCAGACGTTTGCGCGCGTGTATAGCGATGCGTTGGGGTTAGATTCGCATCTTCAAGGGATCTAACATTTCTTCAAACTATAATGCAGTCGTGCGTCAGTTCTGCTTTTCTTCCGGTTACACACGTCGCGAGTGTAGGCTGGCGCCACAGTGGTATGCGCGTCATGAACGGATGGTTCGCGGAATGCGAGAACATGCATACGCCGCGACGATTTTTCAAATTGCATCCCAGTCGTTCACCCGCTTCTGGCACCATGTATTTTCGCGAAGAATCGCTTCGTCCCAAAAAGCCTTTTCAATTCGTCTTCCTTTCTAGCGCTCTATGTATTCACCGCCGGAACCTTGTCTCTTTCTCTAAATATACATCGCGAGCTATCTCGCAAGGGGGGACGCTTCCGCACTGCAGAGAAAAGACTAACGAGAAACGAAGTTATTTGAGGGTCGTCGTCGCTCGATCGAAAAAGAAGTCGCGCGGGAACAATAATAATAATCAACCGCACACGAATTTTCCCGTGTCATTACCGCTCTGCCTTTTCCCTTTCTCTCTCGGTAATTTTCCTCCTCCTCTTTACCACGCTGCTCCAGCTCAGGAGCGCAGAAAAGCCGTCGCTCTTTTATATTTATTCCTCGCGGACTTGAGACCGCAAGAGGCGCCCCGAGTCGAGATAAATATAATAACAAGCGAATGAGTTATCGCCTCGCGGTGCGAAATAAATATCGCCCGAGGAAGTCGTTGCTACTGTGTAAGTGGAGAGATAAGCGATGCTAATGTTTTACGCGCCGCGGACACTCCCTGTACTCTTGGCGTATATACTTTGAGAATTTTCATCGCCACCGTGTCTGATGCGCAGAACGATTGCTTTAATTAAACCGTATGTTTATCCCCCGGAATGATCAATGATTTCCCGATGCAGCGATGACAAATTCAATTACCATATTTGACGAGCGCGCGCGTTTGTTTGCACGCCTCGGCCGACTCGTATATAACTAATGCGTTTGCACGAGAGGGAAAAAAACACTATGCACATTAGGAGCCGATGAAGGAGACATTGATGTATGATCTTCATTCGTGCCTCTCGCTATTTTTTTCTTTCTCGCTCTCGCAACATATTAAAACATCCGAAGCCGCCGAGGAGAAAAAAAGTCTCTCGCGTAAATAATTACGTAGTCGGGAGAGACGCCGGCGACACCACCACCCCGTCGCCGTCTTTCCGCGCGGATATTGCCGTAATTTTTTTCTCTCTCCCCGGGGCGGCAGCGTCGAACGTGAGCCGAGACAGCGTGTCAGTGCGATAATTGTTTTCTGGCTCGACTTTTTTCGCGCTATGGAAAAGCGTGAAATAAGTATAATCCTCGATCAATACCGGACTGGAGTCTCGGATGAGTCAGGCGAAAAGCCCGGGAATTAGAATCAGGCGCGTGAGTCGATACTTTGATTGAGTTGGAAACATAATCCGACGTATGTGTGCGCGTATGTCGAAACGGCAGAGTATAGTCGCCGCGCGGAAAGTTTCGCGCTCGTGACACTCCAGTGTTATAGAGAGAGAGAGAGAGAGAGAGAGAGAGAGAGAGAGAGAGAGAGAGAGAGAGAGAGAGAGAGAGAGAGAGAGAGCGAGAGAGAATCGAAGGCGGATTAAACGCGAGCGGCGTATAGGTCGAAGCCCGATTCATAGAGTATGCATAGAGCGCTGTCTATCTAGCCGATTGAAATGCGCGCCGGCAGCTCGTTGTTCGCAGCCGCGGATCCGTGGAAAGGCGCACACATACGCGCGCAAGTCAGATGCAAACAATCAAGCTGTCAATTGGAATCCGTGCGTCTACGGCCGTATAGTGTCATTGCGAGCGTGAAATGTCCGCCGATGGAAGACGGCTTTCGCTTTCTCTCTCTCTTTTTTTCGGTTATTGCCTCCAGTCAATTCGCTGTTTTTTATATATACGTCGTCGTCGTGGCGGTGGCGGCGATGAGGGTAAAACGAAGTTTGCGTCGACGATTCTGGGGTGGAAAGAAAGGGGGTAGGTATAGAAAAGAGTGGGTAGATTTCGGACTGGAATCTGGCCGATCGGACGAGCCTCACAGTTGATTAGAGTCTATTTACTGCGTGCGGATCGCCGAGTTTACTGGTCCGTTTTCGCTCCCTCTTTCTCTCTCTCTCTCTCTCTCTCTCTCTCTCTCTCTCTCTCTCTTTCTCGCTACAGCACACTCCGTCGTATGCGTGTGTATACTTATACACACGTCCACCCTCGGTTTCTTCCCTTTTAGCCTATTTCACCCCCTTTGCGGCCAATCAAGCACCATAGACGAGCCACGCGCGCGTCTCTCTCCTCATAATGCGCCGTCGATACCCGTTTCATTCAAGTGTGCAGAGAGACTATCCAAATGTTTCTCTTATTCCTGCTCCGCTCCCCCTTTCTCTTCATTTCGACTTTTATATTCCTAAAGCCTATACCTGCGTGAATTCTTTTTTTTTCCAAAAAAAAAACAAAAAAAGTCGAAAAGAGCATCTCGCAAAAATCGTTTAACGCCACAGCGAGATCCTGGAAAGCCGCGCTCGTGTACGGCTCTGTACGGACCGCACACACGCATTCGGGGAGCCAAATAACAGGGTGCCGACGCCGGCCTACCGCCGCAGGGGGGGGACAATCAAAGCGCTCGCGCGCACGTTCTCCCCTCAGCGGCGCGGCAGCTACGGCATTCGTTCAACTTTAAAATCAAATAACGCCTATTAAAATGACAATGCGGCCACTCGGAGCGCCGGGGTTAAACATTGTTTCGAACCCGCGCGCGCGCGCTCGGGATTAGCATATGGGATCGGGTTACTGCAATTGGTTTATCTCTCGCTACACGCGTACCTATAATGTATAGGCTTGAGTGCGGGCGTGTGGAGTGTTTTTGCTATGTACGCGGGCTTGACGCAGGTACCCTTTTGATTAATTTATCCGAACCGCCTTTTTTATTATGGAGCTTCCTCGAGTATAATGCGTGCGCGGGCTTCTTTACCGTTACGATTTCGCACTCGATTCTCCCGGAAAAATAGAGCCGACGTAACGAACAGCTGGTAAAAGTATTAGCCCTCTTTGTGCTTCGCGCGCGGCGTATTTTCCGGAGTTGCGTCGCCGGCGAGTTTATAGGAGAAGAAAGCGGAATAACACTCCTGCGGAACGGTCCCTTGGGAGCTGCTAGGCTGGCGCCGCTCGTTCTCGGGACTTCCTGCGCTGCTGCGTCCACAGGGGCGGCGCACTTGTACGTTTAGGCATTAAATGTGGGCCAACAGCTGATCGGTCCGCGATCGATGCTCATTAGCATATTCGATCGAATTTTATTGCTCGAGCAAATAGCGCGCGGCCGCCTCGAGCCTAATCTACTCTTCTGTCGACAAAGGCGGCGAGTTTTCCCGGGGAGCAAATTTTCGTAATCCAATTTGGACGAAGTAGCGGACGTTGTATTATATATTATACCGACTGCAGTGAAGCGCGTCTGCGGAAATCCTTGCGGGAGTAGATCGTGGTTATATTTCTGCCGGCGGGAAATAAGAGTTAAGTCCAGCAATGAGGCGCTATAATCGAGAGCGAGAGAGCTGCCGGGAACTAAGAACCCGGAGATTGCATTTCACGCGCATGCGGGGGTGTGCTGCAATAATTTCGTGCGGCATTAGTGCCTTGCGTACACGAGAACGTTGCTAACGATCGCACTATATAACGGCCGCAGGATTACATTCTGATTTACTCAGTGCCTCATCGCAAACCACGAAAAGATCCACTTCGGCCTACAGCTCGCACGCGTAACGCGTGTAATACACAATGTGCCGGATTAACTCGTCGCGCGGAGAGAAAAGACAGAACAATCTCCTGCGATCGACACTTTAAAATTGATCTCTACGCGCAGATAGCTCGTCCACCTGAATAACAATACGCACGCAGCCAGTGTAGTCTTTTCCCATAGCACTCACACCCGTATGAGAATAATAAAAAAGAGAGAGAGAGAGAGAGAGAGAGAGGAGGGGTGGGGATAAGGCATCGGTTTACACAGGCTGCGCCGCGATGATCTAATACGTCGTTGACAACCGGATGCGGAGCCAAAGACAGAGACGGAATTAAGCGCGCTCCACGTATATGGCTGCTCGCCCGCGCGCGCGCTTGCGGCAGGCATTAGCATGCAGCCCGCAAAGCCACACATTTCGGGGGAGTCGAGCTCCCGCGGAGAATACCAATATTACGCGCTTTGACATTCCAATAAAACGCGCCCGATTTGTTTATGAGCCTGTACTCGCGCAATCCGCACACGTGTGAACAGCGGCTGCGCGCCCTTTTTCCACGAACGCCGACTTTATTTCGCACACACTCGGCTGCTGCTGCTGCCGCGAGAGAGGGGGGGGGGGCTTGATTTCGAGTGAAGCTTATACGTTCGGTTTTGGAAATCAGCGATTGTTTCGCCGCGCGCGATAAGCGAGTGTCGTAGTACACGGCAGCCGGTTTCCCGGAACATCCCCGATGAGGAGATAATCGGCCGTGTAAAAAACAAGCGGTTCGTTTCCCTCACTCTCCCATAAATCCGGCGATCCGGGCTGAGGTCTCTCTTTTGTTTCAGTCGCTAAATTATCGCGTACATTTCACAACATGTCCCGCTCGACCGCGCTGCGCTTGTCTCTATCTCGACTTTTCACTTAACGGGGGTAGCATCTCTCTCTTTCCAAATATACGTATACACGGACGGACTGTCTCTATCCCTAGGTTTTGCTGGAAATAACGGGACGCCGTTCCTTTTTTTTTCTCCTCGACAGACGCAGAGGGAGAGATCGGCCGAGATAGTTGCTAAATTATTGTTTTTCCGCGGGGACCCGGAATAAGGCAGTGACTAACGGGCGCAACTAACGCTGTCCCGCGCACGGAAGAGACTCTTCTCTAATCGTCGTGCGGTTTGCGGGAGATTTTTTTCCGCGCTTTTCGAATTAATTAATCGTCGCTGCATCAATCGGAGGGAAAAAATAAAAAAAAAGATGCATGCACGAAGATAGAGCATGAAAATATGACGCGTCAATGAAATCGGTGCAGCCGAGCGAGTCACGTCCAGTTTAATTTACGCGCAAGTACTCATCCTTCGGGATGCGTGTCGAGGGTGTCAACGCGCGTGCAGCTCTCTTTCTCTCTGATACGTGGCTCGGACGTGTTCCAGTGCGGACAAGATGCTGCTGTTATATAGCTGCTGCTCGTGTGTGTCTGTTGTTTGGCACAAAACGGGCGCACGTGGGGATAAAGATCGGAGGGGATATGTGTCGCGCTAGATCGGCCCGGACGACAAGTGTGCTTCCTTGTTTTTATTGCCCTTTCTTCTTTCTTTCTTCTCTCGAGATTCTCGTGAGTCTGATTTACATATTCCTTATGTTTTTATTTTTCTCTTCGCCGGCGTGTTATGATTTTCTCGGAAAACTTCATTCAGAGAGTGCGTGGGCCTTCCTGCTTCACTTTTCTTAATTCATATCTTCCTCTCTCGCGCGTACGGGGAAAAACGTGCCGAGATAATCGACGGCTCTGTATAATTCAAAGTCAACCGGAGAGAGAGAGAGAGAGAGAGAGAGAGAGAAATTAGCGAGGTGGAAAAAGCAGCCGCGACGGTGGTCGACCGCAGGTTATAACCGCGCTCCTGTACGGCGGCCGATGTGTCTATTAGAGTTTTGCGGTAGATCGACAATGAACCCTGAACGCCGACCGGCAGGAAATCGGTAATTACGCACTTTTTTGCCTCACTCGCCCGCTGTACCGTAATCCGGTGTAGCCTTGAAAAGCGTGGAGTTCCGCGCGATTTTCTTCTTTTCTTTTTATATAGACATTTCACTGACAAAATAATAGAACTGTCTTTATCAGTGCTTCGACACGAATCACGGAATGCAAAATCGCGCGCAGTGTTTGTGAAAGACTGCACAGATTCGAAAAAGCAGCTCCTTAGCCTGTCCAGCGGAGCATCTAGCCGCAAACCGCATCTCGGCCCGCGTCCCACACTAATAATACGCCTCGAGTTCTCAGGTACGAAGCGTGTAAATGCTTTTTATAACGTTGTCGCGCGGCAATAAAGACCCATGGCATCGCATTATTTCCCATGAAAATTCCTCGATCCACCAAGCAAACAAGCGGAGAATCTTCTTCTTCTTCTTCTTCCGCAACCTCGACAGGCGACCTAACAGTACCGGTCGAATTTTCCTACATTAGCTGCAGGCACCTGCAAAACACCAGCGCCGCGTGTCGTGTGCCTGGCTCGGAACTAGCTTGAAAACCGCCGCTGCACGCGCCCTCGGCGAAAATTCCGGTCGCGCACCCGCTGCGCCGCATTGTCCTCGGCCTTGCACTTGAGTCGAGGCGAAATTTCCCCCAGAAGTGTCGCGACACCGGAGAAAGAGATCTCGGGGAGAAAGAGAGAGATTTTGGGAGGAGATAGGATTTCTGTTTCGATCGATTAGCTTTTGGCGCCCTTTTGTGTAGCTGCGGATATTTTGTAAATTTTGGGACGAGCTGGGCTCGATGAATTAATTTGGGATAATTTATTCAGTCTCTGTTGGAAAACATTCAGTATACCGTTATGTGATGGTAACTATATTAAAACAATCGGAATATTCCAGAAGCAGCTCACGAAAAAATCCGACGACGGAAATAGACCATAAGCCGCGTCTGCCGCCATAAAAACGATCGAATACTCCCGCAAGAGTCGCTTCCTCTCTACTTGCAGCGCGCGAAGACGTCAGACGCAGAGTCGCGGCAGGTCGACGTAACGGCACCTCGACACACGCGCGGACGCACTATCGGCCGATAAATAGTCGGCGGATGTGCGCCACATGACTCGTGTCTCTGTTCCCGAAAGAGCTGCTGCTGCTGCAGGTGAGAGAGACACGAAACCGAGATGAGAAAGTCAGATCCGTGTTTTCTCACCCCCATTTTCCGAGTATACAGAGGCTGATTGGGTCGAGGCTCGTAATTTCCAGGTTTTATTGCAGCCGCTGTCGCGTCCTTCCGCAGGGTTGATTGAGTCGTTCGACACGCTGCTACCTTCACCCTTCTCTCTCTCTCTCTCTCTCTCTCTCTCTCTCTCTCCAGCGCTTATCTTATCTCCCGGCGCACGTTCGTGAGCTTCCTTTATCGTTTGTAAGCATTTTGTTTCTACAACTCCGGGATTGTCCTCGTCGGCTATCTGATTTCGAGAAGAGAGAGACAACTCCTTTTGTTTTTCTTATATACAAGATGAACCAGAAAATTGTTTTCCTTTTCGGTTTTGGCCTGAAATTCACGGTAATCCTCGGGGACATCGGGGAAATTTACCCCTTGGCCGCGTGAGGAAAAATTATTGCGGTACACCCTCGACTGTCTCTTCATCCCGGGACGTGTTAATCGCTCCGTGCCTGCTTTCGATTATCGCCCTTTTCACGGAAAAATCATAATGCCAGTTATAAGACGTTCCAATTATATTTACCAGTCTCTCGAATCTTCGAAACGTGCCTCATTCTCTCTCGGTACCTGCAACTAGCGCTTTCCTCGTTATCCTCCTCCCGCAGTGCGTTGGCTTATCTCCGTCTTTCATCGAATCGGCGAGGAATCGGTGACAAGACTGCAGGTACGTGTCCCGCAGAATAAGAAGAAAAAAAAGTGAGACGGAGACTTGTTCGACTCATCGGAAGCCTCGTCAGGGCGAAATGAAGAGAGCGGCCGATAATTATCTGGCGGCTCTTGTAAGCGCGCTCGTAAAGCCCAGTGCGCGACACTTGCTGTTGGAGAGAGAGTGAGGGGCTACCCTTTGGTCGAAAGCCATTTTTTTTCTCGTTGAGCCCTGTCGAGACTCTCGCGGTCGCTCTCTCTTTTTTTGTGGCTTTCGGGGGTGTGGTGGCCGATATTCGAGTGGCTTTCGAACGCTGATGTCGATCATGTCTCCGTTGCTGTTCTGCGACGGTCGTAAACGAAGGTGGCTTTAATTCATGTTGATCTCGAGCATTAAACTTTCGAAAAGCAGCGGGGAAAATAGCAACTTTCCCGTACCTTCGACTCCGACCTCTAAAGAGCACCTCAACCCTGCAGGTCACCGAGTCGAACAAACCAAAAAAAAGTTCAAGGCAAAAAAAAGCACGCGGAGAAAAGCGGAGTAGGCGCCACCTTCGCGACGGGGGACATAGTCGTCCTACTGCCGATGCTTTCTTCGGAGCGCGCGAAACCTTCTTGAGTTTGGCAGCAGTCGATTTTCGGAGAAAGCCAGGCGCCAAGATCTTGTCCATCGATACTCTCTCGATACCCTATGACTTTTCCTCTCCGCCGAGTGAAAAGAAGACACACCAGCTTCTTTATTGCTGCGCGAGTGAGGGTCTCTTCGAGAAAGATCCTTCAAGTTCGAAAACTGAGAGAGAGAGAGAAAGGTGCACACACAGATCCGAGATTGCGTGCTGCCGTAATTTAGATGCAAATCATCGAAGGACTTTCTATAGAAAATTACATACTTAGTGTCTGCGTTCGAAGGACGAATCGTGAATTTTAAGTGTCGCGATGCGGGGAAGGTATAATCCACTTCGCCATTACTTTATGAGTGCTATATACGCGACGCTTTACCAAGTTCCGAACTAAGAAGCGAATCTCCTCGTCCCCCGCTGCACCGGGCAGCGCGCGTGATCGATGGAATTCTAAACGTTAAATCGTCCCGCGCTCAAATTGACAGGAAACACACGCGCGCTCTCGCATAAGCGCGTCCGCGACGCTATAAATCGTCCTTCGGGGGTTGCCGTACGTACAGCGTCGCACGTGTGTGTGTTAGTGTATTAGTTCGTCGGAATGTCTCGCCCTTTTTTCGCGCGAGCGGTAGTTTCTATACACTCGCTGTGTGTCGGGGGGTGAAGGTGAGCTCGGAAAGCGAGGGATGGACGGCGCAAGGCCGCGCACGCGCAAGCGCTAATTTGAAGGATGGCCTCGCGCGCGCTTTCTTTCTCGAGATGCCGATCGACAAGGTCGCCTTACGGGAAATCTGCATGAGATTGGAGACTTCAGTGAAAGTGTCAGCAGAAACATTATATATAACGCGCTGCACCCTCTGTCCATCTCCGCGATATCCCCTCGACTTTAAAAATACCTTCTCCTGCGGCGCTTTAATGCAAGGAAAATACAGTGCGCACCGCTATCAGATATCGCGGCCTGTCCGGGGGAGCGAAAAAAGGCAGCAGCAGCAGCAGCAGCAGTAGCGGAGCGCAAGCAAGATACAGCCTCCGTAAATTTATCATGTAAGCGGGCAATTTGGAAGCGATCATTTTTCACGCGCGCGCCTTCCACTCGCGGGGGTCGGCGGCGGCAGCGGCGCAAGTCAGAGGGGTAAAGGGGGGTGGGGGGAGGTTATTGGCCGGCGGCGGATGCCAAATGGACATCACGACCCCTCTGACTGATGATCTCTCTCGGCCGGGCGTGTATATATACACACGCGTGTATGCGCCGCATACCGCCGAGGTTTGTCGAGAGAGAGAGAGAGAGCGTCTTCCAGATGCACAGCACTCTATATGCTGATGAGGAGGAAAAGCCTCGGAGAGATAGATATACGCCGACGACTGCTGCTTATGGATGGCCGCGCGTCACCTTTGACACCTTGCAGTTGCTCTCTGCTGGCTGGGGGCGGGTTTTGATTTCGCGATTTGTACACGCGCGCGGCATCGAATCAATTTGCGCACTCGGAGTACATCAATAACAAGAATCCCGGCTACTGCAGCGTTGATAAACGCGAGATTGTACAGCGAGTCCCTCTCGGCTCGTGATGTTCCTTTTTCAGCCGCGATAAAGGAGTCGCTCGCACCTACTCAAGAGAAAGAACGGACTCGGAGAGAGCGAAGAAGTAACGGCCTGTTAAAGATAAGGAAATGAGGTGTCGCGCCCTCCGCTCGTTCTTCCAGCGCCCGGAAGGCGCTTCTTCGAAGATACTTTTCCCCGGGGAAGTAGCTGCTCGCTCCCCGTATATAACGCATACCTTTACACTCGGACGCGCGACTCGACTGACCCTTCGCGCGCAGCCTTTTTCTTTCGATACTCGGCCGAGAATAACTCTGAGAGACGAGAGCGATCGTAATTCAAGTGTATCGGGGTCGAGCGCGTCTTTGGAATACGACATCGCGCAGAGGCCTGTGCGTAGACGTTTGACTGACTAAGGGATTGGCAAGAGATCCCGTTCGATATGCGCTTCGTCATTCCGAGAGGAATTTTTCATTTGCTTCGAAAAAGGGAGCTTATACACTTTTGAACTCGCGGATTCTTATCGCGTCGCACATGCTAATTTCGACGCGAGGCCGTGACTCCTCGCAATTAGCTCTTTCGTCGGAGAAACGTTCGAGTGAGGCATTGCAGTGGCGCGGCCTAATTAAACAATCGCAAGCGCGCTACTGACCGAAATCGGATTATGCAGTCGAGCGGTTTACCCAATACGCTCGCAACGTAGTGTTAAGGAATTTCTGCAACTCTGGCAGCGGATTCGACAGGGTGTACCACACGACTGTACGCGCGGCGGACTCGGCTGGAAATTCTTATCTTAATGTAGCAAATAACCGGAGGGACTCCAAGACAAGAGCGGGTGTACCGAGAGGCCTCGAGAGATAACCGAGCGCCGATCTAATCGCCTTCTTGATTTAGCCCGCTTCATAATTCTCCGGCCTAATCTGAATCCTTGTGTACGCGCTTTTCCTCTCCGTATAGGCGCGTCTTTATCACCGTATGAGGTCAGATTGTTATTACGAAATTATTCAATGCGCGGACAAAGCGAAGAAATTTGACTAGGCTTGTCTGCAGCGCGGGCGTATATTTCCTCATATACGCGCGTGTGTATACATTCGAAATTAACCCTTTTCGGGAGCAGCGCGCATTTCATTAGACTCGCGGCGATGGGATTATACCCCGGTGCTCTCGCGGTTATTACACGCCGCAGCTCGTAATTAGACGCTAAATAGTCGCCCGTAACTTTGCTTATCTCGCGCCTGCGTTTATGCGTGTGTAGTATGATATTTAGGTATACGCGAAGGATAGAGACTGTCGAGATTTTGCTTGCGCGTGTGTAATTGAAAAAAAGGACGGTAGCCTTGTCGGAGCGAACGTTTTAAAAGATTCGCAGAGCAGAGGTAAATTTCACGAGAACTCTTTTTGTTTCGACTTTTTTTCCCGCGCACACATACGTATAAAACGCATTTCCATACGGCAAAGGAAGTGCGCCGACCCTCGGTCGAGCAGCCATACACGTCTCAAAGGCAAGAGAGAAAAAGAAGAAGTCCAGGCTCGAGATAGAGAGATAGCCGGCGTGGCGGGGAAAAAAATCAAAAATGCATCAGAAATCCATCAAAGAGCGGCCGTTCGTAAATACGTATCTCTCTCTCTCTCTCTCTCTCTCTCTCTCTCTCTCTCTCTCTCTCTCTCTCTCTCTCTCTTGGCTGGCGAGTCGACTCGGCGTGACTGGAAACTGAAATGTAAATAGGAATTTCATTCCAATCAGTTTGGGCAGCCACCGCCGCCGCAGCCTTTGCTTGCGATTCCGCCCACGCGCGAATTTATAGAGCGCGTCACGAACTAGAATGTGCTACACCGTTAAACATGCCTGCTTTCGATTTAGACTCGTCTCGGGCCGAAGGAAAAAGGAGTGTTCGAGAAAATCGATCGATAGACCGGTTCACACAGTTCGCTCTATAAGCCTGACAAACTTTTCCGTCGATTATGTTAATAACGCCGCGCGAGAGTCGCTCATTAGCCTCGGCTGAAAAATCCGTCGTCATAAATTACCAGAGCCCGGGGGAAGAGCGAGAGAAAATCCTCAGCCACAAGCATCACGCACAGGCGGAAAAGCCAAAAGTCCGCAGTGACGAGACGAGAAGTCTCCGTATGAATACGATATTGTTCGACAACGGCTCCTCAAAGCCGGGCAATCGTGTTGCATAATACTCCCATTAGATAACATAATCGAAAGTGGATTTATGAGGAGCGCCGTAAGGGACCCGGAATATGTCGCAGCCGCTTCTTCTTGACGCGCAGCGACGATCGAGGGGCGGAGGAGAGGAAATCCAGCGGTGACGCGCGACGAATTTCACAAGAGAGAGAGGCTTTCCGCGTTCTCTTTGGATTATATACGTATATAGGTACCGCGCGGCGCTGCATCGACGTGCGGGGACATGACGGGCGACCGTCACCCTAAATATCGCTTGAGTAATGAGGGACATACGTTACGTGCATATGTCCTGTGAGACGACGCGTGTATGTGTTCTTTTTCGGATGACGCTCTACGTCGGATTTATCGCCGGTTATTTTTTCGGGGATCATTGTTCTGGCCCCCAAGGCGACCTGATTCCTTTCTCTCGGGTTTACAGGTGCCGCGAGGATTAGGCACGGAGTAGATGAGCGCAATTTGCCACCTGTTGGCTTTTCAACGCGGACTTTTTTTTCGTATAGTTCGGCTCTTTATGTACACACTCGAGTGATTCCGTGTAGGAGCTGGCTCGAAAATTTTCACACAGTTGTGTATACTCCGCACAAATCCCCGTATAAAAGCGCTCTTCTCGGAGAAAAAACCAGTCTCTCCTCCGCGAAAGCATCAATCTCGGGGAAGCTCCTAAATCAAAAAACTGCGCGCTCCACATTTGCAGCGAAAAGTTGGCTGATTTATTACAGCGGGCCGAACCCAAAATTTCACATGTGCGGGCGATAAGATTTATTAGATTGTTTCGTATCGCGGATTTGTCGCTCTCGCCGCGAAATTTATCGGACGCGCCGTTGACAGCTGCTTTTTTCGGACTCAGCTCCGAGTCGTCGAGTTTTCGGCGGTCGACGCTTCATTTAAATGCAAATCGTCCCCGCGAAAGTCGGCTGTTTGAGACGCTTGGAAAAAGACGGAGCAAAGTCTTCTTCTTCTTCCTCCTCTCCCTCTCACTCCTCATGCTCTCTAAGACAAAGGAACTGCGCGCGAGCTATTATCGTGCTGCGGGGGAATTCTTGGCGTTCGCCGTCGCGGCTGATGATTCTCGCTTCTTAACGTTCAGCTCCCGCGTATTATTTCAACGTTTTCATTGCCAGCAAGATTTCGGGATAAAATCGCGAAAATAATCGCCGTCGTTTCTCCGAGTAGTCAGCTTCGCGGTGATTTGTACGCGCCGAAATCACCGGGGACTTGTTTGAGAGAACGAGTGACAAGATCCCCGTGAGCCGTGTATCATACACACCGGCGCGAAAAACAGATGCACCCCTCCTGGCTGTAAGAGCCGGCGGAATAGCTTTTTAAAGTTGCCGCCACTCGCGGAATATACACCCAGGCACTGATCCAACCCCACGGGGCTCGAATTGCGCTGTAAAAAGAGAGAGAGAGAGAGAGAGAGAGAGAGAGAGAGAGAGAGAGCGCTCGAAGAAACGACTCCCCATCTGCCAATATACGCACTTTGGCTGATCCCTGCAGCAGCGGCGAGGCGACGCTCTTAAACGCCTGTTATACATATTTTCCAGGCGATTTCCTCTAATATGCCGGCGGATTGAGTTTTTATTCGATGCCGTGCGTGCGCCACCGAGAGAAGCTGCTAAGCTGCGACAAGTGTATTTATACGGAGTGATCGAGGTGGGGGTGACGATAATTTTCGCGAATTAAAAGCATAAAGAATACCTGCGCACTCATACTCGCGGCTAAAAATTTATGAATGAAAAGCCAGAAGGACGTCCGCACTACGTGAGCTTCGAGTTAATAAGCCGAGTAATACTCTCTCGTGCATCGTTCCAGCGTGCGATTCGCGGCTCTATATATATCAGAGTTCGTCGCACGATACGCGACGCGTTCGCGTATGCGCAAGTGAGCAACACGCTTGAAAAAAAGACAGAAAGCAACGCGGGTATTTCAAGCGTTTTTCGCAGCGCACAGACAAGAGTTGAAAGGCCGGGCACAGAATGTCGGCCATTGCGCTTGCGGAATGAAGAAACTGTTATCGCGCCGCGACACAATAGACCCGCGGCCTTTATGCGCGCCGTGTAATTCGACGCTGTTGCGAGATGATTCGCGACGGCTCGTTGTTTTTGACATTGGATTGCGCGTCTGTAGAAAAAGAAAAAAAAAAACGTCGCGCTGCTTTGCATCGTCTCAATGTTGCTGGAGAAATAAAAAAAAAATGTTCGATATACGTCGAGCTAATTCGTATTCTGGTTCTCTCGGAACTTTTCTTGTGGTTGCCGACAACCAAGAGTTCTGCAGTACCGACCTGTGAGAGCATCTTCAGCCGAGTCGTTCGTCCTTTGACCGTTGGGTGGCAGCGAAACTCGGTAAGCCGGAGGGTAACTGCTCGCGCCGGTCGGAACTTTTCGTTCGATTTGAAATTACTTTGATTTTACGTCGAATTAATTTGGAATCGTAGCCAACATTACGAAAAAATCGATTCGAACAATTTAGTACGTTCGAATAGACACATTGATTTGCGTAATGTCGCTAATTTAATTTCCAGGATTTCGAGTTTCAATCACACTCGTCATCGCCATATACAGCGATAAAAACAAGCACACCCGCACCGGCTTTTCCATTACGCGTAGTGAATTTTTACGGACGAGCAAAAAAAAACAAATCATCCGGAAGGTCGCAAACAACTTTGTAGCAGCATAATGACGGTGCAGCGCGTCGGTAAGAAGCTGTCGCGAGTTAACTGCGGTTTCTGGAGCCCCTACATAAATATAATGAAGGAGTCGTCAACGAGGCCTATCCGCACTCAATTAGCGTGATTATATACTCGTCACTCGATCCGATTACGAGCAGACGCAGACGAGAGATTTTTTCCGTGACGTCGTCGCGTGTCGTAAGAAAGCTCTCTCGGGATATATTAAAGCTGGCAGAGCTCGTAAAAAAGTGTGAATGGATGATTGTGCGTCGAGCGAGAGAGCTGCGGAATTTTCTCGGCCGGCTCGCGCGCGGCAAAAGCTGGCGGCGGCTTTTCTTATTAACTTCGCATTTTTTCGCGCATTCACATTCGGCAAAGTGCCGCGACGCCCCGAGCGTTCCTCGAATACCAATGAGTCGACGCCGGGTATCCGCGACGTTAGTCGGGATAAGTTTGTTCCAGCCAGCGGCGTCATTTATCGAACTGCAAGCTCGGCCGAGGAAAACTTTTTCAACATTTTTTGCTTTATTCCCTTGGCTATACCGCTAAATAATACAGCACAGCTTGCTTTTAATAAAGATGTGCTAGTGCATCGAGGGAAGAAATTTCGTTCGTTAGTATCGACAGGCTGATAATTTACACTCGAAAGGCGCGGAGTCATGTCGAGGCTGCAGCTAGTGGCATCTTGTTAAAATGCCGAGGCATCTTGTGTATAGCCGCGTGTACCAGCTGGCTCTGTCTTGTCGGCGACATTAATCATCGAAGTATCTAAATGACGGGATTCCGATGTATTACCATATAAATGACATCATATTTCTGGTCAGGTTTCCCCAGTTTGTCGGCTCTCGCCCCCGTCGTGATGTATGGACGACGGCATATTGGCGCGCGCGCGTCGAAGCTATACTCACCCCCTACACACGGCCACTACACGCACACCCCCTTCGAACTTCGGTATCGGAACTCGGCTATCGGGAGGCGCGCACTTGTTAGCGGATCTTTCTTCCTCTTCTTATTTCTCTGTACTTTTTACGTACAAACAGTGCGCTGACGTCGGTGATGATTAGCGCGTCGTGCGCAGAAGATCCCCGAGCTTATCAAACAACGTCGGAGAGCCCACTGCGGGATTATTAATTAAAATTCTGCGCGAAAGTGAAGGCTACACGCCGACGCGAGAGTTGTGCCCGTATAATCAGCGCTCGCGATCTCTCTCCTCCTCTGCAGCTCTTTCGAGAGAGAAAAGGAGACTAGCCCGAGACCGCAAAGTACACGGGGGAGAGAACCTAGTATTTCACGAGGCCAAATTACACGTCTTTTGCTCTGCCTGAAAAGTGCGAGTACGGTGGCTTCATTCATTGAAGCTCCAGCGATGTCCACTTTGGGCGCCAAAGCGGTTAGCGCACGACGATCTTAGAAGACCCTTTTTCCGGAATTTTAAAGGCTCGATTTCTTTTAGTCGTTCGAGAAATAAAAGACGATAAATTACCAAAGTGAAAAAGAGTCGGGCATTAGCGGCGCGCGAAAACGTGCACGTCCTCTTCTGCCCCCTTCCCCCTTGCTTGCAGAGATCTTACATACGTTACACGACTGTATGATGCACAGCCATATACACTTATAAAGCCCGGGCCAAGCGGCGTCGGCGGCGGCTGCCTTTTCTCCCCTCTCGCAGGTATATTTCAATTATTAGAGGGAATTACCCGGAGCGTCCATCATCTTCTATACTTATTTTCTGCGAGCTCTCTCGAGCGCGCTCCGAAACTCTATGCTGCTGCTGCCGTTGCCGAGAGAGAGAGAGAGAGAGAGAGAGAGAGAGAGAGATGGAGGGGGAAGGGAGAGAGAGATGATCCTATGAGGGTTATACGCCGAGCTGCATCATCAGAGCGCATCATCAGAGCGGTGAGAAAATAGCCTTCAATTGTGATTACAGGGGCGGCTCTCTGTCTATCTCTCTCGCTCTCTCCTCTCCTCTCCTCCTCGCTGCTGCACTGGACGCAATGTCCGGGCACACAGCGCGCGAGACGAGCCGCCGTGCGTTTACACGTATTATCCCTCTCTCTCTCTCTCTCTCTCTCTCTCTCTCTCTCCCTCAGCCGACTATGTGTACTGCAGCTCTCGGGTACCTACGACTATCCATATCATTATCCTTAAGCCTCATGAAAGTCGGCTCGCGCTCGCGCGGATAGTCTGTTTCGTTTTTCCTATTACCCCGGCGATTTATTCGAGCGTTCGATTTTATTTACTATTTTATTACCGTAACCGCCAGCCAGCCAGCCAGAGAGATAGCTACATGTATACATCTACATGCGATGTGTCTTTAGCCAATTTTCCCGCGCGCGCGATTTAATGGGACGTGTTTTGAACTTTCGCGAAACTTGCGCCGCGCGCGATAAGAGCCGTAATTCATTTTCCAATTGCTTCGCCGCCGCTGCTCGAGCTCCGCGCAATTAATGCCCGGCTGATATTAAGTCCTCTTCCGATGCGATCGCATTAACTCACCAGAAGTCCGAGATCGCGTCGGTCGTAGCTGTAATTGCGGCACACTTACCTGAAAGCAGAAAAAAATGAGGCGATCGTTAATTCATCGCATCTGCAGATATGAGCGCTACGGCGTCTCTAATACAATTTCACAGTGTGGTGTAATCGCTGCTCGGATAAGCAATTAGACCTGGACCGAATAAATAACGCTCGGCTGTCCTTCGCGCGCGTGTATATTCTATTATACGTGTCCCTCGCACACGATGCAGCCGACGTCCTGTGGGACCGCTGCTTCCATATCCAAACTTTGCTAAAGCACGCCTTCTAATCTCCTAATGTGGGACAACTCGCACTGCTGCTGCAGGGAAAAGGACATCTGCAGTAGGTGTAGGGAGAGACGCTGCAGAGAGAAAGTACGAGCGGGATATGAGATAGAGCAAAGGGTGTCCAGAGAGGCTCCAGGAAATAAGGGGGGCTTCATTACAAAATCACTCCTTCGGGAGTCGTTCGGCCGCATCTTCGTCGCTGCTATAGATATACAGGGTGTATATCCCTGCACGCTGATTCATATTTCCGAGGACTCCTCAAACGCGTGAATTTTTCGGATTATTCTCGTTGTTCGAGTGGCCGGATTTGCATATTAGCGGAGATTAGCAGTGACGAGAGGGCGTGTGTCACAGAGCGCGATTAAACGTTCCCTCTGTATAGCCCTTGCTCGGCTTTTATATGCACTCGAGTCGTTATACAAAGAGAAAGCGGCGGGGACATCTTTCGGCGAGTTGAGCCGCCGAAAGTCAAGTTTTCACTAATGTCCCTTGTTTCGGACGACCTTAATGCCGCTGTTTAAGCTCGCGGTTATGTACTTTGCCACTCGTAAAACTCGACGCTCCCCAAGCTCGTGCATGCGAGGAACTTTCGCGATGTTTGTTTTGGCGACTATGAAAAGCCACAGGATATTATCGTGGAAAATTTTGGAAAATCACGAGGTCGGCAGGTTATTGCACAATAGCTACATGCCGTAACACCTCCACGCGATTTACAGCACTCGCTGAAAGATATAAATCTCGGCGATCGCAATCGATACGACCCGTTCGACGCTAATGCCCCGTTCGATTTTTCTCCGCTGGGGTATATACGCAGGCGCACTTCGCGGCTCAAATTAATTACGTGTGCGGGAGGCAAGATAATGCGAGCAGCGCTATAAACAAGCGCGAGCCGATCGGGCCGTCATTAGGGCCCCGCGATGCTTCGGTAATAATATGCATCGGGGGCCGCCGAACGGCACACGTGCGCAGCACTCGGGCATTTAAATCTCCCGCGCGTAATTATTGGCTTGTGTTACGCGATATAGCGAGGGCTAGCACGTTGGACTATTAAGAGGATGATTTTTGAATATCGGCGAGGAAGGCGAGAGGTCCGTTAACACTTTGGAAGACTAGATGCTGCGGCCGACTAGGCTGGATTGCTCAGGAGTGTGTTCGAGGTGAATTGAGCGTTTATAACTGTACTGGTTATTTTGGGAGGAGGAAGGAATAGGCGCTTCGATTACAAGCGTGTATAGGGGGAAATTAGCGGTTCATTAGGGTTCTCGTTTTTTTTTTTCGTTGCTGTAAGCGCATCTGATGCAGCAAAATTGAGGAAGCATTTTTCGCGTGACATCACGTCTCGTCGTTTCTCTTTCCCCCTCCTTATGCCACCAATATTGACACAGTTGAATAAACGTAATTAAGGCTCTCGACACTGCGTTAACAAAAGAGCAGGATATCATCGTCGCCGGCAGAAAAATCGAAATCCTTTTGGCAGCCGAGGCCGCTGCAGCAGAGTCTTGGTTATCCCTCCGAAATTCTGATTCGTATACAGTCACCGTCTCGGGACGCGTGTTTACATTGAGCGCGAATAAACACACGACTAGACTCGTGTCCCCGGACTTTGTTTGCAGCGCCGGATCGATCGGTAATAAGTCCGTCATCGCGGGGTCCATCGAAAAACCAATCAGCGCCTGAGCTTCCGCTCCAGATTCGAAATATACCCCGACAGCCAGGATGATTCTGTCATTCGAATAGCCGCTCGCAGATTCCTCAGCTCTGATATCCCGGTGCAGCAGCAGCACGAGGTGCATTACCCGCGGAGCTCGCTCGAGCTTCATTTATCATGCGCATAATCCCTCGTAATCATGCGAGCTCCTCTCCGACACATATACGTGTGTGTGCATGCGCTCGCACGTATTATAAGCGCAAGTCCAGATTCAGATTCGCGGAGAGAGAGAGGGAGAGAGAGAGAGAGATGCATGCTTTCTATTCCCACGATTGCGCGCCGCTCCGTCTACCGCCGCCGCTCTCTGACACGCAGATGTGAAATTTCATTTCTAACTGCCTGCCATACCGTCATTACGTAGCCTCAATCAACGCCGTATCATTTTCTCTCCTCGCGCGCGCGCGCGCAAGCCCGCTTCTCTTCCGAGCGAGGGTGTACTCTTGTTCTTTCCTTTTTCTTTCTTATCGTTCTCGCTCTCGCTCTTTCGTTCACGGCACCGCGCGCGGCATCAGCTTAAAGGCCGAAAAAAGCGCCGCCGCTGCCGCCGCGAGAGATAGGCAAGTTAAATTGATTTAATGCGCCGCGACCGTTCGAGTTTGGACTGATCTCTTCTTTTGCAATTTGCCGCCGTCATACACCGTTAAACAAAAGAGGAAACGCTAACCACCCTTAAATTATATTACACACGAGAGGGCAAGGGCACAGCTTCCGGCGATGTGCGCCAGGACGCAGGGTCGTTAAACGTTCGCTCGCTCCTATCGCGAAACGAGCGAACTTGAGGCGCTGGCGCTCGTTCGAAAGCGCGTGTATAATTGAAAATCCGTCGCGCGCCTGGTCACCGTAAAACGCGTCCTCTCGCGCGAGTAACGCGTGTTATTAATAACGCGCGTATAATCAATTACGAGAGGCGACTTGGCCCATAGCGCCAAGGGTCGAGGAGAGACGTGCGCCGCGCGAATAACTCGTAAAACTCATCTGCGGTCAGCCGATATATGCTATATGCCGCGCATAGGTTCGTATAGGGAGCGAGGAGAGCCTGCGGGACACATTACGCGCCTGACCTCTCGTGTTCGCTTCGTATATAGGTATATCGGTTGTGTATTCGAAATTTCATTCGCGTACATCGAGCGAGACACCTCCGCTAGCGATTAAGCGAGTATAAGGCGCAAAGAAGCTCGTCGATGGTAATAATACCGGGAAAAGCGACGTGCTCCCCTTAAGGTAGTGCATCGCTGTCTTGCGTGACTTTTTCCCGGCCCTACGCTACCGCTACCGCACACACAGAGAGACGCCTACTCGTCCTCTTTTCTCGCGATCGCGGAGCTGATCCGTCTGCAGTCGTGACGGGCACATACGTGCGACGAAACTTGATCGTTAAGGCTGTCTGTTTTCCTCGTGACTTCGATTTTACCAAGCTCTTAGCAGGTGTGTTCGTCAAAATTTCAAACAAAACGCTCTCGGATGACTCAGAGGAAAAACTCAGGAGATGAAACACTCGCGCGCTTGGTCTTAGTGACCTGATGCACACACGCGAATCCCGCGGCGGAGGCAAAGGTAATCCGAGACGCACCGCGCCGGGAGATTGTATCTCCGCTGACGTCTGAGTTAGCTGATGCGCAGACAGCGAGAAGAAGAAGAGGTAGAGCTTAAAGGGAGAGAAAAAAACGCAAACAGAGGTAGAAACCGAGCAGGAAGGAGAAATGACTTTCGAGCGCATTATCATACCGGATGGTCTAATCAAAATTGCGCGTTATCTCGAACGAAACTTGCGAGGCAGACCACGTAATAAATCCGGCGGCAATTAATAAATCCCCGAGTAGAGAGCGGCTATGTAAACGTCCTGGAACTGTATATTATAACAATAAAAAGGCGCTTTTTGTTTTTCCGGTCCTCTCGAGGCCGAAAACCGGTCTCGCGCTCTTTGAGTCTAGGATCCGCGGCTTATCAGCGTTGGATCGCTCGTAGCGAATGGAAGACAAAAGCAAAAGTATAAAATACAACGGGCCAGATAATATTTTGATACGCGTGCGTCTCCTCGACCGCTCGGTCGGCCCGTTTGAGGATTTTCGGGAAGGTTTATATCTGCGGACGACGGCTTTGAAAAAAGAGAATATTCGCCGCGTATAAAAGGAGACGACGATCTCCTCCGACTCTTGTATAAATAAAAGAATAGACGCAATTAGAGCGCGGCAAGAAAAAAAAATTGCGAAAAGGGTGTAATCTCGGCGAGGCGCGCGCACGCGGCAATAAAGCCTATGTATTACACATATATTGTACAAAGCGGAGAGGGCGAGTGTAGGACACGTGCCGCAAATGGCCAGTTATTAAGCGATGAAATTGCCGCGACATTTGCACACAGATGCTCTCACACTTTGTTTCGGAGCTCTGCAGTGCGCGATTTGCATTCTCGCGCTTAACTCGAAAAAAACCTGCATAATACGCTATAATGTAACATACAGGTAGTCGCTGTATACCGCGCAGCAGTGCATAAACATACACGTGGGGCGAATATTCGTTATTCGCAATAAAAGAATAAAGCCCCGCGAGCTTATATGGGCTCGTAAAAGCTCGTGCGCGGCTGGTTTACGCGCAAGCTTTATATTTCGCGAAGGAAGGCGCAAGGAAAAAGCGGCACGCGACTGTCGAATAAATTGGCGAAAGTGCTCGTTCGGTTTTGCCTCGTTCTCCCGAAGGTTATGACTGGCGAGTTAGTGCGCGGATGTGCCGTATAGGTTCGTTTATTGAAACGTAAAGTCGACACCTTGACAGCCTACTGCACTGTGTGTTCTATTCAGCTCCTGAATTGTTACGCGCGGTTGTAAGGAGTTAATTTTATTCGCTCGTATAAGCCGCCGCGACCCGATTGATTTTAGCCACCGATGATTATCCGTAACTGTCTGGCGCTAGCGACGGGACATAATGGAAAATGGTCTAAAAGCCACTTAGGGCGACGGGCGAATTTCTTCGAGCGCGCGTATTTATATACCGCGCGCAGGAATATACCGAGAGGAGACTCGAAAATCACTCAAGTTACTGTACACTTATTACTTTCCGTATTTTACCTTCCTCGTCCGAGGCGTCTCCTTCCTCTTTCTGTCTTCGTGCAACCTGACGGCCGAGTGGATCCAGGCAGTACAAATATTGACCTCCCGACGGCGCGGCTTTCGTTAAACAACTTCTGAGTAAAAGAGGAGTCGACGAAAGTATACATATAAGAGCGAGGAGAGAGAGAGAGAGAGAGAAAAAAAGCCTAGTCCTGCATCAGCTCTCGAAAGAAGAGCACTCAACGGTACCACTTACTCCGCGCGCGAGCAAAAGTGCGATAGAAATTCGCGGCGGCTGCCACGCAGCTATTACCTATGTTATAGACGTGTTCGTCGCGCGGTTATTGCTATTCCATTTGCGCGAGCGCTATTTGCATTCACTTATATTCGCGCGTGATATTCAATGAAACTCGCTGATATACCTTTTTCCATGAATTTGAGTTACGTATATCCAAAAATAGCCTCTTTTCAGCGCTCAGCTGCATGCAGGGCTGGAAGATGATTTAGCCCCCGACGCGATATCATTTACATCCTATCTAGATAATCAGGAAGGTCAAGTCGAGAGTCCCTCCGAGGCTCGCTCTCGCAGGTAGATGTTTCAAGCGGTTCCGACCAATTTCCGAGAAATCTTTCGAAGCTGCCCTTGTCGCGCTCTATGATGTAGAACGGACGGCTGTGCTGCGAAGTAACGATAAAACCGCGCGCGGACGCGAAGGATGTATTCCTTAAAGGATCGTCTCCGTTCGTGCATTACAGCCCTGTGACGTCCGCCGAAGCGGAAAATAAAAGTCGCCGGAATTCGACTTGTTTCGCCGCCGCGTTTAATTAGGAGAGCGGCGCGCGCGAAAAAATTTCGCGCCATTTCACCCTAATTAAAAACGTTACGGCTAGAGGCGCGAGGGAGGATTCCCTTAATTCTCTCTCCCTCACACGCGCATACATCCTTCCTGAGAGAGCGGACTCTTTCTTATTTTCCCGCTCGCGCGCTTTTTCCTCCCACTCTCTCGCTTCAGCGTCATAAATATCGGAGCCCCGCCTCGAAATTCTATAATTGCGCGTTTAATTACCAAAGTCTGATGTATACGCTGCCGGGGCTCGTAATTAATCGCTCCGAGATCTCTCTATAATGCGGGAGGAGGAGACGCGCGATGGCTGGCGTCGATTGGATTATTTGCATATCGAGCAAGTTTCGGCTTTTGCAACAACAAAAAAAAAAATCACTTCCGGTATATCGGTGCAGCTTGGAATAGAAGAAAGAGAGAGAGAGAGCACACTCAAAGAGGGAAGCCAGCGCGCGCGATAAATCCCACTTAAATAAGGAGACGGCCGTGTGCGCGAGGGAGTAGAGGCATTCATAAGCAATGGCCCATAAATAAGGTAATGCGCGCAGCACCGCGTGCGCAATGGTGAAATATTGAGAATGAGTTGTAAATATTGCAGGTCGCACTCGTGCGCTTCTTTCCTCCTCCGAATTAGCATACGCGCGCTTGGGAAGTCTCTGCTGCGACCGAATGCTTTATCGTCCTCTCTTTCTCTCTCTCCGGATTCTTGGGAGATTAGAGGATATAAGCGTGTGCGCCGATAATAAATACAACGCTGGGATCGACTTCCGATACGGCCACTATATACTCTCCGACTCATTACAGCCTCGGCGCTGAATGTCGGCTTTGTGCGCGCGATCTTACACGAGACTCGCGCGATGTGGCATCAAAGACGCCGGAAGTCTCGACAATGGCGCTTTACGATCTGCGCAGCCCCAATCGGAAAAAGGAGAGAGTGAGAGAGAGAGAGAGAGAGAGAGAGAGAGAGAGAGAGAGAGAGAGAGAGAAGAGAGAGAGAGAGAGACATCGGCGTGATATTGAAAACGGCTCGAATATCCGCACTTTCCACGGGGGCCGAGTGTAGAACGGCGTCTCGATCGCGATAAAGCGAAGGCGCGACGAAAGGGACATTGTGCAACGTAAGAGCTGGCTTATGGGACCTCGTGATCGCGCTCGCTCACCCCGACATTAATCAGTGAAGCGGAGCAAGAGAGTTTTCGAGAGTGTGTCTATGAATATGATTACAGAGGGTGCGAGTAGCAGCCGGATCGAGAATACGGGGTAGGCGTATGTTGTAAATTTCGACGTTTCCAGCGTTTTCGAAATATTTCGAGGTTTGCGGGGAGGCACTTGTTTTCTCGACAGCTCGCGAATAGCCGCTGAAAGTCCGATCGTCGTCGCGCGAAGGCTAATCCTTTCGGATTAAGTCCGCGAGGGCGCCCGAGAAGCGCCAGCGAACGATCCACCCCTTTTTAGCACTTCCTCCTACTTATAGCCGTATCCGGAGCCGTATTCTCCTCTCTCTCTCTCTCTCTCTCTCTCTCTTTCTCTCTCTCTCTCTCTCTCTCTCTCTCTATCCGTCTCTTTCTCTCCAATCTGCCGCGCGGCGGCGCGAATTTGCATACATAAGCTATTAAGCAGCTCTTTTCATTTCCTCCCGTTTATGACAGTTTAGTCGGAATAACGCTAGGCAAGATTGCCCCACGAACGACCTTGTTTGCGCGTCTAACGAGCGCTATATACATACATCGTACCGAATGTATACACTTTTTCCCGAGCCAATCGCCAGCTGACACAACGGAGCAACTTTTCAGCTGTATACTGCAGTAATCGAGTCAATTATATCGAGGTGCGCGAGTTGCGCAAAAGAGAAGAGAACGATCGCCTTTGCGAAAATTATTGCGACACGTATACACACACACAGGCACGGGCAGAAGTCTCGGGGGACATAATTGAGGCGAAACGCGGGGGATCGTCAATCCGACTCCTTGATCCAATTTCAGCCGCGCGCGCTCGCCGTCAGCCTCGAGTCTTCTTAAACAATTTCATTTGCATAGCAAATAATCAAACAATCTCCTTTGACATTTAAATTACCGCGAGCTCGGCGAGTGTATACATATACACGTCCTCCCCGGCCCTCCTTCGCCGCCTTTCGTTGCGCCTCTTTCTTTCGTCTGTAATTTCCGAAGACATCAATTAGACGAACATAATTTGCAATTTGCCGCCGTTATTAGGCGTGTACCCTCGCGCTGCTGCTGCTGCCGTGGCCTTTTCTTTTGCGGTCTCTTTTCTCTCTCTCTCTCTCTCTCTCTCTCTCTCTCTCTCTCTCTCTCTCTCGCGCGCGCGGATGTGTGCGCGAAGGTTCGCGGCGAGCGAGATGAAACAATTTTCGCGAGCGAGCGACTCGGTGTCGGGCTTTATCGAATCACACATGACGTTGTCCTTCACTTTCAGGAGAATCGTCTAAATTGATGGAACATTGGGTTGTACGGTAATCGTATTAGTTTTACTATACGCTCTGTGTGTGTTATTCGGACAGCTGCGTGCTCCGCAATTGAATGCTGATCCGCAGCGATTCCTATGTATGAAAGTCCGGTATAGTGTGTCCCACAAATGTAGATATCGTCGTTATTGTTCCATTCGAGTCCCGCGCGGTGTACTACGCTCCTGTGTGTAGAGAGAGAAAGAGAGAGAGAGAGGAGGAGAACCGGCTGGTGGTCATTATGCAAAGGAGATGGTCATCCCCCCGGACATCGTCGAGCAGCGCATTCCGGACATCTTGCGCCAGAGAAGTACAGTATAGCGCGGCGTCGGCTCATGAGTCTCTCGCGCGCGAGTCGTCCTCCTCCGCAAAGTCTGATTGATGCGACGCTTTATTGAAAACAATATCCCGTATAAAGTACAGCCCAGCTCTCTGCCCTTCGTCATCCCTGCGGCCGTTCGGACACGTTTATTCGAGGGGTGGCGCTTTTTTATGGATTTCCCGTGTACACTCGTATTTCTCCTTCTGCCATACTCGTAGGAATCAAAATTGAGGCGGACTCGAGCAGTTGGAAAAGTTCATAGGGCTTAGCTCGCAAAAGCATGATTATGATAATGGAAGACGCGAGGCCGAGGTGTTGCCCAGGAGGAGCATAAGTGTATCGCGTCCTATCGCATCTCGAGTATCGTAAGTAGGGGGATGAATCATTTATCGGAGGCCCGGCAGAGCCCATAAAGCCGGAGATAGTACGGCAGAGCAGAGGTGAGCAGCCGGTGGTCAGTTTTATGTCCGCGCACCGTAGAATTTGATCAAACTTCGTTTTGCGGCCACTCGGGGAGCAATAAGCGCCGCCGATGAGGGTCGAGACTCTACCGAGCGGATGATTCAGACCCTCGGATGCGGGACGTACGGTTATTCGAGTTATTTTAGTTTTGTGTTTTTTTTTTCCTCCTCGCCGCGCTAATGCATCGCACCGTTTTTTCTCCCGCTCCTCAATACAGCGCGGTGTCCAATTAATTAGCTCCGTTCCGGGGAAAATCGCGAGATTACAACAGCCGTCGTTTTGTCGCGCGCTCGAAAACCAGTCCCTCCCGGGGCTTTTCTCACACATTACGCGACGAGAGAATGATAATTTTCGCTTATCGTCTCTCGGCACTGCTATGTACCGGCCTTTGATTAATGGCCCGGTTTTTCTCCGCTTTTTACGCAGCTCCGCGCGATGAGTGCTCCGTGCTGATTTAATTTCCGAGCCGCTCTCTCTCTCTCTCTCTCTCTCTCTCTCTCTCTCTCTCTCTCTCTCTCTCGTTCATTCGCGGGTTTTGTCGTGAGCGAGCGCGCGTCTTGTTTGAGTTTCCGAGAGAGGAGAGCTGCCATTACTGTCAGTCTCGTTCAGCGTCAGAGCCTCGTTGGCTCCGGCCACTCTATTTGTCCTAGCTACGCCTGGTTTAACGAGTTACACGTATCCCGTCCGTCTGCTACATAAATCCTCGTTCATTTCTCTCGACGAGACGAGCAAGAGAGAGACTATCCTCTTCCCGCACCTATACGGCTTTTATTTCGATTTCGTCGCCTCGCCTCTCGTTTGATTCGAATCAGCCGATCGATGCCCTGCCCGAGGGAAAAATGACGGAAGAACGAGTATAGCCGTGAAATTAGAGCGTTTTGGACTGGACTGTTGAATTTCCTGTAGACTCCGGCTAGCGAAGATAGATGGCGCATGAGCGCTTTTCTATTCCCGTCATCGATCTCTGATAGCCCAGGGCATATAGTTATGCCGAAACTGCTTTTCGTTATGCCTGCTGCTTGGGTCTCTCACGCTACAACTGTCTTAGGCTACTGGTTATCACAGCGTTTAATGGGTTTATAGATTTATTAAATATATTCTATAGAATCTTCAGAAATAAGCTCGACGCAGCGAATAAAGCTGACCGACTTCCTGCGCCGTCCAATTCTTAAATTTCGTGCCGCACATAGCGCCTCTTTCGTCATCGTAGTATCGCTTAATTGCCGCTCGGAATGCATCTGCCATTATATACGAATACGATCCGACTCACACGCGGCGAAAGTACAGCGCCGCGCGCACACCGACGCACCGAAAGCCAACAAAGCCTTCCACGTATTAACAATTATAGGCAATTTACGCGTTTGCGTCACTCTTACCGCGAACCATACGCGAGAGAGATATATTTCTCGTTACACGGATGCTGTATGAAAACGCCATAAATCAGATCGGATTCTTCGGCAAATTGACGTCGCTGCCGCGGTAGGAAAAATCGGCGAGAGGTAAACTATAATTGTTGGCGCGCGCGAGAGAAAAGAAACACTCGAGGATGAAGAATTATTGTACGCGCGCGATTGATTGATAGATTCGGTTTTACGACGACGTACACGTTATTGTCGTGCCCCAGCGAGCTGCCGATGAAACGATATTCGTGTGAACGCGTTCGATCGTGATCAGCGTGACTTTTTACAGCGGGATTTTACCACAGAGCGTTTCGCGAAAAACAGTCGAGGCTAATTTCCACTCAATTATTGAAAGAAAGCGTTCCCCGGAAGCCCCGGCGATAAAAGCCGGGACGCGGCGTATTTCGCCGTGCGCACAGCGAGAAACAGGGAAAAAAGGAAGATCGGGGAATAAATTACGTACTTTATTCTCTCGCGACAGCGGAAATAAGTGGAGAAGAACAAGTAGAGCCGAGGTGCGCTGGCCCGACGACGTTCTCCCGCGGGAGTCGACGCTCTGTGCTCAAAGATTCAGACTCTCCTCCGCGGCGCACTGCACACGCGAGCGTCTCGTGTATTATATACCTAGTCGGTTGCTACAGAGACGCGATTCTTTAATTTGTTTAAGCGACACCGCGCGTAAAAATAACGTAACTCCGAGCGCAGCTTCTCTTTCTCTATTTTTTTTTCGCCCCCCGCGAGCAGCCCCGTAATGCGATGGCCGAGGCGCGACATAAAAACACCGTAAAAACTTCCTTCCCCCGCCCCATAACTCGGGCTTATGACGCGCGCCTGTAATCCCTCGGCAAGCACGTGCGGCCGAAAAGTCGGGGATTTTCACCGCTGCACTTTTCTCCCCCCCCCCTCTTTTCGGCTTTTCTTTTCGCGGTCGTACACACACAACCCGGATCTTCGCCTAGTAATTTACGGACTCCGGATTGAGTCCAGTGCACACAGTCGGCTCGTTGGCGCGAGTTTATGGGAAATTAAGTTTTCCGATGTCCGCTGTGCAAACACGTACGTTTTTTCGGATACGATGAAGAGCGAGAAAAACGACGATATAAATGCGGCCGGCCGTGCAATTATTACGAGAAAAAGCGCGTGGGATCGTGGAACTCTCTCGTTGTATTTTTCGTATGTGCTCTGGTACTTCGCAACCTCATAAATCTAGAGGCAAATAATTGCTCGCTCGGCTGTACTGCTCGGCGTGTGTTGATTCAGCGCCGCCGTTCAAAGGTCAAGAAACACTTTACCCGCCGTGCGAAACCCGGAGAGTGAGAGAGAGGGAACCGACATGAGAAGGAGTACTTCGTGGTATACGCGTATATAGTGTGCGACGGTGATTGGCGAGGATATTATTATTACGCGATAGAGCGATTGGTCGTGAATGAAATTTTAATTTCGCCTATATGCGAGCTGCAGAAAGACAAACAGCTAATAAAGCCAACACGATATCGTGCACCGGTGTACATAGGATAAGAGTCTTCGAGGCTATATCAGTGCCAGGTCTGATTGCCCGGGGAGCACACTCGCCAATCAAAGTCGCTCTAATGTATTCATCGAATACCGGTATCTTCAGCGACGAGCTCTCCGAGTCGCAAGACGGCGACGGTTTGATTCTCGAGAAGTTGCGAGTGTTGCTCTTTCTCTCTCTCACTCTCTCTCGCGCGCGTCAATTCTCAGAGCAATCTGCCGATGCAGATTAGGCGGTTATATCCTCGCGCCCTTGCTCACAGCTCAAGATTGATCGGAGGGACAAATTAAGAGAGCCCGCTGGATTAACGCCCGGCCTTCCGGGGACTAATGAAGCTTTTAAGGCTTATGATTGCGAGCTGTTGCTCTCGTACAATTGACTCCGTCGTCTCGAGCGTGCGCTTTAATTATATCGTGTTCTTTTTCGCGATTAAATTTGTACGATTTCTCGAGGAATAAGCCAGCTCGGCCATCAATATCGAACAGCGGCTCGCTCACTTTTTACTTCTGCGGCACTCATTTATTCCATAAATCTGACGATAAATAACCGAGCCATATTGGGGCGCTCTCTCTCGTGTCCTTTTTTTTCTCTCTCGAGCGGGGCTGAGCGTATTTCTCTCGCTCGCACGCGCTTATCGCGCGGCTCTCGCACAAATGCGCCGGAACGCATTTAAAATGTATTGAACTGTCATGGGCCGGCGGTTTTTCCGGATTTTTACATTTTTCATCGCGCGCCGGATTAGGGCGGTTATTGTTGCCTCTAAGTGTCTTGGTCAAGGGAACGGGGGATTACACTGCTATGATGCGGGCATCAGGGGCACGTCGGGCGCGCTGCCTATACCCCCCTCCCCCGTTTTATAGGACCGTATACCCACTGCCCTCGACGCGGTGGCCCCTTCTTCGGCCAATTTACGGATTTATAAAAAATCAGTTCGATTGTGCTTCGAGTACGACCCTTTTGTTTCGAGAAGATTGATGCTGTGTGCCGCGCTTACGCGCGACCGCAGATGGTCGAAAAATCTGTCCTTGTATTTTTTGCTGATTAAGTATTAACGGAGAATGTGTTTTTTTTCTTTTTTACCGAGTCTGCAGCGCGCGGTTTATCGGGGAGACAGCAATTTCCAAAGTTCATCGAATGCGTATCAAGGTAATTGGAATCGCGGCGCGCGCTGCTTCGGCTAACCACTAAGCTGGCGGAAATTGACTTGGACTCGACGCCCGCGCGTCAACGCTCTGGGCCAAGATTAGGGGCTTGTTTTCTACCTCAAGGCTCTCTCTCTCTCTCTCTCTCTCTCTCTCTGTATTCATTTCGCTCCGGCTGGAGACCCTTCGATTTTGAAACGGCCATCGACACTCGGGGCACTGAAAGTTATACGTATGAATAATAGTAAAAAAGGATCGTCCATATGTAGGTCGTGACTGTTGAGCAAGTATCGTAAACAAAATGCGTGAGCCGTGTAAGAACCAGGCAAAAACGGAAATTTTTAATTCCCCCGAAGGAACATACCGATTTCCCGCAGCGTCATCGCGTATACACTTATACATAGAGTAACGCTCGGCGAGATAGTGGAAAAAAGAGCCGCGGAGCAAAAAACATCGTCAGCAAGCCCTGGGCGGCTCAACAGTTAGAAAACACGTCGTTTTTTCCTCGCATCCGCGCGCGGCAGCAAACTCTTATTTTTCGATATAGGCTTCCGAAGCGCGGCGGCGATCCGATAAAAGCCGCAAGTGAGCTGCGCGAGGAATGAGAAAAAGCTCGAACCGAAGGAATTCCTTTATCCGCCGCGTCACTATGAGATTCTTTCAGGACACGCCGATTTGAAATGCCTTTTAAAAGGCCCGTCGGCTTCTTATATTCGTATCTCTCTCTCTCTCTCTCTCTCTCTCTCTCTCTCTCTCTCTCTCTCTCTCTCTCTCACTCGTTCGCTCGTCGTAGAAGATTAAGAGCTGCGACGCCTGATGCACTGCTCCACGCAAGTCTCGAAACTGCGGAAGCTGCCGAGATTCGATCGGAGAGAGCCCGAAATTATGTGTGTGCATATCCGTGTGTCGAGAGCATAAGGTGGAGGAGTCGCCTCGCTCCGCGGGGGTAATTTGCATTCGAGGAATTTTGCGGGCGCGCCGAATCATCGGGTAATGATGCGGCCCGCGCTGGAAAAAGAGAGGCTGCGTACGAGAGGACCGGGCAGGGATGCGTATACGCTGATGATTGCGATGCGAGAGGCGAGGAGAGATTGCGGGGGTAACAAAGGAGAATTGCGTTTCAGCAAGTTTTCGAGATTGATTCTAATATCGCGGGCCATCTCTATTTATGTGAGAACCATTGTTGCGGAGTATTTAATTTCGCGTTGTAAAAAAAACGCGCCTCTATATACAGAGTAGTGGGAGTACAGGCGCTCGCTCTGGCGCGGGTCTTTGAACCGAGCGGCGGGCCCGGCTCGCGCAAAATAAGGCAGACGAAAGAAAGAGAGCAGCAAGAAAGCGGAGCAATCGACGACGACGAAGGAGCGTAGAGAGAGAGAGAGAGAGAGAGAGAGAGAGAGAGAGAGAGAGAGAGAGAGAGAGAGAGAGAGAGTGAGAGAGACAGCCCGTGCGTGCAGCCCCACTCATTTGAAAAACAAAAGCAGCATTCGAGTGAGCCGGTCCCATTATAATACAACAACGGGGTCCCGTTCGCAGGCTCTGTGTCGCTGCTGCCGGCTGCGCAGGCTCGAGAAATCGGCAGAGGGCCCCTGCACTTATACACATCGGTTTTGCATAATTGCGCCCGAAGGACGATCGTTATTTGTATGATAATCGCGATAGGTGCGATGCTTTTCGCTCGCTATTCGAAATTCGATAACGCACTTTTTATTGCAGAAGTAAATCATTAGTAAATCATGCTTCTCACAGTGTGTTTAATAAGCCATATAATATAGTTAGCGTGTAATGAGTCGTACCTTTCAAAAGCGTAGTGCCTCTCGTCATATCTGCAACATAATAAATACGCTCTGTCATATCACTCTCATCCTGAATATCATAAGGGCGTATTTCATTGATTTAGTAAAATATAATAGATTCGTCGAGCGAAAATTAAGTCGTTAAACAGAAGAGAGAAAGAGAGAGATTTAAAATATTCAATACCACCGAGCTAGCGCGCGTCATCGGACGCTTTAGCCCGATTCACAGAGCGCGGCCGCTTAAAGTAGCGAAGATTAGAAAAGATGACGCTCGGACTAGATAATCGTCCCGCTGGCGCGACGTTAAAGCGCTCCTCTCGTCGAATAAACGCCTCTCTCTCTCTCGGCTGATTTAATTTCCCGCGATGGTAATTGTCGTTAAGTGTCGCTGCGCGCGAGGCAGCTCTCGTTTAAAAACAAGCCGATGCCGCGGCGCATACTCTCAACGGAACGTAATCCACTCGAGGCTTCTTTCTCTCTCCCACCCGCAAACAGTAGCGCACGCGACACACGCAGCTACCCCCGAACGAAGCGCGAAGAGAGAGACGCGAGCTCAATTCCTATTCGCGAGCTTGCGCGCACGAAAGATAACCGCGCGCGTTTTCGACGGGAGATCGGTTTCGCGCGCATTTAAGTCGGGCTCACGTTCTCCCGGTTGCACGTGACCCAGCTGCTCGCTCGCGGGGGGAATCCCTGCACGTCCGCGTGACGTCACGAGAGAGCGAGTTCTCTCTCTCTCTCTCTCTCTCTCAGACGCCGAGCAGCCTTCACCTGCAGCAGCAGCGGCAGCAGGAGAGGGAGTCGCCGCCGCCGGCCGCTTATTAGGAATTCCGCGCGGTCCGCCTGTATAAATTCGCTCGCCCCCGCGGATATGTACGTGGAGCCGCTGCTGCGCGGGGCTACTGATCCGGCTACCGCTCTTCTGACGTGCGCGCGGAGCGAGCGAGTCTGCTGAACTCACCGGGATGACCGGCCGCGGACGGATCACGTGCGATTTTTATTGGCCCTGATGCTGCTACATTGTTTTGAGAGAGCTTGTTCTCGCTTATTCTCGAACTCCGGCCGAACTGTGATAAATTCTAGGCTCTCGGGACTCCGATATGCATGGTGTATCAGAAAAAAAAAAAAAATGAAAGGAGAGGAGAAAAGGACCGCGCGAGGGCGTCGTGTTATGTCCGGCCAGCTCGCGATGGATACAACATAATTTGCACACTGCGCGCGCGTAACTCATTCGTCGGAAGAATGAAGCTGGCAAGTGCAGCGCCGTTAAATCACGCGAAATAATAACTCCGCGGAGACTCAGAGACGGAGACATAATTCACCTGTGCAGCTGCCTTCTTTAATCCACATACACACTTTGTGGGAGTCGAGCGGCCGGAGATTTGTGAGCCACGGACACCCCCCGTGGCTTTTGCCTGCGTATGTCGAGCGATACACCGGCGATCGTAACGAGGGGAAGGTATGGGGAAAAATTGGCTGGTGTATTTTTTGATGGAAAGAAGCAAACATCAAATTCCTATCAAGCTCGATGCAAATCGATCTCGCTGGGGCTCATCCTCGAGGAAACAAAAGAACGAGAAGAAAGAAGGCCACCAATAAAACAGGCCATCGGCAATTTGAATGAAATTACGTCGATTAACCTGAGACACCCTCGCGAAGAAGAGGAAGAAGAAGATCTTGCAAACTCGAGGACAAATTAAAGACTGGCTCCGGCTTCTTCCTCGAGCATCTTTTCGTTATGTTCGAGACCTGCTTGGATATTAGAGGAGTCGCGCCTGAATGGTTTAATTCGCGCGAATTAGCATATTCTTCGTGGACCACAGTAGTTTATAAAAATCCGCCAGAAAGGCCCTTTTTGCCCTTCTCGCTTCGCAGATCCGCTGGTTTTCCCTGCCGGTTTTTTTCTGCTCCTCCTTCTCAACCAACTTCTCGCCGGGCGAACGGGGGAAAAAGTCGAAGGAGCCGAGCTCTTGGAACCCTTTCGAATGCGCGAACGACGAGATAATTAAGGCATCAAGACGGCCGTCAGCCAGGGATTCGCGCGTTCGCTTTTCTCGTTGTCATTGCGGTCTCGCTAGCGCTGAATTTTTTCCCCGTTCCCCTCGAATCCAGAATTACACAGTGATCCTCGACCAGGAGCATGAGATATAAATAATAACGTATGACGTTTTTATAATCGGATTAAATTAGCTATGAAAAAAGAGAGATAGCCGCGCGCGCTCAATGTAGCGCATCGCTATTCCACGGTTTAGAGAGAGAGACACATACGGGGGATCGAGTCGTCGGCTTGCGCTGATGCTGAAAAAAGCCGTCGGTGCAAAGGACTTATAAGAGCGAAAAGGCAGTGGAACGCGGCATAAGACCTTACCGAGAATAGCGGACGCGCCTCGTCGCCGTACACTCTTGCTGGCTTAAGGAGGGACTCGCTCGATTCCGTCGCTAGAAAAAGCCGGAATGAGAGAACTCCGAGATCGGAGGACAATGTAAAGGGGATATATATATATATATATATAGAGAGAGAGAGAGAGAGACGGACTCGAAGCGCGTATAAAAAGTAATCGCGGTTGGATAAATAAATATCGACGATGATTTGTCGTTTTCCAACCAAGCCGGCTTCGTCGATTGCTAATAATCGTAAAATCTCCTCTCCAGCCTCGACCGAAATACTTTTTTGATAAAGCCGACTTACAACGTAACCCCCTTTGGAGAGCCTCGGCTCACCTTTTTTGTTCCCAGGGTAATTTGCATCATTGAAAAACGACAAATTCTCATGATAGCGGCCACGCGGGGAGGTGTAATGGGGTTACGGCTCCTCGATCCCCGATATCGCGCCGAGTATATAGAGCTGTGGAAAATAGAGTATAAAACCGCCGGGCGGTTCGGAAGAGGCTTCGCGGATCTTATCTCGCGCGATCGCATCTACCCCTCGAGCCTTTACTGTCTTCTCGCGCCGAAAAGAGATCGGCCGCGACGGACCATCCGCTCCGTAACAATTGAACCCGTAATAGAATCACATTCGTTCTTATTACCCGGCGCTAAAGGTCAACCGTCGAGCACTTTGGTCGGCTTCTTTTCGCGCGTCTTTATCGTCTCGATCGAGCCAGTCACAATATTGCAGTTATATTCATACACGAGGAGAACAGGAAAAAGCTCATGCGCCATCTATTTCTCTGTTGCAGGTACTAGCCAGGAAGTTCGAGCGCGCGCCTATGGAGACACTTTTGGTGAGTACGATTCCGAAAGTACTAAAGTTATTTGAAGCGAAAGACCTGTTTATACACTAAGTATATAAAAAATATAAAAGAATGTACTCACCGAGCGTTGACGGAGTTTGGATTAACGACCTCGTCCATCGACGGCTTCCTAGAATTAAACCAGGAATGTAGTTCGTTACTGTTGGCCCTCAGCTGCACGAGCGCGGGATGATGCGCGGCCGCGTAAAGGTTCGGCGCCTGCCACATCCCGCCGAGCGCCTGCACGTCCATCTCGATTGATTTACTTGTAATATTGCATAGGATATCACGCGAAACTATTGCACACGGACACGCGGGAACTGTCGATCGCGGCGATCATCGCAGTGAGAATCGTAGAGCACGGTACGAGGGGAGCCCGTGCGCTGCGACCGCGTTGAGCGCGTGCGATCGAGTGTGTTGTCGTCGTAGGCGCGAGCACGACTCTCGCTCTCTTTCGGAGGGGTTGATCCGTCCCCCACCACCGCGCCCCGCTGCGGAAAATTCAGGGTATCCCGCCCTTTGTGCCTGCGAGAGATGCCTTTTCGCGGACGGCAGACTGGAGAGAAAGAGAAGGAGAAAGAGCGATACGGCTTTATGTATTATGTAGGCGGTGGACGTGCGGCACGTGGTGCGGCGGCAGTGTTGCGAGGTGGGGATTTTTTGCAGGTGGAAATTTTCGTTTTTCGTTCGCGTCTATGATTGATAGATCATCTCGCGCGGTGAGAATAATTCCGTATGAATAAATCCAAAGTAATTTAAATGCCCCCAAAAACAAGCGAAATCGTGTATCTCCAAGCCGCAAACTCTTTCACGCGACAGCGACACGCGTGACGCCGTGTAACACACTCCGCCGGAGAGACGGAAAAAGACCCCTTCGTTACCACCCTCTAGTCTAACGCGGGTGCGGGCGAAGGGTAGCCTCTCTATCTTCATTTGGGCCGAGAGCGCGCGAGCCCCGAGACGGCAATAAAGCCTCGGTATCTCTCTCGATTCGGTTGTACACGCGTATACACGGTATCTCTGCGCCTCACCTCTCTCCATACCCCCAATGATTTCTCCGTCGCCGACGAGAGATCATCGATTGAGCCTCTCGACGAGATTATCTCTCCGAGCGATTAGTCCCGGGTACACACACACACACACCGACTTCGACGCGTCTCAGCTATCTCGAGGGTCGCAGAGATGCATTTTTAATGGAGCGATCGCTTCTTAGGGGGCCTTTAAGTTTTAATTTCCTGAAAGAGACACGAGTTTTTGGCTTATGCAGAAGCCGGGATTCCTCTAATTTGCGTGATTGCAACCGATTGCTTATGGATTACCCGGGTGACTTCATTGAAATTTATAGGCCCGATTCGGTGCATCGAATAATTAATCGAACCGCGAAATTTATACGCCCGAGCTATTTTTCATACGCGCACCTTTTTCCCGTCGATACGCAGCGCGACTTTTATTGGCCGACCGCCGATTCCATGTGAGTCACGTTCCAGCAATGAGATGGTATTCGCGGCATTTTGTTTCTAATAACCGGCGAGTGCTTAAATTAATTTCTTGCGGTACAGGGAAACGCATTTGGGTCATACGAATCCCCTGGTGGGACTTACGCGCGCGTAATGTATACCTCGAGAAAAATTAAACGAGCCCCAGTCCATAACTAAACTGCCGAACGATAAAAATGTAACGCGCAGCGTGACTCGCGCGCGTGTGTGCGTACGCCGCGCGCGACGATAATCGCCGAAAGAAACTTGAAAAACCAGATTTATCCGCAGCGCTCGCGCGGAAAGAAAGAAACATATCGCGCGACGATCCGAGTTTCAAATGCCGAAGGTTTTGCGCGTGTCGTTGGATACGGATCATCTCCCTGAAAAACGGCGCTTTCGCTCATATTTTTCGTTATACGCAGGCGGTTCAATTGGACAAAGGTCGAGGTACGGCCGCCTATATTCTCGACGACAAAACAGCTGCGTATAACCGAGGTTGCACAAGACGCGATCGCGCGGTGAACGCCTTAACCGGGAACTCGTCCGACTGGTGCGTGTATACTACGCGACCGCCGACGCCTAATGTCGCGTATATAGGTTCCTCGCGGGCTTTTACCTAGGGGACACGAATTTTTATTATTTCTTTCTTTCTTCCTCTGGCTTTATGACGTTTTTTTCCTTGTCTCCGTATAGCGCGTGCGGCTTTGTCTACGACGTGTGTTGTGGATTTACAAGGTGATAATTTGTCAGGCCTGGGCGAATTTCGCAAAGATACGCTCTTTTCGGGTCCGCAGATCGCGAGGCTCGATAAGGCTCTAGGAATTAGGAAACGCGCTCTAGTAGACGGATTCCGGCGAAGTGTTTTACATTTTCGAGATTTTATGCATCAGCGTTATTCCCCTGACTCACGCGCGGCTCTCGTGCGACAGCGCACCAAGCTGCTCGTTAAAACTGGTAAATGCAATCGACGCTCGCGGAAAGCCGTACACAGCACTTAAAACAATCATTTCCATTATCGAGCAACACACCTGCAGAGTTCATCCTCTCGAGAAAAGCGGCAGCCGCAGAGACGAGGGTCGGCCGTAGAAGGAGAGCGCCGAAAGAAACATCGTCGGCGGGACACTCGGATTAATAGTCGATTCCTACTAATTACGAGTAGCTGCGAGGGTATATCCCATGTACGTATGCGACACTCGCCCTTTTGCTCCGCGTCGTCTTTTTGCCTCTCGCGCCGCGAATGGACTGTGCAGGCTCTTCTTCGCTGAAACACGCGCACTACCGAGCACCGAGTGAGCGGTCTTCTTATCGGTGCGAAGGAGCGCCTCATTGTGCCGATTCTTTTTGCCTTTTATTCAGCGCTACACAGCCGTCGAGCGAGCGAGGAGGCATTTGTTATGGGATGATTTCTTGCTCTATACCTACGCGTCGTTATACGTCCGCTCTCAGTGTACGGAATGATTTTTTGCCGCTCGCGCGGTTTGATTTATATTTCACGCTCGATCTTTATTCGATTTCGTTATTGCTGCTTTTTTCTTCGCGCGTATACGCATGCAGATCGAACGGACGTTTATAACCCTTCTGCGTACACCCGATACGAGCTCGAGAAAAAAAAAGAGGAGCAGCGAGAGAGAGAGAGAGAGAGAGAGAGAGAGAGAGAGAGAGAGAACCGGTACGATCGCATCTGTCGTTCGATTTTTATCGATACAGAGAAGCGCCGAGCAAACAACCGCTCGGCCGAGCCATCGAGAGGTAAGGGAACAATTTGGCCGCTTGTCAATTATCATTAAAATCAATTAAAGATCGCGAATGCCTCGGCCAAAGAAATCGATCAGCCTAACAAGATCAAGAATCCGAAAGTGCACCGGGAGACGAGAGAAGAAAAAAAGCAACGAAGGAAACGATCGCGCGTGCCGCCGACGTTTACTTAGTACCGCAACGACAAAACACGCGCGTGTCATTCGGCTCGTGAAGTTCTTTAAAAATAGTGCGGATGACGACCGCACCGAAGTGTGCCACTCTGCCTCGCGCCGTGCTTTACGAGCGGAAAAAATGACGGCCGGACACAAAAGAGAGCCTCCGCACACGTCAATTAAACGCGGAATCTCGAGCTTATATTATGGAAAAAGTGTGTCGCCGGACAAATGACGACTCGGCCGCTCTCGAGTTTGCATGATCAGAATCGAAGCGAGCGTATAGAGCGAGAGTGAGAAAGACGGGAAGAAAGAGCCGCGGAACGCCCGCGATCGCGAAGAGAGAAAAAAAGGCAAGACAGACAGACCCGGTTGCAGCAGCCGTTTCTTTATGGGCGTCCGATTACCGTCGAAGGATAAAGAATGAATCTCGGAATCTCCTCGTTAAGAGGCGTACCACCTGCTGATTGGCCGCGCGAGCGCTAGCGCTTTTTCTCGCTGACGGACGTCTCGCGCGGGGATATTTTTCAGCGAATCTTTCGATATTTTCAGAGCCTGAGCGCGCTGAGCTTTCTTGTTGTGTACACACGGCGCGACGATCGGCTTGACTGATCTCCGTATGTATACACACACGTCGAATGTGACTTGCGACGCGCGATGTAATGACGAGGTGAAAACACGCGAAAACGGCTTGTACGGAAATTCTTGAATATCTTATATAAAGTTCCATCGGTTTTTGCCGTACAGTCGCAGCGCGCGAAGACGTATGTCCTCCGGTTAACGATGCGTTTGTCAGGTGCGTCTAGAGAGTACAGCAGCGCGAGGTTCCCCTCGATTGATGGGCTCTGATATGCCCGCGGTTTTGTTTCATTTGCTTACGCCACATACGATCGCTTTCTTCTTCCGCGCGACGTTCCGACACGCGTTCCGAAAAGCCATCGTACACCTCGAGGCGAAATCACTCGGTTAATTAAATTTGAGCTGACTCTTATGCGCTATAGTGACCGGTTGCCGACGCAAAAACCCAGAGCACTCCTCGATTATTCCGCGCTTTCGGCGAAAAGGGACAGCGCGCGAGAAGTACAGGAAAAAAGCATGTGGTCGCGATTAGCTGCCTCGTTCCCGCGGTAAACATGGGCTCTGTGAACACGTGCCCGATTGATTAATTCAGGCCTCGTTTTATGGGGCGGGACATGCAAGAAGAAGAAGCACTCGTTTCGTCTCTAATAGCTGCATTCTCCCGCGAGCTTGGAAAAAAATGTGCCAGAGCGCGGCATCGAATTCCTTCGGTTCGAGAAAGAGAGCATATCGCGCGCGCGCGCACGGGGATATGAGGCTTTTTACGCGATTCCCGGATCGGACGATTGAACGCTTTTGCGCGGCGGGGAAAGAGATCGGGCCGAAAATTGCGGGAGCGAACGTCTTTTTGCGGGGGATCGAGTGGTTCGATTTTGAAATATGGGAAGATGAAAAAGTTACTACTGGTCCATCTGAAAATGTCCATTATCTGCATAGTATCTGGTCAGCAACGATAGGTGGCGCATAGGCCTTTTTCGACCTCCCTCATCACAATTCGCGCGCAGAATGTACTTATAGAAGAACTCCAACCTAAAGTCAAAACCACTCTTTGCTCGGGATGCTCATGCTATAACTGTCCAAGTTTCCTGATCATGCTTGTTTCTAATTTTTTTTGTGAATAGTTCCGTTTACTAAATCACTGCACACGTGGTTCTGAGGTGCATCGCCTCCGGGGCTGTACTGTATACACGGCTTCCCCATTGAGAGCCACTAGCTATAGATACTAGCAGCTCACCTGCTCGCTTGCGCCCACTCATTCGTTCATTCATACGCGCGCGCGCACGCGATTTGAATCGACAAGCGCCTCCTGTGTGTCTGCAGCATATGCCCCCGCCTGACTTCTTCCTCCTCTTCTTCTTCTCGTATTCTTTGCTCCGCGCGCTGTGTTCTCCGCGTGTACGAGCCGTCTTGTTTGCAGCGTCCCGCTTGGCTAATCGACTGGCGGAAGACTTAATTTTCGAGTGCGAAAGTCCAATATCTTTATTGGACTAGCTTTTATCGCGCCTGATGTGCTGCCGGGCTGAATGTGTTTATTACGACCGATGCTGTAAGCGCGCTTGATTACTTTTTCGCTGAAGTTTATGTTGACTGGGTTATCCGAATGGCTACAGTGGATTAAAAAATTCTCACGGAAGAGTAGGCGAGCGCGAACTTTCCACGGCTCTAACTTGAGCTAATAGTCCGGTAAGTTGGCCAATTCGGCACAATTTATACACTCGAGGCTCATCAAGGGTACAGCTAATTGGAAGCTTCGCACGTACGTCACTGCGGTCAACGAATTCCATTCTATACGAACATTTCTCGAAAATCCGCGAAAGAGGCGAGAAGAGAATCTCCCTATATTACAGTACAGCGACACAGAGAGAGCCAAAGGACCTCGGCGCAAAAGAGCAGCATCAAAAGAGGAAGATCGGACGACGAGCTGCCGGGGACGAAAAGACGGACAGGACCGGAGACCGCTCATTACGGTGGCGGCGCATATACGCGCGGAATGTGGCTCCTCTCCTCTCCTCCCCCCCCCTTTCTCTTCGATACAATAAATACAGCATCGGATCGGAGCCGCCGCGCGCTCGATGATGCTGACGGCGAGAGGGACAATGCGAGGAGAGAGGGAGGAGAGGCTGACGACAACAATGCCCGAGCATAGTAACGACATCCAGTTAAATCGGAGGCTTTTGAGAGCCGAGAAGAGGATCACAAAAAACGCGCGGGAGCTTGATTACTTCGTCTTCTTTCCTTCCTTTTTTTGCGCAGAGATCGACTCTCTTTCGCTAGATAGAGTGCGAGAACAAACATTTCCCGTCCGAAGGAAAATCCAAGCTCAAACGCGTATGCACAAAAGCCTCCTCTCAAGGCTTCCAACTTTCCAGCAGAATCCTCGGCGCACTGCATCGTTCCGTATCGAGCCTCGATCGCTGATCAATCAAGGCTGGCGCGCGGCTCGCTCCTGCTGCCGCTGCGCGTTTAATCGATATGCGCCCGATAATTATTGACCGGCAGCGAAGGCCCAATTTGCGAGCTCGCCGCCGCGCTCCTCTTTTTCTAGATATATTATACTCTCTCGCGCACACACTCGCTCGCTCCTTATCGCCGGCTCTCGATCTTATCGAGAGAGAGAGAGAGAGAGAGAGAGAGAGAGAGAGAGAGAGAGAAAGAGAGAGCCAAGTCTGCGGGAACGAAATTTTGCGCTCACCGCGTGATTTGTGTTGTAATTTAGCATGCGGCCGGCTATCTCGGCGCGTAACCAAACTTTTGTTCCGCCGAACTTTTATATACACTGCGTATATGAATCATATCCGTCGAGCGACTGAATTTGAGGAGCAAAAATGAGCGAAGAAAAATTAATACTTTCGACGGCGCGACACCTTCGCAGCTCATTTGAATTTTGCCGGTTATCTCATCTCGGCGGCATCTCATTACGGAAGAGCGCGGCTCGGAGAGAAATATAGCCCCGAGAGCGATAAACAGCAACGCAAAGGTTGCTCTTTCGGCAGGTCGCCTCGCGGCCGAGATAGATGAAAAAAAAAGAAGGAAGAATATTCGCTGTATACAGCCGCGCGGAGGGAGAAAAAGGAAGCTCGAGGGGCAGGACGGGCCCGAGCTGATAACGTCACGCGCGTTATTAATTACCGCTCGCGAGGTTCGGCTGTTTGCAATTAGCGTCCGATCGTTTATAGTTAATTGCGGCGACTCCTATGCACTTACCCCCTTTCGCTCTTTCTCTCTCTTCTCTCCATGCCACCATTAATTACCGTCTCTCGCTCTTCCCTCGCTCTCTTTCTTCGCGCCGTTATTCCCTTTTCCTCAGCTCCGCGCTATTTTATTCATTTTTTCTCTCTCCTTGTGAGCTCGCGCTTTTTCTCCGGGAATTTTTCAAGGCGTTTACACCAGCGCGCGATAATAGAGTATTTAAGGGCCCGGCTTTCTTGTAATTAAATTGCTTTACATTCGATCAAGTGCATGGGCCGTATGGATTTTTAAAACGGGGCCCCATAAATAACTCCGGCATGAGCTCATTACGCTGCGAGCGAGCGAGCGTAATTGTTCGCGGCTGTGCGCCCTCTCAGATATTCGATTTAGATACCTAACCGCGACTCATTAATCTCCATTAATTATTGAGAAAAATTCAGGCCGCGCGCTTTATTAAATTCGGCGGTCAATTAAAAATTCGGGATAAACGAGTATCGAAGCTGCATTTTTCCGGCCCCCGAGTCTGTCATACGTCTCGTCGCGCGGTGACGACGACAACCCGCGCTCTGGCTTGATTTACGTCGGGGAGCGTGTACGCCGCGTAAGAAGAGCGAACTCCTCTCGCCGCGGCTTTGAACAATGGAATTGCGTCGCCCCGTCAATCTGCCCCTATCGATCACTTCGCCGGGCCGGTTTCTCCTGCACACGAGCCAAGTCTCTACCTGCAGCGGCTTCTCCTGTGCAGCGCGCGGTATGAGCCGTGCTACGACCACTCGAATGCGTGTGTTCGAGATTATAAACGTTATTGCGCGAATCCCGTTCGATCGGCCGGAATTGCTTATTAAAGCATCCTCGTTCCCTTGAAATCGCCCATCGATGCATCTATATAACCCGTTCGTCTGCGCGGCCTGATCTACGAGCGTGCGAGCGATTATTAGGTCTAACGAGAACACCTTCGGCCATTAGCGCTCGCGCACATGTGCCGGAGAGAGAACACTCGGGGGTTGAACGAACTCGATCGATCTGTTGTATGTGAGCCGGATTTTTGCGCCCGTCCTTGTGTTTCCGATTATTCACCCGAGGCTTGTAATTACGTAATTTGTTATACCGCACGCGCGCGCGCGAGCAATACTCGAGAGAGAGTTCATTGATTATAAGTGCGCGGAGTTTAATGCGAGGAGGTGCCGCTGTTGTTATTGATTGGAGCAACCCCGGGGATCGTTTGTCTCTCGCGCGCGCAATACGTTATTGAATTTTCGAATAAATTCAGCTGTCTTACCTTTCCGTCCAGCACAGCGCGTCCTCTCGATACCTGCAACGAGAAAAGAGTAAATTTTATATTACGTCACAATAACGTTCTCGAGGTCAAGGAGCAACGCACACCGCATCGACGCCCTCGAGAAGAGCCGCGGTAGCCCTGTCGAAAGAGCGTGTCGCAGCTTACAGGGAAAAGCTTTTATACGAAAGCCGCCTCGAGCGCGTGAATGAGATCGCCGCCGTAAATTGCGCGCGTAAGCCTAATCTCGCGCTCTCTCTCTCTCCGAGAAGCCTCGACGGTTCTATTCTTGAGCGAATGCTGTCCTCTAATTTTTTGGAGAGCAATTAAACTCGGTGAAAATTCGGCAATAAATTATCCTGTATTGTACAACAAGCCGCGCGCGCGCGCCCAATAAGTCAAAGCGCGCGTCCCGAACAATCGAAGCGTCGTTAATCATGACTCGTATGCGCGCAGAGGAAGAAAAAAATGTCGGAGCTAGGCTTCGTACCCCCAGACGCCTCGACTCTCCTCCTCCCCTCGACTTTCGCCGGATAGTTCATATAAGTCGCGCGCGGGGAGAAAGAACGTGCGGCTGCTCACACGTGCCACACTAGGCGAGAGAGAGAGAGAGAGAGAGAGAAAGATGCTTTCGCCCGTCGACAGGGACATGATTTAAAGCCAAATATTACGACAGAGCCGGAACATTCCGAGCCGGCTTTTCGCGGATGCCTTATACTGGCACCCTTGATTCGGCGTTATTTGCCGCCTCGAGGGATGCGGGTGTGAGTGAGTTTTCGGCCTGGGGATAATATCCGCGGCAAGTATTTAGCCATAAAAATAGCTCGGCGGATGCTTTCGAGTCTGCTCTGTATACGGGCAGTTATTGCTCTGAATTGAGTCAGTTAAATGCGGTCTTCTTTCGATTCGCGTTAGTTGGCCGGTGGAAAATTACGAAAAAACAAATCTCACTAGAGAGGAAGCAAATACGAGCGCGAGACGTCTCAATCGTCCGAGTCCCATATCGCGTATAAATCCACAGTTCGAGAGCGAGAGTAGCGGCTCGACGGGCCCTTTAATTAAATCACAGAGACGCATTAGCGCGATCCGGCCTGGCGCACGTAGTACGTAGCGCTCGCGAGCTTCTCTCGGGGGTGCGATATCCGCACTTTAATAATTGTCCAGTCCCGAGAATAAGACGCCGACGCCGACGAGACGGCAATAAAGCCGGCAATAAACTCCTCGGCTGCGCTCCGACAGCTGCTCTGCTCGAGTATGCTGTGTGTGTGTGTGTCCGACGACCGTATCGCGAGATAAGAGAGACGACAGTAGTCACGCCCGAGAACTGGCCAGACGCTATGCGGTAGGGGGAGTCATAGCTGCGGCCCAATTACTAGCGCATTAAATCAATGTAGCGCGCGAGCCGCGGCAATAAACCGCGACGTGCGTATCGACACGCGGGGAGGATCGTTTTCGTTTTTTTCTTTTACTTCCTCGAATTTCGCCTGAGTCGAGAGAAAGAGAAAAAAGAGATAAAGCGCGCGGGTATATCGATGGAACTCGCAACAGCCGGTTCGCTCCGTCTCTCGAAATACACATATTATCATATCCGATATTGGCCTTCCTCAACTCCGCCTCATCTAGATTCTTGACCAGGCGCGCGTGCCGCTACACGCACACACACATACAGGGAAGACGCTCACTCGTGGGTATATACGAAGTTGCTCAGCGGCGCGCGCGCGAGCGAGCTAACTTGGGCTTTCTCTCCCCCCTTAATATATATATACGAAAGAGACGCGACGGGGCGCGATTACGTGCTTTACAAGTACTCATAATACGTGGCGACGGACGCGCTTTGCATCACACATGGCGCCTACTACTCGCGATCACGTGCCGCGTAAAGTTTAACTTTGACTTTAACGCCGGCTGCGCGGAATGTCTGCTCCGCCGTTTCCCCTATGGCCGTAGAGAGAAAGAGAGAGAGAGAGTCTCGAGAGCTTATGTAACTTGTTGTCTCTCTCACTCTCTGTTCCTTGTAGCAACGCGTGATTCGCGGAAAGAAACGTGTTAAATTTCGGGAGCTGTGTATGCTAATGCGACGCGGTGCCGAGGGGTAAGGATCATGTGCTGTTTCGAGTTTTTCTTTATGGGAGCATATAGAGTAAAGAAAATCCGCATCGATCTAGCCTGTCGACTATAAATACGCGCATAACGAGACGCGAAGTTCGTAAATCTGCATTCGGAAAAAGCTCCCGCGCCAACGACGGCTTTTTTCTCTCGCGTCGGCCTCGTAAACTAGGTCGCGCGCACTGCACATTCAGTCGCGCCGAGCGACGTATATAAATATTCTGCCCTCTCCCCCCAAAAACACGACTGATTAATAGGATCGAGTTCGAGTTCTTTCCCGCGACTAACGAATGAAGACGAGTCGATGTTCCGACGCTCGCGTAGCTTTATATCCGTGGAGGGATTTATCTCGTCTTTATCTCTGTTTTTAATATACATCGCGTCGCTCGATCGAGCCGCGCAGCTAGTTTACGAATATGTTCCCATAAAGCGATCTCGGGCCTGCATTGGCGCATAAATTTTCTCCAAACAAAAGCGCCGCGCAAAAACTTTGTCCTCCCTCCTCCTCTGAGGGGAAAAAGAGAGGAGAAATCACGCGGAAAATCACACGGCAATTTCGCGAAACTTTAGCGTAGTAGGGCGCGAGCAATCAGTTCGAAATAACTATAGGCCTGTGCTCCGCCGCTGCAGTGCGGCGTATATTCGCGCGGCGTAACAACGATTTACCATCTCGAGTTTCTCTCCCTCTCTGGGTCTCTCTTTTCTCTCTCTCTCTCTCTCTCTCTCTGTCTCCTGGCCACGATTCCCGGGCATTTTTCAGCCGAAATTGAAATGCAAATAAACGTGTAGCACCGTGAAATTTGTCTTTCGCTGCGCCGCCGCGAGAGGGTGAAAAACTATAAACCAGTATAGGTATACAGAGTACACGAGGCTCGACGGTTTCTCACCGAGTATTTCGGTAATGATCGAAGCTTGTGCCAATACTTTACGGGCCGTTGAGTAGAGCATTGCAAAAAGTGAGCTGTTGCGTCGCGGGCGAGATAATGAGTTATTGAATCGCGGCGCCGATTGCCGCAACGCTATGCTCGTTATGAAAATAGACGAAACGCCGGCGCGCTGTCTTAATTAACCTCCTTATTATCTCGCGCGCGACATCGACTGCGACTCGGCTTATCTCGGGCGCTAAGTAGCTCCCGCGCGAAAACGTCGATTCCCTACTGATCAGCGCAAAAGGGCTTATCGCGCGCGGTCTGCTTCGCCATGCATCAGAAGAGGGAAAAAGCGGCGGAAAGAGGAGCAAAAAGAGGAAGCGAAAATAAACAACGGATTCAGGAGAGCAAATAGACGAGTGGCTGCAGCAGATGCGAGCCTGTAAATCGCGTGTCGTGTAGCGGACGTGTGTTTGTGTGTGTGTCAGCGTTGCCCACAAATGGAAGTGGATTCGAGGAACAGATATAGCCGACATACCGGGCGTTCCAATTATTAAATAAAAAGGGAGACAGCGCAGGGCTGCGGCCGATAAGGAAAAGGACGCAAAACAGCTGCGACGAGCGAGCGTGTGTGTGTGTGTGCGTGTGTACAGCAGGAGCTGCTCCGATCATCCGGAGGCGCGCAAGAAAACATAGAGTGGGAGGCGATTCGCGGCCGATTTCTTCTCTCTTTCTCCTTCCGTTCTCCTCTTTTTCCTCGCGCTGCAGCAGCCCCTCGGAGGACGTTGATTCGCGATGACAGAAATTCCTGCTGCAACAGTAGCTCGTTTCTCCGTACACGCGTGTGTGCTTGTGTGTGCGAGAGAGATCTCCTTCTCTCTCTCTCTCTCTCTCTCTCTCTCGGGGCTTCGATTTGCCGCGATTAATTACTTCCTTTTATTTTGCCGATGAAAAACGAGTCCGCGCAAGCTACAATGATACCCGTGTAAGCGAGACAGAGTCCTTTGGGTCTCTCTCTCTCTCTCTCTCTCTCTCTCTCTCTTTCTCTCTCGCTCTGCTCTGCCTTCTTTCTCTTTTTCTTGCGCGAGACTCGCCGGTCTCGGAGGGGAGAGAGTGAGGCATGTGTAAAAAGAAACCGAGTCCGTGTATTCGATCTTGCGAGGCGCTGATCGCCGAGAAAAAGAGGGTATATATCGCTCTATACGACCGCTCGTTTATACGTATATACAGGCATTGTCGGCTGATTAATGCCGCATACGCCCGACCGTTTTTTCCACGTTCGCGCATTATAATCCTAAGGACGAGCGTAAACGCGCTCCGAAATCGCTTCGCGTCGTGCGCGAACCAATTTTTCCCAGCTCTTATCGCCTATTGATTGAGTTGTCGCGATATTTTAATAGCCCCGATGCAGAGTCGGCTTTATAGATATCGCGCATTTGACACGACGCTTGCTAACAAGCGCAGTCTCTCCCCTTCGCGCGCGCAAGCAGGTATATGTAGGTTCAGCCAAGGCAAAGCTCGTTGGGATAAAATGAAGCGAGAGAGCGAGCGCGGGACGGATAAGTGGAAAGTTTATTACAAGTGACGGGTGGAATTTAATATTAAAGCTTGTAATATATGACCGGCTCGGATCGCGATCGGGGATAGAATCGATCAGAAGTTAACAGCTTCAGACTTTACGCTTTGACGCGAAGGTACAACGCTGCGCGCGGCTCTTTCATTTTTCACTCGGCCACCTTCTCTCCTCCTACTCCCACACGCGCTTCTTTTTTTTCTCCTCGGCTAGCCGTGCGCACGCGGACTTTTTCTTCAGCCGTATAAAATCGGAGATGAGAAATTCTCTCACAGTAGTCTGCAGAAACGCGGTAGCCAGTAGCTTTCGTGGCGCCAATCTCGAAATTCTCCCGGCGAGTGTATAGGAGAAACGCATAAATCGAGAGGTTGTCGATGTTTCTCGATAAACTCCCTCAACTCTAGCATCGCACGCGATCGGCCGCGCGTGAGACTTTGTATCGAGAGTGTCGCAGCGCGCGAACCACTTCATCGGGCGCTTTTCTTATCGCCCCCCCCCCTCTCTCTCTCTCTCTCTCTCTCTCTCTATCTCTCTCTCTCCCAACTCTCCGCGCGTAACACATTTTAAGCGGAAACCTGGAAGCCGAGCTACTGATGCAAGTTTAGCGAGAAAACACGGGATTTCAATTAAAGAGCGACACGCTTAGTAATGAGGCGCGAATTTATTGGCGACGAAAATTATTTTACATTTTAATGAGGATCTACCGTTCTGTGTACGCAATTGGACGCTGTTTATATACAAGTATACGCGACGGCTATACCTCTCTCTCTCTGGGAAATAATAAAGGATTAATCTCCGCGTGAGAAAAAACTCGGCGGTGATAAAGAAGTTTTATGAGACTCCGAGGGGACTGTGCGCTGTCAACGCAGCGCCGCAGAAAAGGAAGACGAGGAGGAGGGCAAGAAGCAAAGAAACAGAAAAATCGGTAATGAGTCCGGCGAGCTATGCAGATATGCAAATGAAGGACGGCTCTTAAAGTCCGAACGTCGGGTATACGTATATCACAGCCGATGACGAAACTGCGCTCGCTGTCCAAATCGCGTGAAACGCTTTTGCCGTGTGCAGGGCCTACATTTTTGCGCGTCTTTTTTTGATAGCGCGTGATGCAAATAACTAGGCCGCGCCGGAACGAAACGTCGTTGGCTATAATAAAAATCCCGAGAGTTGCGCTCCCGGTATAATTATGTGTCTCGATCGGCACGAATCGCATTTGGCAACGGCTCGCTTGCTCAAGTAGCCTTACCGATCGAGCTTCCGTTATATCGGTATTATACACTTCGCGCGTGCGCACACTGTGAGCAGGGCGAATTATTGCTATCTATCTTCGAGCGCAAAATTTTCTCATCCCCCCGCGATCGAGTGTACATAAACGTGTTATATAAAAGACTCCGTCGATAGGAATCGGTATATACCGGCGCGTCGCTCCGGGCTACGATACGCGCTTCCCCCCGTTGCGGTATCTCGGAATCTGGCTGCCGCCGCCGTGTATCGCGGTTCGTCTGTATAATTTATTCTTTTTTGCATAAACCGAATCTGCGGCTGCGATCGCTCGCCGGGACAAATTACCGAGCGCGCTAGTACCGATCTTCTCTCTGTCGCGGAATCATACTGTGTACTCGCTCGGCTTATCTATATATTGATCTATAACGCCACGAAAAAAATTGTCTCTTTTCTTCTCGAAATACGCACGGATTGGCGTGTGTGGTCTGGAAATGGAAAAAGCCGCATATGAACGCGAGTCGACGCGGCGATCAATCATATCATCGTTCTACGCGATTGAAAGCCATAAATGGCCTCGCGCGACTTTTTCTCAAATCCTCCAGAGTGCAGAGCAACTAATATACGATACAAGCGAGCGCATCGACGTGCCCCCTCGTAACAATCGCCGTCCGACAAGAAGCTACACCGATCATCCGTCATATCAGGCGACCTCCGGCGCGGCAGCCTCTTCTTCAAAATCGGAAGTTCACCCGCTGCGACGCGCGACGAGCACGCGAGTATAGGAAAAAGCCGATGTTCGTCTCCCCGGTACAGCTCGATAATGCGCCGATTAAATTGGCTACGACGCGGCTAATTGCACAGCGCGCCTGTATTATTCATCGTTTATTCGTGTATGGATATGTCGGGGGGAGCTCGAGAGTCTTGTAAGGAGATGTACGACGTGGCCGAGGCTGCTTATGCGGGATAATCGATTGATTTTTCAACTATACATTGTTTATATTTAGAAGAAGAAAACGCGACTGGTCGAATAAAAACTTGTGCAATTTGTTCACCGCTAATCATCGGATTCTTTTGTCGACATTTTAATTCGATCGCCAAGCCCGTCAGTAGCAACGCTTAATAGACCTCATCAGGTGCATGCATTAAAAATGACTTTAGATCCGTACATACCGCGTGTGTAGGCAGAAAGAAAGACTGGATCGGTCGTGGGAAAATTCGCGAGGCCGGCTGCACTTGTCTTCAACGACTTTAGCAACCGAGCCAGAAGCTGCAGTATATACCGAGAGCTCGAAGGCGGCAGCGAGTTAATAGCCGAAAGCGCTGCCACTCGCTCGTAATTGAAATGGACGTTAAACAATGAACAATCGCCTCCATCAAGCCACCTCACGTACGAGTCATTTTCCTCCTCTATAGCGTCTCTGGATTATCCCCTTCAATTCTGCTCTGCACGAGGGCATATCTTTATACGAGTCAGCCGATGTATATACTTCAAAGTGCCGATAGGTGGCGCAGGGCCACTTTCTGGTAATAGATATAGCGGTGTGCCGTCTATGCCGAGACAGCCTCGTTGTTTCGCTCGTGCTATAACTGCTGGCTTCATATTCTCTATTTTACACTGATAATGCAACTATGCTCAGTACTTGAACTTCGGTACCTGAACGTAAAGATACAAGTACAGCTGAAGAAAAAAAGCAGGAGAAAAAGGTAACGGAAAGACTGATATGCTCCGCTCTCCCTTCTCTCTATATCGAAGACTCGACGCGCGACGGTTGCTTCGCTCCGAGGCATTATTCACCATTACGCCTATTACGGGTCTTATAGGTATCGAAAACGCTCGCGCGGCGACGACGAGAGGGAGAAAAAACAGCGTTATTGGAAAGCGCGTGTACCGCGCGAGAGTATGGGTTTTTCTCATGACTCGGCTCTGGGGCAATCGAGCGTTTTTAGGAGATCGAGCTCCGCTGAGAAAATAATCGTGACTGCGTGAAAATTCCTGCGGTTTGTTGTTGTCGGAGAAAAAAGAATCGAACGAAATCACCGTTACGAGGAGGTGCCAAAGTGTAAAACACATACGCCTGCTCGCAAATTCGTCGTCGTCGTCGGTAATAAGTTAAATCATCTCGACATAACGGTGCGCTCGTTAAATCCGAGACGAGGACGCGCGCGTGTTATGCGCTCCTGCTTCGTTTTTTCGCCGGCTTTCGGGGTGATTGTCTTCCTCTCCTCTCCGGGAGCCGAGGCTTTTTTTGGGAGAACCGCCGACGAGCCGGACGCGCTTCGGCGGACGTTTCGAGGAAGAAGCGTGCCGGTGGTTTATCGGCCGCGTGCGCGCGGAAAAAATTGAAGGAATAGCCGAGGTGCGAGTGAACTCGAGATGTGTACTGTGTGGTATAGAGAGAGAAGAGAGCGGTTAATCGGCGGCGTTTCTCCGCTCGCGGTGACGCGCTCGCCCACGGAGCCACTTGACCTCCCGACGCCCCCGTATCTTACATTTAACCTTATCAAGTCGCCTCGACTGCGGCTAAACCCTCGGCTACTGCTGCTGTTAAGCCCGGCGGCGTGTCTAACCTACTTTGCATCTACTTGTTCAATTTCGTTGTTGTGTTCCCGCGCACTCGGCTGCATTCTTCCTCTTGTTTTATTTGTAATCGACGCTGTAAAACTCAATCGCCTCGCGAATACTCGATTGACCGCGAGGCGTATCTCACGTCGCGCTCTCGTCACGGCGAGTCAACACGGCTAATTTGCGGCTCTTTGCAAGATCGACATTAAAATCAAATATTTACTCGATCGTTGCCTCTACCAATTAACGCTGCCCGAATCTGCGTAATTTTTATTATCATCGATGCAGGCCGTTGCGCTCATAAAATCACGGCGATTCAATCGTTTACGCTTCGCAAAATTACTTACAAATTACGCGCGCTAAAATGAAAATAAAATCGCACTTTTCGCGCGCAAAAGTCCGGCCGATAACTCAAGAGCCAATGCGTGTTTGCATTGCGCATGAAATACGAGGCGGCCATCTCATTATTATCCGAGGCCGGCGCACGGCTCGTTTGAGTAATGTGTTTTTATATTTATTGGACTCACGACTCGGAGCGCGAGAGAGTAGGTAGGCGCGTGTATTACAATAACGCGCGATGATTCACGAGCTTCTTGCGCTTGTCGCAGCTGCTGGGATATCCCTTTTTTCCTCGAGAACCGCGAGGATTTTCGCGTTGTTATACGTCGGAATGCGGTTTCGTCCCGATAAAAATCTCTTGTATCTAGATACCTATAACTATACGAGCGCGAGAGTAATCGTTCGACGGTATCGGCTCATTAAAATATAGTTCGCATCGATCATACAGCAGCAGCAGTAGCGAGCATCTGTCGAAGGCGTCTATTATTCTTCTGATTAGGCATCGCGTTGTGCGGGAAGGCGAAGGAGAAGAAGATCCACTTTGCGGGAGGGATAAAAATAAAAGACGAATCGGCCACCCCAGCGCGCGGTATACATACATCAAGCGATTGGCATCGAATCCCCGAAAAGTCTCTCGCAGATAAGACGTCGTCTCTCGTCTACACAGCGTATAGCTATATATACAGAGCTGTGAGAGTGGAAGAGGGGCCGCACATAATGAGCGCGGCAGATTTTGAAATATACATTATACGCGGTGTCGCTCCTGCCGGATTATAAGCTTATGCATGCGGGAAAGCCACTCTGTATTTTTCTTTGATATCCCGGCCACAGTTGATTTGAATAAAAATATTCCGCGAGTCTTGCCTCTCTTCTTACGCCGACGCGAGTGTGTTGCGCGCGCGCTGCTGCTGCATGGGGGCTCATTAAATATGTATAGCCGGCACTCGGGCGTCGTCGCCCCCTTTTCTTCCCTTCCTTCTCTCGCCAGCTCCTACACTACACAGCATCCGATAATGCTGGAACATCCAGCGTGATTAGATGAAACATATGCTGCTGTTCGCTTATTTTCGATCAACAAGTTTGCGGAAAATTCGCGGCCAATCAATTTCTCCCTCGACGCGAGAAAAGCTCTCTCGCTCTCGATCCTGACAAATGCCCGCGAGCGGTGAGGCGCTAATCGCCTTTGCAAATTAACAGCTGCCTCGACGGTGATCCTCACACCCCCGACGATCGGTATTAATTGTTCCCCTCGCTCGCTGCCGGAAGAGCGTGTCTCCGCGAAAGCACGGCTTCTCGTGATTCTTTATTAAGATAGAACGTCAGCGACGCGGTTTCATTTCTCGCCGAGAGAGACTCTGAGAAAGAGAGAGAGAGAGAGAGAGGGAGAGTGAGCGCGGAACAAATGGCTCGCAAGTTATCACCCTCGGGCTGTGTGTGCGGCCAAACACGGCGTAAGGAAAAGAGCAGTGGCGGCAACCCTCCCATTTAAAAAATGTAAATTCGTTAATGCAGTGCGGCTGCTACACTGGCGCCGCTGTGTGCGCGGGGGTGCAAAAATTCGACTTCGCTCCCTCGCGTGTACCCTATTACCTGAGACTATTATCCAATACAAAAAATCAAATAAAGTATGCTAAGCTACGCTCCGAAGAGTCTCTCCAAGGGAGAGAGAGTATTTTTTCCATCTCTCCCTTCTTTTCGCTGCGACGCCCTTCTTTTCGCCACTCTCATCGCCGAGCGCAGGAATTAACTCGCGGCGGCGGCGCGCGAGAGAGTCTTCTCATTAACTTTGCAACCCGCTCGACGCCGTTTTCCGTCGCCCTTCTCGCTCTTGTTCTCGTTTTACGCTCGCTTTTTTCTCTCTCTTCTCGCTACGAACTCCAACGACTTATATACGAGGTGTCGATTTGTCCCGCCTCGGCTTTATGTTGCGTGTAACGACGTGATGAAAATTTGCTTGACGGATTCTCGATCGTACTGCCGTCGATGACTTTTTTACCTGCGAGTGTTATTTCTGTCGAGGAAAACCTACTCCTCGCGCATGATTAATTTGAAATTCAAAAAGACCTCGCGCTGCACAATAATTTTTCCATCAAAGCTCGTCATTGTGAACGAATTACGAAGATGGAGCGCGACTCGGTGTAATACTCGGGAGAGAGAGAGAGAGAGAGAGAGAGAGAGAGAGAGAGAGAGAGAGAGAGAGAGAGAGAGAGACGGCGGGAGCAAGTGGCTCGTTACGCGCAACCTGGCCCATAAATTTTAACCTTTATTTTATTCAACATCTGGAATACTAAAGCTTGTTTTATGGGCGCCAAAAGATTTATCTATTTTTTCACGACTCCTTCTCTCTCTCTCATAGTCGTACAGCGCTCGCGCGCGGCAAACGAGTTACGTCGCGACCGTGCATTAAAAAACGCCCCATTCAGAGAGCGCGAGATCTCTTTTATATTGTGTACCAGCGCACGTCGTAGTTTCACAAACAAGTAGGCATATAACGCCGTAGAGCGGCTTTCGTAAAAATAATGCACGCCGACACATTTGCGCGCGAAAAAACCGAGCGAGAGAACATTATATTACGCTGTACGAAACTCTCTACGCTCGCGCATATCGAGCGTTGCGCAACTCGTGCTTTTCGCGATAATGTTCACGTCGTTTGACAAAAAGGTGCTGTGTGTGTTGGTCAACGATCGAGCAACCTCTCAGACGCGCGAAAAACGTATATATGCGTTGCGAAAGGAGTAATGCGCTATAGATGATTTTAAAATTACTCGCATTATAAGATTCTCCGATTGTCATTATCGATTGCGAAAAACGGCGCGATAATTCTTTCGAAACCCATCGCGCATAGTGTATAAGAGGTCATGATGGTATCATCACGCAGGCCACCCATAGCACGAAAACAGCTCGACGCTGCCGCTTAACCCACAGCCGCGTGCGCGCGAGCGGCGATCGGAAATCGCTCGCGCATTACAGTACAGGTTCCGCGGCCCGGCGTGTGCGCCTCGTGACTGATCGCCGACACGCACGGGCCGATGTACGGGTGTACCTACGCTCTACACCTATAGAGGCGGGCGGATCATTCTAGCCGAGTTCAAGACCTCCCAGATCGACGATGCGAGGAAGCTATTAGATTATCGCGCGCGGATGATGAATCGCCGCTAATGGCACGGACGGAATAATGAGTTTGCGCTCTTCCTTTCCGAATACCAGCAGAAAAGAAGAAATAACGAGGTGTCGCGCGCATTCCACCTGACAAAAATCATCCTCAAAGTTGGCAAAAATTCCTGCGAGTGCGTTCGTCAAGGCGAGAAATTTCCGGATCGTAATCGGCCCTCTACACACGCTCGAAATCCCTTCACGCGCAAGAAGCGATGATTTACGGAACGTTTAACAGACGGAATAAGCTTCTTGCGTACGCACACACTGCAAGAAAAAGGGAGAGACGATCGCGTAGTTACACGCACGACTACACCGATCGGCGCGATCGGCAAAACCAATCGGCTCCTCTCTGCGTGTATACGTGTGTACAGAACTACACACACGTACACCGAATTTCGGCTTTTTACGCGGCGCGGCACGTGCGGCGGCATTACGCTCTATAGGTGTACCCGAATCCCGAGCCGCGTTCCGCAGCGCAAAAAGTGGTCGCGCGCGCGCATACTTTCTTTTCGGGGGAACGATCGAAAGAAACAAGGTGCGCGGACAAAAAAGCTAGGGTATTACAAAAATGAGACGGATCACAGTAGAGCTCGTGCTCGCGATATTAGCCGTGTGTGCATTATATCGGGGGACAGGAATAGGACACGATCATTACAGCGAAGCCGCTAATTCCGCACGCAGGATGATCGCGCGCGCGCAGGCTCGATTCCAGTGCTTATCCGCCTCTCGGTAACAAGCGAGCCATCATCGTGAGCCGAGATATAATTACCATTCAATCCCGATGCAGCTCTGGCAATCTCCTCCGTATCTGCGAAATTCGCGGCGCAGCCCGCCGGAATATAAGTCCCGCTCGCAGCTCTCCTCCTACGCCGCTCCTCCTACTCTTCCTGCTTCCTTTCAGTCCCGCGCTCACTCTCTGCCTCTCTCTATATCTGGCCGAAACTGCGGCAGCGGAGCAGTCGACTTCTTTTTGTATCGAGGGCTCGAGCCGCTGCCGCCGTCGACTGCAATCAGAATTGATTATAGCCTGCCGAAAGTCCGGCGCGGCGGCTGCTGCAGCCGTATTATACAACGACGCGCCTGCGGGCCTGCCTCCGCACGCACTTTTCTCTCTCTCTCTCTCTCTCTCTCTCTCTCTCTCTCTCTCTCGCGCTCTTATATTCGCTCGCTTTCTCCCGATCTATCTCGCACCAGCAGCGCTTTTATTATTATTTTGATCGCTGCAGGGGAGGGGGAGGCGAGTAGCCAAAATTGCCCCGGCCGCCCGTCTCTCTCTCTACACGGGGCTGCAGCAGTGTGTGCTTGCCTTTTCGATTAGCGCCTAATGTGCATGATAATTACGGTGATTACGGATTCGCCGATCCACATTGTTGTTCCGCCGTTCCTCGCGCAAAGTTGAGCGCGAGTCGTCACGGGTGCATTCCTCGAGTGCGCGCGTTCAGCAATTAGCCGTATCTCTCGATTGTGATGGAAGATCGCGAGACGATATCATTGACATCGACGATTACCGTCGACAATTATTTTAAACGTCCTGCGATGCCTGCTGACAAAAAACAAATGATCGATCGCCGGCTTCCCCCCCGCGCGTTGTACTGCATCAGCCGGTCGCGAGCTTTTTTTCCCGGGAGCGAAAACTCCTCGAAAGATCGAATCGATCTCGCCGCCGTAGCTCACGTGAAATTCGTAATTCGACAGCGATTTTGGCAAATGAGCGTGTACTTAAAGCTCGTTGTCGGACAACATCGCTAAGGAAAACGAGAAGCTCGTACTCGCAGCGATCGGCATCGCATTGCGGCGCTCTTTTTCTCCCGCGGCTGCAGCCTCTCTTCTCCTGCTTCTCCTTCCTTTTTTTCCACGTACTTATAAACTCGCTCATCCTTTTTGTCGCTCGGCACAGTGTTGCGATCGTTAAGGAATTACGCGTTAAGCGATCCATCGTCTCTCTGCATGAATCTAAATTTAATTCGAGCCGATATTCGACGCCGCGTAAGAATTCAAAAACGCCGATTAAAAATAAAAGTTATATTTAGGGCTCCATACCTCTATAGTATCGAGTCCCTATAACCTACTCCCGGAGATCAGCAGCTCATCACGGCGGCATCGAACCATGTCTGATGTACACCCGAGACAAGAAAGCTGGGCAAAAACCTTCCAGCGTAGCCTCCGCGCGTTATTTATCGGCCGGTGTGCAGCAGCGGCAATAGCTTCTGTTGTTCTAACCGCGCCGATATAGGTGCGCGGCGCAGACAGGCAGGAAGCGAAAAAGCTTCCCTCCTTTTCTTCTCTAATCTACGCGGCGCAACGAGGCCGCGCGCTCGCGTAAATAAGCCTTATTAGCGTCTCTGCAGCTTCGTAACCACGGCATTTTATTAGGGGATCTCTCTTTCCGACAGAGCACTGCTCCACTTCGCCGATAGAGCTTTGCTGATTGCCCCCGCGTGATTTAGCAGCTCGGCTGTGTGCATGCGTTCTTTGAAATGATAATTGGGACGTTCGTCAAATGTGCAACGATCGCGAGTCTGTGTTTTTTCCCGCGCGAATCGATCAGGCCCCGGTACTAATTGTTTCCCAACCGATCGAATAAATCAAACGCGCGAGAGATCCGAGGAGCTGCAACGGTTAAATTTAGAATTTTGTAGCGCGCGACGAGCGGCCCTCGATTGAAGGACCGGCTCTCCCTGCCTCGGCGTCGCAAAAAGATCGGGGCCGAAACGTGGGGGGACGCAGTGCCGAACTTGCAGCGGCAGCCTTGAATACGCTCTCTCGCTCTCGCCGCTTCTTATGCGCATGCGGTCCTGAATCCGCGTCCGGCCCTATTAGTAGTTGGCTGGCCCATCATTCAATAACGCTCGGAGCGCGACCAGCCGCCTATACTCGACGTCGGCGTTCTCACTCGCCTCGTCTTTCTATGCGCGCATGCGACGTGTGATTTTTCGAGCGAGTTCTTCTGCCCACGCTGGGTCGAAAATTCGCGCATTCAATATCCGTTATCGGCGTGGAAATAATCGGTATGATTTCGTATGCAGCTCGGAGTCTCCTGATCGCGTGCCGTCTTCGTTTAGCGCGCGCTCGTCGGATAAATCGCGCAACGTTCTCTTCCGGTCTGCCCCGCGGACATGGGCCTGCATGCCGACAGACAATGAAGGCTTTTGACTCATCTATTATGTAATACATGGGATGTTTGTTTTCGGAATATTTGGCGGCGGCTGATGTCGTTCAACTGGGAATTTAATGCGGGTGGATCGGAGTGACGAAAACGGTCTTGGCAGTTTTCGTTTAATTATATACGGATATAGAGGAATGCTAATGAGTAACGGTAAGACTCATACTATAGCCAGTGGCGCACAGGAGCTTCCGAAAAATTGGCAAAACTCATTTTATTGTTGTTAACATCGGCACATCTAGCGAACATCCGCGTTACAGTCGAGAATGCATCCCGAGATTGGTCCACATAGGACGTCTACTCGAGCATTAGCATGACAGTTCAGTGAGTAAATCGTGGCTCTACTTGCTCTATTTTTAGATCTCGCCCGTATACGACGACGGGCCGCGCACTCGCTACTCGTGTCCGGTTGTTATTTGCTCTCATCTCGACTGCAGCTCTACATAAGTCTCTCTCTTATTCCATCATTGAGCCTTGTATCTACCGCGTAGCCGCGTACAAAGAGCCGTGTAGGTATGTGAATTCAGAAGTGTTCGACCCTGAAGGAACGAAGGCGAAATAAAATCGTTCAGCCGTCAAAACAAATAGGCTTCAGCTTACGTGTCAATAACTAAGGTAGTTTGCAAATGACTGATAGAGACCTTCCGGTTGATTGATATATTGCACTCGACGACTTATGTTATCTGCGCGATACCGATATAAACACACGTTATCTCTAATTTGTTGACGCGCGAGCCACACGTGCATTCACTACACACACAAGCAGCGGCTGATCAGAGGATGATAATCGATGGAAAAGGGACAGCCGCGTGGGATAATTGATAGTCGAATGCTAATGCCCCGCACGAGTCGGGAATCATAATGGGTTTCTTTGGTCGTCCGCCGACGGTTCGCGCGCAGCGCTGTGTAGCCGAAGACGTTGTTTCCGCGCTACGATGTAGACTCACCTGTAGTAGGGGAAGGCCTGCGACACGTGGAGATCCATAGGCATAGCCGGGTGACCGGCAGCGGCAGCGGCAGCGGCCGCGTGGTGCGCGGGCGCCGGTGCGTAGTCAGCCCCGGGCGGCTGCATCATCCCGGCGGCGTGACCCGCCAGCACCGCGCCCCAGTGGAAAGCCCCGGGCGGGCCGGTCATCGCACCGCCGCCGCCGGCCGCGCTCTGGTGGTGATGGTGGTGGTGGTGGTGGTGCTCGAGGCCCCGGGCCGTACCACTGCTACTGATGTTGGGCACGTCGGCGGCGGCAGGTCCGACGCCTCCGGGCCGGTGCATCAGCCAGCCCTCCACCACGGACGGGACGAGGCGCGCGCTCCGTCTTTGTTTCGGCGAGTCTGTCCCACGATACAACTATTCACTGGTCGAACGAGCGGCGGCGGTATCAACGGCACAGGCACTGAGAGCTTTACACGGCTGTCGTCGCGGAGAGAAGCACAGAACTGACGGATCACGCTCCGCGGCTACTGCTGTCGGCTGCAACTGGCGAACGCACTGCTGATGCAGACCGCGGTGGCTGCGGCGGCATCGTGAGAGGGAGAGAGAGAGAGAGAGAGATAGAGAGTGGCGGCGGCGCGGCCTTTGGCTCGGCCATGAATGACGCGCGGCCGCGGCGAGCCTCGGTGAGACTCGCGGGGGCGGGGCTTAGCGGCACACGCTCACGCACACCACGTGACTGCCGCACCACCCACCACAGCAGCCACCGCCGGCGAGCCCTCTCGCGGAGGCTGCTGCTGCTGCTGCTCCTGCAGCCTCTCTCGGGGAGATGTTTCTGTTTTGGTAGTCCTGAACCCGCTACTGCTGGCGATGCCGATCTGGATGCGGGATGGCGAGGGAGCTTCGCTTTCCGAATCCGAGTCTCAGGATGGCGCTTGTCACCGGTGCTCGACGTGTTTTAACGAAGGTGCATTAATGATCGCGATGAGCCAAGAGCCGTCTGCACGAGCCCTCACCCCTGCACATCGACGCGAGGGAGACGCGAGGAGGCGGAGACCGCGACGGCGCGTTCGAGTGTCTCTCTCTCTTCCTCCTCCGCATCGGCGAGGATTCGCACTGCAAGAGGGAGAACAGCCAACGACACCCTCGCCGCGCTGCTTTCTATGCTATACTCCCGCCGTTGCCGTAACACTTGTTGAGCTACACGCGTTGCGCTGCTTCGTCTCTTTCTCTCTCTTTTCTCTATTGTTATTCGGATTTCGTAACAGTGCCTTAGCTGCGTCTGTATTAAAAAACTAATGCTTAGGATAACCATGACCCTTTCTGCCATATATAACGCTTCAGCAGTTAATTGCTGTGCTTACTATTGCATCTGATTAGTAGAAGAGCCAGAGTATAGTCAGACATAAATGCTAGACATATAACGAACCCATGAGCTGATCCGTGTTTTTCTCACGTATATTTAAAAATAACTTTAGTATAATTCAAATAAAAAAAATCCGCAAATTAAATCTACAAAGTCCTCAAGCATCAATCACACACAGTATACGCCACAGCTTAGCGCAATCCCCGTCGTTTTTTTCTCCATGAAAAGTCGACAATCTCATCGGAATGCACAATTAAAGGCTCCCACTCGGGCAATATTAACTTTCCAATGTATTTACAAATCGAGACAGCAGCGGCAGCAACGGCAACTTTACACCCGCGCGCCACTGCCCATTAAATCACCCGAGAGGTTCGCGCTCCACTACCGGCGACGCTCCTTACTTCGCCTTCTCGGTTTTTTTTACTCTCGCCTTTCCCGGGGGCGAGCCGGCGCTACAATAAAAAATTTAATCAAAATGCCCTCTTGGTAATTTACAGCTCGCAGGCTCAACCCTTCCCTCGAGAAACCGCGTATATACGCTGCCGGCTCCTTTTTCTTGCGCAGCTCCGGAATCGCGAGACTGCTAGGCTTCTCGTATTTTCCTGGCTTTTCTTCTCTTGATTTAGACAGCACAAATACGCGTTTCTTCACGTTCGAATCCACTCGTCTTATTTTCTCCGCGCGACGTAAGTATCAAACGGATCGAAGCCGGGAAAGGAGTGAGCCGCCCTGAGGAGCGAGCAAGGGAGAGCATCGGGAGCGAGAAGAAAGCCCCGTAAGAGTCGTAGAGTGGCGTCGACGGCGCGATGCGGCCCATTTGCCGCGAGCAGCAGCGGGGGGTCGTCAGCCATAAAAATAATACCTCTTGTCTTCACTCATTTGCCGGCAGAGCGTGTACCTTCGGCTTTTTCTCGGCGAGCGACCCGCGCCCCTCGTAAATTGCGAATTAGAGCGAACTTTACCCATTACGTGGATGCTGTGCTCTCTCTCTCTCTCTCTCTCTCTCTCTCTCTCTCTCTCTCTCTCTCCGCTCGCTGTGTGTCTTTCCTTCCCGAAGAAATTCCTCTGGTCTCTGCTCCGATTGTCCCTCATCCACGTACGCGATCGAACCTCTCGGACTTTGTCCCGACGATGTTTTAAAAACGTCGAGAAAAACATCGCGAAGTCAGCCAAATGGACAGCGGCTCAAGCGTAAAGGGAAAGATTATTCCCTCATTAAATAAATCGCCGGGCTTATTGATTCGAGCATTATTGTATTTAATAATGCAAAAGCGCACCAAGACGCAGATAATACTCTGTCCGCGGGGCGAAGGAGGAAATGCATCAGGTGTGAGCCGTAATAACACGGCTCGCGCGCGCGCGCGCAGTCGTGCCCTCCGACCCCCGGCGCAATATCCAGCCAAGAGAGAGAGAGAGAGAAAGGCAAAAAGGAGCGAGCGCATAGGAGTAATCACGATCCAGGCGTTCGTATCAATCGGCCCGGAGAATCATTACGCGTCGGGAAAAACGTCTGATCTGTACGGGGATTACTGTGCATGTGCGAGGATCAAAGGGATCGATGTAACTACGTCAAGTACCCTTGATTCGCCGACGCGGACGATTGAGCGTGTCACTGCAGGCGCGGCGGCGGGCTCTTTGACGCTGCGTTGGGCTTTGTCTCGCTTTCTCAGGACAGATTTTCTTATTCTCGTTTTGTTTCCGAAGCATCTAAAAATAAAGCATAATCCGCATCTCTTGATGTCACTATAGAGCTTGTAAACACCTCCCAGTGTCGCCCTTCAATCCAATAAACAAGTGCGCGCGGGCGAAATGAAATTTTTTTCTCACTCGCTCTCGGGCAGCTCTAATTTAAAGCGGCTTTTTAACGCCGCGCTCGAAGATTTTAGGCGCTTTTACTTTCGCGCGATAAAGCGACGAGTAGAGCAGGAGAAGGCGCGCAGTAGGAAAAAAAGCGCGCGAAGCGAATCGCTCGCGCGCAATAGCGGGGGTCGAAAAACGGGGGAGGCGCGAGAGAGAGAGAGAGAGAGAGTTTTTACTGCTCTTTTTTATGACGCAATATAGGAGAGGCCGGACGGCTCACGGAACTAAACCTATTACCGGCATACCGCAACTCGCTGATCAAACGTATAGCTGTAAAAAACAAAGCGCGAGAGACAAAGTTAAATGAGCCGCCGTCGGTAATTACGTGCGTGGGTGTTTGCGTGTATATAGCATACGTGTATAGGGTGAGAAATATTTATTGTCCGAATATCGTATGCGCGAGGCGGCATTGAAATATTTATATTAAAATCAGATCAATGGGATTACTCCGCGACAAGAGAGGACATCGCGGGGGGAGACCGGTGTTTGGTATTAAGCTCGAATTAACACAGGCTCGGGGCAAACATATTGTGTGCGGCGTGACCCTCTGTCTCTCTTTTCTCGGGATTCCGACGGGGCGCGTCCTAAAAAGACGCGAGAAATCTTTATGAAAAGCCATAATTCATTTTTCGCAGCTGCTTCGGCAGAGCCTTCGGATTCTCCAGTCCCGCGGCTCTCTCTCTCTCTCTCTCTCTCTCTCTCTCTCTCTCTTTCTCTCTCTCTCTCTCTTACTCTCGGGGAAAAATTTACGATTGTCCCCGCGTGTAATAAATCGTCCGGGCATAAGAATTCAGTAATGCCGTACAGGTTCGTATCGCGCATCGAGAGGGTTGTTGCTCGAAGCCCCCGAGTGGTTGTATGAATTAGCGAAAAAGTCCATTGCGCCGTAATCCAGTGTCGCAGAGCCGAGGCGGCAAAAGGCTCACATATAGCAAGTCGAGGAGGCGAGAAAGCAGAGGTGATAGAGGAAAATCGTAAAGAGAGAGGGGGAAGAGGGCGAGAAAAGAGAAAAAACGAGGCCGAGAGGGGAAGGGATGCAAGTAAATGATAGAGAAAGCGCAGGAGAGGGAGAGAGTAGATTTAGGCTGTTTGCAGCAGTGGAGATGCGGGAAACGAGCCTCCGGTAATGAAAAGCGCGAGCCGCATACCAAGTAGCAGCCTCTAGTCCGACCTATAGATATATCCGCGCGCGCGCGCATGCTGGGGGATGAGAGGGAGGCTGAGAGGAGAGGGAGTTCCTATAACGGATAGTGGTACTAGGTAAAGGGCCAGACGTTCGACCTCGTCTCTCTCTCTCTCTCTCTCTCTCACTCAGGCGTTTCTCGAATCACGTAGAAAAGAACGGAGCCAAGAGGCTTCGTTTCGCGCTCCTGATGGAACTTTTGCTACACGAGCTAATCGTCGATGCTAATCCGACTGTTCGAGCATCGCTCTCTCCCCAAAGAAACGCGGGTCATCGGCGAGGAATAGAATTTCCCGGACTTTGAAGCTCTCGAAAAGAAGCTCGACTTTCGAGGGCATCGGTCAGTGTGTAACGGCCAAGAGCCCGGCGCACATTAAATTTGTATTTTTACGCTGATTCCACGGGTTATCCGGCTACGTGCCGAGAAAGAAAATCGCCCCGGCGATTAACGATCGCCGCTCCCCGGAGACCTGCCGAGAGGCAACTTGGCCGTATACGTACACACACAAACACACACATGCCCGAGAGGAGAGCAGGTGATACCCTCCCGCGCGGATCTTCTTCGGTCCCTTCGATGTTATGGCGCGCGATACGGAGAAACGCGCTCGCTCTCGGTTTGCCGCGGATATTTTATTTAGTAGCTATCAAAATTTATAGATTCGGAGCTAGAAGTAACAATGCGGGAGCCGGCGTAATCCCGACGGATTTTTTTTCTCTCGGATCCTGATGTTTGACCGATGCAAATTTCTCCCAATGATCATACGCGCCTCCTCGAGATGGACAGGAAATCGTCAAAGATGCATGAAATATACCTATAGGTTCGCGCTGTATCGAGGTGTATTTTCCCCGAAAACAACCAGCGCGTCTGCGTTGAACGATTACATTTGTCAGGCAGCGACAGACGGAGAGGAAAATTCATTTGAAAAAGCCGAGCTGCGCGTGAAATACTGCTAATTTATTCGCGGAGAGATCAACGGAAAAAACGAGAGAGGGAACTGCAGCGATTTATAACGCTACGCGACGCCGGAAATAATTCACGAAAGAAGAAGGCGCGAGAGAGCAAGAAAAGTAGAAACGAGAGCGAGTGGATGAAATTATACCCCGGTGTATTGTAAACGTCGCAAGCGGGCTCGCGACGTCGAAGTTGCGGGGCTTGACGAGCGCCTCGCGTCTTCCCGAGGCGTTTTCGGCGCGCGAGATTTTTATTGGATTTAAATACGCCCCGGCATATTTTGAGAAGCCGGACTCCTGGGGTTTAGCCAATCTTGTGTACACGGGGAAAATCGGTTTACACCTGCGTGTAACGGCGCCCGAGGGATTGCGCAGGTTGAACTTGGTTTACCGGAGCTGAATAATCGCTCTGATTGAAAATATAGCCGTTAATCTACAATTTTCGTGGAAATTCGAACGAAGCGTTTATTCTTTGGTATATGGTCGCGTGACAGCATAATAAAACTATAAAGTAGCAGATAAAGCTGAATTAAGCATAAAGGAGGATTAACAGATCGGCGCGGATAAAGCAAACGGTGCACTTTGCAAATATAATAAACAGAGCCTGTACGTGACGGAAATTCCATCTCCGAGCACACCACTCTCTCCCTGCAGCATCGGAGCATTTTATTTCGATACCTAATCGAACTCCCCAGTCGCCCATACAAACACACACAGAGCATACCCACCTACCCCGTCTTCCGTCAGATATCGACGTAATCGTTCGAATAAATTTCTTCGCTCCCCATATATGCACTTGGAAAACTTTGCCTCCTCCTTATAATTACCTCGCGATACGGATCTTCGATTTGAAAAATCGTCGAACAACTTCGCCTTATCTCGCGATGTACCGCAGAGCGGTAAAAGGCATTGGGAGTCAAAAGCCGCTGGTGTAGAGAATGCGGTGTACGCCGTCAGTGGACACGCTTTTAAATCCCCATTTTAATTTTCCCGCAAGCACTTGATCCCCCTCGCTGATGGGGGTTTTATTCATGCAAAGCGCCAGGGCTTGACCACTGACCCACTTGGGGATGGGCTTATAACGACGTCGGCTCGATTTTATCCCTTTAGACTGTCCTTTATAACCTCGCGTGGACGGCGATTAGGCGGCGCGTGCAGTTTTCCCACGCGTCGTTTTTCCTCGTTCGTTCGTTATTCAATCTGCGGATGCCAAGATTTCGCGACTGCAGAAAGTCCAGTCAATTAGTGGATTTTGCGAACAAAGGAAAAAATACGTAAACACACAGGCGCGCGGAGACAGAGGCCTCGGAAATTCAACTGCGCCGGTGGACGACATCGTCGTCGGGCTGATGAGAAAAGGAGCCGTTTGGACTCGTGACGCTTGTGCAAATATTGTGAAAGGTAATGAAGCCACGAGAGCAAACGTTGCCGGCGGACGAGAGAGCGCAGAAAGAGAGACAGAGAATATTCGTGGAGGCGCGCGCGCGTGCAGTCTTGACCCGTGTCACCGGGATTACCGAGCAGCCAGCTCGGCTTTATCGGGGGATCGAGAGTGTATACCTAGAGGACAGTCCTGCTTTAATCACGAGGCAGCTCTATAGCTCTCTTTCTCTCTCTCTCTCTCTCTCTCTCTCTCTCTCTCTCTCTCTCTTCCGAAATCCGACTCTTATTTTCGGCGAGGAAGAAACGTTGCTCTTCGATTCTCGTCTCGCGCTTTGAGAAGGAGAAAAAACTTGCCTCGTAAAGATGAATACAGCCGCGGCGTACAGTCGGCGGTTCGCCAGCGCGCGCACACAGGGCATCAAATATACATTTTTACTGCCGAGCACGCGCGAGCGCGGTGTCCCTTAACTCAAACGAATTACTCCGATTTCCGTAAGTGCGGGAGGCCCTTAAGGCCGCCTCGCCGGCGGGTTTAATTTATTTGCGATTGTACTCGAAAACGGAAGCGCGCTCTTTTTACTCTCGAAATCATACCCCCGCTGCGCGGCAGCCCAGAGCTCCGAAACTCATCTCGAAGATGACAAACTAATTTCCCTCAGCGGCTGCACGCTTCTCATAAATCAAAGAGAGGGATGCAGTAGCAGTAGCGCATCAGCATATACACCGAGGGATGCAACTTTCCGCGAGAGCTCGATGGAGTAACCGCGTCACGTTGTCACGTCGAGGGCAGCAGCAGCAGCAGCGGCAGCGACGACGAGGCCAGCATAAATAAGCCCCGGGCTTTACGAGCACCTATAGCTCGCCTCGGAGCATACGCCGCGAGAGAGAGAGAGAGAGAGAGAGAGAGAACTTTGGTGTTGTGTATATAGTATGACCGGGAGTTCGAGCGCTCGTAAAGCTCGACTCGCGTAATTTCACCGTCTTGGTCATCAAGACGTTCTCTCTCGCTCGCTCTATCCGCACAGTAGCTTGCGCCAAGGGAGAGAAGAGCTTCGAGTATAGGACACGCCGAGGCCGTAAACATGGATGCGAGAGAGAGAGAGAGAGAGAGAGAGAGAGAGAGTCTTGTCGCGTTGGCGTGTATACAGTCCGCGAGTGCCAGCTGCTTATCACGTAGGGCTGTATACGACTTTTTCATTGCGGCGAACAGTGCTGAGCAGCTCGCGTCTGCCTTGATTGATGTCGTTCCTGCGCGAACACGAACTCGCATATTTCCCCGCATATGAATGTAAAGAAGCCCGATCAAATTTTCTCGCTAGGTACACACACGTCTTCTAATCGCGAGCGAGCGAATTTCGATTCCAGAGAGAAATTATTATCATCGTGCATACGAAATCAATTAGCATAATAACAGTAGGCGAGAGAGGACCGCAAACCTAATTTACGCGCGGCAGCCTTTCCAAAGGCGAATTGCGCACACACGCACGCACACGACTGCGGCGCAGCGGGCTGCACAAACAACAAGCAATTGCAGCGGTATAGGCCGCGCGCATTACGCATTCGCGGGGCGGCCTGCATATGCGCGCCCGCGTATGTATGCAGTATAGTGGTAGGTATATTCGTGGTATACAGCGGGCTGCTGCGCTGCACACGCCTCGTCGCGGTCGCAATTATCCGGCGCGGCGCTGATTTATCGCGCTGAGGGAATAACTAAACGGCCGCGTGTGTGTACATGGGCGAGGAATTTCCGCGAAACCTGTGTTTCCAGCTGTGCGGGGATATAATTTTTGTGATTGATTATTCGAAGCGACCCTCCGATCTCGATCGTTGAAGTACTTTTTTTAATGCATAACTATCCAAATGACCGGTCGTAGTTTCTTATTTAGCAAACCAAGACGCCACGAGAATATAATCAGGAGAAAACTAATAGCGTCAACTCCTACAGATGATTTCCCGGGGGATGCATTCTGCGACTTATTACGCGCGACGCAGTCTCTCGAATCAAGCGATCAGAGAACTTATATACAGCGATGCATATACAGCGATGGGTTCCAACTTGAACGTTTCTCGAGGAAATCGGCTATTTACGGCGCACAAGCACCTGAATATTTCACACGGAGAGAAAAATGGAACACCTGCAGCAGCACATGACAAGCCGTCGGGCATACACCTACACCTACACAAAACTTGCCTCTTCACAAAACGTCTCTCTCTCTCTCGCTCTCTCTCTCTCCCCCTCTCTCTCTCTCTCTCTCTCTCTCTCTCTCTCAAGATCAGAATATCGGTGTGGGTACATACGAAGCGACGGCGTCTTGTGCATAATGCAGCACGAGGACGAGTTCAGCCAGCAAATGTTGGGCGCTAATATATCTTGATGATGGATAGCGGCTGTGCCTTTGGTCTTGGCAATGAGGCTGGGGAAAAGCAGGCCGAAAAATGCATCCTCTCGACTCTATGCGTATAGGAATAGCCATAAGCTCGAGTGCGACTCGACCTGGTGATAAAAACTGTGCGCCTCTGATATAACGTTCTTTGATGCTTCTACGTCGCGAGGACGAGAGTTTGGAATCGGACAAAGAAGGGAGCTCGAGCCCCCGCATTCAATATTATCGGGAAAGTAAAACTAAAAACAGAGATAAAATTAGAAAACAGATGGAAAAAAGTCGCGCGCAAGTATAGGGAATATAAGCAAAAGAGAGGGGGAGAGAGAGAGAGAGAGGGATAGGGCAAAGCAGAGCAAAAATTGAAGAGAGAGAGGGCGAGTTGGGGGTTGGTTGGTTGGCTGGCTGGCTGCTACGTCGCGCGATTCGCGATGCCGGGCACGTCGCCGTCAGACGAGCGTACGTGCGACACGACTACGCTTTTACGCTGCTACTGCTCTCTCTCTCTCTCTCTCTCCCTCTCTCTCTCTCTCTCTCTCTCTCTCTCTCTCTCTTTCTCTCTCGCTCTCTTTTCCGCGTTCGAGGAAAGTTCGTCCTCTCCTTCTGCGCTCCGGCTGAGAAATTCGCATTTCTAGCATCCTACCACCCCTTTTTCTTCCAGCTACTGCTGCTGCTGCTTCCCTTTTGCCGAGCTGCCTTATATTCTTCTTTTGCTTCGTCTGCTGCTGCTGCGGCTGCTTCTGCTGCACAGATAGATGGCTGGAGAGGAAGTGGTGGAAGGTATTTTGATGAGCTTTGTCTCGTTAAGTTATCTCGCTTGGTTTTATTGAATGTCGTTTCTTTCGAGCTCCTACGCGATTGTTTATGATATTAAGGAATAAGAGCTGTGAGTATATCATTGCAAAATATTCGGTCTGTGCTGTCACTTGATTGGAGAATATTCAATAGTTTATGTTTTGCAAAATATGAATTATCAATAAATATGAGTAAGGTAATATTTATTTGTTTTCAAAGTCGTTGTATTGTTTGATAAAATATCGTTAAGGAACCAGTCGATTCTTATGTTACCATGAGTTGCGTCGAACAGCTGTAGGTAAAGTAGAGTTCCTTATGGTTAGCTTGCGGGCATTGGATGGGCACCTGCATTATCATTAATCGTCAGTTATGTGTATTATTATTTCAGGATGAGGGCGATGAAAGGGTAAATAATCGGAATAATACACTTGAAAATTTATTCGTCTTTATTTTTGAAAAGTTGCCGAAAATACATTGTGGTATTCCATAGAGTTGGAAAAACTGTTTAAAATCCTTCAATAATTAAATCTTTATGTTAGTAAGCATATAATTATACTCATGAGAAAATGGCACGACATTATGTGTGTGTGTGTTGATGGATATGTGAGAAAGATAGGGATAGGTGACACGTACGATCGAATCTCGTACAATCTAACGATGCAATGATTCCGTGAATGAAAGTGATATGGTGATGAAGTATGGTTTCGAAACTGTTACATATCATATGCGTGACGTGATGAACAATGAAGAAACTGGCTGAGGAACAAATGCATGCGACTGCACGTACTATCTAAGATAGCGCATAACACGCATTTACAACGCTACGCTTAAAAAGAATGACGCATATTTAAGCAGTCGGCGTCGCTTACTAAGTTTTACTCTTTTTTTATTATTTTTTTTTCTATTTTTTCGGTGATTTCCTTACTCCCGTAAAAACCTTCATAACGCTCGCGCGTCTGAAAAGGCACATTATATCAATACATCGACTTTCGAGTCGAGCTTGTCTTCCAAATTCTAAAGCAGAAAAGAGCTTTCCATTTGGCTCGCAACATAGAATATAGGGTTTCGCTTGATGTTAATAATTGTTTGATCGTCGAGCGAAGCGTGTCACTTCGTCTAAGGCAGTCTTGGTAGTCGAAATACAAGTGTTCAGTGGCGGTTTTGCGACAGAACATCTTAGTTTTTCGAATCGACGCGCGCTCTATCGACATCCGAGCTTGCAAACTTCGAGGCTTATTTTTCAACCTTTATTTTCGTCTTTGGAAAAAAAGTTGTCGCTTCGGTTGCGGAACGACTCGTGAGTGACGAAGGCGCGCGACGTCCGAAATTCTTAAGGCGACGATCGCTTTAAACACACGCTATATGCACGATCGTCGAAGAATAGATATATAACGATTACACGAAAACTTTACAAAAGACAACGTCATTATCAAGCTCTAGGCTGCAAAGGCAGTTGGACAATCAGTTATTTACAGGCAGCCGAATACAGGGATCACCTACTGCAAGCAAACCGTAGTTGGTATACCTTTCTTTACAGAAGCTCTTAAGCAGAAGAAAAACGGATTACCACTATAAAGTTTTTTCTCTTTTTTTGTGTTTTTTTTTTTTTGTTTTTAACTATTTTTTCTCTCAGTAGAAACAGTTGAAAAAGATGAAAGAAGAAGATATAGAAAGAAACTTAAGGTACGCATGCAACATTATACGAAATGCGCATATCGACGCAACATCATGGCACACATTGCGAGAATGTTGATACGACGATGCGTCGCTCGCTTTTCAATTACGACATTACGTATATTCGATTGTATACTCGAAAACAGTGGCTCGCGCCGGTCGACAATGGAATTTCACGAACTTTTTGTTTATCCTTTACTGTTGTCAGATCCCTTTGTCGACGAGCGAAAGCCGATTCTCAACTAAACTGCTTTAGTAAAGTTAAAGTAACTGATAATAATAGAATTATAATAGGGATAATAAGTTATCGCTTGTTCTGCGATTTTCATGCTCAATATATAAACATTGTTCAATATGATAACTAAATAATAACTTTCATTATTTCAGGTACTTTATACACACAATATCGTGATAGATAAAGTAGATATTGCGCCTTACAATCTGCAACAAATTAACATAAAAATAAGTCTTGTCAGTTTTACTCCTCTTTCTTTTTGAAGACATTTGATTTTCGAACATAATATTTTTTTTATTAATGTGACGTGGCATAAGAGTGTCCTTTAGAGAAGAGAATATTATCATTTTCATTACAAAGTAAATCTTATGATGAAGAATATAGTTAATCGTATGAATAAATACATATCTATGAAAATTAAAATATATGTATTATTTACAAATTTTAGAAAAACTTATTCGAATTTTTATTTATAGAATCTTAGATTATTAGGAACAAATTCTTACGCCACGGAATTGAATTACAAAAAGGAATTCAGAGGAAAACTGACAAACGATTTCTGAATTCAATATAAATCAGCAGCTATATGGATAAGTTACTCATCGACGTAAAAAGTTGTCGTGGTAAAATTACACAAGCTTCTCTAATATATATATTTATTTACATATATATTATTTGTATTCTCTTTAAAACTCGTTTTATCTCTCGACGCAAGTATATAAAACGTTAAATACTGCGCGATAATCAAATTGTATACTGTTTGCTAACTATACTCGTAGACCGCAAGTATGCGCGGTTACGTAAGTACTCTTTTTCTCTCGATATGAACGTCCATCGTCTCGATGGACGCCTTTGTATAGTTTGTGCACTCGCATTTTTTTTATTCGCGTAAATCGAACGCGTTTTATTTCATTTTGAAGGCAGCTCCTTAGGAAATGTCAACGTTAAAAATCTTTACAACTCCGTAAAGACACAAAAAAAATATATTAATAAAACAACTGGTTAAAAATAGTACGAAATGGTTATTATATCACCGTGATTCGCACGCGTAAAAAAGATCATCAGACTCATAGTCGATCGGCTTATTTATAAATGCCGTCTTTAAGTAGCATGTTTCATTTAAAGATTCTTCTGAACTTTAGTGGATCTTAATGATAATTACTCGTATAAAAAATCGTATCATCATTAATTTAAAACTTCTTAAAGCTATATACAGCACTTGTTTACACGGTAAACGTTTCTGCTTGTCATTTCTATTTTTTTTTTCATGCTTAAATAATGATTTCGTTTTCGATTAAAACACGGATGATATTCAATAGGATATGATAATTAAATTCATCGTGCGAGAGAGAAAACATTTGTAAACAATCGGAGCACGAAGGCCTTCTCTTTTTTCGATGACTAGTTGACGGTTTCTGAACACATTGTTTCATGTTTTGTTTGCTTGCTATTCTTTTATATCTGTTTAAATAAAAAATGTTTCAGCTTTTGTAAAAAAATTACTCCCATTCAATGTTTCGTGCTTGGAAGAATCTGTTAAAAAATATTTTCTGCTTTTATGAATCCAGCCTGCGTGCTGTTGATGAAAAGTGATATTTCGGACAAAATTGCACTAATCTAGCATGCAGTCGGCGTTTATACTTCTATAAACTTCGAAAAATATATGTACTATGTATACAACATCGTTAATTTTAGAAATTTTTTCCGACACACGCGCGCTGTCGAGCGTCCTACAAAAAAAGCTTCTATAACCCAACGATTCTTTTGATTATCAGGGGACGACAGTCCTGTACACTATGTACAGCGAGAGCAAAAAATTCTTTCGGTCGGCCACATGTTTGGACGACTAAAAATTCGCGATACAAGGCACGTATCTATACATCGTATAAAAAAGCCACTTTTTACTTTCGAAAATTGGCACAAGTCCAAAAGCTCAGTCGTATGTCGATTATTGCTCTAGAACTACTTTTTTTTATAAAAATGCCCCTGATTTATATTTTTCATTTTTTTTTTCATTTCTACACTCTCTAAACCTTATCCTTTGCAATGAATCAATAACGCGTTATTCGTTCAGTACAAAAGTACCCTTCATCTCCTATAACATTTTACAGATCCGCACTTTCAGTCTATTTGATAATTGTCAACAAATTTCTTTGAATCCCTCCCCTTTTAAACGCTCGTATAAAAACATCGCTTATCATATCAAAAAGGTACAAAAAACCCTGAAAAGTCTGTCAGTCAGTCTGAAAATGCGAATAGCCGGAGACGCGACGAAGTCGTCCTTCGTCCCGCCTCCGAAGCCTTGCGACCTCATTTTTCTAGCATCTATACACCCACGCAATCTACGTAAAATCCCGTAAAGTATGAACAAACTCGAAGGCACGTAGACATTCCACGGAGCTCCAGTAGTGTCGGCCCACAGCGAATCCTCCACACTGTATTCTCGTCGTCATCTCTCCCCGACGACGATGAGCATACTCACCGTGAGATCCTGCGCGGCTCGACACGAACTCTTTCTTCCGGCAGACGCGAAGCGCGTCCCACGTCTCATGGCGAGACGGAAAATCGTCGGCAAACGGTGCAGAGCGTCAGTCTGCGTCTCCGTTCTGTGGTCGCTCAGACCGGTGGTGGTCCCCTCACGTAGCGCAGCTGCGGCGTCAGCGAGAGGTTCAGCGAGTTGCTGGCCTCGCAGCAGTGCGGTTCCAGGAGGCAGGCCGCGCAGAAGAGCGCGACCAGGGCCAGCTGGAAGGGCAGGGCTGCTCGCAAGATGCGCCAAACCCAGCTGCGCGGAACGTGCGGCTCCTTGTCCGGCTCGTCCGTCGACGTGACGTTGCCCGGGGTTTTGTTGGAGTGAACCTTGGAGGACGGAACGCTGGCTTCGATGTGCGGGGCCTTCTTGCGCTTGCTGTGTTAGGTAACGGGACATTTTTTGTTAAAATGACAATCAACGAAGGACAATTAGCATTGACGTGTAATCTTACCTAGGAATTGGGTAAGTCTGCGCAGCAACGGGTCGTACGTTGGCTCGCGACTCGATACTGGCAGCGGTGCGCACGATGAGCTCGCGGCACTGCTTCTGGAGTACCCGGAGTTCGGCCTCGGCCTCCTCGATGCGTCTCCAGAGCTCGGCGAGGACCTCGTCGCCAGCCGAGTCCGGGACCAGCTGCGTCTCGAGACTACGGGTGAGCCGACGCAGGGCAGCCAGGCGACGTTCGCGTTCGCTAAGCTCCTGCTCGCTACCGCTGTCGGAGATGCCACTGTCCGAGAGGGAGCCGCCCTCCAGGCCGATGAGGGAGCCGTTGAACGAGGACTGCGTCGCGTTGCCGCTGTCGTCGTTGCTGCTCTGAGCCGTGAGGGTAGTGTCGGCTAGGAGGCTGCTCTGCTGCGACGACACTTGGTTGTTGACCTCGTGTTTCTCGGACAGAAGCCTGGCCACGTCTCTGACCGAGGAAGCGACTTCCATGGTGGCTCCGGCCTTTAGGGCCGCGTCCAGGACGGCTAAGGTGTCCTTGTCCCTTCGCAGAGCGCACTGAAGCTCCGTGAGACGCGAGTTGAACTGCTGGACTGACTGCAAGGCGCAAAGCTGCTGGTTTCCCCTGTAAGTAAACAATTTTAGTTAGGCAAGTGAAAGTCGAGCTATTATGCGCTGTAGCATGAAAAGTTTCACAAATATACAAGTATCGGACAAGTATAAGAGTGAAAATTTGTGCAGTCGTAAACTCACTTTTGAAACGCTTCGTCCCAGAGTCTGTAGAGGTCTGATACGCCATCCTTCAGCGCTGCAAATGTAGGCGACGTCTTCTGACCGAGATCCGTGATGAGGCGGTGTGTCGAAACGTTCAATGCGAGCATAGCCGGTTTCCGGTCTCTCAAATTAGCCAGTTCGTTCTGAAATGATTAATAAAGTTAAAAATACGCGCCCGACACTTAACTACTTTCTATCGGGCTGTTGTCAAAACAATGAAAATGCGCTAAAGTTGCATTATCGCATGTGGAGGATACAGATCCGATACTTTCGTCAAAAGCTTTGTATCGAGAGTGAGACGAATGTCAGTTTAGATATTTTTGTTAAATATTTTTTCACCGTTGCTTTATCAAAAAGTTTATCGTCTTACTTTCTCCGCATCGCAACAGTCAGTCATTAATCAGCTCGTCACGGGTAGCAGCCTATCAAGATCTTCGCACAAGTGAAATCATCCATTGAAAAAAAGCGACACGCTCCGACTACCGGAACGTTTGCAAAGCGACTTTTGTATAACTCGGTCGGTTTTTATCCTCCGGCGAGCGAGGTTGCTGCTTTTACGTAATTGTTTTTAAATTCGCCGCCGGAACTCGCGCGGTTTTTAATCGAAGCAGCGACCCCCTGCTGATGGATGATCACGGAGTTTTTGACGTTGCGGTGACGCAATGCTTTCTCTCTCTCGAAGAAAGTATCCGCGCGACGATTAAATGCAAGTATGCACTCCCTATTAGAAACTACACGCGCTTCAATGCTCGCCGAGTTTAATTGGAAAGCATTTTTCGAGTTGCGATATCGCGAGAAAACTGCTTTGATCAACGGTACAGGCAAAAAAGATTTTCTCAAAAGCACTTCTCGCGTACAACATATGAAATTTCATGTTCACTTACAAGCAGCAGTCAGTCTTTACTACGAAGCTCGAAGTAGGATGTAAACCTGCCTCGATAGAATCTAGCAACCACTACATTACACGTACGCATAGGAGTGAAAAACCTCAGGCATCTCACAATTCATAAAGTGGAGCGAGCAGCTGTATCATATAAAATAATTGCGCTTCGCGAGAGACTTTCTACATGTACAAACACACACACATGCGAGGAGAATCGATCCTCACAGCTTCACGCTAGCGATCTTATCTGCCCAACGTCCCGTTCGGTGTACACTCGCGCTTTGCAACACAGAACGTCGACGAGCCTCGCGAGATTTGGTACATGCACTCATCTTTTTCCTCGACACCTGCGCCCGTACTTTCACCCGGGGGGTCGTCAAACCTGGCGACGAGAAATTCACGCGGGCGAAGAAAATGCTCCGGGAAAGGAGAAGCGCATGGCGGCAACTGAAGAAGCTGACCGGCTGGCCTCGCGATTTTTCCGCTCTTGAAACTCGATACGCAAAACCGGTTGCCGACGGCGAAAAAGAGTCGCCCTTTAGTCTTTCTCTCTGATACAAGCGACCAGTTTTACGAGCAGGATAAAGTCGAAAATAAGAGCGACATTTTTTTCACTTACGTTGATCCTGCTGATGTGGTCCTCGATGACGTGAGGCTCCTCCAAAACGACTCGGTACGACGTGAGTCTCTCGTGCGCCGCGCAAAACTCCAGCTTCATAGCTGCCATCTCGCGATGGATAGTGCTGATTTTCTGTGCCTCCTCTGCCCTCAGCGAGAGCGATTCCCATCTTTCCATTAAGCCTGCAAACAAAGGAGAATGGCCGATTAATAAGCCTTTCTCGCATCTTGCAAAATACACGACACACATATACAACAGAATATTTTATTCCAAGCTAAAAATCAGCGCGCGCGTTCCATTGAATCGATCGTAAAGTCAGATAGGCGCAGTACTCTTCATTTTCGCAATTTCTATTTTCTCCTCTAGCCGCATCGAGCACAAAGAGGCCTGCTAATTGCCCGTAATTGCTTCATTGTTTTCCGCAAAAATCTCTAATTGAAGCATATTCTCAAGCTAGTTCGAGAGATTAATAAACGCAGATAACAGCTGTGCAGAACGACTTCCTACGAAAGACGACTCCGAAGCGTGACGCTGAGGTGCAGGGAGCGTGTCCTTGACCACTTGGCGGAAAGTTGCACTTTGTTAAACTTCCGAGCGGCTAACTAAGTCTGACGGGTTTTTCGATATCTCGGCTAGAAATATTTACGATAACAGCTCTGCAATCGTAATTCCAGAGGCGTATTGAGATGCGAAGCACGCGGCCTGATTTTCATTGTTAAACCCGCGGTTATACAGCGATGTGTACGTGCCGTTTTTGCAATCTTAAAATCTCGCGCTGCTCTGCAGCTGAGTCTACTTTTTATGGCTTCGACGACCTCCTTGTGTAGCGCGCAGAGTCCTTCGGTACGAAAATGGCAGTGGCTACATCTGGAGAGCCGAGGTAATTGTGACGTATCGGTTTGTACTTGTTTTCACTTGTAATTTAGAAGCTCGACGTGTTACATTGTAAACTAAACCGCGAAGGTATTTTAATCGACGTTGAAACGATGTAATGGAGATGAATTTGCAACTGAATACTTTTTGCAAGAAGCGTCGGTAAGCGGATCGTAAACAGCATTAAAACTCTCAAAACAAGTGGCGGCCAGAATATCAAACACAAAGAAGACTCATCCAACCAGAGACAACACTCGATGACGCATTTGTCGATTCATAAAAGAAAACCCATTAATAATTCACGAATAGTCGCGCAACTCTCCCGCAAATATAAATCGTCCGCATAGAACAACGGCGTGCCCATAAATCCCTATATCAGATTCTCGCGCAAAGTGGCCCACCACCGGCACGAGTACGCGAGTGTGTATAACAGTAAAACTGCATACACGTATACAGAGCGGCGAATTCCGGAGGACTAAGCAGCAGCGGTGCTCCTCTTTTTCCCTCTCGCATACGACGATCGCGCAGAGACACCTCGATCGTTCTGGGAACTCGTGGCTAACGGACAGAGACGCGCCTATATCGCCATTATGCGCCGGCGGAGAGGAATAGCGAAAATTGCGACACACGATGCGCCGCTGCTGCAGCTAGCCGGATGCAAACGGGGACGGCCTTTAAATAAGCGCCGGCATAGAAAAGCGCCAAGAGAGAGATGGAGGCGACGACGAAGACGAACCGTTTATTTGATTGGCCGAGACCGTCGACGCTCAGCTGAGATGCTGGCTACTGTTCAAGACACACGATTACTGTTGCAGCGGAGCGACTATGCGGGTATACAATGCGGCTTTGGAGTTTGTATATGAGAAAGAGGATATGATATATTTGTATTTCCTTATTTTGCTGACTCTATGGCTCACTATGAGCGCAGCTGATTAATCTGCATGACTCTTCAAACGTAATTTAACGGTTCCTTTAGCAACGATATACTCGCGATGAATTTACGAGAAACGTTTATCTGCTGCGATATGCCTCCGCTCTGATTCGTTTTTCAAAGCCATCTAAATTCAGTGACTTCTTTTTATTGCGAGGGATCTTACATTTATACGCAACGTGTTACACCTTTTCTTGCCGTATAGTCTTTTCGAACTGGTTCGGCCGAACGCTGCAGCACCGACAGATTAACGGTCTCTCTCATAAAAAGTAGTTAAGACACGTATTTTATGCATATCGGGGATTTCATGGCACTGATAATTTAACAAAAGTCAAGGGAGTGCAGAAACCGGTTTTTTCGACGGTGTATACATTTTATTATCTCTGCTCGCGCGAGAGTTAAATGATTTCACTCGAAAAGCCGAATAAAACGACAACCTTATAAAGAAAATTAAATTCATAAATCAACGTATCACCATCTGGCGAGAGCTTGTAATGATTATACGAATTTATGCGCGCCGCGCATAGCTGCGTGGCACTCACGATGCTCTAGTTCTTCAGCTGGTATTGATCTAATAGGCACTTATATTTTCATACTTACTATGAGATTAAACATGCACGACACCGGCATTTATCACGTTTCCAGTCTACGTGAGTCCCGCAACGAGATCCAATGATTTATTTTAATCTCCTCCTGCGTAATTAAACTGACTTACACGGAACACTACTTTATCGTAATTGGATGAAAACGTCGGAGTCCCAACGCCACGAATTTAGAGCGTTAAAATAACTCAATTTTCCGGAATAATCTTGGAGCTGTACGTAATTCGCTCTCTTTGATGTCTCGAAGGATATTAACTATGTAATATTAAATTTAGCTTCTATGTTCTAGCCTCCCATAAACTCCGCACTTCTTGTTTATATTTCTCCAGACGCAAATGGACTCGCGATAAAACGGTGTCCGAGCAGCACCGGGCGCTTTGGAATTGGACTAAACCAATGTTTAGAAACCTGCCAATAAAACTGCATTGAAACTAAAAGTAAGTTTCGCATGTTCCACTCCCAAAAGTCAAAACTCACCGATAATTATTTATCCAACTACCAATAGCAATTTTCGTTCGCAATCCCCAAAATACGGAAGCCTACCAAGACCTAAACAAACACCTCTTCATCAGGTCAGTCAATTAATCGCTCGGCGGCTGCGGTTCCTGCGAACTTCGAAACGCACACCGCGAATAAATCCGCGCATTACACACAGCGGCGGCGCAGAGGCAAACACGAAGGTGGAATACCCTGACGTCATCGCTAAAAATGAGCGCTGCTGCCTCCGCAATATTCCACTACCTAACTCGAGAGATTTTCGGCCAGCTAGTCCGCGCAGCGGTAAAAGGGACAATGCCGAGCTCGCGAGATTTTAATCATACACCTATATAGCTATACATAATCTTTGGAGAAATCCGGTTTACGTGCACGATTTTCGCGGGTATAGGCGCATCAGTTCCTACTTCGATCTCGAGTCCGTATACCTGCGCGACTTTTCTGGAACTCGACTGTGTCTCTGATTTATACACGGAGGACACGCGGTCCTTTATTTTAGAGAGGTTTTTATGGCGCGCAATATAATCCCGCGCGGATATGAGGCTTTATATACACATGGTAAATCCGAAAGCTATATGTTTTTTTCGAAGGATATATGCACGCGTGAGGTCCTTCGAGTGCTGTATACGCAGCGCGGAATTTATGGTTCTGGCCATTACGCTTTACGAGCTGCAACGGGGGCTGTAGTGATTGGTACCGTCCGAATGAACGAGTGGAAATAGGTATGTCTTCGAAAATTCCTGCAGAAAGTCGACTGGGGTATACCGCTATGATTACGATCTTGGGGATTCCGGTGAACGATGGAAAAGCTTCTTATTGTGCCAAAGCGGCTAAGTGCTTCGCGTTGACACTGACCTAGAAGTTATCTTATCGACGTGTGCATAAAGCCGGTTACGAAAGCAGAGCCGAACAGTAGCTTCGTTATCTTGATGAGCGAGTAATAATGCCGAAACCGAGCGAGATCGAGAAAATACTTTTTATCTCCTGCAATTTATCCTCGGGAATGTTCGTCGAGTTTTAATTTTAGAAAGTACAAATATCTGAAATCAAGCGGGTACGCACCATAAAATGTGTATAAAAGAAAACCGCGTTACTACCCGCGTTTCTACTTTCTGCGCAGCGCGCGCGCAGTAATCGACTTTCGTGAAAAACTGGCAGTCCGGATTTTTGAAAGCCTCGGTTTTTAGTATGCAAAACCGGGACACCGTAGCCCGTAACTATCCTCTGTAATCACTGCCTTCGAGCGTCACGATTTTTACCGAATAATCCAGCACGCGCGTGATTCCATCTATAATTAAAATAGCGCTTCCTCCTCAAGCGCGAGAAAGCACACAGCTAATCGCAAAACATTTACTATCCAAAAATAGACTCGTTAGCGCAATTTGCGCAATTTTTCCGCGCTGTGTATAAGCGCAACGATAAAACGTCAAGAGCTTCGAGTACGTACGATTGTCGCCGACAGTCCCGGTGGCGATGAATTCCGTCTGAACAGACATCGCTTCACAAAAAAAAAAACTCGGCAACAACACCAGCAGCAGCACAAAAACAACCTCGCTTGTTGTACGTATTGCAGGAGTATATCGCAAGAACAAAGTCGCGTGAACGTCAGTACGTCGGCGAGGCCGCGGTGCGACTGGCGTGAAAGCCGCGAACCAGTTGCGGTGTGGGCATGTATCCCTACCGCTCGCGAAGACGATCGCCGCGGGCTCCTACTCCTCGTACACACAAACTCATACATATATCTATCTATGCACAGTAGAGTCTTTAACGGCGTATAAATATTAGTCTCGTTCCTGCACCACCGGGAGCTTTCCTCGCGGGCAACGTTTTACCCCGGATTTGTCACTGACAACCTGTCGCTTATCGCCTGTAATAACGCGGCTTCTGGACTTGACTCTCTTATGCGCATTTTCGCAGCTCTTTTTGGCTCTCTTTGGACAGTGACAAGTTGTACCGAAGAGATGTGGGTTAATGCAGGCGCGATACGCGTCGCTGATTTAGATGATTGTTAGCTGATGGTTTGTGCACTGGTTCGTAGATAACGACGAGTTTGCGGGGCCGAGATTTTAATGCGTCGGGAGATGCTAAACATCGTAATTTATGGAGTCGACTGCTTTGAATTTCACTTTTTCTCGGTGAATTTACACCGAGTTACACGACTTTAATGACTATGTAAAGCTGCCCACGGCTCCTATACACTGGTCTCGATTAAATGGAGCAGTTTCTATACAGCTGCCTACACGAGACTTTTCTTCGTTTTCGTTATCCTATGCACACTCTGTTGTAAAATTTTGTCGCCGCGTGCAAAGCTCGCCTTGGACTTTCTCTTATTAGCGAAAGAATTTATTTGCAGTCCTACGCCACTCGGCGATGCCGAATATGGTAATTAGATGCATAATGTCGCCGCCGCAGTTACTCGTCCACCCACGCAAAGTTTCGATAGAACCTTTCGTGCGCAGCCGACGCGTGTTACTCTCGAAGCGATTACTCCTTGGGCATTGATTGCACGATCCTGCCGTGAAGGCTCGAAGTAATCCTTTGAGAAACGACGCAATTAACACACCGAAAGAATACAATCACTTATATACGAGCCATACACAATTGAACCGTGTAAATATATTATTGTAATGTACATTATTCTCATGCATTTGCCGTAATGATGAATAAGAAGCGTGAAAGCTAGCGACAGACCAAATAATTAATAAGGCGTGAGTAATAATTAGTGATGTTGGTAGTAAAATGAATTTATTAAGTAACAAATAAATATACAGTATAAGCTATTGTAATGACTAAATAACAAAATCAACGATTAAAATAAATTATAAGTAGCTGATGAAGATAAAGCACAGTAAATTAAAAACTCTCACTCTTAAAAATGCTGTAGTAATTAAATTCGAATTTTTCTTCCTCGTATAAAAATACAAAAATAGAATGAACTTGCGTTCTTTTTTCACGTATAAAACCTTTTAAGAGTGCAAAGTGATTAAATAAAGTTAATATTAATACATAAGCGTTATTCATGCAGCGTATTTTAAACAATTATAAACTAATGACTGGTTAACTGAACAAAGGTGACAAGTACTTATTTTTATTTCGACATTGCTTCACCTTTGAGAAGTTAAATTGTAAAATAAATAAAATAATGACGATGCTTAAATAGTAAAATGATTAGATACGAAAAATGATTACTCTGCAAATAAATCTTATAGTCAAACGTATTGTTAAGAAGTGTGAAATGAATTGTTGACATCAACAATTCATTCGAGAGTTTTAGAACGTCTAGATCAACTTTTTCAATTATAATGCACCGTGTAAACGTCCAACCGTTAGGTTGCATAAATTGTTACTTTTGTACACAAGAACAGTTATCCATCAAGTAAAAATAATTCAATTCCAAAGCTCCGTAAGAACGTCTCACGTCGCCTTCCACCGTTACAAAACGGAAGGCAAAGCGGAGAAAAAATTGTGAAAAAAAGGTACAGACACAAGAGCCAAAAACTACAAGAAATAATAGGCAAGTCCACTGAGAGCCGTGACGAAGATAGCCGCTACGCACGAGAGCGAGGTCATCGGCGAGGATCGGCGATCGTCCGCCGCCGGTTTTTCTCCTACTGGGTACTCACCACGAATTTGCTTGCCATGCTTGTCGCTGTGACGGGAAACGCCGTTCGCCTCAGAGATAGCTCGGAGACACCTTATGTTCTCGCGGCAGACGCGGGTCAGTTCGCTCTGAAACATGTCCCAGACAAAAACGATCACATTTCGCATTTTCAAATAATTTTTCGCTCGGTGTAGAAAGCTTACGCGCGAAGCATATCAAGCCCAAGGATTGTTAGAAAAGCGGTCAAATACTTAGCTCCTTCATACTGGCATTTTTGTTATAGAGGCGCACTCGCAGCGTTTACAAGAGCACAAGCTTAAGCGTTAGTTTACGTATCAAGCAGCAGATTGACAAAAGCGGAATAGGTATTTACGTAGAAGCAGTGCTGCAAAAGAAAATCCCAAGCAGTAGGCTCTATCCTACTTTACAGCGGTAAGAATCGAGTCGGTAAAAATAGATGATATCTTTTACTTGCTGGAAAGTTTTTCGAGAGAAAACTTATTCGAGATATTGGAAATTGGAACACTGTTTTCACACATCAGTGGTTTAACTACTAGTAAATCGAAAACGCAGTATCAAAAAGTTTACGTTTGGAAAAAAGTAAAAAGCATATATGGATGATTGGATTATTAGGGTAAGGAGTAAGCAGAGGTATATTAGAAAAGCCACACAAAAGAAATTTGTTGTTATGTACAGAAATTTAATGCTTAAAGATGTAAACATAAAAAATAATTAAAAAATATTTTTCAAAAGCCTGATTATACGCAGGTGAATTAAAGCATTATTAGGCAGGAAAATCACTCCCATCGACTACTTCCAAGATACATATGTACAAAATTAGGTAATTTTATCATACACGCATTATATTGTCACTTTAATATATTGTCAAATACGTGCTTGATAATTTACGATAAAGCGGGTTTTTGAGAGCGACATGCAGCAAAATAATCATTTTGCAGAAATCACACTAATACTGCTTAGCGTTCAAAAATAGAATTTTGAAAACTTTGCTTATAAACATAGAACTTATGATACAATATAAGGTTAGTACATAATATATTCGATTGGCATATTATTTTTGTCAATTTAAATTTTTATCTCAAATGCACACAAAAATAAACATGCTATCAAGCTAATTCAATTCAGTGGTTAAACTATAAATAAAGTTTAACTCCTTCTAAGCATAAGTCTACGTTTAAAATAAATTACAACTATTATTTCATAGTTCCGTTAAGTAATAAAATAAAAATATATTATATCTTTACAGTTTTACCACTAAATTGACCGGGAAAAAAATCTCAAGTCTATAATACAGAAAATATTCTTTTTTTCCATTATGTAATCAAGGAAATTTTCATATTTTAATATTGTTATTTATACGATAAGTACGTTATTCTGCTTTAGCATGGAAGAAGAATAGTCTCCAGATGGAGCTGTAAATTTTTCTGCCAAAATCGGCCACTTTTTGAAAGAAATACTTCACGGTTTTGCCAATCCAATTTACAATATTTCTCAAAAGGTTGCGCATAAACTCAACTATAGTAAAGAATGTCTCGAGAGTATTATTTCCAATACGTACGAAGCTACTGTCGGCCATAGTTCCGTATCGAGCTTCCGAAAGTAAAAGCTGACTACGCGAGGTCTCGGCCAAACGCTTGAATTCTGAATCGCTGTCGCTGTCCTCTGATGTAACGTTGCTCTTCTGTTGCACATAAATAATTTCGTAAATAAAAATAAACTCAAGTTAAATGGAAATATTCGTATATTATTGAAAAATCTTTAACTCACGTAATGAACGGCACTTAGGCTTGAAGCACAGTCGGATTGACTGTCCAGGAAATTTCTGTAATCGTCGCCAAACTCCAAAAGACGTCTTGCCGTTTCGATATCTGCTACCTCACTGTACGGTTCGCTCATGTATTTTTCCTGAATGAAACATAATATATTGAAGTTACGCTATTTGTTTAAAGCACATAACCATACTCAAAAAACAGTTTGACCTGTTATTTTTTTCCACACGTTCGATAAGCATGCAAAAGAAAACCATTTCCTCAGAACCAGAAAATCAGGAAAAATGAACGCAAACTTTGACTTACCTGATAGTTATCCCAAGCTTGCTCGGAGAAGGAGTTGTTTCCCAGACTATTTTTCTCAATGTCGCTGTCAGCTCCATTGAACGGCGAAGCTCGCACCTGCTTGTTGTCCTCGCAGTTGGTGCAGGCGCGTCCATTGCGCAGAGATCTAGCAACAGCGGTGGAAGCGGCTTCCTCCTCGTCGTCCTCGGACTCAGATGAAGCGGTGGTACGGCAACAAGCCAGCTTACTGTGGCCAACGACCGATGGAGGGTCGCTAGTGGTCATCCTCTCGGTGGCTTCCTGCTGCGCGCTGTATCCGGAGAACGAACCGGATTTCACGAGAGTCACGGTCGTGGTGCCGGTGGTGGTGGTGATAGCACGGCTAGAGCGGGTCTGACGGCCGCTGACGGATTTGCGAGTGGAACGGGGATTGTTGTTACCAGAGCTTACCTCGTCGCTGTGCTCTGAACGCTGGTTGTTGTTGGCGTTTACGCCGTCTGAACCTGATTCGCTCTTGCGTCCCTGAGGAGTAATACGTTTATTAAATTTCTTTGTATTTGTATATTTGTGCCAGGAATGAGGAAGGAACTATGTTTTTACTGCGTTGAAAAATCATCTCTTGAAATAATGACTATTACAGGAGCTCAGAGTAAACAAATGCCTACCGGATAGGTGCAAAAAATATACTTATTACATTTAATCACAAACAAATTGAGCAGTGCATTGCATCATTTCCAAGAAGATACAAAGCAAACATCGAAATAAAATAATTCACTTCCTTTGCGCGCCGAGCAAGTGCTATCATGTCGGTAATTGAGAGTCTCAAAAGACATTAGCTTCCTGGTGATTATTCCAATGATACTCGACGAGCATTTTTCAGGCGTACGAAAAAATCGCACTGCGGGAAAATTGCCCTCATTTCCGTATTTTTCAAATCATCGCGGAGGCAAAATAATCTCTAAGCCCAAGGGATAGACGGATGAAAGGAGAAGTAGAAAAAAAAGAAGGACCGCATGCTTACCACATTCTTCTTGCGAAGCCTGTTCTTCCTGCGACGCAGCGAGCTGTTTCTCGCCACGCGAGCATCGTGACCGATTATCGTCTCCTCCAGCAATGTCGACGTTGAGTTATTGAAGGGTGCACGCGATTCCCTGCAAAACAAGGCGAAACAAAAGTAGATCGCGATCTCTACATAGCTTAGTATCTCGATATCGCCGGCAGATTTAAAAAAAATCAAGGCGAATAATTGCGAGCGTACCCGCGGGACTTCACGCCCCGGTAAGCTCACATATCGAATGCTTTCCAATTGTCAGTCAGTGAAAGTGCGCATTTTAGACAATCGATCACACAGCCTCGGACAGTGCAGATCGAGAGGAAGCGAGAAAATCAACTTACGTCGCGTCGAGCGAAGCGGACTTGGCCGGAGGTCCGGCGACGAGCTGGTGCAGCGCAGTCTCGGATATGGAGAACTGCGAGATGGGCTCGCTGGGGTCGACCTCGAGGCTGGCGCGCTTGCGAATCTGCGAGATGCAGGAGACGCTCCAGGGCCTGGGGCCGTTGCCGGTCTTGCGCTTGGAACGCAGTACCACTTTGGGCGTGCTCGCGTCGACGGGGAAGGACTTCTGGAAGACGGGGCTGCGCTGAGCCGAGTCCACCTCCTCGAGGAGCTCCTCCGAGTTGGACTGCGAGGCATGGCCGAAGCGACACGTGACCACGCTGCTCTGGAGATCTTCTTCCGAGCTCTCCGACTGCTTCTCCACGTCGGACTCGCCGGTCGTGTATTCGCCGCTGGCGTCGCAGCTGTCCAGCGTTTCCGTTGCCCTCAGCGGAGAGTGCTGCGAAAAGCATAAAGACGTGAATTAGTGATGCAGATTTCGTCGAGAGCGAGAGAGATTGCAGGCATGAAAAGTTTCGCTATTATTATGCAAAAGCGTAAAAAGGGGAAAATATGAACCGTAAAAATATCGGTATACGACGTATCACGCAACTTGCTAATGACGGAGCTGTAAAGGTGGAGATGATTTACGCCGTGGATTCGCAGAAGTTGAAATAACCGCGCTGTATAATAAAACAGCCGTAAAGCCTGCATTATTTCAAGCGTTGTTTTCAATGTTTGTAAAGAACCGAATAAATCACTCAAGAACTCGTATAGGCAACAATTAGAAGCGCAACCAGCTTGCCGGTGAGTAATTAAAAAGATGAACGCTGCGCGCGAATTCGCCCCGTAACGAATGCAAATACCCGCGTAATCAATCGCGCCGCGATTTCCTAGTAGGCTTAGGCAGCGAAATTGTAAAAAAGCCAGAGAGTCGAGAGTCGCTTCGCATTTATAGAAGCCGTATCACGTACTCGCTAGCGAGCGAGCGGCTGCTCTCCCTGTAGCATGCAATCATCGATTTTTTCCCTTCCCCCTTTCTCTCTCTCTCTCTCTCTCTCTCTCTCTCTCTCTCTCTCTATAGGTACACGCAGCGTATAGTCGCTCGCGGAGGTAGATATACAAGAGTTGCGGACAGGCAGACACTCACCTGTGCTTTGCACCTGCCGTCGTGGCAGCGCGTTGAGTTGAGTGCCAGCCACTCTCTGATTCTTGCGTACTTGGCCCGATGGTTCTGCGCGCTGAGCAGACCCTTCTCCTCGTCGAAGATGAGCGACGGTACCCTCTGCGCCCCTCTGCCTTCTTCTCGCACCAGCTTCTCCACCTATGAAGAGGGAAGAGTTTTTGTTCCGTTAGCTATACACTAGCTATACACTGGCGATTTTCGAACAGTATAAGATTTCATCGGTATTTCGACATTCACCTCTCTGATGAGCTTCTGAATGCTGTCCTTGTTACTGGCGTACTCGTTGTCGCTGTTGTTGTTCTCCCTCGACATTTTCTTCTTCTCCTCGGCGCTACCAGCGGTCTGCACAGCCTCGTCCACGACGTTTCCGTTGAGAGCGTCGTTATTCGTGCAGTCATCGAGCTTCGCGTTGTCGATGGTCTCTGTGGCCGCGTCAAAGTTCAAACGCATCTTGGCGTTGTTCTTGTTCTGCTGCACGTCCATGCGCGAGGACGTGTAGGTCCACTCCTCCTCGGAGGACTCGTCGATGGCTGGATGCTGATGAGCTGCACCGTTGCTGCTCACGTTACTGTCGGCCTCCGAGTCGGTGTCCATGTGTTTGAAGTAGAAGGTCGCGCAGTTCTTGGATTTCCTGTTCGAGCTGTAACGCGAGGAGTCAGCGATTATTATCGGGATGTGCGCGTGCGTGTTTCGCCCGACAGAGGAGAGGAAAACTCATCTGCAGGATAATGTGTTTTCTTTGATCGTCGAGTGTGCGGGCTTACGTAAGCTCTATTTCCGAAGGTATTGACGTTGTACGGACAGCTGATCGCTCACTGATGGCGCTGTAACAACTTTTGACGGACGCGCGCACGTATTATCTATCAATATCGCGAAAGCTGGGGAGATAATCGTCCGATAGAGATTAGCCTTATCGCTTTAATAAAAATGTTTGTTTAAAAATCACTTTAGAGTGAAACAATACTTTGTTACGCTTGAAAAAACTTTGGACCGCGGGCGAAGGAAAATCGTCCGCCGATAAAAATTTTTTGTAAACAGTGCATGTCCTTATCAGCCGCGCTATTTTAAAATGTCATAAAGCCTTATCAGATATGCACGAAGAGAACGTAACTCGCAGCGCGAAACTGGTTACAATTTAAGATCGTTACGAAACCTTTCCAATTTAGCATATCAATATGAAAAAGATTAGCATACAAACTGGTGGCCACCCGGCGACTTTCTAAGAGAGAGATAGAAAAAAGAAAATGCTCACGTGTTGAACAGGGCAGCTTCGTCGATATCAGTCCTGCGGCGCTTAGGACTGTCGTTCGCGGGCAGCGCGACTGGCTTGGGCGCGTCGTTCATGCCCGCGTCGATTTCGTCGCACGATTGCTCGATCGACGTCGTTGTCGTCATCGACACCGGGTCCGGAGTTGGCGTCATGACGACTTGGTTGCTGTTGCTGCTGCTGCTCTCCTTCGTCGCGTCGGCTTCTTCCTCGCTGAGACCGGCTTCTTCGATGTCGGCTTCTGTGCCCTGGTCGCCGAAACTCGTCTCTCGGTCGTAGAGCTTGGGCTGGGGCACGTATTCCTCGGCTTTGATGCTCACAACACACAGTTCGTCAAGGTCGTCCTGCAAGATGGAACAGATACAAATGTACAAGTGAAGCTTATGAAAAATGCATCCGTAGGGGAGCACGAGGTGTAACTTCCGAGGGCTTATCGTCGCTGATTGAATCGTCGCGTGTGGAAGTGCATGCGCGATTTCGTGCAGCGGCGACACAATAATTTCATACCGCCACGCGATACCATGACCAGACGATTGAAAAAAGCTGGTACATCGAGGGCATTGAACCGTGAATAATAAAATTCACTCACCTCGAAGTAAGAACCATCGTCGATGAACCTGTTCTCGGAGGAAACGTCGCTGTCGGACGATAGCTCCGACCTGGAGGACGAGTCGACGCAGTCTACGCTGGCCGGCACACCCTCGGCGCTATTGTTACAGCTAGTCGGCTCGGATTGTTGACAGGACCGAGCCCTGAGCTGACGTCTCGCACGAACCGACGACCGACGTCGCGATGAACCGCTGCTGTTACTGTAACGGCTGTTGCTGCCGCTGCTGCCGCTGCTGCCGCTCTCGTCCTGGGACGACGAACTCGAGGCGGATGAAAAACTGGCGGAGGTGGGGCTGACGGAGGCTCGACGACTCAGGCGTGGCTGCTTTGTCACCGGCTCTTCGTCGTCGCTGTCGCTGCTGCAGCGACTCGTTGACAACTGCAAGCAGAAAGTCCGGAGATTAATGTAAGGTGCGCGCTATACTGCCTTTATTTCAGAGAACGTTCGCGTCGCACATACGCTTGGCGGCGAGTTATTATTGTTTACTTTTTCTTTCTGCCGTGATATTATTACGACTGGACGATAATAATGCATAAGTATAATTGTAATGTTTTCTTTGAGTGGCTGCGCGGTAGTAATGCGCCATTGTGACATCATAATGGCGCTAATCTCGGCATTGTGAGATTGCACCATTAGCGTCCTTGCGTATATACTATATTTCCTGAGTTCCGACGCCGCTTCTCCAAATAATTAAGAAAATGGGTGTGAGGTTATAATCGCATTTTCAAACAAAGCGACACGTGCGAATTCGGGGAACTCGATTCGGCGATTCACGCGAAGACTGGAGAACAATATTATGCGCGATTCAACACAATATTTGGAATTATATTAACGGACGACCTTTAATGTTATTTCGAAAGCACGCAGAGAGCACAGGCGACAAAAAATTAATTCTGTTATCAGACCGTTTTAATCAAGATTTTCTTTCTCTATAACGGAGACACACTCGAGGCACTCCGAAGCGCACGCACGAAGTGTTATTTGGAGCACAAAACAGTTCGGTTAATTGAGACAGAATTAAGACTGCTGCGTACACGCGCAGATAGCAATTATAGTAAATGGACGTTGCGTACACAACTTTCGATGCAGCCGACTCGCCGGCCCAATTGAACTTGTCACTGTGCAACGTCTCGAGCGTTTAGCGGCGAGAAAAAGTGCTCTCTACAGCACAAAAATATAAAATACTTCGACACTTCTGATCCACACCAGATATCCACAAAAAATCTACCTCAAAATCCTCGGCCCACAGAACACCTCTGGAAGAGCTTAGAAGTATCGCGCCTCGCGTAAACTGGACTCGGAATACACGTGCGCGTGAGCGGCAAATGCTGGAGCCGATGCGACTGGCTCGACGGTCGAGCGCTTGAATGAGGGGCACCGCAGAACGAGTGACCAGCGCAGTCGGCGCTCGACGCGCTCTTCGTGTGTATAGTAAGCGTGTACGCAGTACCTACGGCCTATGCCTACGAGCCTTTTCCTCTCCCCCTTTGCAGAGGCGCGCGTCAGGTAGGTATATACACGGACACTGTGCCGGCAGCGCGTTCCGCTGCGTTAACCCTCTCGAGGGAGGGGGCTGTAGGGCCCGAAATTTACAGCTCCGGCTGTAGGCGGCCAGGGAAGGGTGAGGAGAGAGGGGCGGGAGGGGAGGGAGGTGGGCCGAGCGCGTGCGCAGAAGAAATGGATTTTCTTCCACGGGGTTGCGGACGACCTGTCGCATGCTCTACCTGTGCGATCCATCTGCGAGAAACAATGCTGTTTCTCTATAAGCTCCGCGCATTGTTTCTGACGACGGTACAGTGCGAATACGATTCGAGGGTACGCCGTGATGGCCGGTTCATAATCGTAAAGCTTTATGATTTCGGAGCGAGCGTTTTGACAAGGTGTATCGTAAAAGCGAGCTTCACAATGCGACGCGGTCCGGAGCTGCAGGTGTTGCGATGCGCAGCGGAAAAATACAGTTTGCATTAAAAATGTGTTCACCGCAGCGTTGGACACGACTCGCGCGACACCGTTATACGAAGAGAAGAGACGAACGATCTCGGTACGGCCGCCTCGGGATCGTAAATAAAAAGTCTACACGTTACACTTTTTAAGTGTACACGATCGAATCCATAAAGCACAATCAAAACACGCACGAGCTCGCGCGCCGGCACCTCGAAATATACCGACTGTATACGACTCAATACGATTTTCTCCCGAATCGAGGCGTATAAAACTCGCGCGCAACATGATCGTCGGCCGGCGATCTCGGTACATAAAATCCCTCGCAGTCGTGGCAGCTGCAAAGGCGTATACAGCGAGAGGATGCGGCCGCAAAAAGGAGCAAAAATCGCGCGTCCGGGGGAGAGAAGACAGCAGCAGCAGCAGCCTCTTCTTGTGATCTTGACTCGCGCGTGTATAAAATCCTCGAGGTCTAACCTACTTTCGCCGTTATGTCGATCGTCGCTCTCTCGAAAACAATGAAAAGTTTCTCAGTTCGATCGCGCGGGTGAATTACGTGACCGTAACATTAATCTCCCGATGCCATTCAGAGAAAAAGATCCGGCGCGCTTCCGCGTAAAGCGATAAAGCTGCCGCTATAGCTCCTCCTCTGCTTTTCTCTCTCCCTCTCTCTCTCTCTCTCTCTCTCTCTCTCTCTCTCTCTCTCTCTCTCTCTCTCTTTACTAGACGCCGAGGAAAAAGAGCGAGTAGCGCGCTAGGTAAGGCAAGAAGGGGGCAAAAATCCGCGCACACGTACTTTATTGGAAGAGGATTGACCTTAACCCAGATGAGCGTGTCCGAGAAGATTGATTTTTCTCGGACGAGACTTGCATCGGCTCCGCGCGGTGATGAGCTAATTAACTTTTTCCTCTCCTCGTTCGAGCGCCTAACGATCTCCGCGGCGAGATGTACGAACTCCTGCGCGGATACGATAAAGCAGCCTCCCCTGCGAGGGCATACCCCTGACGCGCGGTGAATGAAGCCGCGCTTTCCTTAAATCCCGCGGATCCGGACGCCTCCCCCCCCTTTGACGGCTGTAAATTCCGCGCCGCTCGCGACCGCAAACACGCGCGAAAAAGCCGCAGGATCGTTAATTTGATCCCTGGCCCGATTCCGCGCTCTCTACGTACGGACTGCTGCCCATCTCTCTCGCAAACGAGCTGCGGGGGATAAAGAGCCGCGAGGAAAAAAGGCCGGCGGGAGGGAAACGAATGCTCGGATGCGCTGAGAGCTTTTTACGCGGGGAGAATTGATGCGCGAGCGTGTCCCTCTGTCTCTCCCGTGGAAGTTCGTTTTTCGCGAGAGGACGGTCTGCACTTAAAGTTGGGTAATCTGATGGGGCTCGAAGAGATTTTGCACATAGAAGTGCATACGAAACTCGAATCGATCTCCGCGTTGCACAAAGCCGCGCAAACAGTGACGCAACGACGCACAATGATAGATCGACAACAATGGGGGGAGCAACAACAAAAAGAGTGTGTAAAACTACGCGAGCATCGAGGACGTTACGAAACGCGCGAGTGCGGGGGGATATAGGCTATATAGCACACTCTGACTAATGAAGACACGACGCCACGCGCTCGCCCTTTTTGCAGGCCTCGATTTTGACAGGTAACGCCAGCCTTGATCCGCAAACATTCCTTTGTTCGCCGCGCGTCCTGCACCAGTCGAGAAAAGAAAAATGAGTACCTGGCGATCGCGTGGCCTCTCTTGCACGCCGTGGCTCTGCGCAGGCCTTTATATTCGGTATTATTCGGAGGAGAGAGGCGGCCTATTCATAAAAACACTCCGAGTCTGGACCCGCAAACATCTGTTGTGTTTGTATACCTGGGCTCGACACCAGCTGCGTACAATCCTTGTCGGTTTTATTGTGGCAGCGATTTTCGAATGGGCTATAGCGTAAATAATTAATGTAGATACTCGAGTTTTCTAATCTTCAGTAAACACGCCGAAGCGACACAGCGATCTGTCGGGCAGTCGACTGCATAAGTGCATGCACAGCAGCCAACCCTGGAATTTCCATCCACAACGTCGGCGGTATTCTACAGAAAGAGCCGCGATTGAAATTACGCCCTCTGGGGAGAGGCTACGCCGCAGAGCCACTGGATTGCGATATTTTTAAACTCTTCTCCGCATCAACACCGAAAACTTGGCGTTCGATCCTCAATTAGCGCGAACAACAATATTCACAGGACTCATCGCTAGAGTTAACGTCAATCCCTTGCGTAAACGACATCGAGCACGGCGAGAAAACATCTCCAAGCATAGCGTCCATCTCCCCGCAGTGGAAAAGCACTGGCCGAGGCAGCCCTTTTCCTCAAAGCCACTCTCGCCGCGATATTATCTCAGCATAGCACACAGCGCGCTTACGGAGTGGCGAAAGTGAAGCTCTAGCCCTAAACCTTGTAATATCCCTCGCGTCTAATCTCTCCGGGCTCGTGTTTGCGTGCGATCGCGTGTATTCGTCACGCGAGTCCAAAGAAGCGTAAGCGCTGCCGAAGAGGCTTTTAAAAACTAATCCGGCTCTCCCGTAATCCGTCTAATTTTATTGCCTCGGTCAATTACGCGCTCTAGGCGCGGTATAATCTACCCGGACGCGCGTATACCTGAGCCGCCGAGTTTATCTCCCAGGAGTGAAAGCGCGCACCTCTCGGTCGTGCCTCTGGAAGTGCAGGCATAAATATGGGGGTTGTACGGCACTTTAGTCGAAGCCCCTCGGCAGAGAGAGAGAGAGAGAGAGAGAGAGAGAGAGAGAGAGAGAGAGAGAGAGAGAGAGAGAGAAAGAGAGAGAGAGAGAAAGAGAGAGAGAGAGAAAGAGAGAGAGAGAGAAAGAGAGAGAGAGAGAAAGAGAGAGAGAGAGAGGACACACGAAAATCGAAGGTTCGGAAAATAACAGCCGCGTTTATGTATATTGCCTCGGCGGCGTCCCGCTGGGGCTGCTTTTTTTTTACTGCCCTCGCCCGCATTTTCTCGGGAACGCTTTGAGTCGTCGAAAAATTCTGTTTCTCGCTCGCTCGCTCGCTCGAGATCATTAATTTTGTATACACACGCGCTTATCGCGCCTGCATCTGAACGCGTCGATGCTCTCGCTCTCGCGCGAGTATTTGTGTGTTGGACTCGATTTTGCATAGAGCGTCGCGCTTTCTCTCCGTCGTGCTGCCGCAGTCGCTCGCTTTATATAGTTATGAAAACGAGAACGACCCCTTTCGAGAATTCCGCGCGCTTAATCACCGGCCGACACTCTCGCTCTTCGCCGCTGCCTCTTTTTTTACATGACAAAAGCTACTATTCTCTCTCGAGGTGAGAGAGAGAGATTGGAAATTACGAGGGGGTAATTTCGTGCGTGTAGCTCTAATGCCGCGGCGATGCGGCACGACTTATTGTTCCACGCCGATTGAATGAGAGCCATTGTCCTCTAACGGTGTGTGTCTGCGTGTATAGGAAACGCAGAGAGCCGAGAGAGCGAGCGAGACTGCATAGGTAAATATTCATCGGCCGTGGTCGACGGTGCTGCGGCAATTATCGAGCCGACGCTGCATTGGCAGAAGGTCAGTGCAAGGGTGGCACTACACGGAGACTCGGTTTCGTTGCTATACTGGCTCTGGGGTGAAGTGTATCTGCGCATAGGGCATTGTTTTAAATTGCGGTGGAGTATTGCGTCACTTGCGCTGGGCAATTCGTTGGGGTGTTGTATATCAAAGTAAAGTAATAAATTTCGAAGCGAAATTTTGCGAAACTCGAGCAGACGACGCGAACTAAGGCAATATATACAATGCAGCGCGAAAGAAGCGCAAGCGCAGAACTGTTTTACAGCTAATTGATCGCGAATGGCTTTCCGAGCATTACGCGGCGCATTGTGCTCTCGAGTGCTGGCTTTGTGATCGGCTCCAAAAGAGGTATTAACTTTCTCTCTGTATTCTACGAATGGCACAAGGAGGATCAGTCTTCCGCGCGCATTGAGCCTATACTTGTATATTATACTGGATTAGCCTCACGCTGGCAAGCAAAGAGACTCTAGTATATTAAACCGAGATGGACAGGTGATTTCGGCTTGACAGGTGCTTTGTCTTATAGGGGCTCAATGACCAGGTATATGTACCTTTCGGCTGTTATATTTGGAGCGGCCGCACTTTGCCGATGAATTCATCGAAATCCATACCGCACTGTTCTCGGGTCCGCAGTTCGGAGAGAGAAAATCGTTATTTTCTATGAACGCGCGCAAGTGCGAATGCATCGAATTAACACACTTTCACGTCAAATATACCTATGCGCGATTTTTTTTTCTGCGGGCCTGATGTTTACAGTTTCGTAAAAAAGTCATTTCATCCCAGAATAGTGCAGCTTATATTCGATCGGACGCTCGCGCCGGGGTATTAGAAAGGTGTTCATTATGTACATACGCGCGACTTGACGGACATGGGCATCTTTCATTAGCCTGGCCACACGAAGAAGTTCATATACACAACCGTCCATTAAGTGAATGGCACACATCTAATACGTATATAGCATTACACGTGAATTACACGCGAACATTGTGTACAGCGCGGGAGATCGCTCGAAAATTATTATTTTTTTTTTCTCTTTACTTGAGCGCGGATTGACTGACGGCTGAACTGAAATCTCATTTCAGCGGCAATAAATTTCACACACGTCGCGAGTGCACTTTTAAGTGTAAATCAAATCCAATTTCACGAACGCGTTACAAAGGTAGAAGAAAAAAATATCCATCGAGAGGGATGACTAGCGCAAACGGACTTATTTCGTAAAACACGTCAATTACGCACGAATTATGCGCGCCTAGCTGCACCGCCGGCAGCCGAGACAAATGCGTCTCTTGACCTTAGAGTATAAACTCGCGCGCGCAAGAGCCGCGTACAAACCAGTACTGCAGCGATGGAAAAAAAGAAGCAGAAGAACTAGACCCCACAGGGCGAAACGAGCCCTTTCACTCGAGCATAGCTGCGCCGCTCGAAAGAAAAATATGACGGACGTGACATTATGCGGCCGGTACCGCATCACTTCACGGAAGCGAAATTTCGTAAAAGCGCATCGGTAAAAAAAGCGACGAATACGCAGAAAAGGAAAAACGAGCTCTTCAATTTACAGCGTAATGCAGCCGGTCGGCATTTTTCCGCGGCTTTTACATAATGGGCATCGCGTGCGGCGACGCGTTCCGCGAAGTATTTCCGAAATCAAGTCGTTATCTCGATGCTCGGCTGCACGCACACCTATACGCAGATATCACGCGCGAGCGCGGCTTTTAATCAGGGAGATACTCGTATGCGTGCAGCGACGAAGAAGCGCCAAATTTGCCGAGCCGAAATTATATGCTTTTTCGCGAAGATTTTCGGCGCGCTTTTGTGTGGTGCTCGATTGAGAGAGCAAAGTGGCGTTTTAAAACTCTTGCTGAGCGATTACGCTTAAACGGCGATCTATTCGTCAATAATGTCGATGACCCCAGAGTGCACACGCGTAAAGCGCATTTTATTGCAAACGCGCATAACTGTTTTATATGGCTGTGGAAGAGTCAGTCAAGCATCAATAAACCGTCGAAACGTCCGAGCGATATTTCAACAATGGCATTCCAGTGTCGCATCGACTTAATTAATCACCGCGTCGTTAATTAACCCACGAGGAATCCCGCGCGGAATTCGATGCTCCACGCGCGCGCGATTTCCCCTCCCGGATAACTCCCCGCAAGTCAAAATAGTTTAAATTTAATAAGCCTCGCGTAGCTTATCTGTCCGGCATTCCTCGTCCGTCGTCGGGGACCCATAGCGAAAAATCCAAAAAGGACGGGGAGGAAGAGATAAGCGCAATGAAATCGGCGGGCATGACCGCCTGTCGTGTTCACCGTCCAGACGCGCGTCAGGCAGATATGCCCCCGGTTTAATTTAACGCGCGGCTCGCTAGACTCGTGCTTCGCGTGGAATAGTTGGAGGAGGTAATTATGGCTTGATACGGTTAATCGATTCGAAGATGCTCTGGGATTTTTTTTTATGCCGAGGGAAATTATTAATTGCTCGTACGAAGGTTAGAAAGTTGTTACGTACGGGGAACGAAAAAAATTAGAATCCGGGCGGAAAAAGCCGATGGTCGAGTGAACGTTTGTTGGGTTTGCGATTAGGCAGGGCTGTTATTAAGATCGCGGGGGGGGGGGGCGGGAGCTGGACGTCTATTTAGCGTCTCTAATTACGGGAATTTTTTGAGAAATAAATTGAGCTCGCTGCTGAACACACATGCTTTTCCGAATATTAATGAAACTAATCAATCAGCCGTCGGATTAATGAACTCACGCGCTTGCAAAGTACACGCACGGCGTGTTTAAAACGAAACCGAAAAAATTCTTTTCCAAGTTTAAAGATCGTTGTGCACGCTCTATCATCATTCACCGTAACGCACTCAAAAGAGCCGGCTACGATAAATCCCGCTTTTCGAGAAAGCGAAATCGCGAGCATTTGCCGTTAATCGGAGTAAAAATTCGAGTGATCAATCGACTGTGAGCGTCATACTTTCGACAGTCAAACGCAATTAAGCTCTGTACAAAAGCGACATTCCGCGCTCGAAACGAAAAATAAAAAGCTCGTCGGCCATCGATAGCCGATGCGAAGCGGCGTCTTGCACAATGAACACGCAGTCGCAGATATTCGCTCGGCTGGGCGAGCAGGGCACATCCGAGCTGGCAGTGAAACCGAGCGGCGAGAGAAAACGGAAGGCGATCATCATCACGCAGAAGCGAGAGAGAGAGAGAGAGAGAGAGAGAGAGAGAATGACACGCGGGATGCGATGTTATTGCGCGCGCGAGAGAGAGAGAGAGAGAGAGGATATTATATCCAGGACGCGAAGAAGCGCGTGAAAGTTTTGGGATAGGCAGTCGCTTCATGCTTCGGTTCGTCAGTCTCTGATGCATCATTGTCGGGCCGCGCGCGCGTTACAAGTCGCGGGAGGAGTTAAAAAGACCATGACTAATGGGAGTGAGCACGTCGGCAGTCGGAGCTGACGCTCGTATACACTCTTTATTTATCTCGTGTGTGTGCTAGGCGTAGTTTGAGAAATCGGTGTAAGCGAGCTTCAATTTTGTTAATTTTTTCAGTCGATCGCTCACGCGCGTGAATTGTATAGGTCTATAATCATTGTAATTAGCGTTTCAATTACGTTATAACGATTCAGCGCTGTAAAGCAGCTATCAGTCAAAGAATTATGACGCACATCTACACCTCATTATCGCTCGCCTGCCTGAATAAGCCAGGCATCTTTCATGGCTTTTACAGGCATCGGAGCTACGATCGATCAAGCCTCTAAACAGCTAGAAATCGTCGGACGATGTTCCTCCGAATGAAAATGCGTTTACGTAAGCTGTTTACCCTGGCGAATTTCGCGTTCGTAGCCCGAGTTTCCGCGCGATTAATATAAACACATTTCCTTAAAAGCGTTTCTGTGTCTGCTATGCCCATTGAGAGCGCGGAGAGCGAAATCTTATCGGCTGAATTACGAGCAACGACTCTGTTATAATAATTCTGAAAAAACTGAAAATTTCCCAGGCTTATCCGACAGGCGAGCGAAATAATAATAATAAAAAAGAAACTGCTCGACCTCTTTCTCCCGACTGACTTTTTTCCGTCCAGCGAAAATCGAGTAAAAGTAAGTAAATAAGGAGTAAGCGCGCGCTTCCTCAATTATCGCACACTTTGCCGAAAAATTGAAGCGCAAAAAAGCGAGCGCGTACACGAACTTCGCGTGTGTCCGCAGCGTAATCTCTAATTGCGGACCACCGCGAGATGGTAATCGATCTCGGCTTTCATCGCGCTTAATGCCCCGTCGATTTTTCGCTTTTCTCCTCTCGCGGCTCATAGGAGAGGCTCTGGTGTATACACTCACACAGACGTATATGCAGGATGTAGGTCGATAAAAATGCCGAAATGGAAAGTAATGCATAATTCGACAAGCTCGGGGAGCAAGGAGGCTGCAGCGGAGTTGTAAATATGATAACGGGGCCAAGCGTACTGGTCCGAAAGTGGAAGTTCCGAGTTTTTGTTGCTCGCTCGGCGTCTCCGGTGCCGGTATTCGCGGCTTTATCTCGCGCCGACTGTCTAAACACGGCTTGAACTTGACGGGATTTATACGGGCGTGTTAAACCAACAACAGTAAATTTAATTACTTTCTTCTGTAGTCCGTCGTGTCTTACGCGAGATTTTTTGTTGTTCTCTCTGTCTCTCGCGCGCTGGTACGATAAGCGCTTTCAAAATGCGTTTTCATTTATTATCGAGCGAGAGTTTCTAATTTCGATTTCGTTTATCTATCTGGAACTGGTTCTTTGTGCTGCAGACTTCATTGAGCGCGCTTTGGAGATAGAGCCGTGCGTACGCGCGCACACGGAGATATAATCCTATTAATTAGTGAAATCAGTCGGTTGATCCGATAGTCGGAATTTTCTGTTGGGGCGGCTTTTTAATTTGAATGGAAGCGTTTGTATATAATGTATCAGGGCGGTAATGGAGGCAGACATTCGTGACGGTATGATGATGCGCTCTCACATTATCATAATAGCTACCCCGCGTACGTTCACACATCTTCTGAATATTCAGCAGATGATGCGGTAATCGTAATAGGAAGTCGTTTACGTTTATGATGATTAAAAAGGGGAATATTCTTTTCTAATTATGATAAACTCGCGCGGTAAAAACGACCCCTGATGCTTATGCGAGGCGTAAGATATCGTTTCGCGAAACAATTGTCGAAAGTCTGGCAACTTCGCAAAACCCATCAAATCCACGCGAGCCTCCAATCGAGCTTCAATCTCTGTCCCTCACCGAGATCATAAATCATCCTCACTACGATATCTCCTGCCGTCAAATTACACGTTCAAAAAAGCCCGAACGATTAATCCCTTCGAAACTCCGCTCGCGTATACACACGGCTCACGCGCGAAATTAAAAAGTCGAAAGTAATTTGCCGCTGCGCGAGTCGATGCCCCCGCGGCGCTGGCGTCCCTCGCTCTCGCGAATGTCAAGATAGTGCGCGCGCTCGTTAAAGGCCGAAAGTCTCTTAAGCGGCAATATAGGTGTACCGCCAGGTGGGAGCCGACACAATCGCGCATGTATAATGGGAGCTACTGCCCCCGGGAGCGGTGTGTATCGACTCGAGTGTGTACCTATACGTGCACAGCCACAAGGTAGCGGCGCAGATAAGTCGAGAACTTCCCGTCGAATTGCGGCGCGGGTGAACAAAGTGGCTATCGGCGCGGCTTTCCATCGGGAAAAAGCGATATCGGAGTGTAACTGTTTACACGCGTCCCGCTCTTCGAAGCGGTGTTGTTTTATAATAATGTCGGCGGCGTTTCGAAACTTGCGGATTGAGCCCTCGTTCCAAACGTTTCAATCGCTGCGCGCAGCACTGAGAGCTAGCCAGGCAACGATTTTAATATTCTATCGCGTGCGTGATAGGAGAAAAGAAAGTTAATTGTTGACGTTCCGACAGTCATCTCTATTATAGAAGCTCGATACAATTATGTATACCTCTCGCGCCTGGGTATCGTCGTTTCAACATCGCGTTCTCTCGTTTAATATCTTCATCCGATCCGAAAAGCGAGATAAGCACTTTCTTCACCTGGACAGCGCGCGCGGTGTTATGTACTGCTGCTATGATACGGTATCCGGTGTGCCGCTACGGTCCGCTGTTTTTATTGCCTTTTCGGTAGAGGGGGAGCTTTCCTTTCTCTCTCTCTCTCTCTCTCTCTCTCTCTCTCTCTGTTTTTGCTGTCTCGTTCGCTTTGTGTCCCATATGTTCATTCGTTCCGGCCAGGTAAGCTCACGCACGCGCGCGTGGATGCGCGTTTATTGTCTAGGCCGCTGTCGGGGAATTCGGATCCCGCGTCGGATTTTCGGTCTAGCTGTTACGGTAAGTTCTTGCGTAGGATTACGCGCGAGAGGCATGTACTCTACATAATTGTATCGAGCTTATTATGATGGAGATGACTGTCGGAACTTTGAGAATAGACTTTCTTTTTTCCTCTGAGAGCGCGATCCAAAGGTGCATGCACGGGGGCTGCACACATTGTCCGCGTCTTCCCTACTTGTATAATGAGTATTTATACGAGGAGCTTCAGCTACTGTTGTCTCTGCACACCACGAGGATGTCCTTTCGCCTCGACTCTGCATGCAGACTATGCACCCAACTAGCTTTCTAAGTACCCGCCTCATCGTGCGGGCGATGCTTCCTTATTTTTCACCGCCTCCGCCTATACGTTTCCTGTGTACCATCAGCGTTTACAATTTTGCAAATTTTCATTCAACGCAAACGTCCAGTCGCGCTAAAATTAGCCGGCTCTTCTAAGACGGCGCAGAAAATCGTCGCTTATAAAACAGGTATCCCCGCGCATAAAATGACGAGCATAACCCGTATAGTAGAGAACGAGAAAGACACTCACCTTAGTGCGAACTCGTGCGGCGAGCGTCTCGATATGGCATTGCCACTCCAAGGCGCGCAGGAACAGAAGATGCCAGCGACGCTCGAGAGAGCTCGCAACCCGCAGCGCTTGCTGCTGCCTTTCCCGCTGGGCTTGATCAGGCTGTTGCTGCTGCTGCTTCTCCTCCTCTGCTGATGCGGCTGCTGCTGCTGCGGCGCATCGATTTCGCCCGGCGACTCTCTCGCCGAGTTTAACGACCGAGCTCACGATTCGCCCGTGCGACTCTATGTCCCTTTGTAGTACCTGCAACGACAAAGAGCGAAAGCCTGTTTGAGCGTACCTGTGTTGGAAAAATCGTTATAGCTTCTGACGTATGACACTTTGTGTTTGCTCTGCGACTCGAAGGGTGATAGAAGCGAGTTACAAGGGGGCCGCGACGACGTCGAGGGCTTTGTTACAACACGCGGATGCAACGAACGACGCTATCGGTCGTATATGGGAAGAGAGTTCATTTTTCGTATTATCACCCACCTCGAGCGACAATGTTTCTGCGAATAATAAAACGCGAGCACGGGCTCGCTTGATTTATGTGCGCGAGCATGTAAAAAATTATCTCCTCGACGATCAAAGCGTAACGAAGTCGAGGGTGTTGCGAGGTTACCCCAGGTCAGGCCGCGAAGGAGCGTAAATATTCCGCGGCGGCTTTCTCTCTTCGGGCGCATTTGCTTTACAAAACGTAAGCCTTTATTAATTACGCAAATAGTAATTAATTCTTTTTCTTTTATCTCGATGCCGCTCTTTGCTAATTTTCTTTTCGATGAGACAATACACACACGCTGGTATTTTTTAATAACGCAGCCATGTAGTTTCAAGATCTCAATCTGTCGGCGCGATTAATAACATTATGTCGCGAATCCAAAGCTGCAGTGTGATTCATGAGTCTCGAGAGCGAGGCCAGCACACTTCTCGGCGAAAGTAAAAATAATTCTCAGTCGGAGAGCAAACATAATCGCGCGGCTATCTCCGACCTTTATATATATCCTATAAATTGCACGCCACGAACAAAACCACTAATCGATCAATTCCAGCGCAATAAAACAGTGCTGAGAGCGACTACTACTACTACTACGGCACTACGTCGAGTTCTGGCGAATCGTAAATTATTCGATCAAAGCCCGTAATCTCATTACACGTTTATATGCCTGCATCCTGCGGAGTGCATAGATCGAGAGTACAGACACTCCGCGCGCTCCGTTGTTCCTCGATCGCGAAAATCCAGGACTCTCTCGTGGAAAGTGCTACGCGGCCATTATAAGACCCAGAAATCGAAAGCTCCCTAAGCCAAACACCGTAAATTATGACCGGGCGAGGCTTGCTGTATGCACGTGTTCTACTGCACCAAGAGCTTTTGCGATACGGCTTCTGCTGTCCAACTTTCACGGAAAGGCAGCCTTATGGGAGGTGGATAATTGGGACTGAGGTTCCGGACTCGACGGAAAAAGTAGCCGAGCGTTTTGCCGTGAGATTGTGCCAGATCGAACTATTAATAAGAGCTTGGGGAGATGAAATTGAATTATGAAAATATCTCTTCTCCGAACTAGAAATTATCCTATGTACATCCTATACGCAGAACCGACCTATGCTCGCTCGAAGGTCATATTAGGCCAGAGGAATTTCTGCGGAGCAATTTTCTGAGTAGGAAAAAACTTCCCTGTCAATGCCCAGCGCATACTGTGGAAGTGGGTATACCGAGAAGAAGAAAAGGCAGACGCACATGCAAAGAGCGCTAAAGGGAAAAAGCTCGGTTTCATGCTTTCACGCCGTTTTTAGCGGCCACGGGCGGGTTTTTATGCGGACCGCGATTAGCCCTTTCCCCCGACTCATTAGTGCCATTCCTGCATAATGCAGGTGAGATAAGGATAAAAAGCGTGCGTTTCCGTTCCGAGAAAGCCGCCGACGCTGCCATAGGGGGGGGGGGGGGGGGGAGGAGAGAGTGCGCAATCATTCACTTACTTAGTTCGTGAAAAAAATGCCGGCAGGAGAGAGAGAAAAGACGAGTCGTTGCGGTTAGGGTTACTCCTGCGCGAGGGGTATATGAATGTTTTATGCAAAGTAAGTTTCTTCGCCTGGGAGGATATTATTGTTTATTTGCCGGCGCAAGACATGGGGGTAATCGCTCGTTTCTTATATGTACACGCGCAGCGCAGCTAAGTGTTTACTGATACAGTACCGATGATAAGGCCGATTTTTCAGCGTCGAAGAGAGCCTGCGACGGAACTAAGCGCGGGTTTTTCTCTTGTAACACCGATAGCCGGCGAGTCACTGCGCAATTATACGTACACGAAATAAATAATAAGAGGCGATTGTATACTATAAAAGCTTATACGCCTAAGGTAAACTAGCCGCATTAATCGAACGTCAATAGGCCGAAACGAGAAGTCATGACGCAAACATGCATTGCGCAGTGCAATTTGTATCTCCCGCGAGCTCGTTCGAGGTTGTTAACGTTTTTGCAGCTAGCGCTTACCAAATATTTGTGGTGTTATGATTTTTATATACGTATAAGTTATAAAGTATGCAACCCGCGCGCTAGCCTTTACTACAAGTCAATGCCTTACTTTTACGTAAGCAATCGAAACCGGTTATACTCACAACGAAATGTCCTGTTATGAGCGCGCGGGTTATCATTACCGATGATCAACGCTCTCGGCGAACATCGTACGCGTACGTCTTGATCCTGACGAAGGACGAGCGCGGAATTAACCTCCTTGTCGCCAACGATGTGGATCTCTCGTGAGTATACGTGGAAAAAACGGGACACTTTAGGGGGACGGCGTGAATTGCTTTATTTTGAAAGACGTATTCGTAATTCGTGCGCAAAACCGCGACAATATGTATAGCCGTCGATGCGGATAATTTATGCCGTAGCTTTTTGCACCTATATTATATTATATCGGCATCGCAACATCCGCGTTTAAACCGAGCCTACCCGCACCGCAGATTGAAATTTCTTCCGCGGTTTAAAAGTCGAGCAAAAAGGCAGAGGATCTACGCCAAGGTAAACAGCGCGCGAGTTCGGATCACAATTTTAAATTAGCCTCGAAATCGGAGCGCGAAATCTAAATTTATTAAAATTAATTAAGTCCGAGAACTGCAGCATAGAACAGCGAAGTAGTCGCAGGAAGAACTCAATTTACGGGAGAAGCCGAAGGAGCATCATCAGGCGTAAACTGCCCTCGGAACACTGACCTAACCTAGTAATTTCACGTGCGCTGCTGCTCGCACGTCCATAATGCAGCAGCAGCTCTCGTGTGTACGTGGAAGCGCGTTGTGTGTGTATGGATTTCTCTGTTGCCTGAATGGAAAAACGTCCCTCGCTCGAAGATCGGTTGGCCGGATAAGCGAGAGGCAGGCTCGTGCCGCGACGGCGCGTAAACCACGCGAGCGATCGCTTCCTCGAGCACGTGCAATAATTACGGTACCGTTGCTCCTTCTCTCCTTATAAACTCCCGCTGCCACCGCCGCCGCCGCCGCCGTTTATTAAAAGAGTCGCGTGGTGTTGTTGTGCGTCCGAAGCTCGGATACGTGTGATCGTAATTTTTATGTACGGGCTTCGTAACACCTCGGACTTACCTTTTATGCGCTGATACACCTTCGAGTATAGCAGGCTTTGATATTTTAATCCAAAGTATACGCATCGATATGGCCGATTGCAGCGAACGCCATATAGCTCGATTTATGGATCGTAAATCAAAATCCAATAGATCGGTAGCAGAGTAACGTTTTCGAAATTACTCGATTCACGCGGAGCTAATAGTAAACCAGGTGACTCGCTCAATATTCATCCATCGCGTCAAAGTCTCTCATCCCCGCAGTTCTGGCGTAGGCGGAACACCCCTCTACGTCCTTTCCTCGTAAGTGTGAAAATTAGCGCGCATTCCTTCGTAATTTTCCATCAGCCATCCCGCAGCACCGATCGATACATCCTCGCGCGGGGCAATCACTTCTCGAAAAAAGCCACCGCCTCGCGCGCTCGGGGATGATGATCATCATCTCGAGACGAGCCTCTTGATACCCGTGCGCGCGGAGAGCTATCGCTTCGGATTTCGCGTCCAGCTTCTATCTCTCCCTTTCTCTCTAGCTCGCTCTCTCCGCGGGTTACCGAGAGCGCGAACGTCATTACACGCGCTCGAAGAGGAGAGAGGTTTTTCTCGTTTTTCCAGTCTCGCGCGCCTAGTCCTGTACATCCAGCATCTGGCACGACGCGCAGCAGCCTTTGATTATTAGAAGTTCATTCTGCCGTAATTCCACACACCGACAGCCTTCTCGCAATAGGAGTATCGCCGTTGATGAATAGAAATAGCAGTAAACCGCCGGCCAATTGAAATTAATGGCTCTTAATCGCAGCTCCGGTTTTGGCTCGGGAATGCGGAGAGAAAAAATTGCGAGGAAAGCCGGCCGATTGGGATGTAATAAGCGAGTTATTGAATCCTTTACGTACACCGTGTATCCGCGCGCATATTGCATTCTAATTGCGCGTGTATTTCTCCAAGTGGTGTATATACTCAAGAGAGGCAATTTTCTCTTATTATACACGCGGAGATGCGCCGCACGGCCGCGAAGGTATTCCTAATAATAACGGTCGCGCGCTTGTGCAAAGAAGGATTATAGAGGCTTATTGTTTGTCGGCGATGAGCGATGTGCTTGGTTAAGAGAATGGGGTTGAGTATTTTTTCCGAGAGTTACGAGGTACTTACGTCGATTATTATTATTTTACGCTTCGTTCAGGACCCTCTTGTTTATCGTTCATAAATAGCAGGCAACATTGTACACGATGGATAAATTTCAGATTTTGTTTTATACGTCGGCGAGATATCGCTCGTAATTCTGCGAAACACGAATCGGTTTGCGAATAGATTATTCATGCGAAACACAAGCGTAATTTCACCGGGAGCCGCCGGTAGCGCGGTATTGAAATTCCAATCGATTCATTAATCGGATAAGATGAAACGAATTTTTGCGGCACCCTTGAATTATCCAATGCTTAGGAGACTGCTTTCAATTTAACACCGAACAAAAGTGCTGCGGCGCACGAGCAAAGTGAAAGAGTTTAATTACCGCTTGTAAAAAACGGGTTTGCTGCGCACAGTTGGCGGGAAAATTTTATATAATCACGAGCGAGTAGAGTGGAAGGGATCTTATGCAAATAGGAAAGTCCTCGTAAAGTATAGATATAAACTCGCTTGCGCGTATAAAATTGAGTAATTATCAAGGCACGCACATACAGACTCGCGGCGGGTGCTCATAACGATACCGAAAACGCCAACGCTTTCCACTGTACCTTTATAGCGGCCGGCGGGCGAGCATTCGAAAGCAGCAGCGGCTAATCATTTCATTAAAAGCATTATCAAAGCAAATACGAAGCAGACGAGAAGCTGATGGCGAACCAGGCTGGCGGCAATTTACATCCTTAATGGGCATTAACCCGCCGCAGCGAGAGAGGAGAGATGCGCACCTCGTCTCGCGCTGCAAGTGAAATATAAACGCTACACGAGCTCGAGCTGTGCCCGTAAACGAGTTAACAGGAGATTAGAGAAGAAGCTGCGCGCGGCAGCCGCGTAAATTACCGCCACGACTTTTCGAACAATGGGCCGTGTCTACCACACGTGATTTCTCTGAAAATAATATAATGAACCGCGCGTACGGTGCCGCGAGAGCGAAGAGGGAAAAATGAAAATCCAATTCCAGCGGGTCACGCGTCGGGGTCAACACTTTCTTCGCGCGCATCCGTTTTCCGATGATGGTTACCCCGATAAGAGAAATAAGTCCTCTGCGCCACGCGTGCAGCGCCTCGGGGGAAGAGCGCGCATTAGCATGTACAGAGCGAGGTACACATACACTCTGCGTGTCGACGACGTGAAGTATCGGTTCGAAATCGTATCGCCTGCTGCGTGATGTACGCGTCGATTGGCTTGTCTAAAAGCGCGCTAAATATGCTCCAGTCGCGCGCTCACAAAGGGGAAAGTGCGCGAGGCTGGAAGTGACGCGCTCGTTATGATTTGTCATTGTGGGCATTATTAAGTTATTAGATTTGCATGAGCTTTCGATCTGTAGTGGAAACGCGCGCAGGTAAAATATGACCGGAGAGGAGTCGAGCATTAAACCGGACTAAACAATATGTTATTTCAGCGGCTCCGCGATTTCTACCCATTTATATACGAGAGATACGCGGAATCTCATACTTTAATAGCGGACAATAGCGCGCACACACGCTCGGAGCCATTAAAGAATTCCGAGCCATTTTCAAAAATCCCCCAGCGCATTATGGAGAAACTTCTGCAAATGGTATAACATTATCCTTTATAATACACACGGAGGATCGGCGCGCGCAGAGCGTGTCCGCTTGGCGCGAGAGATCATTCTTCCCGGCCGAAGCGCCTCATCCAAACTTGTATTGTTCCGCGTTGAGCAGCGCGCAGTGAAAGTCGCCGTTTAAATTTACATAACTCAGTCGAAAAGTTATGGCGGACGCACGCATAATTGGGCATTAATTCCGTCCTTAGCGGTTATCAATTACGTTCTACTCTCTCGCATTGTGCGAAATCGGTATATAGAAGCTATCATATATATGCGCAGTGCGCCTATACGAGCTTCTGGAACACCGCACACGCAACGCGAAATTGATTTACGCGCTTGCGCTTTATGGCCCATTCTACAACCGAGAGCGAGGCGGATACGCACAGCGAGAGATGTTACAAGAGTTTCGGAAGAAAGTTTAATTGACAATGATCGGGGTTTTTATACACCGCGGTGTTATGGGCTGTTGTGCGGATTTTCACTCTGATTCGCGCGCGGGACGATTATTTTTCAACCTAGATTTCCACCTAATATTTCCGCGGTAAAGGCCGGATTACGAGCTATTAAAATCCAATCATCATCATCAAAGAAAGTACACTGCGCGGTAAATATCAAAACTCGCTCTATTAATTACGTGTACGCCCACGGACAAACGCGATACCGCAGCTCTGCAGCATTGTAGCGTCGTCTTCGCGCTCGTGCTGTGTGTGTAGCGAACTCATTAAGGAGCGAAGTGCCCATAGAGAGCCGCAATATAAAACCTATCGCGCGGATGCATCCCGCAGTAATAGTAGTAGTAGCCTCAGCAGCAGCTACTCCTGCGGCCGGTCAGTTCCCCCCATTGGCGGACGTGTGTGTGTGCGCGCGCGCGACCGCCGGTAATAATAATATAATGCGCGCAGGAGGCAACGACCGCGAGCGAAGCTTCTAATTCAACTACGCTGAATTAACGCCCGAGCGCGTGTGTGTGGCTGGGGTCTCTGTGACGAAGGAGTTGGCTTATCCTGTACGCAGGGGGAGAAGGCGCGAGGACTTTGAATTATGCATAACCGCGCGCAGACTCGGATTTAAATCTTCGACTTTTGGAGAGCGCTGCAGCCTGACGTTTCCTTATTGCGAGCGAAACGCGATACGCATTGATTTTAGAGGAATCGCATTATCGAAAGTAGGTGCGACCATCCGATGCTTTACTGCTGTTTGTATTGAGTTTCACTAAGGGGATATGCAAAAAAGGTTTTTGCGCCGATTGGAAATTAGAACGCGAGAGCAAGCCTTGCCCGCGTGTGCATAATATACTCGGCCGAGATGCGTATTATCATTGTGGAAAGCCGTTACTCCGAACTGGTGTAATTATGCGTAATAATACGCCGTTTATTTGGAGGTTTATTCGATGCTCGGCATATCGAGCTTATGAAGTACAACCGTTCTTCGAGCGAGTCTCTCACATTGCAACGAAAAGGATTGTTGTAGACTGGTAGTAATAAAGTTCACTTCGATTCGCGAACACGAGACGTGCAATCCGTAAATACAAACTTCAAGTAGCGAATTTCAATCACGTCCCCGGCACGGCTCAATTAACAGCAGCAGCTACCGATCAAGGCGCTCGTTAGCCCGGGCAGAAAGAAAAAACAACAACTCCTGGCGCACCTCCCGAAACTTTACAGCCTCGTCGCAAAAAGTTAATTTGCCTGCGTGAGAGATTCGGACGAGATCCTCCTCCTGTCGCTCGCCGACAAAAAACTTTATCGACTCGCTCTCTCTCTCTCTCTCTCTCTCTCTCTCTCTCTCTCTCTCTCTCTCTCTCTCTCTCTCTCTCTCTCTCTCTCTCTGTCTCTCTCTCTGTCTCTCTCTCTCTCTCCGCCGCCTCAAGTTCGAGAGTTCTCGCGGTCGCGGCGGCGTTTTTGCTCTCGCGGCATTTCGCGGTTGACTCTCCTCCCAAGTGGGTTAATCTGCGCTGCAGCTTGCGAAACTTTTCGGCTCCTTAACGACCTGGCGAATTGCTGTACCGCCGCGGGCTCGATTTCGCGGCGTTTAACATTGTTTTATACGCGATCGCCGAGGCGTTTTTCCGCGCTGCGGTTTCGCTTTTTAAAACACTTTCCATTCGCGGCAATAAACATTGACCGTGTGCGCTTCTCCGCGTGAGCGCTTTACGATCCTGGAAGCGCACACATACACGCGCGTGAAAAAAACCGGCAGCGGTGAGAGAGAGAGAGAGAGAGAGAGAGAGAGAGAGAGAGAGAGAGAGAGAGTACCGAACTTTCGTGAATTTCAAGCTTTCTACTCTACTTTTTGGAGGGCATAATTCGATTCTCAGAACTTTTTTCGGTGAAAATTCTAGTATAGTAGTTATCGAAGCTAAATTCAATAGCAAATAAGATTTATATGAGAGAGACGTAAGAGCCGTGTACGTCGGACAATAAATTGTAAGCGGAGGTCAAGGAACGAAGCGCTTCATGTACGAAACGATGCGTCTATCGCTTCATCTAGCTGCATCGATCTCTACATTTATCTCTTTCTCTTTCCTCCCCCTCTTTCTCCATTACCGGATACAGACGCGCAGCAGGCATGTTCCTATAACAGTTATCTTAATCATCTTTACTGTCGAGCAAAGTATACCGCGCACTATCTGTATACGACCCTTTAGTAGCGTTGCATTGCAAACATTACGAGCTAATCCCGTATTGAAAACGTGTTCCTTTCCATCGCTAAAAATTTATTCCCCCGCGTTTAATTTCGTTTTTAACGAGCAACAAATCGAGTTCGAAAGAATATGCACACAGCGTGTTCGGTTTTATTTATTGATCCATTCCGCGCGCAACTGTGTATAGAGTAGCCGCGCGATTGCCTACATTCGAGCGATGCTATACGGCCGAGAAAGTTTTGGAAATAAGCTAGCCTGATTATTAGCATCTAAAACCTCGAATTTCATTCGTGACACCTGATTAGAGGCGCGTTTAATGTGCTGAGTAACGAGAGAAAAAACGAATTTAATAATGTAAATGATGCGTTTAAATTTCCGACTTTACAGCAACGAGGAACTGAATTGGGTCTTCGCGGCGTATAACTTACGATTTCCGAATCGAAAACTCTCGTACTTCGACGTATCTAATAAACGGATCTCGACGCGCGGTGTCCGACTCGAAAATGCATTTCACACACTGGCACTTTCGCCGCGCGCATAACGAGATGCCGCTCTCGCATCTCCGACAACATCAGCTCTCGTCTCGACTCGAAGTGTGTGTGTGAGAGAGAGAGAGAGAGAGAGAGAGAGAGAGAGAGAGAGAATCGTAAAAAAGGCACGTGCAGGAGAGTAGCTACAAATGGGCTCAACACGCGACCCCCCGGTAATAGTAGGTGATTTGTATACGTGCGGCATTCATTACCCGCAGCGGCGGGCGTGCGAAAAAATTTACATTTCAAATTTTCTGCCACTGCCGATCATTCCCGCACTGACAAATGGAAGTCCCGGCGCGTCGGCGCGGTTCCGAACAATGGGCTCGTTAATTTTTCCTCAAATTTTCTCTCCCGCTTGCTCGCTCGCTCCCCGGCGCGTAAATATAAAATACTTTCCAGCGCGCTCGATTTCAAAGGAGTGAGACTGTGCGGAAGAGCCGCTGCGAGAAACGCAATAAAACACTACGCCCGCCGGAGAAAGGAAGAAAAGAGACAGACAGACAGAGCAATGATATTTAGCCGAGCAGCTCGAGTGTGCAGTGGGCATACACAGTACACACAGCATAGCGAGAGCGAGAAAGAAGGAACAAGAGCAGCAGACGTGGCCGCAACGTGAATTATATACACCACTCGTCTAGAGGCATCAATTCCGCGAAGCCATTTACTCGCTTAGCTCGCGTACGTATAGCGCGTCCGAACCCCGGGATACGTTCGCTCTTTGTTTGTCCCACGAGAGAAGAGAGCTGGCCACGCCTGCGATTATCGCCGCCGAGCGTTGATCGATTTCCACTAGCGCGCGCGTTCGCGCTTCCACCTATCGGCGGCGGACTTTCTTCCGTCGTGTCGTCGCTGCAGGTGAGGGGCATAGATTGCGCGCTGAAAAGAGAAAGCGAATATGCAGATAAATAAGCCGAGTGACGAAGCGAACCCTCGCGCCCGTGCCGGAAAATCGTTAGCTGCCTATGTTATGCTCGTCGCACCTGCGCTTGACCCTCGACGCGTGTGTGCGTGGGGAAACGCGTTTATTATCGCCGCTGGGGTGCTGTGTTTCTCCTTTTTTGTTCTAGCGAGTTCGGTTATTTTCACAATCGACGCCCGTATGGCCCCGGCTGCAGCATTGTTATGGCGACACGCGGAAAAATAAATGGACAAGTGCAGTCGAGCCTTTTCGGACGTGTCACGCCCGTATAGGGAGGTATAACGAGAAGGGGGAATGTTCCCTCTGTGTGTGTATTATTAATATAGCCGGAATGCCTGTGTTTTGAAAATGACTGCTCCCCCGACTGTCCCTCTCGTTTCCACGCAGACACATGCACGTGCTGCTGTGTTTTGCTTAGAGGGTGCACCAGTTCTCGGTAGCGATTAATTCCCGTTTTCCGCGGATCGTGGTACAACAGGATTACAAATACATCCTGGTGGTCTAATTGATCTTGAAAGTTACATCTACTGATTTTGTAAATACTGGGTGCGCTTATTAGCAGTCGTGAATTTTGAAAGAGACGCCAGTTCGACAAGTTGTATAAATAAATGAGCCGGTAGCGCATGAAATGTTTATTGCAGCTAGTGCATGTACAGTACGATATGTTTTATAGATAGCCTCGGGTGGATCGAACAGTTCCTGGAATAGATTTGTTCTGGTCATACGCGCTTAATATAATATACGTGTGGGACAAAGAAAAAAAAACGACTAAATAATCAATGACTGACGTTACTTTTTCACATACATTCACATCGTTCTATTTCTCTAGCTGCAACGTTTCTCGAGAGAAGTAAGCCTCGCTTTCATGTGCCCAAATAAACGAATACAGCTGTCGCATCTTTGACATTCCAAACACCGTAAATACGCGTATTTTTCTACGGCTACGTACATACACACTCGGAGATTTAACTACCGATCAGCTGCAACAAATCTCCTCTAAAGGTCAGAATAGAAACACGGATCCGGTCATCTCGTATACACTTCTCTCCAATCATCATCATCGCCGGCGCCGTCTCTTTCTCGTCCCCGTTTACCTTTTCAATCGCCACTTTACTGCGCTCTCTACAGCAGTAAACTCTCTTGTCGACACTCGAATCAAGGAAAGTCTACGCGAAATTCTGCAAAAATTAACGAGCGCCTTTGTCTTAAGCCGTAAATTCGCGTTTCATTTGTCGGACTGATCATTTTTACGAGCTCCGTAATTTTCTCTCTCGGTTTCGCAAAAATTTCGCTTATCTCGCTCCGAGCTACACGGCAGTGGTTCCCATATCTTGTACCAGCGATATGCCGGTCGGTAGAGTTACCTTCGGTGCGGGTGATTCACTGAGCGCTACTAGAGCAACAGTTCAATCGGAAGTTTTGAATTTCGAAAAAATGCAAATCAAAATCTGAACGATCACGAGAGCTCGATCGTCAACCAAAACACACCTCCGTGAACGTCAGCTCGACGAGCTGCATCGTGACCGTATAAAGTCATAGGCTCGAGTGTTTCCCAACGTCTTCACATATTTATACGTTTATAGCTCATACGTACGCACGGCGCGCGCGCGGATGTATTCTTCTCCATCACAAACCATTCATTTTCTCTTCCTACTTTTCCCCGTTGTTGCAGCCGTGGTGGAGGCGCCGGTACCCACTGGTCATTTTAATATTCCGACCGGATGCGTGGGAGAGGCGGTACACGTCCGTCCGCTCCCGAGCGACGCGATTCGACGCCGAACGTGTTGTTGCCGTAGTGCCAGCGATTACTCGATGCCTGTTGTACTGGCACGAGCTAATCCTGACAAATGTCCACCGTTTATCGGTAATTAATTGCTCGGGGATTAGGGACACGCGTTGTTTTATACTCGTTTGTAAATTGTCGCAGCTTCAGTGGTAAGCGCGAAAAAATTGTTTTGAAATACAGCGCTGGGCAATTTGGCGTACAAAACGTTACAACACACACGTATAACTATTTGTAATGCGGTGTAAAATTGATGCAGTTGGAAAAATCGCAAAATTGCCAGGCCAATTTTAGAGAGCCGCGAAATTGCACTACCAAGATTACGCTGAAGTGCTGGCGAAGAAAATCCGAAACAGAAACCACGCAAACGCATAAATATCATCGACAGCAGTTTCATCCCGCCCATTCATACACGAATAACGTACGAGCGCCGATAATAGATTTAATTACTCGATTAGCGTTTTTCTAATCACATACGCGGCCAGCGAGCAATTATCGATTACGCATTTTTGAGCTCGACCTCAGCTAATGCATCCACCGAGAATTAATAGCCCGAGCTCACCGTCCGCCGCGCGAATAATTCACAAAACAAATCATCATCATCCTCCTCTGTCGAGCCGACTAGTCAAAAAACCAATGTTAATCCTGATAAATACAACCTACACACGCGGCGTTTCTCCGCGCAATTTGTATAGGCGTTGCTAGCCATTACCCTCTCGCGGCGGCGGCGGGTTCTTTTGCGCGGAAGCAAAAAGGCCCTTTAATCTCTCTTCTTACGTCTCGCGATTACACACGTATTTATAACCACTGCCGCCGCTGCTGCGCGATCGATTGTGTTCGGCGAGCGCGGGGAAAAACAGGATGTCGAAATTTGCCACGGCTATTTTACGAGCGCGTTTTGTTAAAAGAGCGACTATTAAAGTTCCATTTTATTGGGAAACGCGCGCGGCCAACGGTTAAACTTGCTTTTTGCCGCGGAGCAAAAATAATACGCCGGGAGATAGTGCTCGCGCGGGCGCAGCTACGGTGTTTGTCCCGGTTCTTTTTTTCTTATGCCCGTCTCCGATGTCCGTCTGTCTTTGGGCAGCGAGGCAATCGTGGAAATCGAGAGAGTGAGAATTGGTAATTGACGCGCGGCAAAAACGAGAGACGGTACTGTTATACACAGTAAACTCGGGATTCTCGTCGGAATAATATCAGAAAAAAATTCTCGTCTCAACGAAGCAAAATTCAGCCAAATGCAGCAACGGCATCAGCACCGAGCAGCAACCGTGAAGCCATGCAAAGCCAACTCTCGTGTCATTACACGTCGTTGCCACGAGTGAAAGGGAAGCGCCGTGTGTTGCTCACCTTTTTTTCCATTTTCTCCCTCATTCAGCGGCTTATCTCGACAAGCAGTCGCGTTTGCATTTTTCCGACGTTCCTGAAATCCGAGCTAGCTCTAGCTGATGCGCGCGCGGCACAGTCCCTATGCAGTGAAATCACAAAGGAAGCGACGTGGCGCTGCGTCACCTGCCTCCTTATCTATCTACGCACACAGAGAGCCGACCGCGAGAGAGAGAGAGAGAGAGAGAGAGAGAGAGAGAGAGAGAGAGAGCGAGAGATCTGTATGTATGGGACTCGGGGTGTATTTTTAAAGCTCGAATCATCGAGATTGAGCCGAGCTGATAAGCTGACGTGTGCGTCGACTTTTGTTTTTCTTTCAATTTTGTTTTACACTGCACAGAATCAAAGTCGAAGAATTACTGCACTCGCGTGTTTAAAAATACAAAAACTCATACAAAACGTGCTCCGCGCCAGCGTTAAAAATGCCTCCGCTGTACTGTTTTGCGCAAAAGCGCGAAGAACCGTTCTTCATTTCTACCTAGTCGAGAAAACGCTGCGCGCAGCGAGCAGCCGTGAAATACACTTGGCCCCAAGGAGGAAGGAAAATTCTTCTGTGTCATGCGCTGTCTTGTAGCTACACATAACGCGCGGGAATATCGTAAAATCTAGCGGAGCGACACTCGTATAAAGTTAGCTGTAATCTCGAAATGGGACTTTAAAGTAAGGAGGCCTATAAAAATTTTACTCCGTGGATTGATAAATTGAACGCGTAGTATGTATTATTATAAGACAACGATGGCATCGTCGCAAAAGTGTCACGACTACCGTTACGCGTGCGCCATACTTTTTCGCTCGCATGGCATCAAATATTATATTATCCAGCTTCCACGTATACACCTGTCGACGCTAACCTGAGCCGGCCTGACATATGCTAACTGCCCTCGCGGCCGCTCTCGAAAATGAATGGCGTCTCACACGATGCGTTCCGACAAGCTACCCACCCCGCCGAGATTGTAATCCGTTTAACGTTATTTATTACCTCACGGGCCAAGCCGCGCAGCGCCTTAATCGTTAATGACGTTGTACCGATGATTAACAAGTCAGCGCGCCGAGTTTGTGTGCTGTACTTTACGTGTGTATAACCCTTATGCACACACCCGAGAGATTTACCGTCGATGGCCTTGACCCTCGACAGTCTTTCCGCACGCTCGAGTCTTGTATGGATTAAATATAGGAGCCGAGAGAGCTTAGGGTGTGCATTAATTTAATTTTACGGAACGTGTTAATTTTAACGCGTCGAGGAAGCGGCGGGAGTTTGCACTTGTGCTTTCTCGGAGCGATGAAATGGAACTTTCTGGAATGCGAGTGCTGAGTCAATATTGAACTTCGCGGCGGGACAATGGGCCGCGTGTTAACGAATTTTCAAGGCGTGCGCGCGCGAAATCGGCATAACTTCGACGGAAATATCCTTTTACGAGGAAATGCCAGTGTAAATCAAAATAAAAGCAGAATCGTAAAGCTACGCGAAATGCGATACATCAAACGTCAAAGGGTCAATAAAGATAGCGTGCGCGAAAGAACGGTAGAATATTAACACCGTATTTCCATCGGCGACGAGAAATTCACGGTGAATATATATGAAAAAGCATACATGATATTCCGGAAAAAAATAACGGAACCGCGCCGAGTCCGTCTAGTCACGACTTCCCGGCACGATTCATCATTATAGCCATCCTTTCATATTCGATCGTCTCGAGAATATCTCGTCTCTTCGTTATACACGGGCCGGAGGGCACGTAATTCGACAGCCGGCGTTGCGTGCTCTCTTCTCGCGCGACATGTGCGAGGCCGGTATTTTTTTTTGCGCCTTTCGGTTTTCGCAAGCCGGCAGCTTCTTGCAATGACGTAGACCAGAAGCGACAGCTGTTCGCCTTGTGGAGCTTTCGTATTATAAGGATTCGCGTGTGCATATGTGTGTTTAATTTTGTTCCCTTTTGTCTCTCGCTCTCGGGTTGTTCCGTAGCCTTAATTCGTGTGAACAGTGAATTCGATGGGACGAGAAGAATGTGGGTCGGTGGTTTTCGTTGGCAGACGATCAGTAACGCAGTTTTCGGTAGCGGAAAGTCTGCGGATTTGGCGAAGGGCTTCCGTCCGTCGAAAATTTTGAAATCGATCAAACGGCTTCCGGCGCTGCACCGCGCGAAATTCGAGGAAATGTTCTGTGGCTGCGAGAGGTTTCACGCCGAAATTTTAATTCCAAATATGGCTTCGCTTGTGCATCAAAATGATGACTCTTACCGAATAAGCTCAAGAGAGAAGGAATAAATTAAATGAAAACAAACATTATTTTCGCGGCGTAGATCTTAAAGGATAATTTTACACAGATCTCGTCGAGCTAAATTATACACATTATCATGTGCGCAGGCTTTTTCAGCGAGGAAGCAGCGCAGTACTCGCGATAAGCATCGGCAACTCGCGCGCGTTTCGCGAAGGAAAAAAAGTCAGCTTTCACCGTAATTGCCACACATCAGCGACAAATTTGCATTCGCGAAACCAGCCGCCCCTTCGTGTCACCGCAGAAGCTCCGCGTCACCGTCCCGAATCCACAGCAAAAGCATCTGCACAGAGCTGGAACTGAACCGGCGCGTCTAGTCTCGCGAAAAGGAGTCCGCGTATACTCGAGTCTCTTACACGCACACGTATACGTACAGTCGCGCTCATTAATTAGGGCTTTCTCCCGTTTCCTGCGCGCGCCGAGTCGAGATAAGCGACTTTCCGGGCCGATAAGCTCTCTCGCGCGCTCGGCGGTTTTCATTTAATTCGTATCAAAAGCCGCGACGGCGAGAAATTTCGCATTGTGTCGAGCGTAATTCCCCCGCGGGCGGTTGCTTTTTTCGCGCGAGATATCCTCCTCCTGCTCGAGATTTAGAAACCCCGATTAGAACTAGTTTTCCGCCGCTGCTCCGCAGGTATTATACGGACGTGTGCACGTGTACGAGGGAAAATGCGCAAGAGCGCGCTTATAAGACCCGATGTTTTTTCGCCTCGTAATGAATGTACTTGCGCGGAGGGGCCTGAGATTTTATGAAAAGATTCCCCGCGAGGAAAATTATTATTTTGAACAAAGGGCCTTTCATTGAGCTAACGGTGCTTTCTGGGAAACGCAGGGTTTGAAAAACGTTTCATTGTCGATAAGTACGCAGCTGGATGCCTCCATAGACGAGTCTTTGTTACGATTGCGATCGATCTCGTAATGCTGTTTTGCAATGGATTGCGCGAATTTAACGTATATAACGCGATACTCGCGATCGTTTGGGTGTATACCGGAAGCCGTGCGCTCGAATCGACGAACGTCATCTCGCAAAAATGTCATATCACGAAGTACGGTTATGCCTCGAGAGACTGAATTAACGTTTCATTAAACTAAGAAGCAACATTAATAAGCTCTTAATTTACGGTTACTTTCGTCAAGGAAACGACGATACCGCATATCGTATTATTTACAAACATTTTTCTAACGAGGCAAACTCGAATAATCCGCGTTTACGTGAACGTTCTCGTTGAAAAAAGAGAGACGCGGGGAAATTGTCTATCGGGTTACGATATTTTATTACAACCAGCTTCAGAAGTCGGTCTCTTATCGAGCGCCGGCAATTTCACCAGTCCTAAATCAAAAATACATAAATAAAGCGCCGGCGACGGTAAACGGACAAATTTAACACTCTCGGAGTAGCCGCATTACAGACATTAAAATAACTCCCGATAGAATCTTCCGGAGGACATTCCGGCGGAGTCGACATAAAAAGCCAGATGTTTCAATCAGATAAGCGGCACCAAATGCAGCAGCCGGCAGCCGCCGCACGGTATACCTACATTACAAACGTGCTGCACCTTACGATCGAAGCGGAAGCGTCGCCTTGATCTCGGCGTCACCTCCTCCAGCGCCGCGATTGAAATCGCGGCCTGAAAAATCCCGGCCCCCATAAAAGTCCCGTAAGTCGAGGAAAAGCCAGTCGCTCGATACAAAGCCAAATCGACTCGCGATATGGAAAACGCGCACGCGACTCCTGCACAAACACATACTTTCACCCGACGACCTACCGATCTTTTTTGCGCCATAGGGACCAGAGGATTATTATTGTAGGAAAAAGGGGGCCAGGCCCCCCGTATAATATCCAGCTCATGCCCGCCGCCTGCGAGAGATATCGGCGCTCGATTAGCCTTGTTTATAAGCTTAGGGATTTAATTCTCGCCTCTCGCTCGCCGATCGGCTGTTGCGCTCGAAGATGCGAGAGATCGCGGATTAATCCTGCAGCACAATGCGCCGGGCGAGAGCCTTGATTGATCAATATCCAATTAGCCGGTTGCGCGCCTTTTTCTCCGCCGCGTGCGAAACAGGCGTTGAGATTTGCATGGGAGCGCTCTGTAATTTTCTCCTCTCAGGCTAACGATTTTTTTGCCGATTTTGACGAATTAATAGGCTCCGCGTTAAGGATCTGGTTTGCCGATTATTGCGAGAATATTGCGTTATTTGTGTTTGCTGAAGGCTCGACTCAATAAATATGCGCTTTTGATATACCGGCGCGTATGAGAGCTGTATATACCGTAAGTCTATAGATAGTAGTAATGCGATACAGGAAAATGAATTTATGACGCTTTTATTGCTCCGCTATACGGTTGATGAAAAATTACGATTTCGTGATCGATTCATTTTTCCCGAATAAATCAACTTTCAATGCCGCCCGTGCAAGTGCGTATTATCCATTGTATAAGCACCGCTGACCCTGTACACACACGCTAAATAATCACCCGAGGAAAATTTCACGCTGACCGTATCGGTGCATCGACTTTCATCCAGCTGAACTTGATCATTCAGATTAGACTTTCTTTTTTGTATACATCACGCTGATTATAAATGATACACGTATACGGCGCCGAGTTTATAATGTATTAACGCGCGACATTGAGTAATATTGGGTGACACGGCTCTCTGTCCGGGTTCTAACGCGAGTATACACTGGATCAGGCGCAGGTATAGGTATATCGCCTTAAAGTGACCCTGACTGACTGACAGTCGCCGATGGCTAGACAGACTTTTTTCCACTTTGCTCGCGAGTGTGTATGCGTGTACGGCTCGATTATATAAAATGTCACACAGAGAGCTGGCAAGCGTTCGTACACGCGAGGGAAATTATCGGGGCCGTAATTAGCCTGTAACGCTGGGATCGGATCGTTTTGCAATTTTCTGCCTGACACGTTCATTTGCATCTGGAAAAATGCCTTTCATCGTCTACTATACGCGAAGCTACGAGCTACAAGCACGCGTTTCGAAGATTCTTTATTTTTCTTCTTCTCTGAATCGTTAATGACTTTTACTCGAGAGTTACATACTCGCAGCGTTCGGGCACATTAAATCTAATTGCTCTTAAGTGCTTTTTATAACAGCTTGCAGAGAGAAGGTGACGAAGCTCTTATTTACCACTGAAATCATCTTTTTACACGCACTCGCGAGTCGCGGGGAAAAAGTTTTAAAATTCATACGCTCCGGTGACTTGCTGATAACAATTTTCTGCGCCGAGAATTATTAAAAATATCCAACGCGCACACGACTACTTTATCTTTAAGCCCGAGCCATATAACAACTCCTCATTAGGATGAAAAACTCGGCTATAATTTACTTAGAAAAAAAGCACTCGTTACCCACGAGCCTCTAACGAGCCCGGCCGCAAATCTCTACGAGAGCAACGAATTGCAGGAACAAAACGTACACGGCGCAATGATCAAGCCCTTGTCGAGGGGTAAAAAAAGGATAGAGCGCGAGAAAGTGTGAAAATTGATCGCGTCTAGGCTAGGGTGGAGCAGCTCGTTTTATCGAGAAGAGCCAGTAGTAAATTATCTGAAAACCTTTCTCTTTCCCGGCTTCTGGTCTCGCGCGCAAATAATTGCCAGCCTCGGAATCTGCGAGTAAAAGCGCGCGCGAGCGAGTTCCACATTCGCGCGCGCGCGTGTGCCAGTATTACGGGTATTCAAACTGTGCCGCGATTCGAACACACTTGGGATAATAACACTGGGGCTCACTTTTTTTGCGAAAGCCTTGACGTTCGGTGAAAGGAAGATCGCGTAGCTTAATGGGATCATGTCGTTTTGAATAGGCCGATTTCGTCATTGCGCGGCAGGTTTGAATGGCGACGACTTTATCCGATGCACGCGCGAACGCCGTAAATCATTCCCCACGCGGATAAATACGTTATATACCTGGAAAGCAGCTCGTGTGCGAAATGGCCCGAAGAAGCGTTAATTTTGCAATAAATCGCTCCGAGCGTCGCGGCAGAATTTTCACGGCTAAATAATTACGCATTAACGCTCGCGCGCTGAAATATTTATAACTTTGGACGAGCGTAGAGAGATGGGGATTCAATTTTACCGCGGGGGGTATATGAGGAAATTTAATTAACCGCGAACACGAGCTCTGCACTCTCTATAAAACATGTCGATTTTCACAACAATGGAGATTACGCTCGCGGTGTGATCGACGAGTCTCGTTCTATCGCGCCGGGATACTCGTGCGCAGTCTGCGCGAGTGAAAGGACGAGTAGTGGCATGAGATTATACGGCGAAACATCGCCTTAGCATACAAAGGCTCTTCTGCAAAGTGGCCAAGATTTTCCTCTCGTTTCTCGGCGAAAAGGACGAAAATAATGGTAGAAACCGCGCGTTTATGTAGTTGCGTAAACCCACGACTCGAAACGGCCATTGGCTCCACCGCTAAAACTATCCCTGTCTCTGACCAGCGAATAAGCTCGAGGCGATCGCAATCCCGCGTGCAAAGTACAAACATTACGAAACGAAGGTACGCGAGCGAGCCGATTTAATATCGAAGGCGTTGCCCGGACAGAACAACAGAGACGACTGGAAAAATTCGCCCGAGTGAAACAATTCCCGGCCGCCGGCTCGTTTTCCATTATCCGCATGAAACTGGATAGTAATTCCTGTTACCGCGATACTACGCAGCGAGAGGTGTGATTTCACCGGAGCGTAATATCGACGAGGGATCTCGCGAACATTTGTAACGTAATACAAACTCCGCGTACAAGAGAAAGAGTCGAGAGCTTTATGTACCATACACACGTCGTAATAATCCGGGGGATAGAGCCGAGGCACTCGAAATCCACCAGCACGACCGCGATATCGGCCGTCAATTAAATGTGCGATTATGTCAATTACTTAATGACCGACGCACTCTGCGGCCGACTCTCTGGGGTATTATGTGCGCGCGGCGCGTTTTCACTTTAATAGGTGCATGTGTATTTCAGCAGCTCGACCCGAGTCGGCCGGAACTGCGATGAATTATGCGGGCATGATTAATTCGTCGGGATGTAACTTACGCGTACGGTCGAGATGAGAATTAGTTGAAAATCACGCGAGACTCACCTGTAACAGAAAAATTGAAAATAAAAGATTTAGTATAATTACGTAATTTTCAGATGCGCTCGTGCTATTTAAAATTCCGAGAAACGAAGATGTGTGTCAGTGTTTTTTTTTTCAACGAGTGATTCCATTAAGCTCTTGAAATTGTTTGCACGCGAGAACAGCAATCGAGACACGCAAAAACCTCGAGTATACACACACGTCCATCAAAAAGTATTCAAAGTGTGCTATGCACTCGAGGAGTTAGCGATTTGTGTCAAGGACAATCTTTAGGTTCGAAACTCAAAGCCAGCACTGTATATCAGCGACTTCCGTCCCAACCCATTCATACCCCGCTGATATGAGTACGTCCCAACGAACGAACAAAGGCCGGTTCTCAAACCCGCATTCAAATATCATCGCAGCCTACTATATCCTTCTCCCAAAATTAGACTCGCCGTCTTCGCATAATCCTCTCGAGAGAGACTGCATTAGCCACGTAACGACCGTAAATCTCTCGCTGAAAAAAAATCACCCGACGAAATTAGTTAAGCAACATCGAGATAAAGCCTGATGCGAAGACCCGCGAGCCGCCGCAATAATAACTCACTGCAACGCTCGTGCGAAAAACGTCCGGAGACTCGATAAGCGAATCGCTCATATAGGTATACGTATGTGCACGCAGAAGATGGGGATTCTACTCGGACTTATCGGCGCCTGTAACGACCACGCGAGAACAGCCGGGATATGATATCATTCGCGCTTTCGGATGCGGCGATCGCGGTGTATAAATTTCGCGCGCGGAGAGAGACTCTGTGCTAGATTACGCGCGCGAGAAAAGTCGGATCTTATCCGCTCGAATTCGAGGCTTTTTTTACGATGCGCGAGAGAAATGGAGTTAGAATAATGCAAAAAATCGTTGGAATAATATAGAGGGAGATTGGATTATAGAGCGAATGAGTATGGTCGTAGTTGTGTAGCTTCTTTTATTGCGAGTGCCTGAACCTTTCTACTGCAGAGAGTTAAGGCTAGAATTAACTCTGCTAAACTAGTCCGTACAAAAGAAAATAAGTGATAATACGATTAAACTGGATTAACGCATCTGGCGACGTGCGGATTACGGTATTTATAAGGAAGTTAGTCCTCCAGATGAGTTTAACAACTTTCTTGCTCTGCGACAACTGAATAATGACGAGAATCATTCCTACGATTATCAATTCTAAATCATTCTTTTTAAAGCTATAACAAACCGATCTGGAGCTTGAAAATATAATCAAGCCTTCGAACACAAGCGCGATTCGGAGCGATCATGAAAAATAAACCTCGGGAGAGCTCTCCCAATCACTTACTCACTCGCGTTCGACTGCATAAACAAGCGGAACTCGGGCATCTCTCGAGAGAAGAAGCGTCGATTCGACGGAGCCGATGAGGGACAGCCGCCGCCGGGAATAACACCTATGCTGCACTGGGCGACATCGGAGAGCAAAAGGGAGAAGACTGGTGGCGAGAACGAGCTCCAATAAAATACAATTGCCGCCGTCGGCCCAGGGAAGAAGGTTATAAATAGGCCGAGTTATGGTGACGCTTCCTGTACTGCTACTCTCTCTCTCTCTCTCTCTCTCTCTCTCTCTCTCTCTCTCTCTCTCTCTCGGCTCTCTTTCTATACGTATACGACACTACATAAACGAGAGACGTCGGAGCTTTCGAGGGCTCTTCTCGCGTCTGCTCTGCAGCCCTTTCCTGCGCGCGCGCTCGTGAGCCAATGACTTCAATGGCTCTCGCGGGGAAAGTTTTTTCTCTCTCTCTCGAGTCTCCGGTTCGGCCCGCCATTGACAATGAAAGCGATATAAAGGAGAGCCGCATCTGTTATTTTAGAGCGCGCGCACGCGAGTGTTTGGCTTCTGACAGCGTGTGGACAGTGTAATAATAATTCGCTTTCTTTATCGTCATCCGGATATCGTTCGCCGTAAAAGTGCGCGGATCAGGGTTATTAAATTTTTACTGCAGCCGCATACAATGCCCGGAGAATCATTTATATGATCGTGAGGATTGTAAAAGTTTTACGCCGCGCGTTGTTAGTCCGAGCGAAGGGCGCTTGGTCATCTCCTCCTTGCTCATAATACGGCGGAAATTAAACAGCTCGATATGTTTACGCAAAGCACAAAGGAATAAAGAAGCGCGAAAGAATCTCGACAATGGCCAATAAATCCATTTCCACACTCAAAAGCGTCTCTAAAATCCAAGAGCATCTCTCATATAATACACAAACACACACACGAGCGCGCGGTATAAGGCGACAAAGCGATACATTAGCGGCTCCGCAGTAGCGCCGCGCGCGGCAGAAGGGCTCGCGCGAGAGCTGCAGAAAGGGCAACACACTCTTGGTCACGGATGCTCGATCAGCCAGAATGGCGTTGCGTGCCGCGCAGAGGGGGACAGCCGGCCCAAGGGAAAAAGGAGAAAAAGAGAGTCGTAGGGAGCGTTGCTACCACCGCCGCTGTTGCTGCTGCTGGCATAGTAAGATTTCAACGGATTTTACGAAGGTCTTCCTCTCGACGCTTCGGAGAGGCGTTAAAGGAAGCTATACGGAGGGAAAATTTGCGCGCGGTATACGACGTGCTCATAAGCTTTGTTCGCCCGATGCGGACAAATGACGCGAGGGTTTAATGAGCGCCGCGAGCTTTTTTCCTGTGCGGCGCAACGATCGTCAAAACGTCGGCTTTATTGTTCGGCAAATTGGGTTTTAGCTTTACCGCTCGTTCGCTGTGACCTACAATTTTTGCGAAGCGACTTTTAATCTCGCCGATACGTTTGTCCCTTGAGGGAATGTGCTTTTCGCGAGACGTGTAATGAGCCGGGGATTTAGTGCCGGTTGTTACGGACGTATATACTCGTTTTTAAATATACCGTATAAAAGCGAGAGTCAAGCGGAGCTTCTCGAAAAAAAAACTGTCGGACGAAAATATTTCCATTGTCTATCGCCGATGTGTATCTCCCCGAGTTTGTAAAGTTTTCATTTGGTCTCCGACACGCGCGTCGCGATAAACGCCTCGTCGTCGCCCGTGTGTTCTATTTTGAAAACCTATTTTTATAAAATAGAGATATCCGCGCTCGGAAAAGTCTGCTATACCAGAAAAAAATCTTTCTGAAAGTATACACACCAGCACGATCCTCTCGATTTTCGTGCGATATTTACAATCAGACAAGCAGCGGCTTCCATAAATCAGCCGAGCAATCCAGCGCTTATTCAATTCCGGCTCGCTCCCGCGGCGACAGTGCAAATATACGCACGTGTGTGCTAGAATTAATCAAACCGAAAATCTAATCTACATACCCGCAGCGATAATAAATTTTCGCGCGCGCGCGAGTGTATGATACCTGAAAAGATACATAGGCACTGTTTCGCACTGGATTGGCCTTTAACAAACGCGCGAGCGTATACGTGTGCAGTGATCCAATGCGAGCGATGACGGCCAGGGTCAGGGTGGCCTGACTGTTTGCTCGCGTTCTTTTCAGCGATCATTAAGTCTCCGATCGTTTTTTAATTTTGTGGCGCGAACGACGACGGGATGACGCATCCTTCCGTGTTTCTAATTTGTTCACGCGCGTTCTTCTCTTTTTATTTCGGATCTCAAGGAAACGATTTGTGGGAGAGACGCTGGTGCCTTGCTGTTGTTTGGATCAACGACCTGCGTCGAACGCCAAAATTATGTAATGTTTATTTTCACTCGACGTTTGTTGCGAAATTAGTCTATTTATTTTCAAAACTTGCTAATAAATTTATTTTAAAACTATTGGTCGCCGTATATCAATGTTTGTAACGGAATAAAATTCTAGCTCCGCACTTGAAAGCCTTATCGCGCCGCGCACTTAAAAATATTCCCAGTGCATAAGACAGAAATAAAGAAAAGGCTCAAAGAAGCCCTAAAACACTCCCACTCAAAAAAAGCACTCTTCACAACGCGAAGTATCGAAACTAGAATAACGCGCATATAACGGAACCCAAGCTCTAGCTTTCATCTCCCGAGCATCATCGTCACAGGCTTCTCCGAAAAACCTCGCCTCCGACGCAGAAGAAGCAATTTATCCGACATCGAGCAGCGACGTCGTACAATAAGAAATGTCTTCACAAAGAGCCGCGAAGCCTCGAAACAGCGTGTTCTCGTCGCTTTAAACAGACAGAAAGCTATATCTCGAGGATCAATCTCGTATTCGAGCCCCCGAGGCCCTTCATAAATCAAATTCACGAAAAGCGCGCGCGCTCTTTCGCGCGTAAGGCATCGAAATTCGAGAGCGAGAGTATAGTCACCTTTATTTATTCCCCCGCGATCGGTACATGCGCTTTCGAGCGAAGATAAACGAGTGTCGCGTGCTGAACTGGATTCACGGTAGTCCGCATACGCATCGAGAGGGAAATTTTTACCGGGAATCGTATGTGTGAGCCTGTTTTGCGGTTATCTTTCGGGAGTGTACGATGTCTAGTGCGACGCGTCAAAGATTTGTACGAGGCTTTGCTTCTTGTAAAGAGAGATATTGTTCTTTTCGCGATCGAGTTGCGAAATGTGGCTTTGATATGGAATGAAAATATGCTCACCGGAGCCGAATATCAAAAATCCATAAATTGTCGTTCGAAAGTCGACTTCTCGCGTGAAAGTCGTTATTTTTCCCGTCCGACATCTTCGTTCGCGCGGAGACACACAATTCAGTCGTATACGCGTTGTCGCGAGCGATTTATCCGAGGGATCCCACTCACCTACTTCCCATACGTATATAAACAGTCGAGCTTCCGAATCCATAAAAAACAAAGGCTTATCGATGTAAACCATCGCCCGGAAGTGTATGGACCAACTACGGCGAGCGCCATCCACTCGCATCTCTTTTTCCTCGACGAGTGAAAGTGCAAGGAGACGAATCGATGATCCGTCGAACGCCTCCCGTGGGAGAGCTCGCGTTTGTTAGTCGAATGTACGTACAACGCGGAGCTGCAACTCTCCGCGTGCAGCTAATCGGCGCGATCGAGGCGGAGATCGGCAGAGGCCCTTGGTAGAGCATTGAGACCGAGATATCGTAAGAATTTCTATGCGCCGTATTGGCTCCGTATCTGATGCATTGTGTATGTGCTCCGTGTTCGTGAAAGGCTGATCGCGGTGGATGAAAAAAGTCGAACGCCCCTGTGCAACTACGCCTTTTTTGCCGTGTGCTTACTCATGTCATGTCGAGTATTGTTGTTGAACTTTTTCCCCGGCGATGGGGCCATTAATGACTGGATTTATTTCCTAAATGTGTATTGAAATCCAGATGCTATCGCCGCGCGATTATATTAGAGTGTAGTAAAACCGCGAGTGAAATTTATAATTCCGGTAGGTATATGCATATAGGCGCGCGCGTGTATAGGTCGGCGGTGCAATTAATTTGAATATTTTTAACTAAGGAGATAAAAAGGACGGTTGCGTGTACTACTTCGCAGCCTGCGTATTATAAATATGAAGCTATTCGCTATTAATCTCGGGAGAGATAGGAAATCTCGGCGGTGCAGCGTTGGACAAGTGATACGTGAAAGGTTCGAAAAAGGGGGCAGCGTTTAGGTTGCGTGTATTGACAACTCGTATAGAGGCCCATTCGAACAAAAAATCGTTCTTTGAAAAAGCTCCTAACGATCTTGAATAATGGTCGAGGCTATATCGTGATTGACGACCACACGCGCAGAGAAAAGCCTAATAACAATGGGCTCGTGTGGTTACAGTACATTGAGCGGCCCAAGCAGAAACTACCGTTTTTCACGAATCGAGAACCAGAGTGTAAAACAAGCCCGATAAATTTCCCAGAAAATAGAATTCAATACTCCGCGCGGCGTTGCCAAATATACGCTTCACCTACTTCCACCGCTAAACCTATACACATATACCTATACATATACCCCTAATCTCAGCGCGGCTGCACGAAATTTCATCTCCGCCAGTGCGAGAAGCCTAATTTATTGCATCTGCATCCGCGCCCGATTCACAGCGTTGTTAAAAACTATCCCGGCGCGCTGCGCGCACGAGTAGAGTTTCTCTTTCTCTCTCGCATGAAAAGCGCGCAATAGAAATCGTTAAAATTTCCCCGTTCGGGCGTAGACCCAAAGTGAGCTCGATCCATATGCCTATGCTCTGCAACAGGCAGCTGCTGCGGCGTGATCGATGCGACCCGGTGATTTTCGCTCTCCTTTCATTCGCGGTGGATTTTGCTGCGAAAGGAAGCGGATCGACGGGCGAGATAAGAGCTCGGCGAATCGAGGGCGTAAATCAAGCGCGCGGGTATTACGCGCTTCTGCGGAGAGGATAATTTAGTATTATAATATTAGTACGTAGAGTTTTGTAAGTCTGACGATGGTGTAGACAGCTAGAGAGGAGAGTCTGAGGCCTGTCTTTGTTTGATCGAGAGAGAGACGGAGTCCAGGAAGTGATTTCGCATTACGTCAGAGGTACTTAGGGACTGGAAACTTTCGAAATTCTCCGCGCGAAGCGTTTGTTTTATTCTGTGTTTTAGAGGAAACCGTCACACGAAGATCTGCGCCCGAATTAATCGTGCGGAGTATTCCTCGAGAGACGATCGAATATTATTCCGTAAATTCGACCTTCGAAACATGTGTATAACGTACCACTGACTCATAAATGAATCCGCTCGTGCGCTGCGCCCGAAGTAATGAAAGTTTATGGAATATACGCGGCTCATTGACTGTGAAGCAACGCCGTGTGCGAGCCGCCGGGAAAACGGTTTCGCAATAATCGAGTACTTGCAACAACAATTTATTATACCATTAAGTACGTGAAGATGATAATTATTTGAATTGTTATCTGAATTTTTATTTTTAGTACGAAACAACGGAGAGCCGCCGCAGTGTGTTTATGTACACGGGACGCTATTATGAGCACACTTTCATAACTTACCACGTGAGTCAAACCGGAGAGCGTTGGAGAAGAAAACGTTACTCACCTGAAACAAAAAGCGAGAAAAATCTGTTAGAAAAAAATCGAATATCAAATTAAACGCAGATAAGTATAACAGCTCAAAAAGCCCGAACGTATCACGAGGTATAAATTACGAATGCAAGCTTATCTCGCAAGGTACTCTCAAAAAGGTAGCTACACACGCACCGTATCAATTACTTCGTTAAACTCACTATCTAAAGCAGTTCGGAAAGTTTCTCGCTCGCGTCGCCCCATACATCACGGCTCGCACCGAAAGTGCGAACGCTATTACTCTTGTCGCTTCATGTATACGCGCGAAATTCAAAAGCTCCAATTCTCCCCGGGGAGAAAGCGGCAGCCGCGCTGCGCGTCTTAATCGTCGAATTTGTCATCGACAGCGGAAAAACGGGACGACTCGCGCGCGATAAAGCGTGTACACGCGTATTGTAAACAGAGCCGCGATAGCTCGCTCCGCGGCGATTTATCGGTGTACAGGCTTGCAGCTTTATACGTATTGCGAGGTTTGGTCTGATAAGCTGAGGATAGCTGTGTATAGTTTGGTATTGTACGCTCGCCTCGAATAGAGGTCTCTAGCCAGAAGAGTGTGGCCTTATTTCACTCCGTCTCCTGAGTGAGACTACGTCTCATTTTAATTCCTCTTCTATTGGTATGTCGGTATGTGTGCGCGTTAGATTGGCCGCAGCGTTTACTGTTACGACTGCGGCGAAGCTGGTGCGAATTTTACGAGGCACTTGACATTGAGATGAAAACCAGGGATCGATAATCGGAGTTTTATTAAAAAGTTGAGATATAACTGTACTCGATGCTTATACGCGGAGTTCTAATTTGCCAGGCAAATATTTACCATACGCTTAAAATGAAAGCTGCACCGCACATCTCGCGCACCGCATTCTAGAAATCGCAATCAAGGATGAAATTGTTTCACGCACTGCGCACCGCAACGCTCGTATAGAGTCTATAAAAAGCATTTGAGTAATTCCGATCGAGAGCAAAAAAATGATGACCGATCGAGAGAGCAGAATGGGATCGAAACCGCATTGGGGACGACGACGGCGACGTATAATAGCGGAGTGTAGCATCACACTTGGCAAGGAGAGAGGACGGATAGACGTAAAACTGGGTTCGACGCACTTGCAAAAATCTCGCGGTCAATCGAATCCGCTATATACAGATCGCGCGTACGGGACAGCGAGGTGCAGCTGCCCTCGAGCGTTGTGTGTATTACGAGAGTACGCGTTTTCTAGGAACACAGGCTTTTATTGGAAATAAACGATAAATTTTTCGAAAAATTGCACGCGATCTCAGCGCGGCAACGATTTTCCTCTCGCGTACAGAGTTCAGCGCACCGCAAGCTCGTTCTCTCCAGCATCGGCAACTTCAATCAATACCAATTAGCAAGCGAACAACGATCATAAACATGCCGGCTGCAATCGCTGCGCAGCTTCCATTTCGTCAGGGCGCAGAACGCGGAGTCTCGATTCGCGATCATAAAAACGCGACCAGCTCGCTTACATAGGCCGAGTCGACGGAAGCGAATAGTAGGGGACGAGGACAAATGCGCGCGGGGACTATCGGCTCGCGTATCTCGCATGTTGCATAATAATTCCTCGCGCGGGAGCGCACATCCGTGGAAAAGAGCGGCAGGTATGCTGCATAGAGAGAGAGAGAGGAAACGATCCAGGCTTCGTTATTACCGCGAGCCGCGCGCACTCCGGGGCAAAGTAATAGTCCGATTAGGAGCCGCTCTCTCTCTCTCTCTCTCTCTTGCGAATTAGCTGGCTTGTTTATCACCTTGTACTGCAGATATCAGCGTCGTGTGGAACGCACGCAGGCCGTCGCTGATTTATTTTGACGACGAGGACGATCGGCTTTGGAGTCCGACGATTCGATGGTGCACCGCGCGCTCTCTGATCGTTAGTGCAGGGGGAAGCGCAAGCGCGCGATGGTAATTGCCGCTGCAAGCGGCATTATGTGCTCTGCGCGCGCATATATAGTTCGCGAGAATCTGCTGAGAGGATGTTATTACGGGGCTTTTTGTTTGCTTTTCCAAAGGAGGCACGTTAGCGCGTTCGATTGCCGCGGCTTAGAATGGCAAATTGAATGGTATTAAGAGCTTTTTCATTTCGAGTCCGCGTCCGGTTCGACGTGTAATATTCTCTCTTCTTTTGTGTACTGTTCCACTCATCGCGCGGGATGATTTTGAAAAAACAAATCAGTGGAAAGTAGGTGGACGGATGTTGCGAGCATTTTTGAAGCTCATTGTGCGCCGCTGCGTGAAAATGTCGGAAATTTCCTAGGCACTGCTGCTGCTGTGTATAATCGGAAATTATGAGGCAAGCCACCGCGCTTCGAAACAGTTTCCTCGCGAAACCTACTGCCGCTGCGTGACTCATTGCCTAAACAATGAAAGTGCTAACAGCAGGCTTGGGATTCTATTTAAGGGTCGCCGCTTCGGAAAGCTAGCCGTGTGATGTGATATTTTCTATTTTCATATTATAAGCGAATCGCACGTCGCCGCAACTCGAGAGCACCTGGACGTTCGTCTTCTCAACACTCGCCCACACAATGGAGCTCAGAGGCGCGTCTGTTCGAAATTTCCGCGTTGTTCCATTGGCTAATAAATCGAGGGGGACTCGCACACGCGAAGCTATTTGGGTTAAGGTGACGCTCGCCGCGTCCGGCAACCCGATTCACGGCTCGGTTCTGAATTAGCATAATTTTATAAATCGAGCGTGTGGATGAACCCGACATCTTCGAAATTTGGAATTCTTATTAGGTAATCTCGAGCACCTAGAAAATATTTGCTCGAAAAGCCGCGTAGCTCACCGGTGGCGACTCTCCTTCAGAGCAGAGCCTTTAACTGTACACCGCGCACGTCCATCCAGCTAACAACCGGCTTATTAACACGCAGTTAAAGTATGAAAAGCATCCTAAAGAAAGTCATTTTTCACGCCGGCCACCATAAAAGCCTATCTCTCTCGCAGTAGCAGAGTAGCAGCAGCGGTAGCAACACAGCAACATACGCCGCGGCAGGATCGAGAGCACCAACCGCCCGTAATATCCTCTCGCGGGCACTGATTATCTATCCGGCCGCATCTCCGCTGTACACACACACACACATGTACACGCAGTGCGTATACCAGTGGCGGCGGCGATTCAACGGTTTTCTCTCGCTTATAGTAGCCGCTCGGCGGGAAAAAGAGTCGCCGATGCGACGTCGGATACGTCCTTTTGATTGATTTACGCGAGCGAGGGGGAGAGGTTGTTTGAAAAAAATACGCGCCTATATGCGCGGGTTCGTCGTTAGCGGAGAGAAATTTAGTTCGCCGGGGGATTATTATACGCGAGCGCACGCTGCTACTCGTCAAAGTCATCGCTAGCGCGCGATATCCGAGTCACGGGATAATGCGCCTCGCGGATTCTTTAATTAAGCCTCGATCTTAATTTGTCCCGCGTGTGAGACGATTCTGCGCGCAATATGGTACATGGGAGAACTTTTTAATTATGAGAGCTGACAGCTGAGTCGCGACTTTCTAGAAACATCTTCGGGTGAATTCAGATTATCCGGATTCGATCGCTTTGGCATAATGATGAGGGATTGGTCGAAAATAAAAATGACTTGCGAATATTCAACATTCAAGACGCGCCGATGAACGTGCAGTTAATAGAATTACAGAGTCAAGGTGAATGATCAATCGGTTTAGAAAATATAATTTATCGATAAACGCTGAACGACAGCTCGTTAATTACATTACAGCTTTTCTACGAGCAATAACGCCTTGTTTAATAAATAGCGATCTTCACTGCACGCCGTTTGTAATTTTGCAAATTTGTTGCCATCGGTCATTCGAAATGATCGTAATGTAGCTCGGATCGAGCTGCGTTTCTTGATTGATTTACAAGTCCAAGCCGAGAATGAAAAAAAGAAACGTTATCTGTGCGCCATCGGCTCTATGAAACCGGATTTATCGCGCGGCCGCTCGGAGGGCTATTCCCTCTCGGAAATAGTCGAAGAATTTTTGAACGCCTGCCGCTAGTTATAATTGGCGTAGCCGACGCGTAAATTATTACTGCGATTGTCGAATAGGTTATTAAAGGTGAAAGGATACAGAGGCTTGATTGCTGCAGGTGTTACGGATGCAAATTTTCGAGCTGCGCACGATGCGGGGGCTTTAATTTGAGATTTTGAAATTTATCGACCTTGCGATTTATATGCCCTCTCTCGACTTTTTGCCAAATCGGTCTAAATTTTCTCAATTTGCGCGCACTGTTTGGCTTTACGAGCCGCGTCGTAAAGTGCAAATACTGTGACTCGCTCCGAGTTAATTGGCGCAATTATCGGCGAATAAAGCATCGGGAGGGACAATAAAACCGTCAAGTTTCTGCGCTAACTTTTCCGAGCGTGACTCGTAAAAGCGATTTTTCTCACAAATATTCTTCCAATCGTCGACTCGGCGAGGAGAGCTGCGCTTGACACGATTTCATCCGTTAACAGTCTCGCTGTTCGAATGTATACACATTGAATGTAAAAGACAGGAACAAGCGGGCAGTGAGCGGAGGCAAATATTATACTTCGATGATTGCGCTGACGCATTACATAAAGGAAAAATCGTTATACACTGAAAACCCCTCGACGTGTATGCCCCATCGAGAAGAAATCAAATACACAATGCGTCGCGTTAGAGACGGCTGAAAAACTCTCGCCATTCAAACGAGAGAGATACTCGAAAATCCTCTCGACGAGACTTTCTCAAAAACATTGTGCACCGGCCGTGCGAATGAAGAAAGAGCCCGGAGAGAAAAAGTCTTCGGTTAAGAAAGTTGTAATTACTCTCCTTACAACAACGCCGCCGTCGGGGAACAATAACAAACATTACTGCAGCGGGAGAGAAAGAGAAAAAAAGCTCGGTAATACTCCCTACAATTCGCGTCCATCGTCAGAGGTAGCATTAGGCACGAAATTCGCGTGTCCCGCAAGAGAAAAAATCCTTCTCTCTCTTAAGAGAGTGTACCTACGATAATGACGTTTAAAGAGGGGCTCGATGACCCTCTTTTCCACGTGTCGCGCGTCTTGGTTTCCTGTCGCGCTGCACATTCGAAATCCCGCCGCGTCAGCAAAGGGGGAAACGATTTCCGGCGGGAGAAGAGGGAGAGGATTTCGAGGATCTCCGAAGTTATTAAACAGGCACGTGCGCCGCGTCCGCGCATGGCCTATACATATATACACACATCGCATGTGTCTTTACGAGCTGGAGGCGTGCGATTTCGCGCTATCGCGTATATGAGTACACATACACACGTGTATAGCACTCTTATTAATAGCTCCGCGCAGTAATGTAACGTAGTGGCGATTATGCTAATGGCCGGAACGTGTTTCCTCGAGAGTCGCGCGCAGGCTCTTGAGAGATTTTCATTCGGCCGCGCGCGCGCGGGAGTATATGCACGGCGTGTTATTGTGTGCGGATTATACCGTAATTTCGATGATGACTTCATCGAGGCAAAATAAAATAATTTTATTTGACGCGCGCTTGATGACACTAATCTACTTTCCAGTCGCCATTTTCGAATTAACTCGACGTTGCGTCGAGATATAGTAGTCGAGGGCTATCGGACGTAGGATCTAGTTGGTAAATATGGGACGGTTTAATTGCTCGTCAACCATCCGCGCGGTCGGGCAACAATTAGCCAATTGGCAAAACAAAGCCATCGTTTCAAACTTGCGATATAATAGTCGTATACGAACTATTCGCCATAGAGTCGCGGCGGAGAACCGCATATCGGAGAGAAAAGTCGCTCGCAGTGCCAGCTAGGGAATCGGCCCGAAGCACGCGAGATAGTTGTCGTCGCGCGCACAGGTTACTGGCTCGGTTTTCAAAGCACGCGAGACGACGGTATTTTTGGAGTCCGTCGGCGACGCCACCGGTAACCGTCTCTCGACCTCTCCCAGCGACTCGATTTTTGCCTCGTCGTTTTGCCCCCCCTCTCTCTCTCTCTCTCTCTCTCTCTCTCGCGGCCGTTCCTCTTCCTCCTCCGCCTCTCTCGGCTCGAAAAACAAGAACAGGGCAAGGTTGTGCGCGGAGAACCCCTTTTTAGAAAAAAGAAGCAACAGGAGTGCGACGAAGGAGAGGAGCTGAGGATGAAGGAGCGCGCGTGGGCCGTATACAGAGGTACAGTTTGTGTGCGCTGCTCGCGCCGAGGCCCAAGGTCATTATGAATGCACGAAACGCAAGATCCCGAGGCTGAGATAATCGGCGACGACTACGCCGTGAGTGTAAACCGCACGAGGGACCCGTATAGTAGCGTATAGTGACTCGCCGAATCTCGGACGAGAAACGTAAGCGGTTGCTCGAGCCCAGACGGTGAAGGTTTTCTCCTCGCTGTAGTTTACGATGCCGCGCGTTTCTAAATGGAAATTTCGTGGTTTTTTACGAGCTTTTCGTGCGCGCCGCTAAATGGGACTGCGCGTGGGAGTCATCCCGTGAGCGTCGTGTAATTGATTGTAATGAAAGCTCGCATTAACGGGGAGTTTTCTAATTGAAAATTTCACGCACGCGGATAGGGGCATCGATGAGTGATCACCGCGACACCTCGACGACGACCAGATTTTTCGAACGAAAGTCCCCACGGATCGCCGAGATAAATCGCCGCGCGCGCGGTCATGAAAAAACCTGCATTTTCTCCAGGAAAGTCTCTCCGCGCAAACACACGGAGACACACATGCGCTGCAGGCATTAGCAAATAAGAAGTTCGATATCGCTGAAAATGGCAAAGCCCGGGTGAAAAACGATCGCGCGGCGCACCTTTATGAGCGGCCGGCGCGGTGATGCGGTGGCACGCGACTCTCCACTACTCTCTCGCCCGTATTTCTAATTCGAGACGTCGTCGCGTGCTTTTCATTTTTCCGCGAGTGAAGTTTATGTGCTGGAATCCCTGGGCTTTTTACTCGGGAATTGAAATCTCTTCCCTCGGGACGAATACAGCCTCGGATAAAAATATTAATCGAACAATCCGGAACCACCACCCCCTCTCATCACCTTTCCCCAAAAGGACAAGTATCGTAAGGTCATCACGTTTCCTCGACTCCCTCTCGATCATCCCGCGCTCAGTCATTAGTCGGCTCGGCGGCGGCGTCAAACGGGAGCCGGAAAAAAGAAGCGCGGCAACGGCACGCGATTCAGCTCGTGCAGGTATGCGAGTAGGAGTACATCGCTCTCTTATTAGCTCGCGCTATCTCGCAGATGTGTTCCGATTTCACTCGGCGTCGCCGCACAGCTACCGGGAATCACGCGCACGAGGTCGCGACAACGGAAAAACGGTGGACGGTATAGCAGCTGACGCCGCGGTATTATGCATTCGAATTATTGGATGAAGCGTCGCCGTGATCGCCTCTACTACTTATGGAAGTGTGAGAGGCGAAGATTGTGATTAGGTGACCAAGCACAAAGAGCGCATAATACACATGGTAATCAACGTTGATTAGACGTAACACTCCATCGCCGGGCTAATCCAACACTATGCCGCTATATTCAATCAGGAGATCGCAGGAGAAAAAACAGTCGGCTCAAAATTATTTTTACAGTTACACGCGGCGCTCGCTGCAGTACCCGCATCCCCATATACGTCGCGGATCTCGGAATAAAGTCACCGGTGTGCGCGCATCTCTTGATGTCACGTGAGCGCAGCGGCAGCCTGTCATTGTTACACCGGGAGTCTCGCGCGATTCCCTCGTTTCGTGCGCGCGCAAGTAGTACGTGCTCGGCGGCGACTCGATGATAGCGTTCGCCTGGCGAATTAACGACGTGTAATGAGCTGTGCAGTAAGCGAGAGCTTGCGGATTCTGCCTCCTCCGCGAGCGCATTTTTCTCGCTTCCTCCCTTTTCGAGATAGGCGTTATACGTACGGCGATGTACCGTAAGACGAAAAAGCTGTAGCTCGCGTGCGCGAGGCGGAAAACACGTAAACGTGCGCGCGGCTGATTTATATATACGAAGTGCAGTAGACTACTGCTGGCCGCGAGTGTGTATAGGGGGGAATTCAATCGCGCGCAGTGTGTTACGGCGGGCTCGACAATGAGAGTTAAGTAGTCCTGATGCACGGCACACGCGAGAGCAGCTCGCGAATCGAGTGCATTTGTCGGAGCTGCTGTTTATGCGATTCGCCTTTTTTATCCGGGGGTAACGATTGGGCCTGATTGTTTGCTCGTGTGCACGTCCCCGGAAAAGAAGTAGCCGAGCCTCGTTTATTGCTGCCGTGCGCCAACCGATTCGAGAGCCTCCTTTATACGCTGCACTTTCGTGAGGCTGCCTACTGTTACTTCTCGTTTTATTTCGATTAACGGGACGAGTCTATGTGTTGATGGTGTACGTAGCGTATGGTAACTGGATTTTTTCGAGGGAGACAGCTGATGCATGTCGGGAAATCGCGAGGAGAGAAATCGTGCTGATTTGCTCCGAGGCTGCTGCGGTAGGCGTTAACGCGTTTACGTAGATTAAACGCAGTCGAGCAATTATAAATCGTGATCGAATCGCTATTACGACGCACAGGCACGCGTGCAGCTATCGCAACGCGTTATCGAGAATTTCGAGGGAGAGAGAGAGGCTACTTTGAAGGCGCCGCCAGAGGCCAAATTGAAAAATCACTCCCTCAAATCTTGACGGCCATTCTTCAAAATCATTATACCGGTTAACTAACGTACACACATGCACACACACAGCTACTCCATTGTGTCTTGGTCATTGTTCTCTAACGGAGTGATCGAAGCTCTAAGTGTATACATCGATTTTTCAGCGCGCGCGAAGGAAAAACCTCGGCTGAATCACGCCGGGCGGCGCGACCGAGAGGAGCCCAGCACGCGTGCGATTATGATCCGCCGCCCACGCGAGCCGACGTCGCGATCGTCTACAATTGTTCGGGTACAGTCTGGCTGGAAAGGCTTCGCAAGCGGCCCCGCGATGAAAAAAGTTTCTGAATAAATTGAGCGCCGCCGCATCATTACGTGGCTTCTATTAAAACCGCCCCTTATATCCGAATAATTAAAGACCCGCCGCGGCGGCGCTTATAATGCGTTCGATTTAAAAAGCCTATACTCCCCTCAGTCTCGGCTTTATATATTCCTTTCGATCAAAACTGTACACACATCCTCGAAAGGACTCGCGTCGCAGCGTAGATCGAAAAGCGAGATGGCGATATTACTCCTTTGTGCCGGCAGACGATTCTTCCGCGCATACGTGTATCCCGAACAAATCCTATATACACGGGGACACCCACGCTCGCCGCTGCCAGATGTAGCATAACGAGGTAGAAAAACGAGATAAGGCTTCTCTCGGTCATCGACGAGAGCTACATGCGTGCTTGCGTCATCGTCTCTTTCTTCGGCCCTCAAGAGAGAAAGAGAGAGAGAGAGAGAGCGAGACGAGCCGGTTATTCGATGCAGCGTTTCATTATCTTTCTCTCTGGCGATGCCCCCGCCTAGTTTTAGTCATCGCCTCTTGCGCCTCATGCATATGAGATTAGCGGTCCAGTTCGGCGCGAGATGCAGCTCTCCGGTTTTCGAAGCTATACACCACGCGGCTTATATGGGAGGATGTGTTTGTCCCTTTTTTGCTCGTCGTTATAGTCTCGAAGGGATCGTAATGACGCTCCTAATATGGACAGCGGCATTGATGCCCTCGATACTTTGTTTATTTACTGGGATTTTTGTGCATTGTTACGTACGTTTGGAAGGCGCTCGCTGTAGAACGCGAAAATCTAGATGTGGAAATTGATTGCAGTTTTAAAACGGGAGTTAGGGCTCGGCGATATAATGATACGTTGCGTTAAACAAGATACGAACGATATTCGGGAGCAGCGAATAGGACTTATCGATCCCTCTCCGCGTTCGAGCGAGTCATAACAAAGCAATATGCAATTAAGTGCAGACAGCGTATAGCACCTGCCCGTGCGCAAGAATAGGCTTATCTGCCCGCGAACACGTCTCATACTTTCTCGCAAGTTACTACTAACCATATCCTTCTGAGAGCTCTCGAAGAACTCTTATTTCGAGATATACACTCGAGTTATACTGCCCATAAGACGAACTAACGTCTGAAAGAACTTTACGGCTGGGTGAATAAAAATTCGCGAAATTTATAGTAATTGGTTAGTTCCGAAGCGTGTTTTCGAAACGGCGGAAAAGACCGCTCGCCTATGTAGTGCAATTTGTGAGTTCCGATAAAGTAACAGCGAGTGTGTGTGTGATGTTAGGTTGAATCACTATTAATAGGAATCATCTCATACCGAGTGCGTATGTGTAACGAAAGCTAACCACTGCACACATGTGAGATAACGAAAATCGTAGTTGCACAATTTCCATTCCGGTAGCCAGTACAAAACGATTAAAGTTTGATATTGCCGATACATGCGCGAGAGAAGGTCTATTGAATTACTCAATCCAATCCGGGCTTTCTTCGTAGAAAGTCAGGGCTGAAAAAAATTCCCAGCTGTCAATTCTTCTGCGCGCTGCGCACAATAAAAATAATTATCGCTGATTATCGGTAATGCTAGACTGCTCTCGCGGAGAAAGTTATTTTCGACTATTATAGTACAGACGTTTCATCAATATCGCAGTAATTGCTCTAATTATTTTTTACCAACGAGATGTCGAAGAGAGAAAAAAAGCCTTAGGAAGAAAGTTACGTTCGCTCTCGTTTCGTAATACGTACAATAACTGTCGAAATTTATACCAAAGATCAATTTCGATCTGGCACATTCGGAGAATGGTGAGATTTATGGCTTCTAGACTCGAGGAAGCATAATCGTCTAAGCTTATCAGTAGTCCGCGATACACGCACACGACGGGGAGAACACGGTTTGCATTTTGCTGGAGCGTGGAATGCACGAGATTCGTTGATTCACTAGTTACAGTGTGAATCATGCTAACACTGGCAAGATGGTTTATTCGAAAAACGTATCTTTTTTGGAACTCTTGTGAGAATTTTGCAAATTATGCAAAGTCAATTATTTTCTCATTATCTCCAGCGTTGCGTCACGCGCAGACGTTGACCGAATAAAAATCATGATACACGGCTTCGCCGCCGCGCTCGTATACGTGCAAGGGACGTTATGTCCATGAAAATCTCCACGTGGGAAATGCTCGGAACACCAACGAGCTCGTTAGTTTCAAAGTTGATTAATGATCTCCTGGGCGTTAATGATGTGCACACTTGCGCATATTCGTCAATGATCATAGATAAATAACTTCGGCTGTCATCGAAGTATAAAAAGCCGAGAAGGAAGAAACGACCTATATATACAATCGAGTAATACAACGACGTGCAACACTTCCGTTTTGCAAAAACCGCGCAGCGTTACGCGTCTTTTACGTCGATGTGAATTAGGAGTGCGAACGTGAGACGCGTCTAATTATCCATTGTGCGAACTCGTCGTTGACGAAAGGTTACGTCATTTGTACAGCGAATCTCAGCTATTCGGCTCGCGATTCCCCGCTCCAATTATACTCCGAAGCGTCGAGGGACCTTTTTTTGTTGTTCCCTTTGCGCTCAGCAGCACCGTCTCTCTCAAAGCCGAGAGAGACAGCCGGCCACGTCGCTTCTCTAAAATCTATTTGAGTCCGAGGAAAAGCGGATGTATCAGATATACGGGCGCACGAGAGCGCGATTCATCTCTGCGCGCGCTGCTGTACGCTCTCGGCGCAAAAACGCGCCTATTCAGGGGCTAAATCGTAAACACGCTCTTTTGTACCGGGAGTAGCAGGCGCGCGTCTGCGGATACGCCAAATTTCGACGGATAAAGGAGGTACTAACCTTCCTAACCGAATGGACGGTTTCGCGCTATATTTTCAGGAAATCCGAACGATTTGTTTTGAATGCGCAGCGTTTGCATTTGTTTTCGGAGTCGGATGCGCTGCAGCGATCTCCCGATGGACAATGCCATTGTTTCTTTTTCTTGTTTATTTTTTGTCTAACGCCGATAGCGATCGTTTACGTCAATCGAAAACCGTTTAATCAATCATCAGCTCTATATGCCTAAACCGCTTTGTGGCTTCGCATACACGTGAAACTCACGCTTGGCCTTCAGCCGTGTACCATGAAAGAGCGATCAGAATCATTATCTGGAGCCAGTAGGCAACTGTACAATCACACAGAGCAGTGTAAGCGTGTTAAGTCATCGAGTTCGCCGACTGTTTGAACGAAAACAATTCACCTGCTCCGAAATTTCCACTATTCCTTCCGCGAAAACATAGTACGCTCTCTCTCTCTCTCTTGCACTCGTGCGTGCGCGACAACTATAGGTACACTCTCTGGCTCGACTCACCAAATATAATCGAGGAATCCAGCACAGTAGGGATGAGAACGTGGCTCTCGAGCATCGTCCGCCTGCTGGCACGCGCTGCTCTTTCGACTCGGCGCTGCTTATAAAGGACGCCTTCGAGAAGACGAAGAAGACGGAGAAGAAGAAGCAGCCGGCGAGCTGCCGGCCCCGCACTCGCCGATTTCAACAATACAAATCATGTACTCGCCGCACTCATATTAATTATCACAGGGAATGGCACCACACAGCATCGGGAGTGCAGAGAGTTCACATAACAGACGTCGAATTTCCAGGCTTTGCAGCGGCGGCGAACACAGCCGCGCGCGAAGTAGCGAATACAGCAGGGAGCGATATACTCGCGGGGCAGCGACGCGCGAGCGCGCCCGAGCAACTGCTGCGCAGAGAGACAGAACGAAAGAGAGCAGCGCGACGACTCGCGCGTATAGGCTCACTCGACGGCGGAGCAGCAAACTCTGGCTCTCGGCACGCTGCCGCTAGCCGCTGCGCCGGCTGCCGGTTCCCCACCACCGCGACTCTACCAGCGGATACGACGACCGGAGAGCGAGAGAAGAGGGAGACCCTCGAAACAGAACTCGCGCAGAGAGCCAGCCAAGTATACATATAGAAAGGCACGAGAGCTGCACGAGTTGTACTATACGGATAATATGCGATTGTGAGAGATGTGTGTGTAAGGGAGTTATTTGGCGGTTTCTTTCTTTCCCTTTTCAAATCTATGACATGCGCGTTGCAGCACTGCGCCGACGAAATTCAAAAGTTGCCGCTACCTATACGGCGGACTCCGATCGGTTCGCGGAGTATACGCAGAGAGAAAGAGAGATCCTTGGCGTTTACTGCGCCTTCCCCTCTATACTATATACCGCGGACCAGCCTCCTAACTACACTTTGTTAAGGTTTCTTTCTTTCTTTATCTCTCTTTTTCCCCTCCTCGTCCCATCTCTCTCTCCCCTTCGCCGTATTCCCCTCGGCGAATGGCCCACGAAAGTCTCTCACTGCGGGTCCGTGTTGCCGGACTCGAAGGACGATCGTTTCTTACGTCTGAGATTACTGCACCGCTGCCGCCGAGTGCAATTTTTTCCTCGCTAGTTACGATCTTGTTCCAGTCCCCGGCGAGGGAAGAACTTTAGCCGGGTGATTGGTCTGGAAAACGTAACAGAAGAAGAGATGCAGCTTGATATCGAGCATTGCCCCTTTGTATTTTTTCTTACTCCGGCTCCGTTTTTGTCGCTACAAGATTGCTTCATACTCTTCTCCGTATTTTGTTAATGGATTGTTGTGATATTTTTTGTCGTCGTCCGCAATCTTATCGGCCGTCTATCAGAAAACGAAGGATACCGATGACGATAACGTCACTTGAATCATCCTTCTTTGATTATGATTGGCTTGACTAATATTAACCGTGATGTCGCGAGAGGATGTAAAACCGCTCGATAAGTTCCGCCGACATAAACATGAAGAACCGGTGAGAAACCTTCGCGTCAAACGCGTCCGTTTATCGTTATCTAATCGGAGAGTTGAAATTGCGAGTAGAGGTGGACAAAACGATAAAGTGCAATTAACGAATTAAATGTATTACCGTCAAAGCGATCACGCGATGCACTTTCAGATAAGTCGAGAACATAAAAAGCAGCACCGAGACAACATAGTCCCATGGATTATCCTAAACGAAGTTTCCGATCGATATACGGCATCTGCACAGGCATTTAAAGCGAATTCGTTCCACAAACATACTTTCCCCGTAACACAGCAAGAGTCGTTTTCTCGATACACGTATATAAATATATAAATACGCTCGGATTTCCCTTTCTTCTGGCGCTTTATAGCACAAAACACATCATAATAGAAATCTCCCGGCAAAACGCGCACCGAATATAACCGAAAGAAAACTGCGAGCATTGTAAAAAGCTCGAAAGAAACGACGCAGCGTTTCTATTCTCGCGACTCGTGACGGGATATAACCTTTTTAATCACGAGCTTAATAGCGCGTTAAAGCGCTGCTGGCGAATAAAGGAGACGCACACATAAGTTGTGCCGCACACGAAGCGCGTATATTCGAGAAAACGCTCAACGCGGCTTATAATCTCGCTAATCCGGCTCGGAGATGCGCCGGCACGAAGATTTTTCCCCGAAGATGAATTCGTCAATGTTGCCTTCCCCTTTCTTCTCCTCTACTATGTGCATACGTAACGAGCTATGGAAATCCTGAGTTATTGGACTCGCGCGCGCTTTATTGTCGCAAGGGAAAAGTTGCTTAATTTTCTTCTTCCTCGCTTTCTTCGTACACTTACACACACGCGACGATACTTCGAGGATGAGAGAAGAAATTTATCGACTATTTGTTGGTGTCGCAGATTAGTCATCTTTAAGACGCGTTATTTTATGGCCCGAGTGTTAGGTGCTGCGGGGAGGTTTCACAACCAATTGCGAATGCAGGCACTTTCGATCTTTGCTGGATTATTGTTTTTCAGAATAACATCGACTCCCAGTGCGTATAGAACGTTGGATTATTTATTATTAAATTACCAGATAAATCGAATTATCTAACGTATCGCATGCGAACAACTAATAAGCCCGCAGATAAGAGCCCAGATCATTTTCCACATAGACATACAAGTTAAACGAGTTCACAGCTGCAATCAGATTTAATATGAAGGTCACGAAGATCAGATAATATATAACACGCTGTGATCGTTTTATTTATACCTGCGATGCAGAATAAAATCGAATTACAACTTTCCGTGATCGTTTAGTTCGTTAGACTCCGCATACACACAAGCAAACATATAAATACGCACTTCAAACTTAATTATCTCTCCTGCAGCCTACTGGACTGCCCGGCGCGTTACGTGCGCTGGTCTCCAAAGTTTCATATCCCAGAATTTATCGCCAACACGCGGTCTCATTGCACTCGCTTAATTGCGTGCACGAAATATACCGCACAAACATCCATTATGCACTGCGCGAGAGCATAAATTAAATATCGGCGAAATCGCCTCTAACGCTCGCAGCCGGATTACACAATCGAAAGCTCTTAAGCGCGAGCTCGGAAGAAAAATCATTAAGCGGCCGTAGTGTGTCGAAAGGCGCGTATATGACTATAGGCTCGTAAAGCCGCTAACGAATGGAGATCCTCTACCGAGAGGGTTATCCGCTTGGAGTGTCCCTATAATACACCTATTCGCATTCGCGTCTGTAAAGATACATCTCTTACGCAATACACGTTGATAGTTTAACGACAGCTGCACTTTGCCGAAGAGAGTCGCGCATCGGAAGAGAAATTTTTTCTCCGATGAGAACGTTCGCCTCTTTCTCATTGATTCCCTCTTTTTTTGACGACGACGATGGCCAGTCCATTAACGGCGCGTAAAAACACAGTATAATTACAATATCGAGAGGAGCGCGCGTAAATAAAATTTTCTCCGATCGATCGGCAGCGCGGCGCGGGACTTTCTCAATTTCCCGTCGATTCAAGAAACTCGCGTGTGCGAGCGTTTGTTCCGTGTTGATGCGGGCACTCGCTGCACTTTGTCTTATTGCGCCCGAGACTTTACGATGTTATCTGAACTCGGTTAGATATTTGAATGCTTTGATGAGTGCCAGGTCTGGCGGATGAGCATCAGAGAAAAAGTTACAAAAACACACATCATCGATCGCGAATCTATAGCCACTATAAACAACGCAGAGCTGTACAGCACTCGATTCCGTAAAAATCGCATAATGCACTTCCAATAATACTACTCATAGTGTAATTCTAGCGAATCTAAGTTTTTTCGCCTCCCAATCCATCACGCCTCTATACGCGCGAAAATCACTAGCTCGAAAGATGCCTAGGCAGCGTTAGCCTTAATCTCCCTCGCAGCTCGCGCGAACCGCACCTATCCGCGGTTAACCATAGCGCGCAAGAAACTGCACGCGTAGACAAAAAGGGGTGAAGCACGGCGTTCTCCGACGCGAAGAAGGAAGGAAAAAATAAAAGCAGCAGAGGCGAGGCGGATTGCTTTAAATCGAACGTCGGCCATCTCTCGGGGTTATACATGCGCGGAAAAGTAATTGCCTACTCGCGCGAGGCCTGTAAAATTGCGCCGAAGAGAGTCGCGGTTTGCGCGCGAGGATAAATAATAGAGGAAACTCGGGTGGACGCTGCGCGAGAGAGAGAGAGAGAGAGAGAGAGAGAGAGAGAGAGAGAGAGAGAGAGAGAGTTGGAAAAATCGACGCGCTGAATTGATATTAAAGTACCCGGCGTTATTGCGAAAGCTACTGCGCGATCGAGAATAATAGACGAGATTTGATCGTATTTTTGTTTTGTTTTTTGTAATAATAGAATAATTACACTCGTCGGAGAAATGAAGTCATCGACCTATTACGTTCATTAACTTGTATTTACCGACGTAATTGATTCGACGTATAATCGATACTTTTTCAATCATCGACTACACACTTTCAATCTCACGATTTTCTGCAATTTCAGCTAATCGCACGTTGAGAGGCATAGAGCGCTGCTCATGCATCCGTTTTAATAACCGCCAGTTGAAAGCTGTAGGTTATTCATTTTTTCTCCGAGCGATTAGTCGCCGTGCCGTTATTGTATCGATCGTATATGCGCATGATTTCTGCAACAACGGTCAATTTTGCAAATGTCGGACGTTTTGCAAGAGAGCGAGCAATTACGAATTACGCGCAGTCGAGCTCTATATTCACACGACTCGCTGCGTGGGAATAACGAGCATTTCAAGTTCAAGTAGCGTCGGAGAAGCGCATGACACTTGACGCAGCCCGTCATATAATAAGGATCTGGGCAAATAAGTGTCTTGATCAGCGTTGAAGATGTTAAAAAGTTCATAGGCTTAAACAATTGCTTTTCGCCAATTTTCACGAGCTCACGTCAGTCAATTAAACGCGAAGCCACGAGACTTTCTAGCGGATAAATTTAGCCACAACGTGCGTGCTATCGAAACAGCAGTGAAGAGCAAACAAAAGGAGCAGCTCATTAGCCTCTCAATATCCCACGTCAGAGCGACGTCTAATGATCGGGGATTTTCAAGTTCAAGTACCGGCTGCAGATCTCGACTCGCGCGCACATTGTCGTTCGCCCGCGCGATGTCTTGAGTCTCGCGCGTATAATGAGCTGCGACTCGACTCCTAACCCTCTCTCGTCTAGTCGCCTCCGCTAAATTGCCTCAATTGGTCAATGAATGCGGGCTCTCTTTCTGGCTGCGGAGAATATTCCGTGTAGCCATTGTCTCTCGCCGCTGCAGTGAGTCAGTCGCGACACCAGCCACCAGCAGCAGCAGTAGTGCGCGGTATCTCTATACTGCACTGTGCCGGATTATTATCCGTCTAACTTTCACTCTATACGTACACACACACACACGGGCGAACAATCGACGCCCGATGATTAATCGATTCTCGTCCCTTCGCGCAGGTTGCGGGACAAAGGACATTAGCGACGAGGAGCTGCGAGCTATCTTTGTGCTCACGTGGCAATGGGTTGTTGAATTTTTCAGAGTCGGGGGATCGACGACAAAGTAGTCGCTGCGGTGTGTCTGTGCAGCGCGAGCGAGCGATTTTATCGCGACCGCGTGTAACTTGAACTCTCTGCTGCTGCTGCTGTTGCCGTGCTGTGTAAAAACGAGGAGCATAACGTGCCGCTACTGTATACTCTCTGGCTCTGTCTCGATCGGCTTGAATAAGATAGGCTCTCGTGTTTGCGGACAGTAAATAAGTGGTAAAATATCGCTCGCTGCGAGGGAGAGTTGTGTGGGTTGATATCTTTTTCATATACGTAAAGCTACTACTGGCAGGCGGATTTTGAAATCGCGCGCTTTTCGGGGATAGCCCGATGACAGACGGTGTATAAGTATGTATTCACCGGTATGCCGAGTAGACTGTAAAAATGCAGCCATTGTCTTCTCGGAGCACACCTACAATTGCGGCATCGAATTCGGAATAACAAACGGACTGTATCTACCGAGATGGAATCCTATGTTTATTTCTACATCCCGGAAACGCATACAGCCAAATAGAATTCAATACAATCAGGAACTATACTGGCACGATATTGTATCCCAATATCGGAAAATATCTTCCTAAACAGCAATTTTCCTCGTCCTCCGTATACCTGCAAGTATCTTTATCGCGGAAAGTGCAGCGAATTCCAAGCGGCTAATTCAAGCAATTATGCGCCAACAATAAACCTTATTCCGCGCTCGATTTCTTTAAAGCCCGCTCGTAAGAGCAAAAACGACGCGAATCTCCATGAAATTTCGTTCTCTAATTGGATATCCGGAACTGACCATTACGTTCCTTTCAAACTCTAATTGCACAAAGAGAAATTGTTTTCCGCCGCGCGCGGGGGAACGTAACTCTAATAGGTCCAAAAGTGTGTTCCGCAACGCGTACATGCCGACCAGTGGGATAACAAAAAAAAACCTTATCGCGATTTCGTCGATAACCTATCGTCGCTATAGCCAGAGAATTATAATCAGGTTTGGTAATGCGTTATACCTAGCGATGAGGAATCTTTTTCTTCCGGCTTTTTAATTTCAATAAGGATCTCCGTCACTCATCCATCTCTTTCGCCGCGGAGAAATTGGCGAACGGCTCGTGTTTTTTGCTGAGTACGCGTGGGTACTCACTTTCGTTTTTAAATTAAAAGATGATGATTGAAGAGAGAGAGAGAGAGAGAGAGAGAGAGAGAGAGAGAGAGAGAGAGAGAGAGAGACGCTGCCACGGGAGCAAAAAACGCCGATCTCGCGAAATCGTTGTGTGTCTCGTCGTATTAAATCGGCGATAAATTCGGCTTCGTAATAAAACGTCTTTCGACGGCGAGAAAAAAATTCGGAAAAGTAAATAATCACGTTCGCGCGTTCATTAAAAAATACCACACAATTAAACCGCGCGTAAAAATCTCAGAATACGCAGACGTATCGTAAAATTATTTGCCGACCCGATTTCGTGGCGCTCTTCATGTCGGCGTCATAATAAACCCGTAATTGATAATGAAAGGCACGTGAGAAACGCAGGGCTCGCGACTTTCGCGAAGCGCCTCTTTGACGATCGTAATCCGGGTAAAAGATATCGCTGCAGCCAAAAGCGATTACGTTTACGCCTAACGCGTTCGCGGAATAGAAACTATTATTCGGTGGGCTGCAGCTGTGACGTCTATATACGGAGGAAAAAAATTATTCAGGATGCATTCATGGAAACGGCATATTCAAATGGAAGAGAGCGAGGGAGAGAGAATCATTTGCGTTTGTCTCGGAAAGAAATCACGTTCTCGGAAGTTCTAAACCTAGTTACGACGCCGAGACAGAAGAAAAAGCCGTTTGAATCGATCACACCTTATAATTGCCGCAGTTCCTGTTCACTCTTCAGTCTCTCGCTCGCTCTCTCGGCGCATTTATGCATCGTACATGCAGCTGCGCGCAGCGAGTTTCCACATCGCGGCTTTTAACGTCTCTACTAAAATGAATTTTTTTACACTTTCGACATCCCATTGTTTTTTCCGGCGCGAGCAGCGCTCTTTTTATCGCTCGCGCAAATAGTTCTGTGAATGATTTAATTCAGCAGTAAAAGTATACCGCGTGAAAGTCTCGAATGCGCGCTTCGAAAAGTCGATGTGGAAGTTCGAGAACAAGCGTCACACTTTTTTCCTCCTCGCTATAATTTTACAGAAATTCGCTCCGACGCGATGAGAAAAGGGTGATTGCATTTCGAATTACAGGCCTGAATCAGTGCACCCTCGCGCGAGCAGCGCCAGTTGCAGTCGATTGCGGTTGTCCACATACGTCATTCCGACCCCTTGATATAAGAAGCGAGTTGGTCAATCTCGTCCAGAGCAGTGTAATGGGAGGGTGCACAAGTGCCACAGGAGTCGAATCGAGCGAGGAAAATCGCGGGCGTTTCGCGCAGCTGCGATTTTAGATTGCCTCGTACACCGAGAATCATTTTGAAGAATAATTCAAGCGTCGGAGCGATGATTGCCAGTACGTACACGCGGTGGTCGTGCTATACCATAGCTTTAATTGGCCGAACGTGAAAAAGAGAGAGCGTTAAATCGACATTGCTGATCGATCACTCGCTGCAGACGTGAGTTAACACGTGCTGCGTCGCTGCGCGAATAAGGGAAAGTGCGCGCGGGGTCGATTTTGATTCCACCGAGAGAGGCACATCTCGACTCGTGGTAAACAAAACACTTTTCACCCATAACAAACTCGCCGACCGCTCGGCCGTCAATTATTTTTCATTCAAAGTAAGCCAGGCGAAGGGGGTTAACGAACCGCGCGAACCCTTTCCCTTACGTAAGTACCTTAGAGCCGCGCGTCGTCGCTTTTCACTTGTGCTGACTCGCAGCGCCGCGAAAAAGCCAGCTGCGACGGGACATAATAAAAAGGAGAGAACTCTCCGAGGTACCGAGAGCGCTTTCTAAAATACTTAGAGCCGCATATTATAACGAAGCTCACATTCGACTGCTGCTGCGAGCTGGGAAATTGCGCAAGCAAAGAAATGCCCGAATCGAAAACTTTCATCTTTAGCGCTTCACACGTCGCTCATACATGCGCATACTTGTATGTACACCGTATAGATATACATCGCTCTCGTCCGATTCGAGCCATGTATTTGCGTACGGAACTATATACGAGCGTTATACACACATGCATGTACGCGCGCATGTCGTACATTTGCTCGCGCGTAACATATACCATACAGTCGAGCGCGAATTCCCGATGTCCGAGCGGCGTATCAAACGCGCGCGAAAGTTAGCATACGCTGCAGTGCATGTGTGCGCAGAGCCGAAGAGACAAAGGAATTTAAACGACTTGCGCGACGAAAAAAAGTGAGCGGGTTATTTTGAAATTCGCGCGCGCGCTTTATCGCAAAACTCATTTGTGGCTTGCATTAGTGTCGGGATTATTTATTGGATCGTGTGTGTGTGTGTGTGTGTGTGTGTGATCGAGGTGACGCGGATTCTGGAGAACGTGTTTTTTATGAAGATTTATATTATGAGGTTTAAGTACATTCAAAGCAACAGAAGCTAGATGACGCCGCGCCCCAAGTCGTAACTTCTTTCCCTGCACCAACGTTACACGACATTTCGAAACTGTTCAAATCGCAGTTTCAGCCAACGACCTTCGCAGCTTTCCGAGAACATCAGAATAAAACGGCTTTGGAAAAATATCGACAGGTTTTCTAATTTCGCAGCCTGTCTACGAGAATGGCAGAAACAGTTTCAACGAGAGAAACCGCACTTGCAACAGGTGCAATCCATCGCACACGAGCTATGTGCCTATACCATATTTCACAAAGCCCAACAATTCCGCGCGTTATTATTATTCTCACAGCGCATTAGTCCACGTATATATCGTGAAGAAACGGCCGAGTCCGAAAGAACTACTGCCGCGATTTCGTTTCAGCCCGCGATCTCACGTACGCGCTGCGCAGCGTAATACATATAGGTATACTGCATAGAGAGCAAGAGAGGAAGAAAATCGCGCGCACCTCTCTATATAACATGCATCCTTCGCCTTGCGCGCGCATGTACCTACAAGCCTCGCTCACCGGCAGATGATGATTGCGTGTGTATAGCTATACACGTGCGCGCCTGCTTTTCATCGCTTACAAGAATCTGACGTAACCGCAGGAAAAAGGGCCTCGATACGAGGTCCCGATACGCAGAAAACGGGTTGACCTTGGGGGGTAGTTGAACAGGATGATTTCCCGGTAATCTTGACGCCGATGGCAACATTGCGGTTTGTTCGACTATACTATATACGTACAAGATGGATGAGCTTTAGCGATTTTTTTCAGACCCAGACTCGTTCGATGATTTCGCGAAGGGTCGATTCTGCAAAAGCGCTGAAAGCAATTATCAGCTAGTCTCGAGTAGTACAGCCATTTCCAGGTACTTCTGCAGCGTCTATCTTAAACGTTTCGAAACGGCCGCGTATAGCACACGCCGTCGGCGGTACTTTCGATTCCCGCAGGGATTTCACTATCAGCGCGTGACACTCGCGCGCAAATTAACGACGTGCGAATCGCGAAGAATCCGATACTCGCGCGAATGGATTTATCCTTTCGCGTTTTACTTCCAGCGGCCAGTAGGTTCTCGGTATCATGCAGTTTTACACACACACACACAGCCACCGGCGACGAGTATACACGGCGGCAGAGTCGGTAAAATTGAATGACGCGCCGAAAAATGTAATTATATTGAGAGAGAGAGGGAGAGAGAGACGTGCGCAGTTCATTAATAACCGTCGGGTATTATGCTATCGTAATTATTATCAGAACCGATCTCGTATATAGTCGTACGAATAGAGACGGAAATTGACACGTCAAGCTGTGTATGCGCGCGCACGAGCTGCTCTGCCTCGTAAATTTCGAGCTCTGTCGAAGGGTCAACTTTCACTCGCCTTGCAGAAAGTCTTATTCCGAAGTGCAAAGTTATGACACCCGAAGATCACACACATAAATTCTCGATCTCTCTATAAACAAGAAAAAATGCAGCGGTAATGCACACACTCGGTTTCCTCGCTTTTTCAGCGTCGATCCTCTCCGCAAGTTACGAAACGCGCGGTCTGATGGACGCGCGTAGTTCACCGTTATAATTACGATCGGCCGGGAGATGAAAAATCGACGGGAGAGAGAGAGAGAGAGAGAGGCCGACGACCGTCATCGTATAAGTTTCGAAATGTTTTGAGCGACCGAGTGATCGATCGATATCGATCGCTCTCGACGCCGCTCGAGACGTAATCGTGAAACGCAGAAAATGAGAGAGAGGAAGAGAGACAATATCTCGAGATGTACTCGGTGAGAGGATAATTCCGTTCGAGACGGATTTCTTTTTTCGCGAGTGAAGAGCAATATAATATGCGCGTAGCACTTAGTTCGGAAATTGACGTAACTTTCTCGAAAATTAACGCGCTGGCTTTTTAGCAGGAAGAGCGCGAGTGGCAGAAGTACAAGATGTATCTGTCATGTTAACAACCGGTCGAAATACCGCGAAAAACCGAGTGAGCATGATGAATAACTCGGAACTCGAAGATCGAAAAAAAGGAGCTGAAAAAAGCTCGTTTTCTCTTGTCAAGCTTCGCGCGCTCGCGCAGTGAAATCACGCGGACTCGCAACGCGCTCGCGCGAGTACACTGTTTAAAAATGAAATTAAAGGCCGTATAAAAAGGAGCATTACCGGCGGAGCTTTTAACTGACATTCTGGCTAACACGTAATTCCAGCGTGGAGAATGTTACAAGAACGGGGAAAAGCCGCAAGAAGCTTGACGATCGCTGCAAGAACTGCCGGGAAACGGGCAACTGCAGCGCCGACGCCGTGACGATCGAGTGTATAATGTATATGCTACTAGCTACCGAACGGATTTCACGCTGTAACGTATTGTTTACTCGTGTACAGGCCGAGCGGTGAGTCGCAGGAGGAAAGGAGACAGAAAAAAGGGAGCACACGATCTGGCCTACATGTGTTCTCCGACGACGAGGCCCTCTGCTGCTGTGCGGAAGGACGGTGTGTATACCTCGAAAAGTCTCTCTCTCGGCGATTATATGCTTTTCGGGATAATGGCACGTCTAACCTCGTTTTGAGATTTTTCGATCCAGCGGACACACCTGCGCGAACGGCAGACTGATTTGATTGGATGAAATCGAGTCGCGCGCAGCCTAGGTCATTATAAACCGCTCGAATCGAAGCTTTCGAGAGACGAGGATTTTTGCGAGAGAGAGAGAGAGAGAGAGAGAGAGAGAGAGAGAGAGAGAGAGAGAGAGAGAGAAGCGAAACGAGAGCGGCCCAATGAGTTACGTGGAATGCTTTCATTAGGCTGCCGGCTTACACCGAGGAGATTCGTCTCTAATTCTCTTTAAGGATCAGCCGCACGTGTGCTCCGCGTTTTCAAATCCAAATGAAACTCTTCGTCGCATCGCGCGAACTCCTCTCTATCCTCGATTTCAATTACTCTCAGCATCTCGAGGCTCTCCCACAGCGCTTGAAATTTGCATCGGGTCCGATAATCCACTAGCACGATTTCCCAAGTCATTTGCCGCAGGAGCAAAGAATCGCCTAAGTAGTCGGCCCACAGCGAATCTCTCGCGTGTCGCTGACGTTTCGCGCGCTCGCAGCCATAATTTACGTACTCGCAGTACAGGCACGTCTATACGTGCAGTATACCCATACTGCAGTTACGCCAGCCGAAGCGACGAAACATCCGCGAGCTAATCAGATCCCACGGTGCATAATGAAAGCGAGCTCATGCTCGCTTCTTCGTTAATCGCAAATGACGAGTCGGGGGGGATCTCTAGTCTGGCGAACTATTAAGGGTCTTCATCGCATGAAGAGAGCCAGAAGAAAGGGATACAGCAGCAGCAGCGAGTACGTGACCGGCGCAAAACGGCGGAAAACAGAGAAAGTTACTCAAGCGTATCGCTAATCTAGCGTGGCGAATCTAAACTATCTAATCGTATGGAGGAGCTATGCGGCTGTGTGGCTGTACACCGCGAGCATATCTGCTCGGCGCATCGCCACGTGCGATGGGACTGGACAGAGAGAAAACGTAAATCGGTTAGAGCTGCGCTTTTCTGTCTTTCTTAATATCTCCCTTTTATACTGCAATAGAGGGAAAAAACGTTGTCAAAGTCATTGATGAACCAATAAAACCTAACGACACTCTTTACAACCTCCCGTATCTACGATACAGTTACAGCTCGAGCCGCTATCAGAGCCTATTATAAAATACCAAGCTTTTTTAATCCCCGCAAAAAAAGTTTCCCTATTTTTTCCGCAGCTCGAGCTCGTAAAACTTCTTCAATTCCGCAGCCGCTCAATAATGGCATGGGATTCGAAGTCGCGAGTCGCAAGAAAACGAGGCGGCTCGCGGCTATATTATTGTGCACTTGCAATACTCCCTTCTCTCGCGAGCACACACAGTACACTACAGCTCGGCTCCCTGTTGATTTTTCACAGATAAGCCGCGCCGCAACATCTACCTCGTGCACAGTCCTTTCGAGTTCTTCTCCTTTTTACTTCGTCGATGCTCGAAGGGAATGGGTTATTCGACGGGCAGAGAGAGATTTTATTACGCCGCGGCCGATAAAGTTTGACGCAACGCTACTCGCGAGAGCGGGTGATTTTAATATTGATAAGAGCGCCGCGGCTCGCGTGCGTGCATAGACGTCTATGCGCGCACGTAGAATAAAACTGGCGAGAACGGCTAATCTGTTATTGATCGGACCTGCGCGAAAATCACTGCCGCACGAACAGCACGTGTCCGCCGGTAATAGAGCGCGCGTAATAACGATACTTTTCGCGGGAGAGCAAGCAGCAGTCTGCCGTCGGGCTTCTTTTTTCGTTGCTGCGCACACCAGCAATTAGAGGGATTTTTTAGCCTTGTTCATGTGTGGAGCGCGATCGATTGATAACGCGACCGGTGCAGCGCGCGTAGGGAAAATTAATCAGTTTAGATTTTCAATTAAAACCTAATTGCCACTCGCCGCGCAGCGCACGCAATTGCTGATTTTGCAATGCGCGCGCGGGGTGTACGTGTATTATGTCCGTGAAGGAGATGCAGGAGTAAATCGTATGCGGATTACTTCACGTACATTGCACGCCGATAGACTTTTCCAGTCGAACAAACTTTCGAGTTTCCAGAAAATTTATTTTCTCGAGCCGTGAGAGTACGTGTTGCCCGGGGAGATGCGCGCCGCTGATAGCGCCAGGAGGGAATATGTTAGAAGTAATCAAGACGAGATTCAGAGACAAAGGCTGCTTTGCAAATTCATGAGGAGGCAGCGTTTAGCCTTCGTTTTAAAAAGCGGCACACGTGCAACCGAAACGCAGAAGCCGCTAATAATGAGTCTAACGATCGAAAAATTGGGTGCGGCCCCCGAGCATCAGTTGCTTCGACGCGATATCGGCTGCGAAATGTACGTCTGCTTCGTTATCCTCTGGTATATCGTCAACAACAACGGCAACGCGCGCTACCTCGTTATACAATGAAAAATGAAATTCCACGTACAGCCGCACACACGACGCTCGAACTGCATACATACGTATACAGGCAGGACCGAAAAAAGGCGGACCCCGTGTCGAGTTCATTAATACCAGCTCGCCTTGGAAAATGGTAAGTTACGGCTCTCGCGGGACCGTTAAAGGGCGATTAAACCGCAGAGAGAGAGAGAGACGCGCCTGCTGTATCCACACTGCACACACTCGAGACTCTCCCACCTGCGTGGCGATGCGTCGCGCCTCTCCCACGGCCAATTTCTTTTTTTGCATACGGAAGTGCTATTAGGTGACCCAGTATCAGAGCGTCTATACGTGGGCACCTAACGGTACCTGTCGGTTGTTTGTGTCTGCGTGTGTGAGTGTGCAGCGTAGGCCCCCTGTCGATGCTTCTCGGAAGACAATTAGACGCGCGAGACGCCGGCCCAGATATGACCCGAGACGAATGCGCATCAGAGGTGAATCGCAGTGAGCGTTGCGGAATTCCGATCATCGGTTATTTATGTATTCGGCCTCTATTTCGCGCTCATTGTGCGCCGTACGTGCGTCTGCAGGAGATGCGCGTCCATTATTCCGCGAGAGACGAGCCGAGAGAAAGCACCGATGCTGCTGCTGGATCTTCTCCGACTATTGTTACGTGCCCTGCTGTAGCAGGCTTATTTATCGGACTTTTTTCTTCTTCATCTGCGTTGGAGGTACGCGCGTGACCCACTGCCACGGTATTTGTGATTCGTGATTTTTCGAAGCATAAATACATAACGTATAAGTTCTCGCATATTATAGTACAGAATTCGCCAGTGCAACGAGTGAGAGACTCCGGTTCTCTCTCCGCTACTTCCTTCTTTTTGTCCCGCAAACGATGACGGGTTAATCGGAGCCGCGGATGACGAACCCGTGTATGTTATACGTGCAATGCGTGTACAGTGTATCCGCGGGCACGCCTCGACCGCGCGCCATCATCAGTAGCTCAGAGAGCAAACTGGTTTGCCGCCGCGGCGACGCTACACACTCGCGCCAAATCGAGATGATGCAGCGACGCGGATAAAGACACTGCTGCAGCGGAGCGCATGCCTACGCCGAGAGCGCTCGTCGTCTCTTTTTTCTCAGCTGATTTATATGGAAAAGTCGTGCGTCTTTTTCCGCGGGCTGCATACGCTTTTTGAGCCTACTATCGAGCGACCGACTCGATCCGGGTATCCGATGGACTGTGTTCTGTGTCGAGAGAGCGAGAGAGAGAGAGAGAGAGAGAGAAAGATGGTGGCTTTTACCGGTTTCGGATGTCTATTGGTTAATTAGAAGTGGCTGAGTCGTGTTCTTGATCTTCTTTCAGATTGAGAGGTAAATAACAAACGTCAGGATTATACGTGTAAGCTTTTTGTGATAAAATAAAAATAGATATAAATGTTATACCTTGCAGTCAACGTGAAATATGCCGAAAAATAAACGAGCACATTGACTTCGGAAACGTGTATCCTGTCAATCGCTGCGTCATAATATTAATTATTTTTGAACAGTGAAAGTCTCGTGCGGTGCTTATGATAATGAAAATTTTCATTTTTAGTATGAACCAAAAACGCTCCGTGTACCCGCATAATTTTTCCTCGAGTGATATATTTCTATTATGTCATCCATATGAATTCACCGGATTCGAAATTATTATGAGCACCTTGTAGCTACGATATTTATGAGCAGCACACATGTCCTAGCACTGTTCATTATTCGTCGTCACCCGCGACAGCGTCAGAATTATTTTGAATGCGAATTCGGTAACGACCGTATATTCTTACACTACTTGTAATTCATAGTAAAACTTGGAGATATTGTAAGTATGCAAAATCGTTAACATTCTTTTATAATGCGATTAATATCTAGTAATTGGTTACGTTATGCACTGTACAATAATAAATCTAATAATGTAAAAAAAAACATCTTTTAAATTCTCATTAAATTTTAATTAAATAAAAGTACAATATCTCGGTTATGAATATTAATTAAGCATATACAGTAATATAACATACATTTTCATTGTCATTCTACAGACAAGTTACATACTTCTAGTTATCCTGCACCGTATGTTTAGAACTAGTATATTCATGGAGTCGGTTATATTTATACGCGGTTGAACGTGCTTCTTTTAGAAAACGATGTCATCTGTACGTTGCATTACTAAGAATGCGTTTTCAAGGAAACATAAAAAATCGGAAGTGTATGATGGATGGCATTCATAATTAAAACTTACGAGAGTGAAAAGCATTAAAATATTTGCATGTATCACTAAAAATAAATAAATAAAGTTAAATCATCACAATAATACAAAAATTAACTTTTATCCTAGAATGATATAAACTCGTAGGATATTCTGCTGTCAATAAATAAATAAATGTTTCGAATAAAAAAAGTTGTGCCGATTGCTTATACTGACATCTATGTGCACCAATAAGCAATCCTCGAGAAGGAAACGCATATACCTACGCACAAACATATATCTTCAAACGGTCAAGCAGAAATCTGACTTACCTTCAAATCTTAATCGCTCACTTCATTCGATGGTAACATGTCCGCATGCATAAACGTAAAATATATTGATGTTTTATAGAAAAATTAATAAAATCTTACCATGTGTTCCATTGCTTTTTCTTCGATCTCGGTCCTACTCCAATCGACTCGAAAGTTGAGCGGCTGCAGGCGGTCTTCCATTTCTCGCAACCATTTTCTTAAGCACTTTACCTCATGCTCAAAATCTGCGGGGACAAAGATATAAATATTACAGTACAGAAATAAGCTTCCCATTAAACATCGTGTACTTTGCAGAATGCAGACATACTGGAATTCGAACATTTTCTAGTTATGCTATTATAGTCTGGTATGCAGTACTTAATGAGCGGAAACTACTTCAACAAGTTTCTTCGTTATTTCTATGCAATACTCAATTTTACCACTTAATGGGCTCAAAGTCTCAAACAAATAATATTTTAAACTTTAAAAAAAAGATATTTACGTATTTTTATATGTGGTGACAATATTAACGTACTAAATTTCATTTTGCCTTGGAATGTGGGATTACTATATTCGCAGTTTTTAACGCTCTTCTATTATCCGGTTTTTTACCTAACAACACTTATACGCAAAAAGGGTATCCAATTAAGATATAGTTTTTTCACACTCATGTGATCGCACGTCACTCATCTACTATTCGTGCGTGCCTATCATTGTATATATGAGCATGAAATCGAATATTACATACTGCGTGTGATCGTGCAAGTGATGTACGCTTTAAGAATTAAATACTATTTTTTAGCATTACCTGCAGAAACATCTTGATTGTCGAGTTCATCAGCTCTTTGTACTGGTGCCATTATTTGCTCAACTAGATCCCATTTAGCGTTCAAATGATCAACTCGCCAAGAAACTTCTTCTTTTAAAGAAGGAGCTCGAGCAATTAATTTCTCTGCCTGCTCATTGAACAATCGTCTTCGATAAGCTTTACGACGTAACTCTTCTGTATGAGCCTGAAATTGAAGATACAGTATTACAAAAATCACAAAATATCATGTATTGATAAATATATGCACTTAGTGTTTTCGATTTCGTCCCTCAATTTTGACACACATAACTTTTGTATCTGCAGATGAAATTCAATCGATCGCATTAAAAACTTGTGTCATTTTTACACCATTATCGTATCAACTTAAACACAAAGTCGAAAACACAAATTGTACATTAAATAATCAAAGACTTGAGATTCAGCTCTACATACTACACGTAAGCTTTTATCTAGCAGATTTTCTTCTTTTGAATAAACTAGCTCTTGAAGTACTCGCAACCACGAGTAAAGTTCCGAGAACTGACAGCTGACTTCCTTCAAGCCCCAGGAGACGGTCGAGACATCACCCTCATCCCAAGCCAACTCCCCATTAGCTTCCTGCAAACATAACATTCGAAAATAAGTTGTTATTCTAAGAGATATTTTGAATAAATCGTAAGAAAAATATTTGCACGTAACGAGAATTTTACTTGTTTTTAAAGAGATTATTTCATTCGCGTAATCAGAAATAATAGATGAATGTAAATTGGTAGGAAGTGTAGTACATTGCAATTTAGTGGTAATTATTAGAAGAGACTGAGATTAGGGATATTTTGTTCATTAGCTGATTAAAATTTCTATGCGTCGATAATAGTTTCTTAAGAATGCCACATTAAGAAAACACGAGAGAGAAACTAACCTTGCATGTATCAATGAGGTTTGTATCCATGATGAAATCATAATTTGTACGTATGGCAGCCCAGAAATCATCTTTGCTGTCCTCTGGGCCGGGCCAGTTCTTGACGCACTGTTCCTGCATTGGTTCTTTCCTGTAAACATTACAATAATCATTAGTCAAATCTTCTCAAAATATATTATCGTTAAAGTTAAAGAATAGCAATAGCAAAAAATGCATGAATGGTTAATTTAACTTCTCAGTCTAAAACCTGTCTATGCGTATAGGTATTTGGCAATATAGCTAAATCACCCAAACAAACGTGTGTAAGAGGTGAATTAAGGACATTACATTACCTGACCTTCAATTATGTTGCGTTCGTTTTTCTATTCACGATTCTGACACTTCTAATTCAAAATTATTAAATCTATTTTGTGTCTTTGGCTCAGACGACACCTCTAGCAACAAAGTTGTTTGTACAGATAATTACAAAATTGAAGATGCTATTAATGTCTCAATCGTAACCAATTTAATAATTAGCGTTATGTAATGCTAAAAGGATCGAAATTAGTTTCAGAAACTTTTTTTAAAATAAAATCTATAATAACAAGAGTATATTCCCTTGGCAACTGTCAACTATTTTTATAGCTATATTCTTATTGTTAATAGACTGTTTTCTATTTAAAATAAGAAACTGCTTTATCGACGCATGTACGAAAGGATGTTAAGGTGAAAATGAATGAATCAATCAACTGTCAATGCGCTAAAACTCAAAATGCTTAGACAGCCTATTATTGTAATACATACAGAAACATGTGCAGATGGTCATGATGTTGCACAGATAATATTCTGTCTATTAAAATGAAATCCAGTTAGTTATTTCAAACATTAAATACTTTCTTGCTTAACAAATATAAGATCTTTGATAGATACCAGTTCAACGGTTACAAAGATATCACCTTTCGACGATCGGAAGTGCGAGAATAGGATGCACGAAGAGTCAAGTGTCTAGTCGTTCACGTGAAGGGAATAATCATGCGGGACTGGAGGCAGTCTTGCATGCAAAGAATCAGTCATTGCGTCACTAGATCATTTTTCCGCTTAATTTTAACCGCTGAATCAATTATTCACCGTGAAAATATGTTCTCGTTGTTAGAATCGATTATGACTTAAAAAAATTTACTCTAAATCATTAAGAGTTGCACGCGAGGGAATCGGGGGGACTTATATAAAAGCTTAGCTCAAAAACAAAGACAATATGCAATTATATTTTTATAATGGTGGGTAAAAAAATATAAAACATTGTTAATGGCAAACCACTGTGAATTCCACAATTATGATATATTACCAATAGCTCGACCGGATATACATACATGTTACAAGGCTGTCTTGTAATTATAATTATTTCAACTGCTTAGATATTGCTACCACGTCTGAGCGTCTCGATACTGATACTTGACCTAATAAAAGTTTTCATCGAAGATTCAATTCAACATTCAAGAATCATCGCATTTTGATCGTAGAATACAAGTGCAAACAATGAAACCCACCTTTTCTTTGTGAGACTGTTGTACGGTCGATCCGCCCTGATCCTCGCGTGCTCTGCTCGCTCTAGACTGCCGCTAGAGGGCTGCAGCGAGGACAGCGAGAAGCTCATCTTCATCTTTGTGGCCTGCGACAAAAAAATTCAGAATTATTATGCTGCTTCCATTTGCGACGCGGCGATTATTATTATTATTATCCGCGCGCAATTTTTCGCGGTTACAGAAAATGCGTGCGCCGCCACGATCGGAGTGATATACGATTCTCACGATTATTAAGGAACTGTCGGCGAAGGAAGTTTGCGTCGGCTTGCACCTTTTCATCGCTAATGCCTCCAATTACGCTCGATTGCCGCGCGTGTGCGTAAGTTCGAGATTCGTGTTACACATTATGCGAGTGTATAATGCGCCGGGGATAGACACACGCTCGGGAGCTCATCGAAAGTCAGCTCGTTAATAAACAACAGCTCCAAGTGCATTCTGAGCGGCTTGTGTCGCAAATATTAGTCTAATTAGAGCCTTAATTAAGAACCTTCAATGGATGCCGTGTCTTTTTTATTTTTCTCTTTCTTTTTGCCGCGCAGCTTGGTTGCCCAATCTTCAATGCAACGAGTATTTTCGAGAGATGCTTTACTAGAAGAGGAGAACTTTTCCTTCGTTAGGCCCAAAAAAAGTCGAGGAAAGGGATTCGAAAATTGAAATGGGCGGTACAGTAGGAATGGTCGGCGTTTCTGAGAGTTATTACCCTACGAACGGCGAATGAAATTCTTCATTAATTTTAATTACCGCCTTGATGATTACATAGTAAGTAATTAATTAGAAGAAAAAATTTTTTCATCCTTATTTTCGTTTCTTAATCCCCGATGCTACGCCGTATACCTTTTTCAATTATACATGCGCGCCGGGAAAAAAAGGAAACGCGTACACTTTTAGTATCAGGATGAGAGATTACATCATTCGGGAAAAAACACGTGGTAATAACGAGTTGAGGTGTGTAATATGGAGGAAAATGTTCTGTAAAAACTTTTCAGTTTTGATGCTGCCACTTTCTTTGCTCATCAAGAAAAAATGTCGTAAGTTATCTATAGCATAAGGGAAGAGAAAAACTTTCGAAACGCTTTTTATACGTACAATTACCGGCGATTAATGGTGCGAACAAATTTTTCATACAGTGGGTACTTTACCGCTCTTCGACCGAATCACAATATCCTGTGAATAATGCGGGTACATATAAATAAAACTGTATCTACAATATACAGCTACGCGTACCACGAGAGAATCGAACATTGAACTTGATAGAATTTTTACCAATTAACTCACAGAGTGTATGCAACGGTATCACCGATTCATTATGGATAAAAATTCTGCGATCGATTTAGCCGCTCACCTTCCCTAAATATCAGCAAAGGCCAAATAAACTTTCACCAATTTTTCACAGCGTGATTCTGCAGCCTCGTTTCACATGCGATCAATCGCAAACGTCACACACCATCGAAGTCACCGCATTGCACAGGCTCGCAGTATAAAACTGGCAAAAACACGACGCCGCTCCAGAACAATAGAGCGTACAACACTGGTCAAGCATCAGCTGCAGACCTTAAACTTCAAAGACTAAACTTCACAATAGTCCCCCTGCACACTGCAGCAGTCATCCGAGCCCGTAAACACCGGACGATTAGCAGCCCCGACAGGCTGCGGTATCGGTAGTAGCTTCGCGCGCACTTTTCCCCTGCGGTTCGCCGTCATCTGCACCGACAACTCTACTTCCAGCGACTGCACAAAAATCCCAACCGGAATGCGCTCTGCTGTCGCCCGGCTGCATTACGAAAGCCACTATACGGCGCTCGCTCCGTCCAAAAAGAGCCGCGCGACGCGGACGCGAAGAAAGGAAGCCTCTCTCGCGCGCGCGCCCCAATCTCTCTTTCTCTCGTCTTTACGGCAAACACCGTGCACTTGTGAAATCGGTAAACAGCGGCGCTCTCGGTACCTCTCCACCTGCGCGACGACGCTTATGTTTATATATAGCGCACACCACGCCAGAATGTCAAAGGAGAGACTCGGCGTAAAAAGTAGAGAGAGAGAGAGAGAGAGAGAGAGAGAGAGAGAGAGAGAGAGAGAGAGAGAGAGAGAGAGAGAGAGAGAGAATAACGCGGAGGTATACACTACACCGGAGGAGAAGAAGAAGAAATGCGCGCGCGCGCAAGTCGTCGTGCATCCACAAGTGACTCATTGACGACAATGCAGCCATCTAATTGCAGCGGCGCGGGTTCCTGTAACGGGGACAATGGAGGGCCGCCGCCGTGTGTGTTATCATAGCTCGCGCGCGCGCCGGTTTACGTGTGGTCTGTTTTTCTTTTCAGCTTATTCCGTGTGAAGACGGCGCAAAGCGCCGGAGAGCCGAGCGTGCGCGGGCGGAGCAAGATATGGAATACCACCGTGGATTCCTCCTGGCGAGAGCCTTTCGTTTTAGAGCTGTTTTTCTTATCGCGATAGATAAGAGAAAATTGCAGCGAGAGATAAAAGCCGCTGTGAGAGCTGCGTAATTCTTTCACGATATACAGGAACTGAAATTCGTAAGTTTTTACGGTTTTATTGCACGGAGTTCAGTAGACAGCTCGGTTTTTTTCTCTCTCTGGAAGATATCTCCTTGAGTAAATAATAACTGAGCGCGCGGTGTGCATAAGCCGGTTTGGTGTGTGAGGCGTATACTACGAGTTACGCAAGTAATTCTATATGTAGAAAATGAAGATATCCGTTTGATCGTCCCCTCGAATCGATATAAGCTGTAATTAATAACAAACTCGAGTAAGATTGAATTTGACCTGCAGCGGATAGCTTGCGTAATTCATTTACACCGACTGCAGCCATCGATTAACAATTAGAATTTCTAATGATAAAGCGATAGTGAAAGTTGTGCGCCGCTTTTTTTCTGCACCGCTCTCGAGCCACACAATAAAATTATTGTGCAGTTCATCGTTCGTAATGAAACTGCTATTTGAAATTGCGTGTACACACACACGCCTGGAACCGTTGCTCGAAAAGATGAAATAACACCGTTGAAAATAGTCTCCGCGTTACTACTTAGCTTCGGCGTAAGCTTAGACGCGTATGAAAAGTCCTGGTTACATGGAGAATAGTACTGAGAAATGTAATTTTAAACGCAACCGGAGGCTGACTGAAGCATCAGTTACTATTTTGACAGCTCTTTCAAGCTTAAACGTTGGCCGCTTTTCTATGTGATGCGATACAGGCGTAACGTCTATATTCGTATCGGATAGGAATTCGACTTTCCCGCGGAATCAAAGGAAAATCCGCTGACAATGCGAGCTCGACTTTTTACGTAAGCTCCGGTGCTTCGAAAATCATTTTTCACTTTCTATAACCCTGCAGATCGGTGTAGCAATTTCGTTTATCCGAGCGTGAACGATAAACAAATACCGAGCAAGGGACGAGGAAATATATCCGGTTAATTCGGCCTCTATTACCACTAATGAACGTATATTTTCCATTAGTGAATTTTCCCCAACCAAATTATAGGGATCAAATTATGCTTTCACTCGTGACTCCATCTCGCTGATCTGATGGTAACAACAACATATGCGAAGAACGTTTACAACAAAAAAAAAAATCCACCCAATCTATCCAAATCCATCTCTCGACGCTAGTTTCTAATTCGCGTTGTTTACTTTCGCGGATTACCATGTTGGCCTGCGTAATGGAGACCGAAATCAAATTTCAATACCCACTTAACTCGCGCGAGTTCTAAGCAGCATTGTGTGCCCCTCGAGTCGACCTATATGCAAAACATCTCAATCGGCGCCGCCGCGGGAAAAGGCAAGATGGAAAAAAGAGAGCAACAGATTCTTTCCCTAAAAGGCGAACGGTATAGACCTCGCAGGCGCGAAGTAGTAGTAAATAAAGCAGCCTCCAAAACAATATAAGCCTGCAAGACTAAACCTCATTTATATTAAAATCCAAGTGGCCATTGTACACAGTCTCGGACACCTAATCTCCAAGTCTAACGCGCGCGAAGTAGAGAGGAACAGGAGAAGAAAAAAGCGGAAAGAGAGGAAAACCGAGCGAAGGCGAAGCGCCCGCGGGGAAGAAAAGAAAACGGAAAAACGAGAACGCGTGTCGTCGAGAAAACAGGGCCGCCGCGCACATATAGAGGTATACGAGCGCGCAACAGCAGCAGCTCGAGGCGAGAGTCGCTCTCGAGTACCGTACATTACGCGCTCGCAAAGAGGGAATCTTCTTCGGCTCTTCTTCCTCTCGCGCACAAGCAAGGCCGAGGCGCCGCCGCGAGTTCTGTTCCCCTCTAGTTGCGATGAGGATATACACACTCTCGACCGGCGTCAGCTGTCCAGATGGCGGATGTATCGAATTATCGGCCTTGCGCCGGCTTTACGGGCTTTTTACACGCGTATAATACACGCGCGTGCGCTCTGCAAATTGCTACCCTCGAGTATTAGGCTGCTCGAGTGCAATTACCCGATGCGCGGAGAGAGGATTCTTTGCGCCGCGCACGGATTCGCCATGGGAATCGCCTTTTAAGAGATTGACTACCGCACCGTCAGAGTCGATTGTTACGAGATTGCGCGTAGCCGAGAAGTTTTGATGGATAGGAGCTCGTATGCCATATACGCGCGCGAGCATACGTGTGTCTACGTCTGTTGTCATAACGACAATCGACTCGTTTGCGGGCAAACAGAATTTACGTAAAGATGGAAGCGGCTGCATGCGTGATGGACTGCTTGATTGTATACAAGGGGAGCATTTCTGCACGAAAAGAGTGCGCTCTCACGTGAAAAACTGGTAAACGACGGCCTGTGGGATCGTATATCATCGTTCGCTCTTGGACACATCGTTATTATTATTATCATTATTATTATTATTATTGCTGTTGTTGTTATTATAGCGCTCGATGTCGCCGGTAATGACTCTACTCATCGGTCGCGCGGCGATTTTTACGACGAGCCTTGGCAATCTCTGATGCCTTGCGGCTTCCGCGGAACGAGACGTCGCTTTGCGGCGGATTTCGTCGCAGCGAGTCTCGGAAATCGCCGATAATTAGAATGTTTTATAGCTATCGCTCGCGCGTCTTCTTCGCGAGGCCTCCTTTCCAAGAGCTGCACACTACAGGTCGCATGTGCGGCGGTAAAAGTTGACATTGAGTAGTTTCGTGTATGCCGGCCGGCCGGCGCATGTTAACTCTCTATATTCAATTTCGTGCCAATTACATTTGTTCGACGCTCGACGTTGATCTATGCGCCGCTGCCATTATTCGCGGCAGGTGATTTAGCGTTCTTTCTCTCTCTCTCTCTCTCTCTCTCTCTCTCTCCCGCGCGATGGCGAATCGTAGAACTTGGAGTGGATTTGATGGAGAGCGTAAGTGTATTCAGCGCGCGCAGCTGCAGCGCCGGAAAATATGGGTTTTGGGAAATTTGCATGCATAAAGAGACATGCTGCGAGTATTTATGTACACGCTTTCCGCCGCGCGGATACATTGGATGCAATTAAATTTACAATCGAGATACGCACGGATTATGAATTCTCACATCGGCTAGTGTGCGACCGATTAAAAAATTCGTTTCCATCGAGAAAATCTCTCTCCACAGTACAGTACTGGCACACGAGAGATTCATTTCCCATTCCTTAGCGGTACCGAGTCGGAGTCGATAAAGTTACTCAGCATGAGAGTCACACTCGATGACGCATTTTTCGCGTGGCTCAATCTCGCCCGGCGCGCAACATCTAAGCTCTCGCGAGAGCGAGCGAGAGAAAAAAGGCAAGAATCCGACGCTTCATTTAGCCTCGCGCTTATCGCATTCCCGATTCGCCTAACCTTGAGCCCCTCTAACTCGGCTTTGGAATCCAGAAAAAAGAATCCCACGAGAGAGAAAGAAAGACAGAAAAAAAGGAAAGGCCGGCGACTGCTGCCGCGTGCAAAGCGTACGTAACGCGCCGGCGGAATGTAGCAATGGTTACAGTTGTCGCGAGTAGAGTATAGAGAGAGAGAGAGAGAGAGAGAGAGGGAGAGAGAGAGAGAGAGAGAGAGGGAGAGAGAGAGAGAGAGAGAGAGGGAGAGAGAGAGAGAGAGAGAGACGAAACTGCCAAAACGGGCGGTGCGGTTACTCTCTTATAAATTATACGATCCGAAAGCCGCGACATCATCCGCGAGAGACGGCGACAGTCGAACTCGTTTTCTTTTCTTCACTCTTTCTCTTTTTTTTTTGTCACCAGCCTGCCGGCGAGTGCAGCAGTGAAAGAGCCGAGGTGCATCGGGCTCTCGTGTCTCGTCGGGAAGAGACCGTTACGCGCAGCAGGGAAAAGCAGGAGAGAAACGAGCCGCGAGCGCGAGACGAGGAAAAAAGGGAACGTACGCGGCGCACACACGGATCGACTGCCGCTGCTGCTGACCAGTGGGTGGAGGAAGAGAGAGAGAGAGAGAGAGAGAGAGAGAGAGAGAGAGAGAGAGAGAGAGAGAGAGAGAGAGAGAGAGAGAAGCGACGGCAGCGGCGGGCGAGATGTTGGCTGGAAAAAATCTCATTGTCGTTTCTATAGCTTCCGGGAGTAGGTATGTATGGCCAGGCCCGGAATGCGTTAATGTCCCCGCGGGGCTTCCATTCGCGGGCAGGATTATCCGCGGTGTGTGTACACTGCAGTGAGAGCTGAGAGGGCAGCCTCGTTTCGTCTCTCTGTCTTTCTCTCTCTCTCTCTCTCTCTCTCCGCAGCTTTCTGCAAATGCGTGCATTTCGCGGACGAATGTAGGTCCCTACTCGAATGGAAAATGTGCTGATATACCGCCGAGCGCGCTCGATTTTACGATCTGGCTTCGATGCTCTGCGTTTTCGGGTGGAAAAGTGTCCGGAGACTCCTTCGGTGATTAGAGCGTGATTCCGGCTTGGCTCCAGTCGGGGGGAACATTAGCGCGGGGTACGTGTGTATAACCTACTGTAGAGCGCGAGAAAACAATTTTTTGTGACCGGCTTCTCTCTGCAGCGCCGCCTGCAGTGAGAGTGAATTTTCCTCTTCTAATTGATATAATAAATGAGGGATGGCTTATATGGCCACGATGACACATGGCTTTCGTTCAGTCATAGCTGCTTTGAATGGGCCATTGAAGCCGCTCTGCGGTGTGAGAAATCGGTTTAATGACTTTGGGGAATGTTTGTTTGGAATTGTTGATGGGCTGCGAGCGTTTGGCGGGAGCTATTAATATATGCGGAGCGAGAGAGCGTTTATTAAAACGATCGCGATCAGTTAATGATCGCGCGCTTATTGCCGCGAGTTCTCATGTTTGTGTTCGGTGCACACAGGGTCCCAGAGATTTCTCTTGCGGCCGAGCAAAAACCCGATGCTTGCAGGTTCGTTTAATTTTGTTCACTGCGCGAACGCGCGGGTACCGGTCTCTCTCACTATATACACTCGCCGGGTCTGCAAACGTGTGAAGATAAAGCGAAGCTTGATCCAACAATTCTGTTCAATTAAATTTATGCTGACTATTTGATTTCTGCGCGTCGACTGTGCTGTTTAGAAAGTGTATGTAATTTAGCGTTGCTTTGATTTTTGATTGATATCACTTTTCACGCTTAAGACATCGAAAGCTTGTACAAGTTTTGTTGACATCGCCAATCGATTATTAATGAGCCGCAGACTTTTTTCCATCGAAAAGCCTATCTTGCCGCGCCGTTACTTATCGATCGGCTATTTCAATCTCTTTTTGACGATTCTTCACAGTCGATGGAAAATCCATCTCGAGGAAAGCTGAATTCACTTTCGTATAACGACATCGCTTACATGTACCGAACGCGAAATCCTAAACGAAGTTTATTTGTCGCGGGCGACAACGACACACGCATTTCCTGTTACGTATCGTGGTCGTCATAAATATTTTGTCATCCCGCATAATCTTTCAATTTCTCACGATGCAGACGAGTCGTGAGGAGTTTACACCTAAACTTTCGAAAGCCGGCGCGTAAAAATGATAACATCTGTCTCGTGTGCCGACGAAATTTAGTCATTATTGGAAAAGAAAGCACAATTATTACTTCGAGCCATATACGAGCGATATTTCAACTGCGCGATAAAAAGGAAGACGGTTTTCCAGAGATCTCCGGACATTGAAACTCTACTCACGTTTTGTAACTCAATTCAGTTCCGATGTCCGAACGCGCTCGATTTCCTCCATAAATTACTCACGAGTAGTGCAATAAAATCGGGAAGAGGCTATTGATTTTTCATTTCTTCCTTATTTTTATTACTCAATTCTAGGCGCCTCCTCTCCGTCCATATTTGTAATATTTACGGAAAATTTAGAGGAGTAGAAATAACGCATCGTGAATCTCATGGAGAACGCAGCGAAGTCGTGCAATCCGCGTTAATCCAACAGTTGGTATATCTCCTTGCATATTCAGAAAAAATTGCGCCATAATTTACTAGGATTATATCCCCGGCAGACGTAATTATGCGCCCCCACTGTAATCTATTCCGGCAGTATAGTCGGAGATTTGCAGTTTCAATACCTGCCAAGTTCTCAGTTTAGATGCGGATTCTAGACACAACTGCACTGCGAGGCGTCATTTTTGAGAGATTAAAAAAATAACACCCGTAATCGTCACTGCGGCAAAAAAAAATTTCGCGCGTGGTAACGTCAACTCTGTGAGCAGTAGAACCTAGTGCAGCCCGACTATCGACTTTTCCCTCCGAGCTATATCGACAAAACAACTTTCAATTTCTCTGGATTAATTTATTATGAGCGTATAATATGAAATTTGAAAAGAGAGTCAATAAAACGGAGATCATCTGGAATCCGGTCTTCCCTCGACAAAGAGCTCAATTTATCTATAAAAATACGTCGAGAAACTCACACTCTCGAGCTCATTCAGCGCACATGAGATACAGTTTCCCTTCATAAAATTCAAAGCCGCGCTCTGCAGTGTCGTCGAGAAATCTTCAAAGCCGCTGCACACTAGCAGCCCGTAAGTCAGCTGCCTCGCGGAGGGGACCTACGCGGAGCTCTACTGTACGGACTATTTTGCGCGAGTGCAATTTTAGCCCCAAAATTTTTGCCCACCTCTGACTCACGCTCTTTCTCTCTCCCTCCTTCCAGCGAGAATGTCCTCGAGGCGTAAAATAAGCGACGACGTTGGCTTCGATTGGCCTCTCTAAGCGAAAAGTCTCCTCTGCGGTCGCGCGCGGTCGAAAGTGCAGCGCTCTCCCCTGCGGGTGCCCACCGCGCTAAATATAAAACCTGGCGCCCGACGACTACGACGAAGACGACGACGACAAGGAGCTCGCAAACTTGGCTATGTTTATCTCCGCGCAAAAGGGCTTGCCAGAGAGAGAGAGAGTACACGTGTGTGCGAGCGCGGTTGTTAATCCGTGGACCAGGGTCCGCGAATTCCTAGGAGAGGCTGGTCCGGACTGGACGTTGAACTGGTATTAATCTTAGTCGGAACCGGCGACGGCAGGTCATTTAATTGGGAAAACTGCCAGTTCGGTCGCGAATAGTTGGAAGGCTGCGCTCACTCGGATGTTTGGAATGATAACATTGAAGTCGTCGGAACTATGCGTGAGGGCTCCGGCGAGTGAGTGATGCGATAATCTTGTTCTGAAGATTGAGAGTTTTTGAGAGACGATTCCTTCTTAAAAGCCAAAGTAAGGCATCTTCTTGGAACGAACTTTATATAGGTATACTTGGAACACGTTCATTGGCAAGGAATAGATCATGTTTACTGTTTTTCTAGAAACCTATATCGCATGCAGCAGTATAACTATCGCATACTTTGACAGAAGCGCATGAAAACCGGCCGGTTCTGGTCTTAAAAAAGAAACGGTTATTCTTTGACTAAACGAGTATGATCCTAGCGCAGGCAGTTCCGCATACAACCTCCCGCTAAGCTAACATAAAAGAACGTTCTGTACACAATTTGGTTCAAGTCTTACGGTTATTGCACCTCGCAGACACGGTAAACATTTCGGAATGCCCTATACGGGCTACATGAACGTTTGCTATGTTTACATTCTTCTGAAGTATGCGCGTTATCAAAACCGTTTCGGCGTCATTAGTTCAAAGTAATTTATCGTGCGTTGCGAGATCCGATATAATTCCTAGCGATAATGCCTCATTATTATAACACGCGCGATACAACGAATAAAGTAACTCTGAAAACGTACGATCTACAATACATAATTTAACAACCGCCTCACAATAAACCTGTTCGCGCACGTGTAGTACTCGCGCCGAGAGATATCATATAGCGCACACGGCGAGCTAATCTTATCGTTCATTTGCATACTTTTTTGCTCAGCAATGCAACAAGAGAGCCTCGCATGACGTAACGTCAGAAGATTTCTCCGCAACACACACACACACACAGCTTTATGCTCATCCTTTAAAAAGAAAAGCGTCGAGAACGCAAAACTCTCGCGAGTCTATGATTGAATTATCACCAGAAGTCTTAGAACAAAAACCACGAAAGCCGTTTCCCGTAATTTATTCCAGCGTCCTGAAAATAGCAACAGCAGCGCAAACACAGCCGCAGCTGCAAATGCAATGCGGAATGATGATCAACCTCTCCCCCCCCCCCTCTCTCTCTCTTTGCGCCGCGAATTCATCTTACATCCTCCACTGGAGCAAAGTGAATTACAATCCGCTGCCGCCGTCGCGGAGGTAATTTCTCCCAGGAAAGTTCCAATTTCCATTCTCGGCATCTGAAAAGTACCATAATGTACACACACACACGCAGTGCAGCGTCGCTCGGAAAAGGGGAACGAGCTACTCATCCTGACCTCCAAATTACGGCCGATCCCACACTCGGTCAAGCCTCTGATTCGGTTCAGATGAGCCGAGCCGATTAAAACACCCATACGCGCCGTCCTGTTATAGCCTTATAAATTCCACCTGCGACGGCTTCATTAAACGATGACACGCGGAAAAATCGGAGGCTGTACCGAGAGGAGCGATGCATACGAGACGCACTCGCTCTCGAAATTTAGTCATCAAGGCGAAAACAAGCCGTGCCGAGATTCATCACATCCGTCCCCACGCTGCTGCAGGATACCTTACAGCGCCTGAGAGAGAAAGAGAGAGAGAGAGAGAGAGAGAGAGAGAGAGAGAGAGAGAGAGCACACCTGCGGCTTTGGCGAGGGCGCTGCGCAGAGTGTGTGTACACTGCATCGAGAGGACTAACAGCCGTACAAATACGCTCCGTGTATGCATAGTCGCGTATAAAACTGCAGTCAAACGGCTCCAAGTGCGAGTAGGAGAGAGAAACCGAGTCGGCTGGACGCTGGCTGCAGGAGCCTCGGGTTAATGGAAAAGAGTCTCGGCTGGAAAGAGCGCGACTACGACTACGACGACGACGACGACGACGAGAATATAACAGCAAAAGGAAAAAATCCGCGGAAACCGCAAAGAGCCTCGCTCGCCGCCGCTTGGCAGCGCCTATCCTCCACTCGCCTCCCCTGTAAATGTGTGTGCGCGTGTGTGTGCAGCCTTAAGCTGGTACATAATACACGTCATGGCGCCGAGAGCGCGCGCGCGCGCGCGCGGTAATGCAATGCTTCCTCCATATACCGTACGCTACTATACCTGCTCGCACTGTCCAGCTATACGCGTACGCTTTCTGCACGTGAGTGTATATTGTGTATACACACGCATGTATAGGGACTGCAGTGCAGTACACAAACAAAACTTTCGGCGGAGGGGGTCCCCGAGATGGATACGCGGCGCTGCGTATGATACACAACTACTTTTAGTCACCCCGAAAAAGGGAATGGGCGCTCGACGCCCGATTTGGCGAGTAAGTGCATTCGCCATTTCCAGGTGCGTGGTGCGGCAGCTCTCGCTCGCACCGAAAAACCGCGGCGAGAGGCGGAGGCCTCCGCGATGAATGAAAGAGAGAGGAGAGACGGAGAAGGTGCAAAAGCGAGCAAAAGCAAACCGCCTCCGCGAAAGGGGCCTGATGCGATTTTACAGGTTGCAGCGGCAGCAGCAGCCTTGCGAACTGTCCAAGATTTGTGTGTAGGTGTGCGTGTACACGCAGTAGGTATATACAGCGCACTCGCCGGCTCTCGGTGCGAAACGGCGTTAATAATATCGGAGCCGAAGACAAACTTTCTCGCGGACGACTCACCTTTCGTTCGATCTTTCAGCTGTCCTGTATGCCCGCCGTTTTCTCTCTCCCTCAACACTCCGCACCAGCTTCTCCCTCGCACACTGCACACAGGCACACAAACAAACAACACATCCGCCAGCCGAGCTGCTCTCCTCTCAGTTGGACTGGAAGCGGCTCATCGCGGCTGGGACGACGGCCAGGCCCTGTCCAGCGACGGCGGGCTGGGGCTGATGCCGCGGCTGCACTTGGCGCGACATAACCTTGCGATCGCGGCCGATCTCTCTCTTTCTCTCTCTTTCTCTCTCTCTCTCTCTCTGGCTCTCAGTACTGGCACGGATCACACTGCTGCGGACTCGTACACGGCACTGCGACGGTTTCCCGCATACTACCGCGCGGCGACAAAGTCCTCCTGCTCCAGCTCGCTGCTCGGCTCCTCTTCCTCTGGGCAGTGGCGCTACTCCTTGGCTGGACGATCAGGATGACGAGGAGCCACGCTGCTGCTGCAGCTCTCACGTATCATGGGAAGCGAACTACTGCTCGCACACGAACCGAGCGCTGCTACACGGAGGGGATCGGCTGCGTGTGAGCGCGAGACACGAGCGAGCGGATGGGCTCTGCTCCGTTCGTTCTCTCTTTCTCTGTCTTTCATTCTATGGAGACCGTGCGCGCCGCCGCCGCCAGGGGACTGGAGGTTTTCACTCCGTCTCTCTCTAGATCTCTTTTTACCTGCGCCTGCGCCTGCGCTGTAGCGCGACTCCGATATTATATCGTACACGGCGTTCGCCGCTCTCGCGTTTTCGGCGCACCTGGTGCAGCAGTGTTTTATGGGACAGAGCTGCCAACCCAGCGGTTTGAATGGGCGCGCTCAGCTGTGTGCGGTTAGCTTATTTGCAAGACTCGTTGCAGATTGCAGGTGGATTATTGTGAAGGCTCAGAGTTGACCGGTTTTCCAAGATGAATGTCGTTACTGTCAAGGCAGTAAGGTATGCTAAAGAGATCTGATTGATAAATTCTTTCGATGATCCGTACGTGATGAATCGAAGCGTAGGAGACTTTTTGTAACGATCAAATTGTTGGCTCAACGTAGCCGAGTTCTCCGAAGTCGACGAGGCTCCATTTACCTAAATATCGGAGGCGATAAGCATGCGAGGCTGGAGGGTCGCCGGAGCAATCGAGACAAAGGGCAGCTATAGTCAGTCTGGCCCGGACAGTCCAAGTCATCAGTCGCACTTTTCTGAGGTTCAGTTATTCGCGCGTGTATTACTGATTTCGCGTTTTATTAAACATTATGCGTATGTCTTAAACCTGAAATTGGTTAAAATACTAAAGTTGGCAGTAAGCAAAGACAGGTGAAAGCGGGAATTTTGAAACGCGCCAGCCACGAGTATGAGGCTTTTTTAGCAATAAAACACTCGGTATGTCCTTACTCATGGATCATATCTTTATTTTAATCGATATATAATATAGTAAAAAGATAAAAAGATGTTAACAAATCGACAGTTCATGTAAATATGTCAAAATCAATTCGTTCGCGGGCCTTTTTTTGTAAACATCCACTGAAAACTACGCTAATAATTTATAAGTATCATCACAGCATCTCGAAGGAGCAACTTTGTGTGCTTAAATTATATCGATCGAAAAGAATTTTTTGTTCAACAACTGAAGGATGCGACACATCTATCGGTAATTATACATTTAAGAGTGTACATCGTAAACATCGCTATTTACTACCGCTTTACTTACGACTATCAAGCACCATTTTTGACAAAAATAGACTTTTCTATTTGATATTATTATACTATAGCGATTACGAAATCGCTTAAGAAAATGAAAATAATAACGACTTCTCGTTTTGGAAAGTAATTAAGTTGGATGGAACGAGACGAGATAAACTAATAAGAAGCTACCTTCAATCATTTTTGCACTGTACATTTTTCTCATTTGAAAAAGATACCATTAGCCATCATGAACCGGTCTCAAATCTCCCTAAGTTGTACAACAGTGTACAAACTCAAAATAATCAAATCCCGTCCCATCGTGCATCGACAAAAAGTTAAAGCTTCTCCCTATAAACTACGTAATGAGCAAGCCTAATTGGAATGCTGCAACTTCTTGGTTTGAATCTTGATCTGCTCGTAGGTGATCCAGAGAACGATGTTCCAGGAGACGAGTCTGCTGAAGCTCGGTATGAAGCCCTTGTAGAAGGACATGGGACCCTCGTTTATGAACATGCGCACGGCCACGTCGATGGCGCCCTTGTACTCGCCCGGTGAGCTGTTCATGTATCTAGTCTTGACGACGTCGACCGGACTCGCGGCCAGAGTCGTGCAAAGTCCGGCAGCCACTGCTGCGCTAAAGTGACACGGGATGCCGTCTTGCAGGAGGCCCGAGCTCAGTATCTTCTCCTTGATTATGTCATAGCAGACTATCTCGGCCACGTTCACTATGGCGTTACGGGAGATGTTCGGGAAGGTGCCTGTAATGTGAGTTTTTATCTCTCTTAGTTATATTATTATGTATTATACCCATGCGCGTGTTTCATTTTTCGTCAAATTAAATAAAGATCCATGAAATGTAATTACTTAAATGAGACACACTCCGCGAGGCAATTATTCGATTGTTATCTCGAAATTTTTTCCGAGGCGGTTTCGTGTTGCTCGACTGTTTCGTTCATCGACGGAGAAAGATGCCCTTGTAGGATAAGCCAGGAAGCGAGGGTGAATTAGTATACCCCTATTTGTTTCCCGGAATCGAGTAATTCAAGCTTCGGTTATAGCTTCGGGCTTGGCTCGAAACCGGAGATTTGTGTATTCAATGTTTTTTTATCGCGCTAGACGTCGAAAAAATGTTAGAAGGCGTTATCGGCGTTAGACCGAACTTTTAATTAAGTTTTTTCGCCTCGATTTATCAAACTATTCAGATAAGCATTTTTTGTCGTGGATTGGAAAAAAGAGAGCCGTCATCGGAAGCTTGTTCGATAATGGCCTATTTTTCCGTCAACAGATCCGAAGTTCATCACGCGCATCCTCAATGTTATGGATCTGGCTAATTCGGCGATGAAGTTTTATTTTTATCGACCTTCATGTAGATATTGACGTGTTTCATAATTATCATCCGTCACAACATTGCGCAATAACTTATCATGCGTAAGTGTCATCAGGATGACAGAATCAGCTCGTCACAGGATGTTTAACTTAATGAATATCGCATCGCGAAAGAATCGTTCGCGATGCGTTAATCCAAAATCCATTACCCGACAACATACGAGTTATAGATAAGACAAACGTTACGTCCGGCATAGATCAGAAAATTCACAGAAGCAGCGAAGAGTTTAATTAAATTTGGCCGACTAATTAGTTCAGCGTCGGCCGGCGGATGAGCGTGGGATCTTCAATTTTAATCATCGACTCTATCGAGCGGGCTCTGACGCGGCCTAATCCGTAAACGAGGCGCGTGTCAATTGTGTAGGCGCAAGAGGAGCCTGTATACACCTATGCGTCAGCTCTTGATGTCAATATAAAATGTAGCGTCCATGAGAAAACACGGGCGCGGGTCAATATAACCGCGTAACGGGACTGGAAACTGTCAATTCCCACCTACATCTGCTAATATTGAAATTCTATACAAGGTCCCAATATAATATAATGTTATACTTAAGGCAATTATTTGTACAGTGACGTTGGCACTTTTTCCTAAATGGGTTGCACTGCATTCGTTTGCTCCGGAGCCCGAGCGTAAGCGCATATATTAACGCACCGACGACACACTTCCCGATGCAGCACATGTTGAGTAAATATTAACTGTACAGATATATGGGTCGTTCGAAATTGAGCGCAGGATGCACTTTAAACGTTCTCTCTCTCTCTCTCTCTCTCTCTCTCTCTCTCTCTCTCTCTCTCTCTCTCTCACTCTATTTTAATATAACTTCTAAAAATAAGCGTTTGCGGAAATCGATAGAACAACTCGCGAAAATAGATCCAAGGACGATGCCCATTAAGGAGCAGTCGCACACGCGACGTACCTTTCCAGAGACCAGCGGTTCCCTCGTTCACGGCGATGTGTCTGTAGGCCTGCAGAGTCGAGGTGTACCTGCGACTCGGCCCGCTATTTCCGGCCTGCAGTCGAACCTTCACAACGTCCGTGGGCTGGGCGAGGAGGACGGCCAGTGCACCGGTCGTTATGCCCGCTGCGATGCGCACACCGATGTTGATGGAGCCGTTGTCTACGGTCGATGTACCTCTACTACCTGTCGATAATCAAAATTGAATCGGGAGTCAGTGGGTGCTCGATCATTTTTGGACATTTTTTTTAATGAAGATTTGCATACAACGAAGAACTCAGAAAGATTTTGTTAAAAGACAGGATAACGAACAGAAAACATTCTTTTTTTTAAGTGGTTTGATTCAGAGTGCATTCTCAAAGGTATCAAACGCACTATGGCAAATTTCTTCTCGCGCGGGACTCGCGACTCACAGTTATATAAATGAGTTACTTTTATTCATTTTTATTATTTTCAGTTGTATGGGTTATACTTTAATTGTATCGTCTCAAAAAGTCAAGGTAAAGAGATTATCTTGACTTTTTTACTGTTGAAGAATCAGCCTAAAACCCCAAAGTTTGAAATGTGGTACAACAAATTTAAAAAAAAATTCTGACAAAAATAATAAAATAAAAAATCGATGCTTAAGGAGATCCGCAGTGTTCGGGTCGGTCATAGAAATATAAATCCAACGAGAATTTGGAAGTACAGCGTGTGCGATGCGTAGATATAATACAAGGTGTTGGATGAGATTACAATTCGAACGAGATTTTCGGAATTTTAAGCTGAATCTCCATTGCAGACGATAAATTCGGTATGCATTCTTTAAATGTTCTTTTTTGTGTTTTAAACAAACTCTGTGTAGAGTCTTATCAGGTAATACCGTCGAGGAATCCAGCGTAGAGTGTCTTGACGCTGTCGTAGAGGCCCAATCGTACGCTGGCGAAACACATCTGTCTCTGGAGTCCCGCGGAAAGACCTCCGTACAGGCTCCTGCAACCACCCTCGCTCAACAACACGCCCTCAAACAACATCGCTAAGTGCCCCCCGGGGATCGAGTTTATGCAAGACTTTTTGTATATCGTATATTGCCTATCAATCGAGTGCCTTCAAGATCGCTTGCTTTTTGGAATTTCTGTCAAGTTTTTACAATTAGGTATATTTACAGCAAGCGCTTCTTCAACGTTCATGCTTTTAAATTTCATGAAAAATACAAGGAAAACTCAAGAAGCACGGCATATATGAAATTAAGCAAGAAATCAGAAAAAATCAAAGAAAAAGCTCGCAGCATCCTGACGGCTTCTCAATTTCTCAAAATAAAACCATCCGAATGCTGGAAATTGAAAATAATGCAAAGGTAAACAAATATTTCAAATTATATACCAAGGAAGGTGAGATCAATTGAGAGCTTATGTTTGTGCAGTAAAGCCAATTGCAATAAAAGTAAATTAATGTCAAACGAAATAATAGCAGAGTAAGTGAATCTAATAATACATTTTTACTGGTTTGAAATTGCGTATTATTTATAGCACTTTCAAGTATTTTTTTAAATTTCACGTTTGATAATAACAAGATGAAGAAAACCCTCATTGTACCTACCGTACACGCGAAAAATTTAATTTCAAAGAGAAACGTACCTCATTCCTTCATTTCTGACAATACTTCCAATGGTTTGTATCAGGCCAGATTGAACTGTTCTCACGGCCATTACCGATCCTTCCGGCGAAGCGACCAGTACAGCGCGCCCTAATCCTGCAATCTATTTTACATTGCGATATTTCGGGGAATCTTCAAAGGTTATGCAAGCTTACAGCATTAGTTTCCATACCTGCATTCGAACTTTTGCGGTATCCAATGGAAAGGTCGCCAGATCTGCGATGCAAGCCGCAGTTCCGGCAGTAAGAAGCTTGGTTCCAAGGGATACGTCATTCTGTGCGTCAACCTTCATTGTTCCGTTTTGTGTATTTTCTTCTTTCTTACAAAATTTGTTCTTCTAATACAGTGCTCCGAACTCAACAACTTAATTAACAATACTTCGCATAAAGTTCAATAATAATTCTATGTACACTATTTACAGGTCTTGCAATGTCGTCACTCGAAAGAATACTTTTTAAAAGCTGATCTCGGGTTCTCTAAAATGATCGGGAAATGAGTGCAGTCCACGCGACCGCGGCTCGTGTTTTATTTCCTTGCCACGAAATTCCATATACATACTATTTTTCTGAAACATAAATCGAATATTCGTTACGTTAACAGGATTGACAGGGCACAGTGTTTTAAATTACTCATCCAACTAATATTCATAAAAAGTACAATGCATAATGGACCCGAAGATTTATGGCCAAAATTCTAAGTTATCGCGACTGTCATTTAAATACCCTCAGGTGATAACGTACGAGACAATTGTAAAATTTAATGCCTTTGCCTCAGACTTTGCCTTAACTACGGATAGACGCTCCTTAGATAATATCGAGTATTCTTGGATAGGCATCTAAAATTATGAGCACTGATATGCGGGAGAAATCCCCATTTTCCTCAAATTCCCTTTAAGGCTAATAATCAATCATAGACTGTTCTAAGAATTATCATTTATCGGGCATGCATTTGACATTGCCAGATTTCGACAGTACTAGACGCACATAAGTTAGTTTCATTCATACGTAATATAATCGTTACCACTTTTACGACGACTCGTAACATTGTTTGTTTGCATGATTAGAGCGTGATTTTTATTTTTCGTGAAATAATTTCATGATGTGACATCATTAGATAGCAGACTTATAAACGCTGCGAGGACTCGAATGAAACATTCACATTCATCGTAAATAAACGAACCAGTTCTGTATCAGTTTTTATGCCATATTCAACCCAACGCGTCAGATCTTAGAACTTCGAAGAAATATTTTATCCGACGTCAGTATACGTATAAGGAGAACGCTATAGATCTCTAGTTACGACTGACTTCGCTTTTAACAACGCGTGACACACTTATCCGTAAATTTCTTGAATAAAGAGAATGTACGTGCACTGCTGATAAATACTCTAATTTCCCGGAAAACATTGCATACGACAGGTTTACAATCACAAAAGAGAACACTGCCCAGTCCAATTGTCGCGATCGCGACTGCACAAACGGACAAAACAATCACGCTGAAAGCTTACTCAGGATTTTTCAATCGTCAGAAAGCGTTCGTCCGCTGCACTGTTAGTTTTGCACACTAGCAGCAGAAAAAAAGCGACAACAGCACACCCGCCAATTAACGTCCGCGTCGGTATACAGCTCTTAGCCGAATTGGCAATTTCTCATGGCAATAACAACGATTACCGCTGAATCGCTTTAGCGCGGCGAATGCCAAACAATGAATAACGCCCGGCGAACGCGTATACGAATTTCTGCGACGCTGCGCGCGAAGCACACACGTACACGTATACAGACGCAGTCGAAAAGAATGAGAAAGACAGGCGGTAAAAATAGCGAACGCACGGCAATTGGACACCGGCCAAGCAAAAATTGCGCGTCCGCGCCAGATAGACGTATAACCTTCGACGGAAAGTTCCTTTGTGCGCGCATGTTTTCGCTTCTTCTCTTTCTCCCATTATCTCCTGCATCTTTGATTGATAGTAATCCGAGGCACACGGGAGAAGACGCAGCAGAATAAAAAGAGAAGGAGAAAGTCTCACGTGTCTGAGGGTCTGAACACGTGCGCGGCCGAGGCTAATAACTGGACCCACGGCTTTTCAAGAGCATCTCGAGTCCAAGGTGCGAGAGAGAAAGACGGAACGTAACCTGTTGCACGAGGCGATAATTTTACTCGTGTAGAAATGCTCGCCGCTGAGCGAGACAATGGGGAGCCGACGAGTGGGAAAGGCTCGATCACCTTTGGCTTGAAATTTTTTTATGCGAGAAATTTCCACTTGTCGCGTTCGACGCAAATTACTTCCGTATACACTTGGATCGATTTGGTTGCGCGACTTTTATAGACATACCTATTTACTGAACACGTCTAACAAGTGTGGCACACGCATAATTGCTGAATTGTGCATAGAAGGTATTAGATACGGATCGTGACTACTCGTTGGTAAGAATGAGTTTTAAAAGAACACTGAGATGCACATAATAATTGCTGACGATTTTACGAAGTATTTCTGACAAAGAAAAGGCGAACCATAATACGGTTTCAATTCGATTGTTAATGTAGCATGGGAGGGCTTTGATTAATCAGCGTATATAGATTTTCAAATGAAATACCATTGTACTGCAATATCGATCAGACTTTATTAATTTGTTTACGTGACGAACAAGAACGCGACGACAATTAAAAACAATTGTCGAATGGATATCAAAATTGGGTTTTATTTGCGAGTATTAGAAATTATATGGAGCATTCAACCAATTATATCTTCTACTGCAGTACTGTAAAAGAAGCAGTCGAGCAATGCAATTTTCCACTGATAAAAGTCCGACAGTTACTATATTGTGTAACACAGTGTATTCAAACAAACTTATAATTCATTTCCTCTTTCCAATCTTCATTATATAACAGACGAATTGTTTATTCTATGCATACATCCCCAATGGAAATAAAGAATTAAAGACAATTAACTAATAAGAAAGTTATCGAGCAATCGTTTATCATCGATTACAAACGAACGAAGAATGATTTTCAAATCTTACTCGTATAAATGTGCACGATGCAAATGTTGAGATAAACGGTCGTCGACCAATCACGCCGGTTCGGCGCAGGGCCGATGAGCAAAGTCCAGTGCTCGCGCCAGACATTACGTCGCTTAATGCCACTGTGTATATGCTGATTGTTTATCGAATGAGTAATTTCCGTTGTCGCGCCCGTCTGTCTAACACGATTACGTCAATCTTACGAATACTATACAAAGTTCAAGATACCTTTGTCATTCTCTATGTTTGTTTATATATTATTATCTAATTCTTAAAATTCTTAAAAAGTTCTAGTGCGTTGTGATGAGTTTTAGCATAATCGTGGGATGGTATAACCCCGGTTCTGACGTAATAACAGTATGCTTTCTACTGCCGCATTTTAGCAATATTTGCGTTAAGAATTTTACGTGTACTGTAATTTAGGCTCAGACGGTAATAGAAGCACTAGTACTGCAATCCAATGCAAAGGTTTTTACATTGTTTTTCAGAGCAAGCAAAATATAAAAATTTATTAAAATCAAGCCAGAAAGCAACCACGTCCGTTTGCGCAGAGGTACAAGCTGTTTCGACGCATCGTCGACTTATCGATTGCTTGCCTCCGCTTGCATGAAAATAAATGTTGCTCGAAGATTTTAAGTGAAGCCAAGTTCTGTGAATTCCATTTGACGTAGGCCAACTTAAATATTACGTTGACCTTTTAAACGAAAATAAAAATTTACGGAAACTATCCAACAAAACAAGTGACATCAACTGGCATAATTAATACCGTTTTATATTCTAAATAGAAATTGTTAACATCTTTAAAAAAAACCATACCGTTTTACGAGTGACGATTCTAATAATATTTTGTACAGAAGACAGACGAACGACGCGAACCCGCCATCGATCGTTGGAAATCAGCTGTTGGGTTCTTTGTTTCCAATAACACACGGAGAAAATGGAGCGCGGAGTGTTCGGTTTCACTGGCCAAACTTTCTCGAGTCATTCGAGCAACGCATTATGTTCACGTTATTTTTTTCTACACAACCAAGCAGCAAAGCCCTCAACCGAAAGAAAAGTAAAAATTCAAAGTGTACTTACCAAGTGTTCAGGAGGTGAGTAACAACAGCACTGAATATAGTCGCGGGACCTGGCAAAGCTTATACCGGCTGGCAACCAATGGGAAAGTGCTGCGAGAACCGCCTTCCACCAGCAGAACTGCGGACTGTAGTAGCGCGAAGCTCCACTCGCGGCGCTTGCGAACGAATCGATACAGAAGTCCAAGACCATGAAAAAGCCCCGATGAGCAAACCTTTCCTCTCTCGTCGATGCACGCGAGCTTTTATCTTCCGTTAAGAAATCTGTCTTATGCGCAATAAAGGAATTCGAAAGGCGAGGTTAAAAAGAAGGCCAAGGATTCAACAGAAGTCGTTGATTCTTGCATTAGACTGATTAGCGATCGTTAGCGATGCATTATTGAGTTTTTTCTTTAACCTTTATGTAAATTTATCTAACAAATTGCAATGCATTAAACCATTTGCATGGATATTTGCAGCAGTTGTATAAATAAGACAGTCAACGGATAATATATTTTTTTGTTTATTAAATAGACCTAATAAATATATATCTACACATATAAAGAAAATGAACATAAAAAATATTGCAATAATCTATTGCATTATTTATTTATTGTTTATTAATATAATATGCAAGCGTAGATAAATTTAGCAATGAAAAGAAACCTTATACTGTAGGCATGCAAAATAGTTTTTTAATTTTTTAAGGTTTTTTAAACAAACTTGATCATTGATTTTAGAACTATTAGAAGCAAATTTTACTCGTTCACTGCTAATTTTCAGTTATTAAATCAATTAATTGTATTGTGTACAAATATTATATGAAACTTGTAGCTGCTCAGGAAAAACTGTTCCTGCTTATGACTGTTTCAATATCAATAACTTGGATGAATCATTTTTATATTTTAGTATTGAAAAAAATTCCTGCCTCGAACAATAAAATACGAAAAAAATTGTTATGTCCATCTCTAACTTATCTCACATATTGATGCATAATGGCGAATGGCGATATCGTTGATATTGTAGTAAACAGACTTTTTGTTGATCGATGAATTTTGTTCCAAAGTTCATGCGATGGGAAATAAGAGTGTCTGAAAGTACTATAAAAAATAGTGTAATGCAGATAAGAACAAGCGACGAGCCTTGAAACTAGGACATTTATACGTTGTCGGCCTCCATCAGTTCTGAAAGTACTTCAAGTATTTTATCAATTATAAAATTGATTTTGTATGGATTCCTTCTTATATTGGAATAGTGTTATTTTTACAGAAACTGTTACGCGCAATATTCGCAAGTCGTCTCACCTCTTCGGTGGCGGCTTGGCTGCTTAGACCTGCGCAGACCCAATCAGCGCCGGGCCTCTCTTTGATGTCTGCGCTCTCTCTCCATACAGGTGAGAGTGCACTCGCTCTCGAGACATTCGAGTCGGGGCTCCAGTCCCGTACGGATCTTCGGTGAGACCTCTCTCCCTGCTGCCTCCCCGGTTGAAAGAAATCTTCCAGAAGACCTCTGTCGTATAAATGTTACATTTTATGTTATATTTAAAGTTAGTTTTTGGGTCTTTGTACAGTCCGGCACAGGCTCTAAGGCACTTTCTCTTGAAAGGTCTTATTTTCTCCATTTGTGAGGCACTGATATTGAACCAAATTTGGCAACCATATGTAATTATGGGCCTGATTAGAAGCATGTAACAAATAATTTTGACTCTGTTGTTCAGATATTTTGAGTAAAAAAGTCTGTTATGAGTTTGGAAGGCTTTTCTGGCCTTTTCTAGTTGGTTGTCTATATGTTTGTCGAAATACAGGAGGTGGTCAAAATAGATACTTAAATATTAAACAATATTTTTGTGAGGAATTGCGACATCTCCGGATTTTAAAGTAAAATTTTTGTATGATTTTTTAAATGAAATAGATTTCTTAGCTGTTGTTTTTCTAAATAATATTGTCTCGCATTTGTTCGGGTTAATTTTTAGTTTCCAGGTATGATAGAGCACGACGTTCTAACCAACTGAGCTAATGGGCCTGTTGATAGTATTATTTGACAGCTTATAAACTCACGGATTCCATAACAAATGCAATTTTATCTAAAAAAATTTCAAAAACAAAAAAGTGGCCCATGAGGGGATCGAACCCGCGACCTTCGCGTTATTAGCACGACGCTCTAACCAACTGAGCTAATGGGCCTGTTGGTAGCGTTATTTTTACAGCTTACAAACTCATAGATCGTACAAAAAATGCAATATATTATCTAGAATATTTGAAAAACAAAAAAGTGGCCCATGAGGGGATCGAACCCGCGACCTTCGCGTTATTAGCACGACGCTCTAACCAACTGAGCTAATGGGCCTGTTATAAACTTTATTTACATAGTATTTTTAAGAAAATTTTAGCTTAAAAGTCAAGGAAATAAAATATTTTAGAAAAAAAAATTAATTCTGATACAAAATATGTGGAATTTTAAAAATAAGTTTACTTTACCAAAGTATAGTAGTTCTTCTTCCATCCTGATTATTTAAATTGGCTCAACACGGATCAAATGGATGTATTGGCAACTACTTAAATTGTCAATTAAGGCCAGTTATCCGAGTCTAGTCCAAAGTTCATAGTTAAGTTGAATGTTCATCACGAACTGACTGCTGAGTCATGCTTATGAAATTTCATCTTTTATTTGGATGAAAAGTCACGCATATTTATAAGTTTCCGAAGACTTATATCTGCTAGAAGAATTTAATGATTTCGCTATTCGACAAAAATTCTAATATTACTAAACTCACTATAAAAAAACAATTTTTCATCAGTTATCTATAGATGTTACAATAAGATAAGTACCTCGCATGATAACACGTGAAGCGACATCTATCGCTAGCACTGCCATCCATTGGTAACAGATGCACATGCTGCTTAATTCATAACACATGCGACAGATGGCGTCAAATGTTTCATTCAAGAAGTTAAAACACTTCCAATAATCAAAATATTAAAAATAGATTACTTTTCAGAGTTATAAACAGTTAACATCGTATTTATTACTAATTATAATGTGTAAATTCACTGTTGCTAGATTGTACACAACTTTTTTAAGTAGAATTTATTTATATTTTTCATGGTGTGCCTGAATGTATACTGCAGTTTACTGTTTAATACTTTTTTAAAATATTTTGGACAATTTCAGATGTATTCATGCTTTTATTATAGTAAAGGTTAGTAAGATTGTTAGTTCTCCTTAAATAAAATACAATTTAAAAAATTACTTTATTTTGTCGCAATATTAAGAGGATTAACATATTGGAAAATGCAATATGATAAAAAATGCATTTAAAAGATCGTCAGATTTTATTTACAAAACTTTCTCTGCAAATGAATAGGTAGAAGTCCAGTAGCAGAGCAATACATCAATACCTTTATCAACACGAGATCAAAGTTTATACACAAAGAAAAACAGAAAATATAATGAAAACAAATACGGTCAGTATACTTTTAGATTTTTCTCATGAAAACGTGAACATAAAAGTGTTATCGAATCCATTCTTCTGTTAACATGACAACCAAACGTACACGCATACAGATACAAGCCGCTTGATTTCGGAAAAACAAGAGAGCCATCGAAATCTAAAGCGACATTTTGTTTGTTTATCACTGTCGCTTGTCTTTTTCATTCAATTCCGTGTTTTCACGATATCTCATCAATGTAGTGAGTGCCCGGCAGAATAGGCAGACCAGACTCAGCAGTACAGCTCCAAGCCCAAGAATAAAAGCAGCTGTCGAGTAATATTCGAAGGCCGATATGTCTTTGCCATTGTAGTGAAAATGTCGAGCACTAGGGAATTTCAGGACATGCTCTATGTGCCAGATCGCCCTCTGAATGGGCTTTACCTGTTCATCCTTTAGGACAGCAGCCATTTGTTTGATGTTACGCGAATACCTGCAATCATAGACACATACTTTCAGTCAAGTCATTAACTTTATATAACACAGAGCTTACAAACGGTTCATTGGTTTTATTATAATTATTATTTAGAAGATAGAAAACATTTAAAAAATCATACTTACGTAGGGTCGTACAATATTTCGTTGACAGCTTTGACAATAGATTCATTAGTCATGGTGTCGACGTACAGTACCTGACCGATTTTTGAATCAACAACTTTTCGGCCATTGAAATGTTGATCTCCAAAAAAAGGTAACACCAACAATGGAACACCGTAGTACACTGCCTCTTGCATTGATTGCAGTCCACCTTGCATTACATATATTTTTAAGTTTGGGTGCGCTGTAAACATAAATTTATGATGATAGATTAAAAAAATTACATCTTTGGACATTAGGAAAGAATACGAAATAACTAGTCGATGGACATGCAAATAAAAAGAATGTCTGCATGCAGGAGAGACTGGCAGCTTGTCTAGCACGTAGTAAAGTATAAAGAGAGAAAAAGTAAAGCTCTTAGAAGAACTTGAGGGCGATTTCCTGCTGCCGTACTTTTGGCATCTGCTAAGAGCCTCCCATACGTGCTCACGTGCTGTCTTTGAAGCAGCTCCGTTTGATGGAAACTCTGCCTTTTAGTGAGGCAGTAAACGTATTGTAATTATATCCTTACGGCAGCTGTTTGTGAATGCGATACGGTATCATATTATCACCTAAACTTTTGTGTTACGTTAGATACAGAGGATTCACGGTAACATTGAATTACCGACGCTCGAAGCAAGATAGAGCAAAGCTGGTGAAACTAATTATCTTTACTTGAACTGAAAATCTTTTGTTCATAATGCAAGTAAGCTATGTAACGACAAGCTATACATTGGTAACTAAAACGATTTCATGATATAACTATATCGGTATAATTAATACACCGAAAAGCACATGATCGAAGGAACTTGGTCTTCTGCATCGCGTGCTCTGGTAATAGATTTACTAGGAGGGTTATTGTGTCTTCAAAAAGGATTGGCCCTGCAGGCCGTGCACCGACTTACCCAGAATCGCCTGCTGCGGAGCCCATTTCACAAACTTGATGTTGGCTGCTTGAACGGGCAAGGGGCCGCTGTGCTTCCAGAGAACTCTTTGCTTTAGGGAACCGAAAGCATCGGACAACGCCTTCAAAGCCTTAGCCGGCAGCTGCTGGCTTTGCAAATTCGAACCCAAAGAGAAGTAAATGGCGCCTTCACTCGACTCGTCCAAAAAGTTTTGAATGTCCTGCCAAAAGATCAATCGGTTTTTCAAATTCGCAATTCCTTCAATAAGTTGCGATGAAAAAAATTGCTGCTGCGTAACAGCAGAGTATCGATTACCTCGGGAAGTGTTCCAGGATCGCCGGTAATTTGCAGACTGTGAACTTCTATTACATTTGGCAGCAGCGGTTTCGGATAACCCAAGACGTGGTTATTTCCTAAAATAACAAGACTGAAGTTTCGATCGATGGACGAAACGGAAACTCCCGGTGAAAATCTTTCAGCTATTTTCTGAGCCTCCGGCAGATGACGATAATTGTAGTAGATCCGTGTATACGTGGTGTACAGGTAGTTCCAAACTCTTTCTCCGAAATTCATTCTGCCAGTGAAAGCATAAGCCATATCCGGATTAAGAAAAGGATCATCCGGATTTCCTAGAGTTGGTGCACATAAAATACCCATATTTTTACTTATACTTTACCTAACTTACGAATAAGATTTTAATTTTTAACGCAGCAAATAAAACTTTAAAAAATGTATTTTTAATGAGAATTTCACTTGTCTAATCCATCAAGAATCGTGACGAATTTTAACTTTTTTCAAGCTTTATGTTTGTACGGAATATTTTGTGCTGGTTCTATGCAAATTTATTTTGCCCGAAAAAGCGTTCGTACCAATATCTTTACATAACAGAAAAAGGCTAAAATTGTTCAAACGATACCTAATAATCAGATGATTGCGATCTTTCATCATCTTTATTATTTTACAATAATTTTCGAGCGTGTTAATTCAATTTCGAACAAGAGATTCCAATACAATACAAAGGCTTTCAGTATGAATGGCAGTGCATGAAATACATTTACCAACAGAGTCCATAGCATAAGGAAGATTTCCCACGCTTAAAAATCCAATCAACACCGGATAATTGTAGAACTTCACCAAACTGTAGTAGCATTGAAACCACAGTTGTTCAATAACAATGGCATCGAATTTCTCGTTTCGCTCACTGCAACGAGAAAATAGAACCGATACACACTGATCACGTAATTCAATCGCTAATGATTACGCAATGAAGCATTCCATCATAACGGACTTACACGAGCTCCGCGACGGCGGGGCTGAAAAGTTGCTTCTCGCACAATTCGTTCGACGAATCCATGTTCTTCCGGAGTATCTCGTAGGCGCTCATGAATCTGAAACACACTCGCGAACGTGCCGAATCAAAATGTCACAATCATTTAAATAAGTCAGCCTACCTGAGCTTCGTGCAGTCCTCAGTCTTGTAAGTGAAGGACAGATCGACGTCGGTGTAATTTTCCATGGGTTTCTGCAAAGAGCAAGAAGAAGAAAAAATCGAAAACAGGACTCGCCACGCGAGAATGCGACTGTCAGGGGGGAAGACGCGCGCGGACGACAGACGGGCGGCGTGCGCGCAACCTATTACGAAAGAGAAATGTTAGTACGAGTAAATTGAAGCCGAACTAAGTTTGCGTAACTCTTGGCTAAAGTTTAACGAGGGGTAGCTATACGCGCTCTCGCGCAGCTCTCCGGATATAGCTGCTCCCTCGCGGCGGAAGAAGAGAGAGAGAGAAAGAGCGAAGCGCAAAAAAGTGTAGGTATCAACACGAGCATACGAGTCCTCATGCGAGCTTTTCTTTTTTCGGCGCATTCGTCGTTGAATGGGGCGCGTAAAAACTCGCGCCCGTAAGCAAGCGCATGAATTATCCGCGCCGCTTGTTTCCGGAAGTCCGCCGGCGGAGGAAGAAACTTCGGAGTGATTATATCCGGAGCAGAAGAATCCAGTGATATACTTTTCTTTCCGCTCGTCGTCGTGTCCTTTGAGTGGAACTCGACGACGAGTCGAATGGCAATGCCGCGAGCTCGTCGGCAGGGGAATCTCTCTTCACAGACACGCACATCCGCCGAGCGGAAGTTCGACTGTCGCGGAAGCGGAATAACGAATCGCTCGCGCGATTTAAGGATTTTCTTAATTGGTCCAACGACGTGGAGCCGGATTGTTGGAAAAAGTTGCCGGAGAGTTCACGACGACAAGAGAGAGCGCGGCGAATAGTTTGCGTGCTCTTGATGCATTCCTCAGTATATAATATGAATTAGCCGTCCTAGTTACGTACCTGCAGACGCGATGAACTCTTGCGCATTCAATTAGTTATCATATTCCAGTCGCAAAGAGGGCAGAGAGAGAGGGAAGGAGAGAAACAATACAGCGGCGAAATAAATCTCGTTTTAATAACATCAAAGCTCGCGCGCATAAATCTTCGAATTAGTGTGCGAGCAAGCGGGCGATTGGCAAAAAGACGAGCGCGTGTATATTAAAGCAAAGAGAGAGAGCCGAGCCGAGAGGGAGAAACGTTACAAGCGCGAGCAATTCCAAAAGGACAGCTAAGAGAGCACGGCAGCTGGCTCTGCGGGGGGAAGGACGAGGGGGGAAATATTGAGAGCACTCGTAGGATAACTTGACTGTACTAATGAACGCGAGCTACGTCGAGTAAAACGCTCTGTGTGTATACCTTGAGCGGAACCGGCGAAATAACAGTCACTTTATGCCCTCTTTGTGCGAGGGCCTTCATCAAAGCCTGGAAGGGTTGTTGATGGCTGTAGCTCGTGCTGGGGCAGATTCCCAGAATGTTGAAGGCCCCCGCGCGAAGATCCGCCGCCAGGAGCAGCAGCAGCAGCAATACGACGGGCGACGACGAGTGTCCGAGCATCCCGGCCATTGAAATCAAGTGCGACGAGCCGTGTAGCCAGCGAATCGACCCGCAGCTTCTCTTCTCTTATCTCTATCTCTCTCCGCTGTTCGGCCTCCTCAGCCCTTCGTTTGCCAGTAATAAAATCGATCCTCCAACTCCGAGAGAATTGTTAGGGGCTCTCCCGCGAGTTTATGTATCTCTCTCGCGCGCGTGGAAGCGTCCCGCGGGAATAATCGGCCGTTGAAATATTGTCGAGGTTGCGACCGTCCAGGGAATTTGCGGTCTTTCTTTCCTAGACGCTGCTGACTCTAGACTGATGTCTTTGGAGCATCGGCGGAGACGAGGAGTCTTCCGCGGCCGCCGCGAACAAGGCCCGAATTCATTCGCGAGCGACACGCGCTGAGCCAGTGACTGGCGACTGTGTGATTAGTTCGCCGACAATGAAGCCGGTTTTTTAGAAGGCGACTCTCGAAATAACGACGAGCGTTGTATGCGAGCTTAATAATCTCGGAGGGCAGTAACTCATACTTTCGAGGTCGTCGATAAGAGTATCGTTCAAGTAGAATCGTCGCTCTATGTCCCCGAAAAAGCGCTTAATCGAAGAGTTAAAAAAAAGTAAGCGTCCGGCGCGCCTCTCATTAATTTCACACTCGCTCGTTACAAATCGCTCGCTTGCGACATACCAATCGATGTAACGTCCTTTTGTGACGCGCGACAATACGTCCATTGATACGATTTTCCTTTAATGATCGCGCCCGACGCTCCGCGAAAACCCCCGAGGCTGTTCATCAAACGAAAACGCCTCGGGAGTTTCGCCTGGTACACATAGTATGCTCTCGCTCGCTCTCTTTTTTTTTTGCAGTGTGCCTCAGATTTATTGATACACCGCCGCGGGTCTCCTCGCGAGACACGCGCTTACGTTTTTTTTCCTCGGTAAAATCGACTTTTCATCGAGTAAACACAATCTTCATACGGAATTCGCAGCGGCTTGTGTTCTCGAAGGAAAATATTATTGTACACTGCGTGCTCGAAAGACGATTCGCGTGAGCTTTTGAAATACGATAAATAAGCGCGGAATATAAAGTCTGAAATATATCGTTTTTGACGAGTGTGTATACTCCAGGATATTCATGGGCAGCTCCGACTGAGAAATTCCGGCTTTCTTTTTCCCCTCGGTACGCGCTACACGTCAGTTTCGCTTTTTCTCCTACCGCGAGGGTTTCGCGCTCGCGCGATCTTGACAAGGATGAACGGATCGGATTAACGTCGCATAACTTAAACGACGTTCGGTCTACACCCCCCCCCCCCCCCTGAAGTCGACTGATCGTTTGAGGTTCGATGTCGCGTTTACTCGCTAGAATCGACGCGAAAATAAAGTATAAAGCATCGCGATATAGTTCGACGCGCGTCAGATCGATAATCTGTCGCAAAGCGTGTATAGCGCGTCTAAGCGTGCATAATACATATGACGACGGTCTAATCGCGCGGCACAGCTGTGCGAGCTCGAATTCGAGAGCTATACTGACGTGCCGGAGCGTGTGACGCGCGTTTAAAACTGCAGCCAAACGGATTATGAGCTTCGCGAGCAGAGTGCACTCTGCCGACTTCTCTTTAGCTTTATATTATACGATCATTTATTGCGGCTGGTCTGAAATTCAAAGGAACGACAGGCGCGACAGTCGTGAGGGGAGAATGATTAGATCCGAAAGGTGCGAGAGCGTGAAAAGAGGCTGTAAAACATTAGCGAGTTCTGAACTATCGCTCAGAAGTCGTAAACGCAATTACTCTTCAGCTCTGCGCTGCTGCAGGAGAGTATGTAGCGAGAGGAAGAGAGTGAGAACGACGGCTAACAAAATGTTGAGTTCTCCGCGCTCGCCCGCTAAATACAATGTACGCCGTGTATATAAAGATATACGCGCCGGCTTGTGCGCTCTGCGCTGCTGCTGCAGCCTAATTGTTGAGCGCGCGCGCGAACGACGAGGAGGCGGCTAATGCAATACGAGTAAGAAGTTTAACGGTAATGCACGTGACCGTGTCGTGGAAAGTTCGTATTGGCGTGTTGCGCCGCCGGTGTACTTATAGTCGGTGTGCCCTGCTGCGTACATTTCCACTTGTAAATTTATGATTTTCGAATGAAATTTGCGCGAACTTTTTCTCTCTCGAATCTAGAACTACGCATGCGTATAATACAGTGGAGACTCGAGTACGTACCGGCAAGTGTGCTAATGTAAGTAAGAGCTTCTGATTTTCCCCTTGTACTTTATTTGGCTATATATGGATCCCGTGTATTCTCTCCCATATGCTATAGCTGCCTATTCTTGCGCACATGCCAAGGAGGAATCTGTCAGGTTCAGAACCGCGTGTTTTGCAAGCTCTTTCTCGCTCTATGTGTATCCCTTTCGTTCCCTTGAGCCTTCGTGCAAAATTACCCCTGTAACGTTTGAAAATTCGTTTTTGCGCTAGATTGGAGTATTTCTTGTTGTCTAGTCGTTATTGTTGTTGCTGTTATTGTCGAGCGATTACTCTGGATAATTATTCTATTCTTACGCTTTTTTCTTCCGTTCGCTCTTGATGGCTGAGCTTTTTACGCGGCTATTGTGCCGTCTCGCTAAACTGCCTGGGCTCTCTCTGGCGTGTGATTAAAGAGGGACTCGGAGAGTATTGTTGCCATTTTTATACATGAGGAATAACTCGCGATACGAATTCGACTAGTGAAACATATCAGTCCACCGGTTAGTGTATGTGCAGCGAGGATAGGTGGTGCTCTTTTGTTCAATCTGAAGGAAAAGTTATTCAATCGACGAAGCATTCTTTAGCACCGTTCTCGCGGCCCTTCAAAAGTCTATCTTTTTCACGCTCCAGACACCATACGCCCCTGGCCTCGTTACTCTTTGGTCGTTTCGAGTTTGGCCTCGGTTGCTCTCTCGGCTCGTGGTATGTGTTATATACCTATATAGGTATACGAGTTGCGTCTCGAGCGAGAAGTTTCCGAGACTCTCACACGTACACGCACAGCTCTCTCCCTCTCGAGGAAAATGGGTAACCGAGAGCCTCGGCGCGCATGGCGAAATTCCGCTTTAGTTTTAGCGCTAAACGAAAGAGAGAGTCTGCTCTCGATTCAATCGAAACAATTCAACTCCCATATGTAGGCGTTTTCTTCTCGTCTCGGCGCCGCTTCAAGCTCCCGCAGACTTCGGCCTTGTTTCTCGGATCGAGAATTAACCGGTTTTCGCGGGAAAAGTATAATTTTTCGTAATTGGCGCACGTCTAGCGTGAAAATCGATCGAGCTTAATGAAACGACTGCACTTGTCAAAGTCCAAAACTGCCAGCAGCGCGAGTCGATCGAGCGTGAAAATTCCCGATAATTTCCCGTTTACGTGTTTACTTATACGCGAGTTGGAGTTGGTCTCTTGTTCGTTTCTTTTTATTTTCATTTCCGACCCAGCAGGAAAAGTCGCCGTAAAAAGGGACAAAAGAAAGAGAGCTTACATACTTTCGATTTAATTAGTTTGAGAGGATAATTTCGCTCGCGAGTGAGGTGTTCGTTTCTCATTCAAAATGTAAACTTGGAGATCGGAGGAAAAAGGTCGAGCCGTCTCCGGAATGAGAAATTCGATTTTTGGACAAACGCCCAGCTTACAGCATTAGCAGCGCATCGTCGGACATGCAAAAAGGTCCTCTGAATCAACCGAGCCGTTCGACTACAGAGTTTAAGCTTCGCGAGACGAGGCGTCGCGTCGTCTAGCCGAGAATCAAGGACCGCTCATAAACAAACGATTAGCATCTCAAAACCTACTGCGCTACAGCGCGCCGCGCGCCGGAATTTAATTCCCCGATTACTTTACGAGCGATATAACCGCGAGAGAACGGGCCAACCCGATACACCCTCAAGCTGCGCACTAAACGCATCTTCGAGTCGTTTGACTTGCAAACCTTACGCTTATCGCCGCTCCGAGAAACATGGAATCATGCAGATGCACACCAGTGTACAATGACGTTTATTTCTCTAAAAACAAAAGCGCGCTGAATAAAGAAACTCACGCACGCGGCGAGAGATAACAATCCAGAAGTGTGCGCGTATTATATACTTACGGAGCGAGAGAGAGAGAGGAGGGAGGGGGGCATATGCCTACGTGATGCGTTCGAGTGTAAGAGGATTTTTACGTGCCCCCCACGTACGTACACAGTTTTATTGCTCGGTGCGTGCAAGTGCGCTTGATACAGGGGAGGCGAGAGTCTCTTAGCGGCGCTATGGAGCATTGTTATTCAGAGAGCGCGGGGGCTCGTGTGCCGACTATGTAAATGCTGGTTAACCCACACATTCAGCCTCCCTCCAGACCTCCCTGGCCGAAGCGCGTCGGCTCTCGGTACTCCAAGTGTGACCCGCCGTGATCTTTGCGCGTCCTTCACTTTTTGCGCTCGATATATTATGTACATGCCCATATAGCTATTCCCCGAGATACAAGGCCGATACTTTCGTTGTGCGAGTGTATGGAAGGGCGAGCGTTTTCGGAAGGGGGCCGCACGCTCGGATCGTTTTCTCATAAAACCCTCGTTGACTGCGGGCTTCGAGACGAGAGTAAATATACGGAGACGCGGCCGAGTTCTTTGTCGAAATTTTACTTTTGACGTTATTACCCGTACTTCTGTGAAATATATGTGGGGATTAATATCGCTCCGATTTTTATAATAACAATCTGGAGAAATCCTCGTTGCGCAAACACGGGAGTATTATTTCTGACGTTATTATTACACTTGTTACAATTGTTCGCGCGAACGAAGTTGGCTCCGAAGTGAAATTATCCAGTTTTTTTACTCTACTCTTAATTGGTTACACATTTTTGCTTTACCGTAAAATCATTATATAGAGAGAGTAAGCTCTTTCTTTAGAGAGAGGAACAATTACAGAGAATCGCTGGTCCGCGTGAGCGCGCTCGCTCGCTCGCGGAAATTACTTTCCCGTATCGGTTTCGGTTCGTATTCAACACCTTTCCATTCAATAATCCCTGGAGGACTGAAGGAGTAAGTGTACATTCTGCTTGCCAATGAAACTCGAAAATTGCTCTGCGCTGCTGCTGCTTCTTTTATATTTGCCAGTTGGAGCAGTTAATTAAATACACACACTATCGAGATGTAGGCAATCATTTTTCTTCTTATTCGAATACTTAAAAATATGATCGACAGCCGAGAGTTCATTAAAATCGGCGTCATTAATTAATACTCAATGCGAAATCTCCTTAATTAAACGAACTTCATAGTCGAATTTGATAAAACTTGTAATTACAGGAAGTTTGCCGATGCACCCAATGCGCCTCTCTGCCGTATAATTATCGAACACCTGTACAAGTAATGCTACTTATAAATTTAGAGTCTTCAATAATCTAAGCTCATTGCGCTCGAGGAAAAATTCGTTAAACTTTACTTCAGAGCAGCGGCGCAGTGCTGTATTAAAAGGATTAAGAGGGAGAGAGTCTCTTCCTAATCGCTGTCTTCATCCAGTACAACGGCTCGCGAATGAGCTACAACACAAGAGTAGCGCGGCATGAATAACTACCAAGAGTAGCGGCAGAGAGCATCTGCTGCGCTGTTGCCGAAAAGGGAAACAGCGGACGCGCTTCACGCATAACTTTACTGGGACGACAGACGCGAAAATTTCCATTAAAATGATTATACGATGTTTAAGATTTCCTATACTTGTTTATTTTTATCGTATTTCAGCGAGTACGTCTTTAACCGCGGAAAAGTTAGATAAACGAGGGACGGACTCAATGCAAGCGAAAACATCGAAGAAAGCAAAAAAGCCCACTTACTATACGCGCATAACCGAACTCGCACATTCCTCATCGTATCGGAAAGCTCTCGCGCGGCTATGCGCCTAATAACGCATATAGGAGGAGGACAAAAATTTGTATTCCGCGGCAATTTCTCACGCGCGCTTTTCGTCGATTTAACGCCGAGAGAAGGCTCGCATCTGTCAGTTTTTAGCGGGCGACACCATACATCATAAGAGCAAGAGAGCAGGAGAGAGAGCACGAGCAGAGGAAAGAGACGAGTGAGACGTTGGTAAGGGCCAGCAGCTGGACCATCTATCTTGCGAGGCTTAACTCTCGAGCCCTCTGGGCTGTGGCACCTACGCGCGTGTGTGTCTGCGCTTCCATATATATACCTATAGATACATTTTGGAGGGGGTATACGTTGCCGGGTTTCTGCGTCTGCGGCGCGCGACGAGTGGCTCTTTTGTTTTGTTGCCCTCTCTCTCTCTCTCTCTCTCTCTCTCTCTCTTGCTCCGTCTCATTTTTACTTTTTGCACCGCCGCACGGTATATACACCGTTTGCTGGCTCTCGAGCTCGAGCGCAATTGACGGATCGCATTATATTCGACGAAGGGATTTATCACCACGGCTGCTTCGTGCTCGGGGCTTCTAAGCGCGTCTGGCCAAACCCGACCATTTCTACTGCGCTCGCTACGAAGAAGCTTGACGAATTCGGCGAATTTGTCAGAATAGCGCATTTTTCCGAAGAAACAAAAACAGCCCGAGCGTAAATTTTCCGACGACGGTTGTGTGTATTACCGGGTGAAATATGCTCGCGTCGCGTAATCTCGTCCCCTTTGATACCTACGCGAGCGTGAGCCGGGGGTATGCATATAGCGGCGCTTCAAAGAAGAACGCGCGACGAGTCGTTTGTCTTTGTAGAAACTTGCACGGCGCATCGGAATTTAACGCGCTGCGTTATACCCGTAATTAATTAACACACGGAGCTTGCTCCCCGGACTTTTGCTGTTTTGTGCTCTGGAGCTCTCGCAGCCGCGCTGTTTATTGTCGCAGTTTCTATAATCAAAATGGATGCGCGCGGCACGTGGTATATATGCGCGAAACGAACGATCTTCCTGGGTGCTAAAACCGCGTGAGCTCGTTCATAGTAATGAAGATATCATCGCTTTTCGGGCAAGTATCGTAGCCGTGTTATAATAGCCGCGCAGCGTACACTTTATATTTGCGAGTAATCACCATAAAATGTAATATAATTTCATGTAGATTTAATTGGCCCTCTCGATTCGCCGGGCAACTTGCAGGCGAACGAGCGCGCACTAAAACTCGAAAAGTTTTTAATAGCCCAAGACAGGCCGCAGCCGCTGCTGCGGCTGTAAATGCGTAAATAGCGAGGGAACGGCTCAATAACGAATGTAAACTTGATAATCAATTTTCGAAGGCGATTATATTCGCGTTACACGTCGGGCTTGGAAACTTCCCGCTCTTGATGAAATCGGGATCAGCCGCTCGACGAATGGAAGCGTCTCGAAAATCATCTCCTCCGCGCTCGCGCTAATTTTGTTTATACTGCGGACCGTCTCCATTACAGTCGCAGCGCAGCTCTGTACTCTTTCTCTCCCGTGCTTATTTTGTTCTCATCTCTTTGAGTTTGTCTCGAATCGTATAATCAGGACGGAGGGAAGGATAGAGAACTCGTTTCCTCCGCGCACTCGTTTCCATCGGGAGAGCGAGCGGCGATCTTCCCTCTTTCTCTCTCTTTCTCTCGCACTGCGGATCGGTGTGTATATACTCAGGATTTCTACTATCCCAGAGACGCGCGCGGTAACGAACAAAAGCCTTGCGCCCTCGAAAATTAAAGGCTCAATTCTGTCTCTCCCTCTCTTGCTCTCGCCACTCGCTATACTCGCTTTTATCGCGCCATGCAGTTCCATCAAAGGATCTATCTCCGATTTCGCTTGCTTCCGATCCCGCCCCGCCGGCCGGACTTACTGTTTGCTTGAATTTAATCGGCGTTATTTGAATAACTGTCTCTCGTTCCGTCGCTGGGCTGCTCTGTTATACGTGTACGCGTAGCCGTTCGCTTGCACATAGCTATAGAGCTGCCGGATCCTCTCGGCTCTGTCGGCGCACTTGTATATTTTTGTCTGTTCGTGGAAGCGTAAACGACGATCCCTCCGTATCAAGGGCGCGAGGCATCGTCGAGTTGATACTATGTACTCAAGCACCGCTGGATTCCATTATAGTACGTCCGGCATCCACACCCAAAGCGGGAACTTCTCGACGAGCTTGCGGCGAACCACGTGTGGTATATCACTGACGGGTTTAATTTTTCAAAAACAGCGTGTTTATGATCGAATCTCTCTTTTTCAATTGATAAGGTAAACCGCGGCAGTGCAAATGCTGCAAAAAACCGAATCAGGCCTTCCGAGTGCATATAATTGCCAGCAAACATTCGCTCGGCCGATTCAATTTTCGAAGACGGAACATCCGATTCGAGTGCAGAGCGAGTATGTGCGCACGAGCGTATACATAATGGAACGTTGTTTGCGAGAAGGGAGAATTACTTTTGTGGTCGCGCGCGGCGTTCGATTAACTCGGTTATTCCTTGTGTTAATTTGTAGCAGTTCAATTCGTATAGCGAGATTCTCGATTACATTGTGTTAATTGCGATTCTCCTCTTTCCCGCTCATCGGCACCGAATGACGGGGATTTTCATTTTTACCGGGAGTGGGGATGTCCGAGCGAAGTGAGGGAGTTTGATTGAATCGTCGGCCGAGCCGAATAAAATTACAATGAGCTCGATCGGGCTTCACCGAAATTTAATTAAGGCCAGTTTTGATCGAGACTCGAGAGTGCGCGTTTTGTTTGTCCGGAAATTGTTTTCCCCCGGCGGCACGTCGCGAAATATAACGGCTTTTATTTCCCGAAAATGAATTAGTTGTCTCAGTGCGTCGAGAGGTCCTTTGTTGTCGGTTTTAAATTGCCGATCGCAAGTGTTTGACTTTGCTGCTCCCGTTGTTTCATACCGTTTGAATATTCCAAATTTCGAACGCGTCCACATCTCTCGTTCGTTTATCCCTCGACACACGAGAAAAAAAATCAAAGTAAGCCCAACGACTCGTGCGCGTCAACTTTTTTCCTCCTCCCGACGCTAACACCCCCGGCGGAGCAAGAAACGCACTGCACATACGAGAGCAAAAGCTTGAGCGGTTGCGTTTCACGAGCGCATGTATATGTATGCATAACAAATGCAGAGCCCGACATAAACCATACGGACATTTCGAGTTATCAAATAGGATATTCCGGAGCCGCGGGATTACCGGGCGAGTACACTCGCGGATCACACGTGTGGCGTGGGATATTCCAAGCAGTGACAGCTGCTGGACGCGCGCGCGCGCGCAAGGATTTCGTTTTCTCTCTCTCTCTCTCTCTCTTTTCCGGAACGAGAATCACGCGCGTTTTACGACTGCGACCGGCACGGAGATGGAGAGCCTTTTGTCTCTAAATGCATAAATATTTAACGCTGCTTCGATTTCAGCGTTTTCGTTTTTCCCGCGCGCGCACCGTCTGCGTCGCATACACACGGAGGGTATAAAAAGTGCTGACTCGCTTTCCGCGTGTATTAGGGAGCTTCGGCGCCGCGAGCTTTATTCGTCTTGCTCCGCTGGTAAATCCTTTTTTTTCTGAAAAAAAAAACGGGCATTCGGATTCATCGCGTATTTGTATTTCGAAAGCGTTCCCAAGAAGCTCCCGCGGATCCGAGCCACGCGTTTCGCGGCGTCGTGTAATAAAAGCTCGCGTGAGTCTCGCAAAAATAGCAAGCTTGATCCCCCCGCGTGCGCGTATAAAACCGCGCGGAGCTGTTCCTTTCTGCCGACGCGGGCACGAGATCTTGACAGACGTGTGCGTATAATTCAGCGACTGCTTTATTCAGCGCGTTCGATCGAGATATCACTGCGATTCTCGGCTTCTCTGTCGCGACAGCTGCGCGATCACGAGTAAAACTTTAACGATACGCGATCCTTCTGTTATTCCCCGATTCGGTTAATTATATACAGCGGCCGCGCAATAATTAATCTCGTCCGTCACTCAAGCTTCGGAGCGAATATGTACACGTACAGCGAAGTAGGCGTTGTCTCGCTCGGTTTTACCGCTCGCTCGCGTTATTCCCGAAAAAGATCGAGAGCTTCAGTTACTGCATAAATACATGCTCTCTGCCTCTGTAACAGATATAAGTCGTGAGGTGCGCGCATGCCTGGCATACGCGTCTAGCCGCATAGCCGCAGCCTCCGCTGCCTTTTCTCGCCCTACTATACGTATACACGCCTAGTGCAGAGAGAGAGAGAGAGAGAGAGAGAGAGAGAGAGAGAGAGAGAGAGAGTACACGTGTACGCGTATACAGCAGGGCCGCGCAGGAGCCAGGGCGAAATACTCCCCATCCCGCAACTCTACTTAATATTGCAGCGTATTACCCGAGAGAGGCTCCTCGCCGGCAGCGCTGGAGCACCTGAAATCATATACCCAGTGTCGGCTTACTATACCATACGGAGAGTCGCGGCTCCTCGCGAATCGCTCTCGGCTCTACTACGGACTTAATTCCGCGCTCTCTTCACCCCGAGTGTGAAACTACCCGAGTTTTGTGCGCAGCGAGCACGATTTTTTGGAGAATCGTCGAATGAACGCATAAAGATCCTCGTAACCGGTTTATTCGCCTGCCCTATACCCCCGTTAAAAGCCGCAACGAGGAATGCTTAATTTTAGCACGGAGAATTAACGGATTTACAGCAGCGGGCAGTGCGCGGAAATAACAAACTTTATTCGTGTACGAATAGCGTCCGCTTGATGGCGCGTCGATATTCGAAACGGACGAAAATCGCGCGGTTTATTTCTGCCATCGCCACTAGTTCGCGAAGACAGCCGATATCCGATCCGAGAGTCTCGCGCGCGCTCTGGGTCAGCGTCCGAGCCAATGATTGATGAAATAAACTTCTTCTCGCTCGCTATAAATCCGCAGCGGTAGCGCCGACTTCTTTTATTCATTCGCTCCGCTCGCTCGCTCTCTCACGCTATGCCGTCTCTTTTTCATTCTCTTTTATGTCTGTTCCGTTTTTGCCAGTAGTTCCTGCTCTTATATACTGCTTTGGTGCGATTGTTTAGAGTATACGGTTGATGCGTGCATATTGTCGTCATCGAGTGTATAACGCAAACCTTTCGCGGGCGACCCGTGTACGGAGCTCGGCTTGCTTATTGAATATTAAACGGACACCCACCCCGACGTAGGAAATAACGAGAAACACACACGGGATGCCGGCCTCTTTCTCACTTGCGGATCGCCGTGCAGTCTGACGCTTCGATCCGAGGCTGATCTATAATGTATCTGCGGGAAACCTGCCGCGCCGAATGTAAAACTTAGCCTGTCGCTCGACCTATCCGTCCACTGTGTGGAGCTTTTATTCTTCTTCCTCGCGCGTATATCCGTCGCCGCTATTTACCGAGATCTTACTTGTGAGTCGGACCGATCGTGAATTTTAATCCGACTCTGCTCGATCGTGCAGCCGAGAAAACTGGATTTACGATTCAGGTATGGATGATAATTAGGTATACGGAAAACCGCGCAAGGTATCTTATCATCGGTGGATAATTTAGCATCCTCTCGCCGACATACGGATGATGTATGCGGAGAATTAGAGTCTCGCGGCACAGCCAGAGCCAAATGTCTCTCTCTCTCTCTCTCTCTCTCTCTCTCTCTCTCTCTCTCTCTCTCTCTCTCTCTCTCTCATCCTCGCACGCCCGGGTTATTACTCCATAACCCGTTGCTTTTACGGTCGACCCGCCGAGATAGGCCGGGCATAAGCAGTGCGTAGTGGCATAATAAACCGCGCGTGACGATATCGTTGAATCGGATATAACGCGGCATTGGTCACGTAGCGCGGACTCTCTCCCTCGACGTGTACGCCAAAAACCGCTCGTTCGAAAGCATAATGACGAAAAAAACGTGCGAGCACGTACGCACGGGGGATTCCGCGACGAGCTGCTCTACTCCTCTTTTTATGCCCGCTTTCGCGCTAGGATTTTGTCTTCCCAGAAGCGAGTATATCTCAAGGATTGCTAGAAATCAAATATATCGATCTTATGAACTCTGTTATAGCGTATAAGCGGCCCAGACAGGCCAAAAAGGCTGGTTTCGACAAACCGCTACACGACCCAAGCAACACACGAATTACAGTCTCTGGTTCGGGTCGATAGTTCAGCCCTTAGCAGAAACTAGCGGTTGTGCAGACCTAGCTGATTTTGCGTGTTTTTCCGCCCTCTTCAAGCCTATATAGGTTAGATTAAGGAGAAAACGTGCAAACGTACCGAGAACGCCCGATAAGTGTACCCCAAGAAACACGCGATTTGGAGCCTCTGGTTCGGGCCGATGGTTCGTCCCTTAGCAATAACTGCCAGAACTTCTAGCCTACCTGATATTGCTTGTTTTTCCGTCTTCTTTGAACCTACGTAGGTTATATTAACGAGAAAACGTGCCAAGGCATCGAGAAGGCCCGAGAAGTGGACCCCAAAAAACACGCGATTTGGAGCCTCTGGCTATTTTTGTGTTTTTCTGTGTATAAGAACCCTGCGCGTGCGAATAATGGACGAGGGAAGCAGGAACGAACGTACGCGCTACCTATCGTCACTGGCCGGAGAGCGAGGTCAGTGCAGCAGAACAGCAGCTTCGTTTTACGGCTGATTTCGTGGAATACGCCATGTGGACGTTTCGGGCGGCTATATGTTTTGCGCAATACGCTCATCGTGATTATTTTACGCGGCTGTTTCGCTTATAATAATTTTATTACGATGCGGAGCGCGCATACGCTCGATGCGCAAAATTCATCGTCTTGTTGTACTCGCCGGGCTGTTTATTATACGCCGAGAGGGGTTTATTTTCATTTAAGCTCGGCAGTAGCGGAATCAACGCGATTATCAAACTGCTAAATATTAAATTCGGCATCGAGAGAGAGGGTGAGAGCCGGCTATATTAATGTTGACTTAATGCGCCGATGCGGATGCCTTTGCTTTACTGTTTGCGGATCAATTGTGCATGTGTAATCGCAATTCGACGCGCGGTTTATTATATCCATCCAAATAATAACCTATGCGTCCGGCCCGATATACTCCGCATCGATTCCGTGTGTACGGAGATCTGAATTATTGCTCGTTCTTGGAATATGCGCGAGTCGCTGTTTGCTCTAATAAGTATCTTCGGCTAAATGATGCGAGGTAATTAGGCGAGTCTCGACGAGAATACGCGAGCGAAAGATCAACCCGATTTTCCAAGAACGACGCAAGCATCGACTCCCGCGCGGTGTCTAATTGCTCGCGAGAGTTTTACCTGAAGTGTCTGGGCGCGCAGGATTCGAGCAACTGGAATATAAGAAAAAAATCGAGTGCTCATTTGGCAGGTACAAATCATTCCTGTTGCCGCGCATCCGCATTTCTCGTCTAGTTTACAAAGCGCGAGCAGATCCTGCTTGAGGAACACGTCCCTCGGCCGACTTCTATTTTCTCCGTGTCTCCGCATCTCCCGGCGTTTCTCCTCGATGTAACTCGTCTGTCCGCCGCAGCGTGTAGCCTACACACAGACGCTCGATCCTGCTTCTTTCGTGATCTTTCTCCCGTACGCTCGAGTACCCTCGTTAAGCGCCTACGTGTTCGCGTTCCGAATCGTCCGATTCCTCGGCGAACATTATTTTCGGTAGGAACGTCGCCCCTAGACCAATCAGCTGATCGGAAATCATACGTACTCCCCCCCCCCCCCTTTGCCTTATTGTTTAATGAGATTAGGTCAAACGAAGAAGCAGTAGCAGCAGCGGCTTCCTTCCTCTCGTCGCTCCAGAGCGAAAACGTTGCCGCTGCTCGGTTCGATACGTGGTTGGAAGTTGCGGATACTCCTTTTTATCGACGATGCTCTTTTCTTGATATACTAGACGAGCTGATATACGAGGATCGTTAATTCGAGAGGCGAACATATTTTTCGAGGGTTGCGTGGTACGTATGAGACGTTATTGTTATTGTCAACGGTTCATGATGGATCTAGGTACATTTCAACCAACTTATCGACAGCCTGCGATGTACTACGCCGAAGAGACTTTTCGCACATTTTACATACTCGCAGGAGCGAGCAGACACGCTCAGTTTCGGCGTATAGGCGAAGTGCAGCAGCCTCGACTGACTGGGAAAAAAGAGAGACTCCTTTAGGTAACTATGTACGTCACGTCCTGGTTCTGGATTACATTTATATACCTTCCGCGCGCGCCCAGGGGGGCGATGCGCCAATACGTGCCTATAATCTTCTTCCTTTTCTCCTCGTCTCGCTCTCTCTCTCCACTGAAGACGCAGGAGAAAGCGAGCTGCGTCTCCAGACGCCTTTGCACCGCGATCATCTTCTTTTCCGATCGCTCTTCATCGTACCGAGTGCGCGAACATCGTCGCCTCTCTGCGAGATGCGGACAAACGCCGCGTTTATACAAGATATTTTTACACTTTAGTTAGAATTTATTTAGCGGAGTAGATTTTTCGGAGGAAAACATCCCGAGCACAAAAGAATTTTCGTTCGTTTATACGGAGCTCTCGCGATGCATCTCCAATAAAGAATCGCATTCGAACCGAAAAAAGGTATGGAAGGCTCCCATAAAAGATAAACCGCGACGGAGCCGTCGTTCTCGGGGAGAAGAGAGAGCTACTCCACGTCGTCAAAGAGTATTATTGTGCGGGGATAGAGGATAGTACGCACAGGCGAATGCATACACCCACACGTACGAGCTACGTTTGATCGAGCAAACGCTATCACTCCAGGGGGTCGTTATACCTCACTCAATATATATCCCTCTCTCTCTCTCTACCGAGACGATGTCTTATCCAGGACTACTCGGTACACGTTATTACGCGAGCAGCCTCTTTGCGGACGTTAGATATAGGTACAAACACAGCGGCGAACGGCTTCTGCGCTGTATAAAAATGGATTGAACCCCGTAAAGAGGCCCAACCCCCTTTACGCCCTCGTATATAGCTATACACGCGTGCAGCGTGTTCAGAGAGAGAGAGAGAGAGAGAGATCCCGGACAATTACGCATTTATTTATTAAGCTGCAATCTTCGTAATTCGCTCGGAGCCATGGATCATGCTTCGAGCCGCGTGAGTCGCGTGCGGGGAATACGCGTGCCACTATACGCTTTTAGGGAATGAGCCTCTCGCGCGGATCGTTTATTTATTGATGGGTAAACAGGCAGCGAGCGCGTGGGAGAGCAAGCTCCGGCCCGTTTCGTGAAAAATACATCAGAGAGAGAGCCGATCGGCTCGCTTTATTTACTTTGTTGCTTGATATAATCGATCGGAAAGTATATCAGGCTTTTTTCGCTTCGCGAACGAGTCAGCTCGCGAGTGGAAGTTCTGATGGTTCATCCGCGGGAGGAGTCAAGCTGATAGTAAATTTTTACCGTCGCCGAGTGATTGTAGCGCTTTCAGCGTATAGCTACACTCCCGCGGGTTTATTTGTGTTTATGGCTAGACAGCGGTTCTGCTATTGGCGGCTTTGATTCGAGATATTCATGAGGGCTGGAATCGCGCGGGAGTAAAAAGCGTTTACGAGTTGCGAGTTTAAAACGTTCTTGAAAATTTTCAGTGGATGAAAAACGTTCCACAAATTACACGCGATAGGACAGGGAAAAACGTCCGAAAAATCGAGAAGGAGCAAGCCGCAATAGATATACAATGCATTGCTCGGCTCGAGAGCAGCAAATCCGAAAAGCTCGCCGGGGACTTATCTCGAAAAGCTCCCCCCTGCTCTTTCTCGCGCCCTAAACTTGTCCGTCGCGCGCTCGCGCACGAGAACCTTACGGGCCGAAAACTTTCGTCGCCACTGCCGCCACGTGGAGTCATCGCGAAAGCCTCAAAGTATAGAAAGCGGCTTTAGAATTTAATGTGCGAGGACTGCCACAGCAGCGCCGGACGCGCGCACGTAGCTAAGTGCGCGAGCGCGATCCCAGCGGCTTTTTGGCGGCGAACTCTCCAATAAGTAGGCGAAAGCGAGCTTTTGAATATTTAAGCGGATGTAAATTGCGCATTAACTATTGATAAAAACAAAACTGCTGCTGTTGCAGCTTCGTTCTCTCTTTCGCTGCTGGTGTGTACGCGCGGATGTAAGAGCGTCGACGAAGCTCATATCCGTAAATCAGGCCAGTTTCGCCGAAATTCCCTGTCGGTCGCGCGCGAACTTTCAGCAGGTACGAGTGGATGCGGCGCATGCAGGCCCGAGTGAAATATTAAAATTCGCCCGCGTGTTTACGTATTCAGCCTCGATGCAGCGACGGGGTAAGAAGAATAGTCGAATCAAAGGGTCGCCTATAGTAGGTGCGAGAAGGTTGAATAATATTCATCGAGAGCCTAGAACGCAGCTATATTCCTATGCAAATTCGCGGGGCATATATCGGTAACCGTATTTCTTCTATAACAAGTTGAATTTTGAAATAAGCAGCTTGGAAATTCAGTGCGTAGAAAAGCAGCGGTGCGCGCGAGCCAAGCCGCAAGGAGACTTCCTCTTTTGCGGCTTGTCAGGCTGTCGTGGATTTTCGCGTATTTTATTCATGACATACGAAGCTGTCCTAGCATTTTCCGAGAGAAGCTGCAACGCGGATGCGCGATATATACGCTAATAGAAGTGGGATATGCGCATCGCCCCCGCAACTCTTGCGCCTATATATCAGAGCTCGCGGTGCAGCGCGCAGATCTTTTCTTTCCTCTTTATCACGCCTCCTCTGAAACTGTGATATCTCGCGCGACTTATTAAAATATGCAAATATAGGTTCGCGCGCTTGGCAAAAATATTAACTTCAATTTTCACGGCCTCTTTTATACACTTATACGTTTCTGGAAAATTGCGCGTCTTGCGCACTCGAAGATTTATTCCGCAGTTTCAAAGTTTAAATCACATTATACGCCGGGGATGCAAAACAACGAGAGCTGATGCATTTAGCGCGAGCGGGATAATGCCGTTAGTCTAATAAAAGTGCGCCGGCGATTATAAAACGCCTGCTGAAACGGCTCGTTCTCGTTTCATTAAAAGCATTTACTTCTGCGCTGTGTAGTTTATAAAAACGACGAGCGAGAAAGAAGCAGAGCCCGAACGGGAGACAGAGAAAAAGAAAACAGTGCTGTTGCTGCTGCTGCAGCATCAGCGCGAGGAAAAGAGCATAAAGCGATATCCACCTGTTTTCATCCGGCGCTCTCGCTCCCTCTCGAAAGTGCCGGCGCAGCTAGAGCGACAATAAGCTGATAATTGAGCTTTTGAATAATTCCTTCCGGTTAATCCAGATTTCATAATCCTGCGCAGCGTCGAGAGGAATCCTCCCCGCGCACGCTCGCTATCGTACCGAGACGTTAAATAAATTACGTTGAAACGCCAAGGATCGGTTCCTTGAAATTCGCGCACTGTTGCAGCCGACGAGTGATAACGATTGTTTATAAGCCCATGCCAAGAGCGGGCGACGGAGGGTAACTGATAAATTTCATTCAGTGGCTCGTGTACGCGCTAACATAGCAGAGGCGAGTGTAGAGAGCCCTCGGAAGAGGAGAGGCTTCTTTCAGCCGTAGATTAGTTAATTTTCGCCGGAGCTATGCAGCGCGAGGCTCCCCGAGCCCCAACGTAATTAGCCAGACAATAGGAAGCAGCTGCTGCCTATCGCGAGCGCAAGCTCTAGCCGCGTCTAACCAATCTCCACGACGACAGACAATAATTATTACACTTGTAGTTTATGTGTCTGGGCCGCGCGAATAGCTGACTCTCGATGGCTTGTGTGTTTATTTCGGCTTTTGTTCGCCGAAATGCGAAGGAAGCGTTGTCCCCTTAAATTCGAGTGTATGTCGAAAAAAGCTCGTATTATGCACGATTAGCGGCGAACACAGCCTTGCACAGATGTCGATATGTGGGTCGATATCGAACGCGAGAGAAACGCCCGTTGTTGGTGCATCGCGCACACACACACTAACGCGCGTGCGACGTGATGGGGGATCCCCTTTGATGCGGCGCTTTGTATCGGCTCTTCCGCCTCTTCATCTACATTGCGTATGGGCGCGACGCGTAAATGAGCGCGAGCGAGAGAGGAGATTCGAGCTAAATTACAGTTGCCGAAGGTCGTTTACAATCTCCTACTGATCTCTACAAGCCCGAGAGCCTATACGCTTGGTGTAAGGCGATCTCCCGACCATCGTCCCTTTTTTGAAAATACATTTATTTCTGTATACGGATGCGACCCTTCGAATATTCAAAGACGACGCTCGAGAGGAAAAACAGTTTGCGGACGTTAAAATAAAAAAACCACGCCATGGATCGATGGTCGTGCATATTTAGGGATTTTGCAATGGTAAAGAGCTCACTTATCATCGGAAATTCTCAGGCCGAGGCTATACGCGAGTAAAACAATCGATTCTCCGACAAAGGACTACCTTTTTTATTTTAGACTTGCTGATCGCGTCACTCGTTTTATACGCCGTCGTTGATATAGTCAATTTTGGCTTGTCGAAATTTGTAATTCCTTTGAGCTATTTCTAAAAGCGGGAGAGAAAAAGAGAGATAGCGAGTGGGTGGCTGTGTGCGCGCGCGCGCGACTATATGAGAGTATGAAAGGAGGGAACTACGTTGGCGGAACATTATCATTTATATGAAATCCTTTGCGTCCCCTTATGCATAGTCATTATCGCCGCGTACTTTTTTTTCTCTCTCTTTCTCTCTTACCACTCCTCGCACAATCACCGTCGGATCGTAGCGAATGATTCAATACTCTGGCGGGCTTGTTGAGAAAGAGCTATGGAACTGTTTTAATTAAAGTGACCTACATTATAAGTTGTCCGATGGAACCCTCCAGACACTTTCCGAAGGCATTGATTTGATTTTTTTATTCGGTGTGAATTGCCACGAATATTCTGGATCGTCGATTCAAAAATCAAAATTTTATGTGTATCGGTAAACTATAAAAAGAAGTGTTAAAATAGGATGCGGAAGAGGGTTTACCCGTATACCCATAGTCGGAAAAGAACTCCCTCAGAAGAGAGCGCATCCACTTTGCATCGCACTTCCTTTAGCCGGTTCCTCTCGTTCTTTTGGACACTCCTCGCTGCTCAAACGCTCGACGATGATGACTACGAGTTCGGCGATTCAAAGCGACGACGGCTCACAGGAAATCAGCAGGAAAGCGGGCCAAAGGCGCCGAGATCAGCCCCGCTTGTATTTTGCAAGGAGCTTCGACTCAGTCAGCAGTTCACAGCGACTCGCAGTTTCAATTGCCAGTAGCCTAACGGCTGAGACTGTTATGCGATACGCGTTGAACGATATTCTGTGGACTAAGGAGGAGAGGTACGGGGGCAAGAAATAATCAACACTGGTACGATTGGTTTTTCTTTTCTTATATTTCATCACTTTAATTGTTTTACTTTATAATAATCAATTGCCATAAAGGAAAATGGGAGTAAAATATACAAAAATTTCATTTAGTTTCGATATATTATTGCGAACGATATTAACATATATCTCATCGCGTGGCTTGTATCGATTCAACGCTCACACATGCGCCGCCGTTATGAGCTCTCATTTGCGTTCATAATACGATTATCACAAAAATTATACTTTCGCAATGATATAATACTAACGTTAATTTACGATGTCCTCAAGTTCGTTAATTGAATAGCTCGATTATTACCTAGGATATAATTATGCTAAATTTTCAATTGCGAAATAAATTCACAACGATATGCGCATTTTTTTCTGTTTAACAACGCCTAATTAGTGCTCGTGTATATTCCACAGAAATTCACAATACAGAATCGATCGGTGAACGTCGCGCTATACATTCGAAATTAATTTTTTTTAACATGTGCATGAAAAAAACCCGTTTCCATGCCTCTAAAGTGAATGTCAAGCTGCTCATTTCAATCGTGCGGGAGGGAATAGCCATTCTCTCCCGCTACTCATAAACACTCAACAACACTCAAAAATAATCAAATTTTTGAAAACTTTTGAAAATTTTTAAAAAATATTGATATTTTTTGAAAGAGAGTGGTTTACGAAAATGCGCAACTTACCATTCACTCTATATGCATGAAAACGGGTCTTTACAGGCACAGGTACTTGTCAAAAAAAGTACAGTGTGCAACAAGGGGGGGGGGGGGGTGGCAATTTCTACCTCGGGTGAAATTTGAGCACTCGTCTCCGTCTTAGGCGCTTTCGGCGCCCTCGACTCCAAGTCGTGCTCAAATCTCACCCTCGTTAGAAATCGCCCTTTCCCCCCCCCCCTAGTTGCACAATATACTATTTCAAACGACGCACGATCAGCACTTTAAACCTGAGCCATTCAATCAAAGAATAACTAAAACGATCATATTATATTTATTTTATGTATAATATAATATATGTATGTAACAGTCGTCGAGAACGATGAAAAATATATAGATACAGATAAAACGAAAATTACCCTTAATTGACAATTTATCAACGTAACTGCTCAGAAAAACGAACGTTTTGCGCAAACATCATGAGCTTTCATTAATTTGTCATTTTTACAAACGGAATGAAATATTCTTAACATGATTCATTGTTTTTACGTTATTCGTATAAGGTTCCAACGTAGCAACATTGACGTATTCGACATTATACATAGCGAGTTATGGGGTATACACATTTAAAAGCATAAGATGATACTCTGTAATATGCCCCTCGCTGTTAATTTTCTTCCTAATGTTTTTCAAGCGTAGCAAGTGATTCCCATACAAATATATTCACATTACTTTATTTACACAACGCTGTAATCCGTGCGCATCGACTCGCAAAGTCTCCATATATTATTTTTTTAATATCTCGAATGCAATTTCTACTTCTGATCTTCGTGATAACGGTGGTATTATACTTCGAGGTACGAAAACGCAAGATTCGGATTAAATGCTTTATCCAACTGATCGTTATTTCGCATGAAACTGCTCTGAAAGTATGATTACTAGATATTCATTTATATATTCATGTACGACAGAAATGTTGTGTACCAGGGGACGAAGTAGTAAAATCCGTGCGAGAAATTAATGGCGAGTTTCAAAATTTCATTCTTTGAATTTCTTTGATTGTTTGAACGAACGCAAAAGTTTCACATTAAAAAATCTTTGTATACACCTTCGTAATATAAATATCAACGCTTTCAAAGTTTATCAAAATGAAAATTAGTCTTATGAATATTTTTGATGTTAAAATTTTTCAGTTTCATCTTTACTACTCCGTGGACTCCATTCAAATGAATCTTGTAATGCTCATTCCGAAGGAAGTATCTTACATTTATATCTGCTCACCAAAACGAAGAATCATCATGTATTTTGGCACTTTTTATATTATTTAAAGGTATGTACATCATCATCGCTCTAACTATAGAATAAAATTAATTTGCGATAAAACAACAGTGTATCATAACGACTGTTTGAACGCTTAACTAGATGGTAGTTATCTATATTTTCTGTATTACTTTATATAATATATGTATATATACGAACGACTTTCCGGCCAGTAAAGTATAATCGCTCAAAGGAAAACCTGTATTTTTTATACATAAAATGGAAAACAAAGTTTTTTTACAGAAAACTATGTACAATATTTGGTATCTTACTCGCTAAGGTTTGCATCGCACGAAGTCGCCTGTGTCGTACGCTCTTTTGGAATCAAAGTCATCCGTCAAAATGTTTCGTTCGTTTCACACACTCGAACTTTGAGCACCGAAAAAAAACTTAATTTTTTTTTACTTTTTTCACTTTTTTCGTCATTATTATTCGATTCTCCGATATTACAGTACTTTAAAGTAAGCAGTAATACTTTCAACTTGTTTTTTTTTCTCACGTTGGCGCTTTGAACAACACTGACTCGCACCACGTGATCAAGTGCGAATCACTTTGATAATTCGATTTATCAGTTTTTAAAGTCGTAGAGGGTTGCTACATGCATAGATGGGTGTGAAAGAGTCATCGCATCGGAGCGCGTCTGTGTCGCGACGATTAATATTACACAACCTCGAGAACTCATCGTAGAAGCATTTATAACAATTCACCCACACACGATACTCGCTCTAATGATACTAAAGCACAAGGAATTTCGATACCGTCGAGAAAAGTTTCCGGCTATAATTAAAATATTCCGACACTTTCCTCGACGACCGGGTAGCGATGCGCGAAGCTCACTCTCAGACCAACTTAGAAGAGCGACACTTCGCCATCGTCCCCGTAGACTCTGGATATGTATTCGCTCAGCCCAGTGTAACACGCCTATACTCTATCAGATTCAACAAACTCACTTAGGCTGCTCTAGAAAGGGGGACGTCACGTGATATACGAGACTCGCTAATGGCTCGACTCAAAGCTCATTCGAAGGTATTACACGCGTGTAACTTTTTAACGAAATAACGCGAGACAGCAACAGCAGCAGGGCCTCAACTCAACTCGGGCTTCCGTCGAAAACTGCTCGGCCGTTCCCTTTTTCTTCAGGCCGGCTCGGCCGCAAGAAGTTAGTTCGCCGCAGTGCGCGCCGGGCTTTTGCGGCCGACGAAACTCGCGCCGACCGCCGAAAGGCCAGAACAGTATATACAGAGTCGGCCGTCCGATTTTCTGCACTCCTCCCTCTCTGGGAATTCCATTAACGGTTATTCCGAATCACTGGCCGAGGCTACTGCGCGAAGTTCAGCGATTAACGGATGGATTAGTTTTTGAGCTTTCGCGATGGCTGGTGTACTGTGTTATTCTTTTTTTCTCTCATGAAAAAAAATTAATCCCTTCTGAATTTACGACGAGTGGTTTCAATAATTATAGCTACGACCGAATACGGAATTATAGATAGCGAATAAATTTTTTTCTCGCAAAGTCTTTATGAATGATAAATACCTCGCAACGGCGTTAAATCACGTATCGACGAATGCAAAAGCCCCGCTAATCGCATCGAGCCGCGCTTAAACAAATAGAAGGGCGCGCGAATGTATAACGAAAGCTCGGATTATAATTGCGACAAAACTGCGCGCTGCAAGTTTTTCACGCGCGCTAGAGCCTAGATCCTGAGGGTACTATTTCACTTTAAATGCACGAAGCTTGCGCTTCTAAAGCGACGCGTTTGCTGTTCCGGCGGCGGCGCCGTGCGACGTAAGCGTTTACCCTCCGCCGAGTTAACTCGCCCTCTCTCTCACTCTCGCGCGATGTATATTTCTCTGCAGAGCGTGAAAAATTTAGCGCGCATGTAAATACGAATTTTCCGGCGCCGCTCTTGCTTCAACGCCGGAGTCGCGACCCACTAAAAAGTTGTCTTCGAGCCCTGTTTTTTCTCTCTGTTTTCTTGATTCAACATCTAACTCTGACTAACTTTCATCGAACTTGGACTGGATTGGGAATGTATGTCTAAATACAACATTTCTGAGAATTATTCATGTAGCTTAGATTGACCAAACCGTCGCCCGTCAGAATACGTTAAAAGTACATCGATTATCGAAATCCGACACACATTTCACCCCATCTTATCTCGTAAAATCTGTGAAAAAGAACAGCTACACACGTGATTCACGAGAACGAGCCGCTGCGAAGAATAATTAATTGAAAAGAAGGCAGGAACGAGAAAAACAGAAGCAGCGTCGCAGAAAAGAAGACGGAGAAAAGGCGAAGGCAGAAAAGACGACCCCGTGACCGGTCTGTCTCGCGAGTGACACACGCGTTGTGTGCATTATAGCATCGGCTCGGCTTTGTCCGGCCTCGCGCGGATGCAGTGCACCGGGCTACTTCTCCCGAGGCTACAATGTACACAGTCAAGCGGTATTCACACGCAGAGATGCATACGCACGCTGTATTCGGAATAATGTAAGAGCCTCGTGAGCCCCCGACGCGAGCTTTTCCCGCCTCGTTTAACACACGGCCCATTCATAATGGCCAACGCGGGCGCAGTACTCGACGCTGCGCTGGAATCTTTTGTCGACGCGCATGTAGCTAGGTATGTACGGCTGTGCGCAGAGGTCCCAGTTCTCTACTTGTGTCGCACTGCTGTATAGCAAGATTGCTCGACCATCAATGAGCTTGTCACGCGTGTACTCTCGCGAACGTGATAATTTAGAGCGTGAACTGTACGGGCTGTTTTATTCTTCATTAATTATCCTAAGCAGTTCTTCTACTTATCTTTGAAGCGGGGATTTCTCAAAAACTTTTTCACCGCTCTACAACTTCCTTCTCCGCCGCATTGTCAAGAGGCCGCATACACGTAATACGAGGCGTACTTCTTCCTCCGCATTAAAAATCTTTCTTTCCCGTTTTTGCTCCAAATAACCTTAGCAGTCCGTCTCGTAAAATTTACAACCAGGTCAGTTTTCGCGCATATAGCCGTATGTGTGTGTGTATACACATCCGCGAGAGTAATAGGCCCTTTCTGACCTACTTGATTTTAAAGAAAGTTAAGAAGCTGGCCTGAGCATTTAAGAAGTTGCGAGATAACGGCGCACTCGAGGTGTATTGTCGCTCCGCGCGCCCCTTTCTTCTCAAAGTTCTCTCTCTCTCTCTCTCTCTCTCTCTCTCTCTCTCTCTCTCTCTCTCTCTCTCTCTCTCTCTCGGTATTCGAGCCTACTTATTTCTCATGCGTGTGTACGGTCTTACAATTTTGCTAATTTTGAAGGAAGAATAAAAAAAAATACGCAGCAGCTCGTTAACGTTAAAACTTAATAAAACGCCGCTTTCTATTAGGCTGTCTCGCTTTTATCATACTTCTCATCCTCTCCACTACTCGTTCACTCTGTGTAAGCAGCCCCGTTTTTGGTATATTTCCTGCACCATCAAGCATTAATGCCCGAATGTTTGTTTGGGATATTATACAGAAGCGCAAAAGTGTAAGAGGGCCGCGCACTAAAACGTAGGAAGTTATAAAAGCAGCCTAATATGCCAAAGTTAATAAGCCGTGCAATTAGTCGGTGCCGTTAGCGTAAACGCTGCTGCCTTTGATTTTTCGAAAAACTTAATTTCGAGCCGATGATGGTTTCGGCTTTTATAATAAAAAGAATTTTCAAACGAAACTCCGACTAAGCCGTAATTATGCGATTGGCGGCTCCACAGGCGATGTAATGAATTCCGCACGACATCTCCGAGAATAAATAAATATTCGGTCGAATTTACGAGTCGCAGCGCGTAAAATGTAAAAATATTTGAATAATTCGAGGCGATTCGTATTCCGTGCTCGACGCGCATCGGGCAACAAACGTACTTTTGCAAAGCAACGCTCCCCGTCGGCTTTTTTCATAAATTATCGCGCGCCGAGCTTTCGTTTAATTAAAAAAATCGCGCAGCTACAGCAGTGAGGGAGAAAAAGGGTATATCAAGGCTCGTTTTTCAAAAAAAAAAGAAAAAACGTTCGTATTCAAGATCAAAGTATCCGGCCGATCACTCGCGCAAGCACCATCGGCAGCAGAGCGCCGGCAGCTCACACGGCTTAATTCCGAGCGGGATTTCCGTTTCTTTCTCTCTCTGCCGGCCGGATATTTTATTAAAGCTTTTGCCTGTGCGCGCAAGCCGAGCGCGAAAATTCCGCTCCATCAAATCCGGCGGGCCAGCCCGTGCGGGCTATAAATCTCGGCCGACGCGGAATCAAGAATTTCTTAAGCATTCGAGGCTGCCGCCACCACCGCCGCCGACTTTTTATAAGGTCTTTGTTTACCTTTCCGAAGTGAGCTCCCTTCCTCGCGGTCGGGGCGATACAGGCCGGGCGCACATTTTTGCGCTCGGGCGCAGTCTGTGCGCCGTCGGTTTATTACGAACGTACGGGCCGAGGGGGTGAGGTAATGTCTCGCCGTAAAACTCGGAGCCCTCGACGCGAGCTCGGTCGATCGACGCTATAGCGCGGGAGTAGACGCAGTGGCTCGTAAATAGTTAGAACTCTCGACGTTTCCGAAGAGCACGCTCTCTCTCTCTCTCTCTCTCTCTCTCTCTCTCTCTCTCTCTCTCTCTCTCTTTCTCTTTCTCTCTCTCACTCCGCGTCCTTTCTTACGCTCTCGCACTTTGCTGTTCTTTTTTCCTGCTTCTTCGTTTTTTTTTGTTTTCGAATCGGAAGGCGATTATTGGCCGATGGCGTATAGCGCCGAGGTCGTCGGCGAGCTTTGATGGGGTTAAATATATATAGTGCCTTTCATTCGACTTTTGATGCTCTAATCAAAGTCTTTGTGGAAAGTAACGGAGCTTATATCGGAGTGTTAAATTTTTTAAGGCCATATTTCGAATAGTGCGACTAAAGGCCGAGCTCCTTCCCTCGACTAATCAGAGCTGGCGATCATACATTTCAAAAGCTATACGGTAAATTTCGAGCGCGAGAGCTTCTTTTTTTTATTTTCCGGAGCTGCTCTTCTGCGCGAAGATGAAACTTTTTCTTTTAACTCATGTTTTCCCTCCTCTTTTTACGAGTTCTAAAGCTAAGAAACTTTACCTCTGCCCCTCGACTACGTGGGAATCGCGAATTTGTTACTATTACCTCGTATCAAGCGGTACTTTATCAAGAACTTTTGCCGGCAGAATTTCATTGCTTCGGAAGTCCAATCCGTCCTGCTGCTTAAATTATGCAGAAGTCCGTATCGAATTAGAAGAAGCGTATAACATATGGTATATCGAAGACCAGCTCTCGATTTTATTTATAATAAAGCGGACATCGCAGCTCACGGCTCCAGCGTACTGTTGGAATTTACGCGGGGAGAGAGAGTGAGAGAGCGCGCGACGGGCGAATATATAGGTGAGTGGGTTGTGCCCAGTGCATTTTATGCTTATTAATCGTAATGCGTGCGTCGCGGCGGCGCCGATACGCGGTCGGCCATTAAACGCGCGTCGCGCGATATAACAACGTCACCGAGCAGTATCTCTGTTACGCCTCGGTTGGCGCGGACTGTGGCCGCTCACGCATCGCTTAACATAATCCCCCGCATCCGAGCGAGTTCTCTGCTGCTGCTGCTGCTGCTGTTGCTACTGTTACCAGCCTCGGGCGCAACATAGATTACGCCGCGATACGTGTTCCCTCTGTGTGTATGTGTGTGTGAGTACGCGTCGCGTACACAGCAAGGTGTGTGCCAGGTATCGAGTTGTTTTTTTTTTTGCCGACGAGTGCATCCGATCGACTTCCGGAGAGGGGGCGAGCTTCTTATCGGGCCAAGTTTCCGAGCTTCGGGGTTTGTTTATGTTTGCCGAAAAGTTTATGGGATGCGCGCGCCGCTATCTTTGGCTGCTCTTGCGTTCGTTGTATTGATTCTCGCCACAGGCCACGCGTTTTTCGCAAAGTTTCCGGGATGTACACAAGCGCGCGGATAGCCATGCTTGGCTGCTCAGCGGGGAGTCGTTCGATTGTTCGAGGCGGATTTTCGGTATTGGGAAAGATAGCGGTTTGGCTGTTTTATTTTTGAAAAATAACGAATAATCGCGCTGTGCTGCTGAAATATCGTCGATCACTGAACCAATTGAAGCCTCTGACGCGCTCAATCGCGACGATCGTTGACAAACTCGGCCGCAAAGTGCCGAGCCAAGAACTCTTAGTCCGGCTATTCGTCCGAATATAATTGTATCTCTCGCAGATCCTGTCGCTCTCTCGCGGGCTCATTCTTCACGCTTTTAGAATTCGGCTACCGGATGGATGGAGGCATAAAGGGAGAGAAGGCTCTCACGACGGAGTAGCAGTAGCAAAGTGAGCCGCGAACGAGCTGCCATTTTTCATGGCCTCTCTCGGCACGCAGCATTAATCAAACTCGAGCGCGCGAGCTCTCTCTCTCTCTCTCTCTCTCTCAAGAGAGAGAGAGCGAGATATAACTTCGCGGCTGGCGATCTTTTTGCCTCTTCGGCTGATCTTTTCCGGAGTCTTTTTTCAGACCAAGCGCGACGATGATGCTGCCACTGCTGCTGTGTTGAGCCACTCGTGCTTATGAGGGAGGAAAGCGCTCTACGTCTCGTCCCACTTTTCACGCCTCGTCGCCGACAGATTGGGATAAATCGAGCTTAGCCTCGACGCTTATGATTGGGTTATTTATCGGTCATCAGCTGCGGGTACGTCGACCTTCTTTTTTTATAAATAATTTTGAACTGGATCGAGCTCGAGATTAAATGCTGATAATTGCGAGTGGATTTCGAAGTTGAGTTGATATTTTGCTATTTAAGCTGCAAACTGCCGATCGAATCCGGTGTCAGTTTTCATTAGGTCGTCAATTGATCTTGTTATTTCTCTAGAATATTACAATCGCTTTTAAAAAGGTTCGGTTATTGGATTATGAGAGCGCCGTGGCATCTTGCATTCGTTGGCTCTGGTTTATTCCAGGCTCTTATCGATTCATACATCCGATACTCGAGCGCATACATCTACGATAAATAAATGGATCAAGTCTTCAAACGATAACAGACTGCTTACAGTTAACGCAAAATTCGTGAAAGACATTTTCACCTCGCGGTCGAAGGAATGCAAAATTTAATAATTTGACAGAGAGTGCTCGTAAATTTGAGGTCGCATGCAGAAACAATCGTGGAACCTGATGGGAGCGGAATAATTATTCGATTTGCGATACAGTCCGCGTTGATATCCGACAAGTCGCTCCTTTCGGAATTAGAGCAATCGCGATTTCCAGTAAAAAATCAGCGAAACGTATATTAGCAAAGATAAAACTGCGGAGCGGGTAATGATAACAGCGGTGTGCAACGGCGCAACGGCTCTCCTTTCCGAGGATCCCGTCAAGCCATTCACTCCCACGCTCTCAATCAATAAAAAAGTTAGACCGATGCATCACCTCGAAATCACGAGCAATCCATAACGAAGGAAACTCATTTACATCGTCGCGCACACAGACGCAAAATCCCGCTCGCGAATGAGGTGGAATGGGAGAGGAGAACGTGTGTGTGGCTGTTGCTGCTGCTGTCCTGCCCTCGTCGTCCCCACGGCTCGATGTCCCAGCAGAAGCCGGTGTAGTGGGTCCAGCGGCAACCCTGCTGACAGGCCATAATTGAAAAAGTTATGATTAGTTGTTATATTTTAGAGAAATATTGCCTGAAATTCGTGGAGATTTATTTTAGATAAATTAAAAAAAAAAATTAAAGCAAGCTTGCGGTTAAATTTTCTCTTTTACGTTATTCTCAGCATTCGTATACGAATTACACCGAATTTCGAGCAGACGCGTGTGCATTTCACCGGATAAGACGTAACCGTAAAAAGTCCATTTGGTTCGTCGCTCGAGAGAAAGACTCAGCGCGACAGGCGCATGCAGGGAGTACACGAATATGTATGTGCATGTTTATACGAACCAGTTTCAGTGTCGGCAGAGAGTAGTAGGAAGAGGTGAGGCGTCGCTCAATTCGCGGCTTGGGGAACGTAAGGCGGCATGTACGGCCCGGTCAGGATGTACTGCACGGCGACGACCATCAGCTGGGGCGCACTCCACCTGATGATGTACGAGCTTCCTAAAACAGAAAATGCATTTCGCGTGTTTACCCAACATTGCTCTATCCACTCTCCCTCTTCCTCGAGGGTAGGCGGGGGATGGTGGGATGAATCCGCCGCCGCCCGTCGGCTCAGCGGGAGACAAGACGCGGCAATTGGATTCGCGCAGCGAGTGGATGTGTGCGCGCTTTTAAAATGATCGTAAAAAAGTTTACGTCGTGCTTTTGGACGCAGCTCTGTTTCTCTGGCTTAAAATGAATGGGTCGGTGTTTCCCTCGCACCAGCGGAGGATGTAGCGCACGGGAAATTGTTTGGATTCTATACGGGTGATTATTTTGTAAAAGGAAGAGAAAAAATCAAAAAGTTGCAGCGCTGCGGCGAGGACATGTAAACGACGGAGACAGCGAGGAGCGCGCGGGTATAACACAGCTGGTTTCCGCATCGCCGGAGGGCAAGAATCGAAGTGGCTCTCTCTCTCTCTCCGATTTCCCGGAACTTTCAGCGAAATCCCTCGAGTGCGTGTCTCTCTGTCCGAGCTAACACGCGATACACGCGGGGAAAGCCGAGAGAGACGAGCTGAGCTGCTTCTGCAATCGGGACGACGTCGCGAAAATGCTCCAGCGTCGGATAAAATCCCGGGCCCCGTATCGGCTTCTCGGAACTTAACTGCCGCTCGCGCAACTCAACTCCCTCGCAGCAGTTGCGCGAGATTCCTCGGAGTATTATCTTTACGCACGCGCTATATATACTTGTACTCGTTCGTGCTCTCGTTACTCCGGCTTCTAACTCGGCGCACACGAGATCTTTTTATTTCGCGAGCTTTCGTTATAATCTTTACTCGCTGCTGCCCTTACTTTTTCTATGGGATTTCTTCTCACTCGCTATTAGCGGCCAAATGGACGAGAGTCAGTATATTGTGCTTCGGATAATTACTGACGGCTTGGCTTGCAGGGAAAATCGTAACGGGAGAGATTACTGAATTCGCGGATAAACACTCTCCTTTCATCGTTTTGAATCGAAACGACTTTGCTTTTCGGCGCCGCGCACAGCCCGCTGGAGCTCAAAGCGACTGCATTAAATTATTGTGCGAATGAGCTCACGCGAGATCTGAGTGAATATATCGAATAAATGACTCCCGCGTCGCGGATAACGCGCTATCGCTTTAAATATTCTTTTTTTTCGCGAGCTGCAGCGCCAGCCCAGCGAAAAAGGTGAGGCAGAGGGCTTTTCGTTTAAGCGACTTTGCACAGCGCGAGCCTCCTTTTTCTCGCGCGGATCCGCGAGGCTACGAAGGTCCTCGTGCACACGCGCGGTTGGAAAAAAGAGCCGCGCGCCGCTGCTTTCAGAATCGAAGAGAGAAAGAGGAAGCTCTGCTCCGCGACAAACAGAGAAAGAGAGAGAGGAAAAAAAGATCAAAAGCACGTAATTACTTAAAATGAAACACGACGTCTGTCGAGAGCTCTCGCGCCTGTGTACACGCGGGGCTAGCTACTGAGAGCGGAATAACCGAGCGCTACTCGAGGAGCCAGCTGTGTAGGGCGAAATTAATTAAATTATTTATAAAAGCGAGTGGTTAATTTCACCGGATCGTTTAGCAGACTTAACCTTCTTTTTATTAACTCCCGCGGTGACGCGCAGTCAAAGTCAGCTCGTACTCACCGCTGCACAGGGGTTAATCGCAATAATTTTCAAATTGACTCTCTTTGTATAAAGCCGAGCGAAAAGGCGTATTCGAGATTCGCAAGCTCGGAGAAGGCTCGAGCGATCACCGTCATTCTTAACTCTAATCTGCGATTAAGCTCAGCCATCTCGCCGCTGCAATGGCGTGTCTCTCCGAAAAGCAGAGGGGGAAAAAATAACAAGTGCACTCAAGTCTGCCAACGCTGCCGGGGCAATCCTAAGTGAAAAATCTCGCTCGCTCGCGCTGCAAGCTCTCTCTCCCTCTCCAAAGTGTAGCCGGTATATATAAAGGCGCAGCTGCTGCGACACGTTAAATCGCGCCTGAATTTTCGGTTTAAAGCGCGTGCACTTCGCGCCGCGTTAAATTCCGGCCGGGCCGGAATGGAAATCCGATGGATGCGCATAAGTCGAGAGCTCGCTTTTACGGCTGACGAGTCGACGTGTTTAATTGGCTGCGGAGCTCTGCGGCGACCGAGAGAAAAAGAGAGTGGATTCTGCGCTCTGTGTGTGTAATGAGTAAATACATGCGCTGCGAGAGATGATTAAATATTTTTAAATTAGCGGAAGCCCCGCCTCGCTGATGTGTGCGGTCGACGTGTGTTGTCGTACTTGTTGCTCTGCTGCGGAGAATTTTTAATAAAGCACCTTTGTGATTTAAAATGACGTAAACACGAAGGTGCAGTATATAAATTTCATAATTGCAAGCTCGGCGAATTTTATCACTTCAATTTTCTCGCGGAACTTTTTAAACGCTCGTGAGCGCGGAATTTATTACGATCGCGAGGCAAAGTTCCGATAAACTGCTTTCTAAATTTAACGACTTTTTCACCTCGATGCCCTAATTATTTAAGTACACGAAAAGTGGGTTAAGTTGTAGGCCTCGAGGCGCCACCCGGGCTAAGAACCGGTTAACCTCTGGTTTCGATTCCGCCCAACCCTCTCTTGAAATAATTTACGTGTTTGCCTCGCTATCGTAACGATTATACCCGATCATCGTGTGTCAAGCTCTCGACGGATCGACCCGAAAGGCGCGGATGAAAAAAATCGAAAATAAAACCCGAGAAAATGTTATATAGATAAGCGGATATAAAATAGCAGGCGCGTAACTGTTGCTTTAACGAGAGCCGCGCGCAGATGCGCCATTCGACGCGCAATAATTGCTTCTTCAGCAGCGCGCCGCGAGGGCTCAGCCGCCGCCTGCTTTTATTTTACACGCGAATTATTCGCCGAGTGTGCCAGCTCGCGCATCTCTTTGCGTCTCTTTAGCCCGCGCTTTTAAATGCCTCGATATACATGTATGAGGTGCACACACGGGCACGTAGCTCTTTAGCTCGTTTACTCGGCTTCAAACACTTCGTTCCGGCGGCTTGAATGTTATTTCTCTTAATTCGGCCTTTCGTCGTCGTCCTCGTCGGCCGGGACGACGTTTTCATCAGACTGAACGACGAAACGTGGGAGGCCAGACGGCCCCTTTTCCGCAGAAGAGACACGTCGCGCGTTCTAAGGAGATTGTACGACGAGGAGGACTAAGCTCAGCGGACCGGCACATGTGGGATCTTATTTTGTTTGTTGTTGTTTCTCTCTCTTGCCTCTGCAGGTATACGCTCGAGAGAGGATTGCGCCGCTGAATTTATTTTTTTTTTTCATCGGAGCGGAAAAAGTCCCGCTGATACAACGTACAATGGAGAAATTATATTGTTTTCTTTGGGAGAGGAGAGAGAGAGAGAGAGGCCGTTTTTAACGAAACTGCTCAACTTCCTCTGTACGGATGGTAATAAGATGGCGAAAGTTTTGGTTTTAAGCAAAGCAAAGATTTAAAAAAGTTTCGCGAAAATCCTACCCCGCGGAATAGCGGCAGCGGCAGCTAGCGAGTAGCTTATATTCTTTGTCGTCGTTTCGCTTGTTTCGCCAGTGTTCCAATTGAAAGTTAAATTTACTTTTATTCAAAAAAGCCATTCCAAACGCTATATCATACACCGCTGCATATTCGCGCTACCGCTTTCTTTTACAATAATTACCCAGTCCAATTAAACCGCGCGCAATTGATTCGCAAAGGATTTAATAGCGACTGAAAACCTTCTAGCCGCGCGATATTAAACAACAAAACGTACGCTCGCTCGCTCGGCTCTGCGTGTTTAAGCTAGAAATGTTAATCAAAGAGAGAGACGGCGAAACGGCTGAATTTAATAATGCGCAACAAATCTATCGCGCGCTAGCTAGCTAGCTCACATTCGCGCAACGACGCGCGTGCCGTTACGCAGCGGCGACGGCGGCGGCAGCGTTAACGCTCTCTCACTCGGCTCGCGCGCGCACTGTGTACGAATTATGATTATGAGACTGGTTTCCACGGCGGCTCGGCGGTCTCGCATATATCGGATGCTTTCCTAATTAATTACGAGATTCCGCGCTGGAGCGGCAAGGGGAGACCGGGAGCGCGGACGGCAGAGGGGGGGGGGTGTACACGGGGCGCTGCTCCGGCGAGCAATTTTCCGAAGCGCGCAATATGCGCGCGTGCGGGGATCCTCTCGTCTCGCATTATGATTTGCCAACAAATGCTTACTTCGATGCGAGTGCGGACCGTTGCGAGTGTAGCAAAAAGCTCCCGTTGCGCGGCGCGCGCGAAAATTCAATTGGCTAATGGGAATTCCTGGTGAGCCGATCGCTCGATGCTGAAAAATCGAGGAAGGGCTTCAACGTTCGGCGATTCCAACCGCGGCGGTTTTCCTAGGTCAGATAAGAGTATTAGCAGGCGCCGGAAGAACGCGAGTAAGTGACAACGACGAGGCTGCGCTGGATACACATACGCGGAGTAGCTGCACGGCCCCTCCCAAGAGTAAAAGTTATTCGTCTCGGCAGAACCTAATCGTCCTGCAGCTCGAGCAGAGAGAACAACCACCAAAGCCGAGCTAGCTCGCTCGCGCGCTCGATCCATTAATTATACCACTCGCGCGAGATTAGGTTATCCCGGGGCACATAGCACCGCCATAAGCGCCAGTGCTGCGGCATTTCCCATCCTCTCTCTTCCTCGACTATATACAAGCAGCTTGTGTGTTGTGCCTTATACACACACACATACACACGGACGTAGACAGACACACGCCGCGCGCGCGCACGCTCGTCTCAGGAAAGTTTCAGCACTCTCGGGGACCGTCTTACCCATAAGTGCGTGGCCATTGTAGCTCTCTCGCTCTATTGCGATTTACTGCGACAAGCCGACCAGGTATAAGCCCTGGGCTAGAACTTTGCCCGCGCGACTCTGTTGTCGCACCCCGGGCTTTATAACAATAATGCGACCTAGCCGCCAGCAGCACCGCACTGACGCAAAACGCGCGAGAGTCTGTCGCTCTGTGCCCGCTCGAACTTGAATAGCCCCCTTCGAATTGACGATCGGTAGCCGCGTCGAAAGCTGGCTCTGATGAGTGCGAATCGACTTACTCGTTTTTGCTGAATCACAACTATATTTTTTTCTGTTCAAGGCCATTAATTGTCCAGGACACTGAATTTTCGCTACGCATAATTTAGAGAGCGATATATACTTGCTGGAAATTAATGCATATTATAACGCGCGCGATAAATTTTAAATCTGCTCAGGAGAGGATTTACGTCGAGCATGTATCGATGATTAAAATTTTATTATTATTATAATACATTAATCTCGTTTCAATATTTATAAGCACGTGTGATTTTACGCTCGTGCTCGTCGTGGGTTAACGAAAATTGCTCTAATGAAAGAGCGTTTGACTGCGGACGGAATTATTCGAGCGCGGTAGCTTGCATTTTTAAAGCGAAGTTTATATCGTGAAAAATCGTTCGCCCATATTGCACAGCCGAAAGTTCGATTCAAGTACACGCGCACTTGTTGGGCCGAGGGGGGCTTCTCGCTTTGAAAAATATTTGCAGATTGGAGGCGCACGCGCGGCGTTTGAGGAATGCGACCCGCCTCTCGAAAAACTTTGAAACTCCTGTTTGTCGCGGACGCGCGCGCGCATTCCCGGAAAGCAACTTTTTCCTCCTGCCCCGCAATCTTTGCTATGTTGATTGGCGTTTCAGCTGCGCGCTCGTTAAAGTTCTCTGCGCGACTTGCCGAGGACTCAATTTTTCGTTCGGTATGAGAAATTAATCGTCGAATTACACATCAGCGGGTTTATTTAAACAAGGATCCACGCAATTCGTCGATTTCACATCTCTGTATGTACAAGCGTGCGGTGCTATTCGGCGAACTATAAATTGTTTACTCGGATCGAAGTGTTCGACTGACCATTAAATTCGGAGATTGGATTCTATTTGCGCGCACCTAATCCTCTTTTGTTGATGCAATGTATCTGGAGATTTTGGGGGGTAATGGCCTAAACCGAATTGCTTGCCGAGGCGAAACAAATTATTTACACATTCGCCTTTCGGGCTTAAACTCTGTATACACAAATTATTTTCAATAGGATCAATTAGCGCGTTATCATGCTTGCCAAATCGGGTTCGTTGAATTCGCGTGCGCAGCTCGTGTAATTTAATGACTAAAAATGAAGAAGTTTCAGCTATTTATGCGCCATAAGGAACGTAGTTAGTCTTCTCTATAAAGCTAGCGTAATGCTCGCACACATATATTTCAAGAACGCGTCAGCCAAGGCGCTTCCTCTAAGCCTAAAATAGTAGCTAAAGCAGCGCCCTTATCACTTCATCAACATCCACAATATTGTCTCGTTTTCAACAATATCTTTCTTTAGCATACAAGGTTTGTACATTTTTTTTCCCGAGAGCGAGAAGCCTTTCATATATCACACGCAGGGGAGCGACGTTCCGGGTCGCGCTAGGCGAAGGCACTTGGAATTTATGTCTTTTTGGGATACAGATAAACAGCCGTGTGAGAGAGTGGGAGGGAGCGGCTTGACGCTTTATGCCTCCGAGCTATTATTGCCCGGACGGTTTAAGGTGCTGCGGATAAGGCTTTGGCCACTTTTTTTCTCTCCCGCTCACGCCTTCGCGCCATTTCGTTATTACGCCCGACTTAATCCTCGACAGGCTTCACCGCCGGGACCTCCTAAATGAGATAACTGATCGGCTCTGAGGTTTCGCGTATTTCGCTAGTGTGAAACAGGAAATGCTGCAAATTTCAATGTTGAGAACGAGTATAGCCAATTTTCGAATACATCCGCTCCCTGTTTACGTCAGGGCACTTAGCAAAAATCAGCTATACTCGTGCCGTGCGTCGCGGAGAATCGAGTTACGGAATTTTCGATCGGCCGGCTCAGACACAGCTGCGGCAGCAGCAGCAGCAAACCTTTCATCGGCAAAGTGCAGGAGCCCTAATCGTAAGTAGATATTCAGGCGGCGTGCACTCATGGGAAATTCGGCGCGCCGTGAATAAATTTGATATCCTGCGTGAGCCGGCGCAGCACACGGCGTACATACATGTGCGTGCAGCTATGTAAACGTATCTACATGTAGTGCTGTAAGACGAAGAGAGAGAGGAGGACGCTGCCAGCAAGGGCCATTGCGAATGCAACGATACCTCAAGCTGTTTCGCGGTGACTTACCGCCGCGCGCGCTTGCGCTCAGGAGTAGGACGATGGACGAGACGCGGCAAGAGCCGGCTGTATTCTTTTTTACGAGACGCAATAAAGCCTAGGTATGAATTTCAGAGGGCGACCCCTCCGAGCCCCGGCTATATACTCTCCCGCACACGCTGCCCCGGCCGTATGTGTACGTGTGGTTTTAAGACTGCCGCCCCCTACTGTCTCTTCGCGCGCGCGCGCGCGCATATTGCGTGCTGCCCCTTGTGTCTCGCGCTGGATAATGTACCGAGATATATAATACGCGTATTTATTATATAAAGGGCGGACGGGAATTCGAAGCGATCTCGTACTTTTCATAACGTATACGCGTTCAACCTGGGCAGTTTCACGATCGACGCGGCTCATCACTGCCTATACAATCTCGGGGGAGACTATTCATTTGGAAGAGAGGAAAAAAAACTTGTTATTTTTCCCAGAACAAGTCTGCGAAGAAAGCAGACCGTGAGTAGGGACGCAAGGGCAGAGGGAAGACGACTATGTGTGGAAGGAAGAGACACGGATTGGCGCAATTTCTTCGCAGCTCATATAGCGCACGGGGATCAGTCCGCTCTTATACACGGCCGCGCGCGACGTAATCCCGAGAATTTTGGCGTTTCGATAATAGAGCTCATCGCAGTATCATCGATCGAGGATGAATTTCGCGCAAGCGTCTCGTTTACCCGGATGAAATTTTCACTTCGATTATCGGGACCGAGCGTCGAGAAGAAACGCAAACGCTCGAAAAGGGAAAAACAAGACGCAGCCGACGAGGCAATAAAACGGGGAAAAGCGAGCGCGCGCAGCGGCCAGTTTCATCGCACTCGAGAGATAATTCGCGTGCTTACATCGCGTATACAAGACACCTTTGGGGAAGCGCGCACTTTCGCACAGGCCGTTAGGCGGTTTATTTATTATTTTCCGCCCGGCTAAAATTGCCCCCCTCGCGCGTCGCGCCCCGGGAAAAAAGGAGAAGGTACCCTGCAGCAGACGCACACTCGGTGCTTCCGACTCGAATATACCGAGTGCTCTCCTTTTCTCCCGCAGGGCTCTGCGTTTTCGGAAAATTGTCCGTCACTCCTAGTTTGTAATACGTATATAGTGCCGAACGTGGTTTTAACGTCAAGTTATAACTTGCTCTTCGAGGATTTAACGCGTGCCGGCGATTTGTCCGCGCGCTGGCTTGTCGTAAATCAAAAGGAAACGTGTATCGCGCGCGCGCGCGACTAAGCTGCGAGCAAATGTAAATATACGCATCGTGTGCTGCAGGCGGACGAGAAAATACATATGCGCTCATATATACTTAGTCCGCCCCTCCGTCGCTCACTCTCTCTCTCTCTCTCTCTCTCTCTCTCTCTCTCTCTCTCTCTCTCTCTCTCTCTCTCGTCTCTTTCTTAAACTATGCTTTACTCTATGGGGGTTTATCTTATCCGGAGAGGAGAGCTTCCCACGTTGGCTAACCTGCGAGCTTATCTCCCGAGAGAGGAGAACGACGACGACGACGACGACAACGTAAACCCGTAAGTGGGCCAGGGAAAGGGATGGCGGAAGAGAATAGGACGGCGCGTATAAGCCTTGAAAAATAAGGAATACATTTGTCTCATGTCATGCGCGCGAGAGAGAGAGAGAGAGAGAGAGAGAGAGAGAGAGAGAGTTCTCGAAATTTCCAGGATATGTAATACCTGCGCGCGCTAGCACTGTTGACTAGTTGCCGTCAGGGGGAAGAGACCGTAACTTTCTCTTAACGGATGAGGGATGATCGAGGAATTTCCACGGTTCCGCGAGAATAAACACATTGCCACAGAGCTATGGAGCGGGAAGAGTGAAATAAAAGAGAGGAATCAAGAGCCAGTCGCGCGGAGTGGGTAATAAAGGAAAAGGTAGTGTACGTAGTGGCGGTTTTACTCCATGGTCAAAAAGCCTCGGTGCGCGATCGCGGCCAAAAGGCGCCCAGCTGCGAGGAGGTTCCTGGGGGGCGATAAGAGCCCTTCTTTCGCGCAAAGTTTAGCTTTTCAGCGTATATGGGGCTTCAAAGAAGTTACATGGAATCTCGAGAGCAGCGCGGGCGGGCTCGAGAAAAGAAAATTACCTCGGCTATGCAGCCGCGGCGCTGTAAAGCACACGTGTGTGTCCCCTCTTTTTATCTACTTTACATCTCGGCGCGACCCGACACACTCTTTCTCCCTTATCTGCATCCGAAATCTCTAAATCTCAGAACAAAAGGGCCGTATCGATTCCGTGACAATGGCGCGACGATGTATCGCCTCTGGCCTTCTGACCCCGAGTTCTTCCCGCTTTTTTTTCCTCTGAGCAGCGTTTCTCATAAACAGCGTGTTTTGCTTTTGAAATCGATCGGGCTGCGGGCTGTATGCTTCTCTCTCGAGTTTTTTAGGCTGCTGCGTGGCAAAGCTTCTCGTCCTTGTGCTGAGCGGCGCGCGTTATTGAATTCGAAAATCGGTTGACGGAGATGTGCGTCAACAAACTCGTGGCTTTGACGTTCGCGGGATGTTAGCTCACAGTGCGAGGGGGTGAAAAAAAGCGTGCGGGACAAAAAATTTACAAACGACCAGAGATACAGAGGGAAATGGCTGTCTAGCTGCGTGCGCGCTTTATTAAAAGCGTTCGCGTTCGAGCATAGGTGTCTGTTTCGTGTTTTCTTTTGTCGGGCCATTTCGCCGAGTGGATAGTCAATGTACTGTCAACTCGTCGAAAATAAACGAAAACGCAGCCGAGCATACGATAAATACACACGTAGAACCGACTCGACTCGCGCATCAACAAGATCGATCGGTGGTTCGTCTGCAGTGCAAAGGATGATACACGCGCGCAGCCAATAACTTTCACTGCTCGGAGCGTATGTGCAGCGATATCCGTGATGCTTATTCTCATCTGGGAGTTTAGACAGTTAGACGCGCCGGCCGGCATTTGAATGGCGTTGACGGGACGCCGCAAGGCGAGCTTTCGCAAACTGCAATAGCTCCGACGCAACGTGAACTTTGTTGTGTTGCAGCAGCCGTAGTTGCGTGTCACTCTATAATCGATTCAAACTACGCAATAATTAACAGCCGCGCGCGCACTTGCTGATCTGTGTGTGTCTCCGCAGCGAGTCCGCGGGAAGATACGATATATGCGCGAGTCGTGAATATTCAAGCAGTGATTGCACCTGTCGCGGCTGTTGCTCCAAGGGTCCTCGCAGGGGTACGTGTGAAGTTTACTGTTGCTGAAAATTTTTTCAAATTAGATGCCGAAGCCAAACGGAGAATACTCGCGTGCGTGTGTAAGACCGGAGCGAAGCGCAGGAATGCAAAATTCAAGATGGCAAAATTTTCTCGCCAAAGACACGAGAAAAAGAGGAGTAAAAAAGTAGCGAGCCACGAGGGAGTACGTGGGAGAGGTAACGGGTATACGTATACACACACAACGGCAGAGAGAAAACGGGGACGAGCCGCTCGCGCTCGCGTAGTTAATATTAACGGGCTGCTATAGGGGCGGCGCGTGTGTTGCTGCTACGTAATGCTCCATATACACTAAACAGAGAAAGGGATGTCCATGCATATTTCAGATTGGGCTCCGGGGCTCCAGGACACGTGTAACCAGGACTAGCACCTCTCTCTCTCTCGTACACTTTGTCGCTCTCTCCTCTGCAACGCCGATAACGAAACGCATCCGGCTCTCTCTCTCTCTCTCTCTCTCTCTCTCTCTCTCTCTCTCTCTCTCACCCGCGCATAGGGTGTGCGGGATAATGGGGCGTTCGAGAAATACCCGAGCCATTGCGCGCGGAGTATAGCGAGCGGACGTTACGATAAACTCTCTCGAGCCCTCCCGCTGCCGCCACCGCATCGAAAACGCCCGCGCGAATCTTCTACGTGTGAGCCCTCGATTTGTCTCCTTCCCTCCGGCCTCTCTGCTCTATGTAGCTCGCACGTCCTTCGCTCCGCGCTCTCTCTCTCTCTTTCTCTCTCTCTCACTCTCTCTCTCTCTGATACCGTGTAGCGGAAATCCGTTAACCCTTTGAATAGCGTCCCGTGCGCGCGTACGCCTCTTTTTAGATTCTCGAACTGTTGTTTCGCGCCGCGTTGGGAATGACTAATTGCGAATCGACGGGAAAGTTGCCTTTCGCGCGTTCTCTTTTCCCGGATTCGCTCGATTGCGAGCAGATTGCTCGCGCGCGCTTGATTCAATCTTGCGGGAACGAGTAAATAATTACTCTCCAGACTCTATCTCCGCGATGCGTGTGTGCCGTGTTGCGAGAGCCAACAGGGGATCGTATCGTCGTATAAGAAGACGAGCGGAGTACTGCATACATGCAGTACGCGAATGGGTCGTCTTGTAATTTCGAGGATCGAGCGCCGCCTATCTCCGGTCGCATCGCGGATACACCGTGAATAGTTAAGGAAGTGCCGCGGCGATTTGGTTGGTTGTTTCACCAACTGTTTTGGTTTTTCATTCCGGCGATCGCGATTGCCTCGGATCAGCCGTTCGTATTGATTCGACCTCGTGTCACACACCAGACGGCTAACTTGAATGAATCAATCGTGAATAAATGTCGGAGAGTCGTAGTGCGGCTCCGGAATTTACGACTGGCTTTTTGGCGTGAAATATGCTTGCTGCAGCGAACTCGTTTATTGCAGTACTTACCGAGATTTTTCATCCCGCTCGGATGACCGGAATGATTTACAAAAAACGTTGAATGAAATAAATGTCTACGGGTCTACTAAAAAAAGAGGGAATGTGGACAAACACAACAGCAAGAACTACGAGAAGTCGCAGTTGTCCGATCGCAGCGGACGTTATCAACTTGAGAGCGAGCCCCAGATCGACAGTGCATGGTGCAGAATAGCAATATACGTAAAATCGCCTCGTTCAAATGTTCAAAATTCCCGCCACAGTGATCGCGTGAGTATAGCGTGATATAACTGCGCCCTGCTCTCTCTCTTTCTCTCTCTCGGCTGTCTCGGGCCGCGCGAAACAAGGGGATCGTGTGACATGTGTATATCGGGGTATTCTCACCTGTTGTACTGTGGGCACTGCTGGATCCGCGGCGGTTCTCCTCGGGCCTGTCGTACTCGGGCTCGCGCAGGGCCGGCCTCTCGGTGCGCCTCGGATAATACGGGGAATACGGGGACGGCCAGACGGTCGTCGAACGCCTCGGCGGCGCCGCGGTGCTCTTTCGTCCTGGAAAAATATCAGCAAACACACTCTATCTCTCATGGCTCTCATAGCTTGATAATGCCGATTTTAATTTTGTTCATCTTGTTCAATTTTTCGCGGGTAGGGGCTTCGCGCGAGGCTTTACTATTCCACACCATACAGAGCTCTTGGCTGATGCGCAGCTTGGTCTACTTTGCGTCGCTCTCGTCTGCTCTTTACTTTCTTATATTCATCCTGCGATGATGGGAAACGAATTGACGGCGGGGAAAAGAGCGGCCCGTTATATACGCGCTGTATTTTATGCGCGTTTATGAATAGACGCGCTCGGCTCCGCGTATATAATAAAAAAGTGAAAAATACGAGTTTGTTACGACTTTCTAACGGCGTATATAAGCACACGCGTGTACTTACTCTCTCTCCCTCTCTCTCACTCTCTCTCTCTCTCTCTCTTTCGCTGCGCGAGCATCAAGTGCTTTCCATCCGCCGTTATATTCAATGCGCAGGCACGGCTTTGAAAGATCTATACATACTGAAAATTTATTAAAGCCAATAAATAAGCCCAACACCTGACGCGCGTACAGAGAGAGAGAGAGAGAGAGAGTTTTCGCGTTAATTTTGTTGACGCTGTATTCACGATACACGCGCGCGCGTTATTAAAATTATTGACGTTTTGCCCCTTTTCTCCGGAAAATTAATCTATTCCGTGTAATGGCGAACGAGACACGCGCTCATTAGCATAACTCAAGTGGAGCTTCGTAAAAAGCGAGAACGTCGATATTCCCCCCAGAAAAAGAGAGGAAAGAGTCTTCCGTACAAGCCGTATATCGTATAAGCGACAAACAATGGCCAAAGTGCGCGGGAGAGATACAGAGAGGAAGAGAGCAAAGCCGCCCGCAGAGAAGCATGCATAATCACTCTCAAGTCGAAAGCTCACAAATCTACATTTTCTCCCTCCGACGACTTTTGAAAAGCGTCCAACTTGTTGCACTCGATTATGCAGGCGCATCTTCGGCAACAGATGCGCTGCGGCTCTGCAGTACAAGCCAAAGCGCCTCGGGAAAAGAAAGGGATGGTTATTGTATCCAGCTTCTCCCCCGCCGCGCCTGTGCCTTCCTTTTCACGCCACCGTACATTACGCGAAAGCTGCTCTGCTCCCCGGATGTATGTTTCTACGAAAATTTACGGAGCAAGGATTGGATTTATTATTTTTTTTTTTTTTGGTGCTCCCCTGCACAAGCCTGGAATTAAAGTCCCAAACGTTGATCCTTCATGACTATTAATATCTCGCGTATCTCCGCGGCGCTCACACGGTCTGCTAAATTTTTCCCAAAAACTCGGTAATCTGGCATTAAAAGCTCGCCGGGGCCGCGTCTCTTTCACTTGCACCGCACGCGCGCGAAACACCAGCGCTGTGTGTATCCACACCGACACACACACACACGCACGCACGATGCACCGTACGTCGCGTTTTCTGCACGGGGCACATTTTCTCCGTCGGGCTCACGCAGAGGCGGAGGCAGCAGCAGCAAGCCACTAAAAAGTTTTCGAATAAAAGTTTAAATACGCCCGTCGCTAAACTTTGTTCTGGCCAGGATGATGTTATACCCGTCCGGGGCCTGCACCCACCGCCGCCGAGCGGAGCGTGTGCACACGAGCGAGTGAACGCGGGCTTCTCGTTCCCCTAACAATATGGCCGCCGGGACCTGTCTGTATGCTAAGAACAAGCGAATGCATTATAAGCTGCCGCGCGCTACGCACAAGATAGGGATATCCTCTCTCTCGACTGTATTACGGTACGCAAGCACGCGGACGAGGGACGACGTGAGAGAAGAGAGCGAGAAAGAGAGAACCGGGTCAATTCGGAGAGCGCGGAATTTCCTCGTCGGTCATGAGTAAAACATCGCTGCTGTTTCTTTTTCCAGGGCAAACAGTCGTTAACTCTCGCTTGCTCTCTTTCTCGCTGTGTGTTTTATTAATTTCCCGGCGACACCTGCTCGAAAATGGCGAGTTTCGCTCTCGACACACGCGTGGCGACAAAAAGCTAAGAAGCGGTCGTATCTCTCGGCTTCTTTTGTCCCTACTGCAAGCTCGAGACTCGATAGCGCCTGTTTATGAGTTTCATCGCTGTCGTCTCGCGTATACAGCCCGCGCGCGCGCGCATATTAATGCCCGGCCCTCCTCGAGTGCCCCTGTCTTGCATAACTCACTCTCTCTCTCTCTCTCTCTCTCTCTCTCTCTCTCTCTCCGCGTTTTCATTCAATGCGCGCCCAGCGTAATTCATCCCGCGTGTATACTCTTTTCATTAAGTATTGTTCGCAGGGGGGGAAAGAGGAGTCGTAATTTCGCCGCCGCTTCTAGACAAAAGTCGAGGGGATAAGTTGAGCTTCTTTCAAGGAAATTTCGGCTTTGTTTTCGGCTGCGATTAAAGGCGCGCTTGATTGATAAACGTTAGAAGCTTGCGTATACGCGGGAATAAAACGCAACCCACATATACACGACGCGGACGCAAAACTTATGAAATTCCCCGGACAGTCCATAAGGTTGCGGCAATTCTCGGAAAACAATGCCGCGGCGCAAGGATATTGGAAAATGCCTCGCTCTCATTGCATCGAACGCGCGAGAAAGGGATGCGGCTAGAATTACACCTTCGAAATGCACGTATCGTAAGCGATGCTGTTTCGAAAAAGAAATATAACCGAGTTACGATAGTCGGACGCGCAATAATGCATCATCATCCCCGCGCGGTCTAACGAATTATTCTCGGATACGTGGCCGATAGCTCCTATTTCAAATTTATCATTCAGAGCTCATTCAGACGGGAGTAACTTATCAATTAGGTTAACTCGCTAGCTAGCTCGTCGCGAAATGTGTCTCGGGCGAATTTAGCCAGCGGCGGAAAAGCCAGCAGCCGGAGCAAACTCCCGCGCGCACACGATCTCTCTCTCGTCACGCACGCGATCCTCGCTCCCGCGACAAATGCCAGAAATTATTCTACTCTCCTGCCTAGCTATAGGTATACGCGCGCGGGGCACGGTGCAGCGCGCGCCGCAACGATAATTAATTAGGGCTACACGATCGATGGGCGTCCTCCGAGAGAGCGCAGCCACTCATTATTAAACATCCCCCGGCCTCGATGGACTAATTTCATCCCGGCGTCTGCGTGCAGGCCACATTAACTTACCCCCCTATGCAGATGCTCCTTATTGGACGCTGCTGGGGGGTGCCTTATGCTTCCCTTGCTCTCCGCGACGGTACGTATGAGTCTCGATGAAAGTTATTTCTACTCTGAACCCGAGCGGTCCGACCAAACCTGGGCGTTACTACTTGGCTCCGCGTTAAAAACAACGCCACTGTACACGCGCGAGTTTGAGGCAAATGAACCATCAGCCAACTTAACCGCAGCCGAACTGGCTTGTATGCGCGCTTGTGAGTTTGTATAAAGACCACAATAATACGCGCAACAGCGTATAACGCCGACGAAAAGCGCGCGAGGGCGTGAGAAAACGGCCAAACGAACTGGTACACAGCCGGTTAGCCGTAATGAATTTGAAGACCGCTGGTAGCTCGTGGCGCTCTCGCCGGTTTAGCGGTCATATAACCGGATGAGGGTCGCGCGTAGTACTGCAGCGCGGAAACAGCGAGGCAGCGAAATGCGCGGGGCGATACATAAGTTCGTTTCGAGGCCAAGCTCCGACCGACGACTGTGTGTGTGTGTGTGTGTAGCCACAATGCAATCGCTTCTTACACTTTCCTCGTCCCACCCCTCGTCTCCCTCGGAGACGAGGGAAAACAATTACACGAGGACGCGGTGTATATACATAGACACCTAATCACGAACCCCAAAGCGCGTACAAGATACTACCGCGCATACGTACGTATACATACACACACACGCACGTCAGGCGTTAGGTCCATCGGCACGTTCGGACGCTCATGCGCAGACGGACGTGCCCGCTATCCCTTCCCCTCATCGCGTACATATAGACGAGGAGTCGCCCGACCGGCGGCGCGAGTCCGTATTCTGCGGCGGTAATTGAATTTTAAATGCACTTAATTAGGTCAGCTGTTAAGCCCTAGTATACCGATGTAATACCTCGCCGCTGAAAAATGAAAATTCCGAGGCAGCTCTGTGGCGAAAATATTATTTCAAAAGCGTGCTTTTCTTTCGTCAGTGCAGGCCGATATTCGAGCTCTATATAGCCGTGATAATTTCAAAATTAATTGAATACTCTCGATCGAGTGATGCTCAGACTAATTGCTAATTTATTTAAAAAGCCTGTCTGGCTCTGCGCAGCGATTAACGGATCGCTGCAAGGAATACCTCGAATAACCCGACATTCATGGGGCGATTCCCCGAAGTTGCGGAAGATTACAAATCGAGCTTGAATTCATTAATCAAGAGAGTCATTTGTACACGCACTCGAAACACAGCCCCCTGAAAAGCACATGCATCCGAACTATATTACCGCCAAAACAAATTGCAGCCGGCCCCGCAACGCGGAAAGATCGGCGCGTGGATCGACAGGGCTTGCATAATTGATAGTACACGATAAAGCGCGGTACAGGCGCTAATTCAACATCCCTTAAATGTTTTCCACCCTCTTTCCACACACCTATCGGCTCTCTATCGGCGCTTCATCATCGACCTCGTTTGCACCCTCGACAACATACGCTCACTCTGTCTCTCTTTTCTCTCGTCTTTCTCCCTCAGGCTTTCCCATCTGTCGAAGCTATTTTTCATATTTCCCAGCGCGCGATAAGGAAAGAATGGCGGCTGCAGATAGCTGCGTGTGTGTCTGTGTGTGTGTGTGTGTGTGTGTTTGCGTGTGCCAAAGTCAAGCGCGTGGCTTGCAGAGAAGGGGAGTTAATAATGCAGCATATTGAGATTGGTCTCCTGAAATATACGCGAGCTCGCGCGAGCATGAAACAGGAAAACCTGAGTTTAGAATACGTTAGGTAGGGGGGAACGCGAGGAATTCGTTTCGGGAGAATATAATGTATGTTTGTCGGAGAGGGACGAGTGGTGCTTTATGGAGAAGCTGGAGGGTATAATATCGATTCGCTGCGGAGACGTAAAAAAGTCGGTCGATCACAATTAGCGCCGATTGAAATTTTATCACCCGGCGTCTCTCGCTTCTAATTTATCGACTTCAATCTCATTCTATCTCCTCGATTCTCCGAACTGATGAGTATTCTCGCGGTTTTAACGCTTGCGCGGATTCGCATATTTAAGGCTACACCGTATGAGTTTGTAATTAGTCGATTGGAAAAATCGAAGAACCCGATGCATTATATCGCCGCTGGTGATCTCTCTCCTGCGGTTCAGCCGCGCGGAGAATAGCCCTTGTGACCTGACCTATTACTTTCTCTCGCTACTATTTCGCCCATGTTATTATTCTCCCGTCGTTGCTCAATAATGCAAGCTGCCATTTGCGGCCCGGAGTGAAAAAGAGGTAACGCTGTAACGGCGCCGAAAGCCGAAAGCTTACGATGTACATGCATATTATACATCTCCCCGAAAAGTTCGCGACCGGTGAGCTGTTTTTATCCAGCGTGTCTTTAATAATCCTCTTTTCCATACTCGAATATTCGAGCCGAATACGAGAGTGTATTCCGAAGGGTTATCTTTTTTTCATCCCGTCAAAACTCTGTGCCCCAAGGTGGTCGGAAGTATGCTATAGGCACTAAGAGAGAAAGATAGCACAGCTCACCTTCTTTGTTAGCGCTGCTCTTGATCTCCGTCGCTTTCGGCGATATCGAGGGCTTCAAAAATTCTGAAACAGACAGACGGTTCAATTGGCATTCGTTCGGGCGTCTGCGGCTGACAATTAAATTTTAAGCGAATTATTCGCTGAATCGTAACAAGAGCGCATATTAGCGAACTCGCGAATATAGCTGCTTTGATTTATCGATACTAATTTCATAAGCGGTATATCTATCGCGGTAATCATTTCGCCGCTAACGACGAGTATTATTTTATTAAGCGTTTAGTTCGGGTTCCGAAAAAGAAGCACAGCGAGCGCGTATCAAAATATAATGGTCGAGCTAATTCCGAACGCGTCGGGCGCGAGCTTCAAATATCAATCGCGCAAATACGCGCACGCGACATTAGCATATGCTACATACTATAGACGTGCACAGAGACGTGCACAAACACACACAGCTCACCGTAAAGCCTGATGGAACCCTCGGTCTCGCCGAGGGAGTTTTTGCTGATGCATCGATAGTTGCCAAAGTCGCCTGGCTGGAGATTCCTGATGGTGAGACGCATGTGATTCCGGTAGCTGTTCTGCTCCGTTTCCGTCGCGTATTTCTCACTTGACAAGACCATCGAGTTGTTGAACATCCAGTAGCTGATGGCTCTCGGGTGAGCCTCTGTCTGGCAGTCGATCGTCACGTTGGTGCCGGACGGTGCGCCCACCAGTTGATTCGGCACAAAGATCATCGGCGAGACTGGAACAGAGAATACGATATCGAAGTCGAATAAAAATAGCTGCAAAAAACGGACACGCAACCGACCGCGGCTCTTTCACATATTTTTTGCTTTGTTTACGCACAGATATAGAATTGAATGCAATCGAGCTCCGGCGACGAAGCGAGATTTTTCGCGTTCCAATTTCAGTATTTTATATGGCGCGCATCACTTTTCACGACACGCGCAGATCAAAGTGCCTACGAGTACAGAGAGAGAGAGAGAGAGAGAGAGAGAGAGAGAGGGGGGGGGAGAAAAAGAGTCCGGATTAATCCCGACGTCGAGTGAGTGGTTTTCAATGTAATAAGTTTTTGCCTTTTTCGCTGCAATATCGAAGCGCCGGCAGCCGGCGGGGTAAATGGAAGCCTACGCGCGGGCTCGCGGGGAAAGGAACAAAATGCTTTTACTTCGCGAGCAGTCAACAAACGCACACAGCAGCGCCCGGATGAATTATTTCGAGATAAAGGCTCGTTTCGATAATTGAAATTCTATTTTGTATCGGTCGAGGGAAAGTCTCCCACGGGCTAGCCGCGGGGGCGGATCACGTCCGAACTCTCTCTCTCTCTCTCTCTCTCTCTCTCTCTCTCTCTCTCTCTCTCGATGAATGTGCTTCTCTTTCGCTCCGCCTCGCTTTTCGTTTAATTCTGCGTGTGATTGCACGGGCGTGCGCGCGTATACGCGCGTACCGGCTATTCTTCCCTCTGTGGGTTTCGATCCGAAAGTTTTTCCGCAGCGCCCATATATAGTGTAAACGTTTTCCCGCGAGCTTTTTTAAAATACATTGATTAAATTTGCCTTCGGGAAATTTCTTCCGCTGTTTTCTCCCATATTTGAGCTTGGTTATTCGAAGTTGTGCCTATAGGGCTTCGACGTATATAATTAAAACGAAGGAGAGCTCCATCAACCGGTCGAGGTGTATGATACGCGGCATATGTGTTTTCTCTCCGTTGCAGCTTATTCAAATTTTAACGTATCCGCAGCAGCGGCCACGGCGGCAAATAGACGCGCGGCATTTGACACCGGGAGAGCGAGTCTGGCATAAAACACAGGGCCCGCACGTGACTCTCCTGCCAAGTCAAAGAGTCGGTTTCGTCGCGTGATTTTCGTATTCCCCGCATTCGACTAACGTGTACACATACACCCACACACACAGCAGCCGCGCCACGATCGAGAGACAATGCGCTGGCTCTATATAGTCGCATAGAGCGGGGCTGCGTCTGCTGTGTATAATATGCGCCGTGGCGCTGGCTGAGCGATAAATCGGAACCATCCTCGTCCCGGCGCAGATAAAGCACGCGACTAACGTCCCACACGTGACACGTACGTGTTGCGTGAATGGCGCATGAAGTTAAGGGAGAGCCTCGTAAAAAAGCTGGGTCGGACATGTTTCATAAAGCGCGCAAGCTCGTCGCGGCCACATTTTTATTTCGCGTTATTGAGAGCGACTTATCGCCCGACCCGATTGCGCGACGACAAATCCGCAGAGGTTTCAGTGAAAAAAATGCCAGACACACTTTTATCGGCTGGATAATTTTTCAGCCGTCGAGTCATCGAATTAAATAATACACCCAAGGCCCCTTACGAGGTACGTTCTCGAAAACGAAAAAAATTCATCTCATGAGCGTACAGCGACGCTAAATTACCAAAGTCCACAAAAATTGAATAACCGATTTGATCCCTTGTTCAACGCTCGTGCTCGTAAACCAAAAAAAATCGCTCGTATAAATCACGCCTCAACAAGCGCAGTTTTATCGGTTCTACGTCCCCGCATGGCTCTCCCTCACAGCGGGATCTAAGGGGATGGGAGGTGAGCGCGGGGGCATAAAGCGATGATTAATGATTTTCAGAAGCCCGCTATGGCGATCAACAGCTCGTTCTTCATCAACAATAGTTTTACGCGGTGTTAAAAGCCGTATACGCATAACGCGTATAATGCACCTATAAGCATTACGAGGCATCGCCTGTGTACACGCGAATCGCAGTTTGAATGCAGCGGACAAAGCAGTGGAAAATTTCAAAAGCGACTCCGCGTTTATCGCGGCGCCAGTGACTCGTCTCTCTCGCCAGCTCATTTATATCTATACACTGCAGCCACGCACACACGAGTGAGCCGCACACATCCAGCGAATCCGTATATCGGGATTGCGCTCGCGCGCGTGGCATGCGGTGGGGAAGGCTTGCCGCAAATCCGCAGATTGCCTCGCTGACCCCCTAATTAACGCATACTTCTCCGCCGAAGCTTCCGAGAGTCAGCTAGTACAGAGACGTCCCCGTACACTGCCCCTGCGACTAGTGCGCGCGCAGAGTACGCCGCCGTCGTCGTCGTCGTCGACGTTCATGCTGTTGCAACTCGCCGTAGTATTATGTTTAGCGTCCCCTCGTTGAAGCTCGGCAAACAAGCGTCAGACGCCTGCCGCTGCTCGTTTGATGATATACACGGGTAAATAGCTCGACGCCGAGGGGCTTTATTGCCGGAATATTTGGGCTACTCGAATCTTATAATACGGGCACATCAGAGGCGATGAAACTGTTGTACTATCCGGAGCCGAATCCGTCGAGAAAATACGAGCCACCGCGATATACGTTCGAATATTACTTATGCGCCTGCATCGTCGTGGCGCTTGTCCCGCGGGCGTATAACAGCAGCAGCAGCACTCACTCGCAGGCTCTCTCCCGATGGTGTTTACGCGAGAGCAGCTCGCTCGTTCGCCGAGTGACACGAACGAATGGAAGGCATAAAAGGGAAAAATGACCGGGACCTGCGGGACGCTTGCCTGCTCCCGCCGTATTTCCCATGGGCTTCTTCTCTTCGGCTATACATGCAACGCCAATCTAGTGCCATCGAGTGGTGCGCTCGCTCGCGTACACACATACACGCGCGCACGCACACCGCTGGGAGGAATGAAATTTAAACAATACAGCCTTCCGCACCTCCCCCCGCGCCTTTCCTCGCCGCCTACGCGCACACAGCCCCGGGCTAGCGGCTTCGAAGTTGCCTTGAGACTTGAAAGCTTCCACGGGGAGAGTGCACGCGCGGGCGCCAAAGAGACGAGTCGGGGCATTTTTCGATGATGAAAAGTGATGACGCTCGCGCGTCAAAGTGCGGGGATCGAGATTGAAGCTTGAAAGGATAACTTTTCAATAGACCGCCAGCGCACAGATTGACGGTTAGCCCGGATCCATCGTTACTTAAACGCTGTTTAGAGAAGCTTGCGGAGCAGATGTGCGAATTTCCGAAATTGGATATCACCGCCTCGCGATACGTCGAATTTTTCATAAATAGTCGCGGAATTATCGAAAACGCCAAACGAGAGCGCAGCACCGCGTCACTTTGAATATTTAAAATATCCACAGATATACTCATGAAATATAAAACGATAAAAGGCTATTGAATTTCCGCGGCTCTTCTTTTTACTCTGCCGGTTGGATATTCGGTTTCCGCCGCCATTTCTCCCCGTTCATCGAGTATCCAGTTCTGTGCTTTATTTATAAGAATAACGCTGGATGAACATTTTTTCTCGCCGTTGATAAAGCAAGCAAATAGTGCAGAGCGAGAGGGTAAATACGGGACGTTGGAAAGTGAAACACTCACACTCAACGTCCACGATGATCCTTTTGCTGACAGTCGGCGGCACGCCATTGCTCGCTATGCAGAGGTAGGCGCCCATTTCGTTTCGCGTGATCTTCGTCAGGTTCAGCTGATCGCCCTCGTGCGTCAACACTGCAACATAAGAAGCGATGGTGTTAAGTATAATATCAGGGAAATCAAGGCGAAAAATGCAGCCGTCGCGACGTCTTTACAGCCTTGTTGCGTGATGTCTTCATTCCGCGCGAGCGCGAGCATTAAACGTAGCAAAGTTGGCCTCAAATATATAAATCGACCGAGGTAGGTAGCGCAAGTCTGCGTTGCATCAACTCTCGAGGCGTTCTTGCTCTCTGCCTCTCTCGCGGCTACACGGAGTGCCGAGGCAATTTACGGCGAAACTTGCGGGGCCTCGAAAGTCGCCGCAAGAACTATTGTAATGTGCGTTTGGAAGCTCGGCAGAAGCCCATAAACCGACTCGAGGAAAGGAGAAGACCGAGAGTCCGAGAGTTACGGAAACATATAGAGAGGAGAAATGAGAGGGCGCCGCCGTAAGCGGGGGGAAAAAGGGAATAAGAGACTTCCCAGAGAGTTTGCAAGGCGCGCCGCGGCTAACGAAGGCTTGCAGCGATGTCGTTTTGTTAGCCGCTCGACTGTTGTGTATACAAACTGCGAGATTAGTGTACACCGGCGTGATTCTACACGGTGCGAACGAATGTCCGATATGTTGGCATCATATATTTCGCGTTGAGTAACGTAGCAAAAAGCGCTGTGTGAAATCCATTTCTATATAGGAGAGCGCGGTGCGGTGTAGAACAAAACCGATCCGCGAAACACGCCCTTGCATAAAAGCGCGCGGGTGGCGAGCTTTTTACGGTCATCCGGTACGCGAACTTTCTCTCTCTCTCTCTCTCTCTCTCTCTCTCTCTCTCTCTCTCTCTCTCTCTCTCTCTTTCTCTCTCTCTCGCTCTTCTGCTGCTTTCGGTGAAAGGCCAAAGTTTGCGATAGTCGGCACTGCAGTGAAATACAGTAACGAGCTTCTGATCGAAGACGTATCGGTTTTCTATAAACTCAAATGTTTCATTGAATCCCGGCGTCGGCCCTTTCAGAGCAGCGAGGGATGCATTAGCATGTTTGGACATTGTATAGAATTCTCAGCGCGGCGCGGCCCCATTACCAGCTATTACTTAGATTATCCGCTGCGATAACTCGAGAGCGATCCCGGTACGGACTTTCGTGTTTATTCAACACGCGAGGATCTTAATTTCCTTTTCCCGACGATGTTCTATACGTATATTATATATGCGTATCCGGCAGGAGTAAAGTACGGCGCATACCAGGCATATAAATCCAAAGCGCAAACGCGCGCCCTGATCGCATCCGAGCCCACTCTATGAATGGTTAACGGGGAAATATCGGCCGCGCGAGTACACACAATGCGCATATAGAAGCACGGCATAATTTATCCTCTATCAATCGCGCCCGCGTGTGTGTTCGCCACCGGCAAACATACGCGAGGAGGCTCGACAAGCCGATTAAGTATAGACAATTACCCAGCCGCAAGAATCTCCAAACTACAGCAATTGGCTTTCACAGCTCTCCCGTGCCCCCTAAAGTGGCGCGACGCGGCATTAAGATCCACACTCGCCAATTTTTGCGCGATACACTCGCTCTTTCTCTTCTTTTCAATCTGCGCCCGACTGCACATAGCGACGTCGCTCGAACGTGTCTACTCGCGCGTGCGCTTCTATCTGTGTACGGATGCATGTCACACGGGCAGCGAGAAGTTTTAACGAGCTTCAAGTTTGTCAGTTCTCATAGCGATAGACTCGCCGTGTCGCGGCTTTTACTGCACACGTGTTGCGATATGTAGCGAGTCCTCGTTATATTCGCCCCCGACACTTGTTAGAATTCGTCGAGCTGCGTGTATTCGGATGATCGGAAAAATTCGAGGATTAATTTGACTTTCGACGATTTGCACAGAAGACTCGCTCTACGCTCGAAAGTAGCTCTCGTCGAGAGAGAGAGAGAGAGAGAGAGAAGGGGGCCGCGGCGATAGATTTTCCTGCGGGGGTCGCAATTTATTTACTTTGAGTTGGCGAAGTCGGGGTGGAGCCGCGGTAGTCGAGCTCTGCTCGATAATTTATGAACAGTTTGGACTGAAACTTTTTCCACCTTTTAATTGAAGCTGTTGATACAGATAACTCAACTCGGGAATAACGAGACTCGTGCTGATAGCCTCGTCGTTTTCAAGAGAAATATACTTTTTCGAGAGAAACATAGTCAATTATTGAAATCCCTTTGAGTTTCTGCGGCGCTTGGAATAGTGATTAAAATCAAAGCTGCGGATTTTTGCAGGCGAGAGTTTGTTTTGAGGATCCTTTTCCCCCGAAAGCTCGCTTTGGCTTTGCGGCATACACTGTGAAAACAGACCGCCAACTTTTCGTATTTCCCTCGCTGCTATAACTCAACTGCTCGCCGAATCGCGGGCAGAGGCGTTTCAGCGAAGTCCTCTCATAGATTCGTACACGTATTCGAGTGTCTATCCGCCAGGGTGCGTTAACGCGACAACGATAGCCCTACTGCAGGCACATGTGTCTTGTCCGGTCTACGCTTACGGCCTGATGTACTGGCAGTAGAGCAGCGAGTGTCAAGTGCCGAGAGCGAAAGGAAACCGCAATGTTTCCCTGTCGGACTGAGCTGAGGCGCTGGGCAGCCCAGCCCTGCGGTCGTCCAGCATAATCACGCGGCGTCAGCGAGGAGCTGTCAACGCCACTTGCAGCTTGCTCCTGATGGCACACCTATATTGTCTCTCGGGCGCACCTGCTGGGTCCGCGCGACTATTGATCACTATACGCAACGATAAACGATATTACTCGGCGGGTGAGTTGAATTTTTCACACAATCCACTATCGCATGCGTAATCCCTCAGCCGGGAATTCCATGTTCCGCAGCTCGAAGCATTAAATCCTCTACCTGCCGTGTAACCCTAAAGCGGCGGCGGAACTCTTTGTTAAGCCACCTTTCGGAAAACCGAAAGCCTAATTCGCGGAGCCACTCTAAATATGTAATTAGTACTTGGCACGGCATCGCGTTTGCCGAGAGAAAGCTGCAGCACTTCGAGCCGTTGGAAGCTCTCGGAATGAACGTCTGCAGCCTCTCTCTCTCCCTCTCTCTTTTCCTTCCCTTATTAGCCCGCCACATTTCCCGCGACGCGAACTACGCCCGACTCTATACGTGTGCGTGTGTGTGTGTGTGTGTGTGTGCGAGTCTGTGGAAATACCCGCGCGTGTGTGTACAGGGGCTGAAAGCACGAGCACTTCCGCGATAATGCGTCGGAATGAATCCGCTTACCGGTGGAATATACGAGGCGCGTTGCATCGATTACCCGATTCGGCTAATGCAGCGCAGCGGCGCTCGCTCGATGCTCGCCGTGTTCTTTCGCCTGGGCGGCTGATTGCGCGTTGATCGGCGCGCCAAAGTCTTGTGTGTAGTGGGTATAGCTTTGAATTATGCGATGCTCAGATCGATTGAATTCCATTCGCTCCTCTCTATCGTGTGTGTCTACCTGCGCTTTATCCCGATTTAATCGTCTTACGAATAAAAATTCGCTCTCCCGCAGTAGATTCGAATTTCTCTCTCGCGGCGCTCTTGAATGATAAGGAAAAAGAAGCGCGAGAACGAGCGCACTCAAAGTCAAGCCGAGAGACAGGCTCGTTATGCGAAAAGCCCGTATAGTCCGCCAGCGGCGTCGGCTGTGTCTTCGGCGCCGCGGGGCGAACGATTATCATACTCATTCATCAAGCCCCGCGAAATTGATCGCCCGCCGCCGGTGCACAGGAGCCGCGCGCGCGCGGAGGCAATTCTATTTTTTAATTAGCGCTGTATAAGCGCGCATCTACCCGCGCTCTCGAAAGAAGTAGGAGAGGGCGATCGCATAACTTATGCGCGCTCTCTCTCTCTCTCTCTCTCTTTCTCTCATAATTCCATCGCCGAGCGCCGCATATTCTCTCTCTTCGCCCCTTTCGACGACGTGTGCGCGCATAATTTTTCGTTTTTTTTTTCTCTCTCGTCTACTGCGCTCTTGTAATATCACTTATATTGCTTCTTCCACCGCTCCGGCGCTTCGTACGTTTCATTTCCGCGTTTTGCTCGACGACGATTTCGAGTTCGCGTTATATTGAAGCTCGCGAGATTGGCGATCCGTACAGAAAAGCGCGCTTGATTAATCCCTGCGATATTTAAGAAGCGCGAAGCTCCTCGCTGCACACACTCCATCTTCGCGCTATCCCCTAGTTCGCATAAATCCGGCGGCTAATCTCCCGTTCGCATCGCGCGTGTGTGCCTCGAGCGCGGGAAAGCGAGTAGTGCGTTATGCCGCGGCGGCTAAGAAAATTAAACGCGCGATATCGCACCCTCGCTCTTTATCGCGCTCGTGTTTATGCTCGCACGTGCGCTTTTTGAATGATTTTAATTGTGTTTTCTCTTTTAGGCAAACGAGCCGTTGGTATAATTGCGCTTTAGACACTAGGGTAGAAAAGCTGTAGGTTGAACGTTACCTTTTGTCCGGCGATCGACGAGTATCACCTGATTATCCTCGCGTTTCCACTTGAGCTTGGGAGTCGGGTAGCCGTCGGCTTTGCAGGTGAGCGTGACGTTCTGGTGCTCGCGCACCGCCACCGTGCTCGACGTCGACTCCGAGTCCAATATGTTGGGCGGTACTGCAATCGGACACGCGGATAGGATTACGTTTTCCCGGACTATTTGATCTCATTCTTTTTTTACTCGGCTCTCAAAAGCAATTACATATACTACATAGATCTTACCGACGACCTCGAGGAAGCCGACCTGGCTGATCATCGGGTTCGTGTTGACCTGGCACATGTAGTAGCCACGGTCCTGCTGCTCGACGCTGCGTATGTGCAGCAGCCATGTCTTCTGATTGTCGTTCGACACGGAGAACCTCGAGATCCTCGTGACCACGTGCTTGTGCACCGAGACCAGCATCTGCCTGCCAACGTGGATCCACACGACCTGAGACAAACAAGATCGATTGTTTCGTTATTATAGCGAGCTTTGAGCTGTATTCATTACGAATTCGAGTGTTCAACAATACGCCAAGAGAAATAGAAGGCGTCAACCCCTCAGTGAGACGCGAATTATTTGGAAGGTGGAATGGCGGAGGCCTCTCGCGCACAAAGGGACAGAAAAATGTGAGAAATTCTCCAATAGAGCCGCCGTCAGGCCATTCACGCCTCGAGGTCGTCTCGAGTCTAACGTGATTTCGCTGCTCCCGCGAGAGCTTTGCCGCTGCCGCGACGATATAAACGGAGAAAGAGCGCGTGAAAGAGAGTGAGAGAATAGGAAAAAATGCGGCGAGCCTCCGATCGTTTGATATTTAGAACGTTGTCTTATTTCCGACGCGGCGCAGCTGCCGCGGCGAGATTGCTTTTTCGGCGGCGGCTGCAGTGCCAGTTAAGGAAAACGATTCCCTGCATTTCCTGCCTGCCAGGCTTCGCTCCTCTTCGTCGTCGCGCGGCGGCAGTCCCTCTCTTTTATTTGCAGCCGTCTTATATCGCTTCCTATTATACCGAGAGCCGGACTGATGGGGCTGAATTTTCTCCCGTCTGACGAACTTTTCTTGCGATTTTTCAGCCGCTCGCTGTGCGATGACACGCCGAGCGCACCGCCGCGTGCGAGAACGCAGTTTATTAAACAACTCCTTTCTGTTTCTAATTATCTCTCTCTCTCTCGCTTTGTGTGCCCTCGCTCTCTTCATTTTCACTCCGGCGTACGAGCATATTACGGAGAGAAGAGCGGGAGACTTGAAACGTCAGCGGCAAAGCCATTACGACAGTGTTTTACAGCCCAACAAGCCGAGCTCCACCTTAACTAAGCTTATTCCGCGACAAAGCTCATACACTCTCTCTCTCTCTCACGAAATTTTCAGACGCTGCGCGCCCCGTGTACACGAGCGTCGTCGCGCCACTCTTGCTCCCCCGCGGTGTTTCCCCTCCCCCTCTACCTTCCCTTTTTCCGGCCTCTTGCCGCCGCTGTGTGCATATATCAAAGTTGTTATTTTTATTTCGCCTCTCCCGAAAAAAAGGCAAGCAGAGCCTCTCCGAAGCGACTTTAAGCAGCTATGCGCGAGTGGTCGGGCCGCGAAGAAAATTTAAATAGCGTGTTCCGTTATTCTTGCTGGCACGGCGGGAGGGCTGCTCAGCTCATGCGTGCAAGCTCTTTTTGCAGTTGCCCGGGCCTTAACGAACTTGTGCGCGAACTTTGTTTGAGTAATTTTAAGACGCTTACAGAGCTGCGGCATTAAATAAACACGCCCTGTTAATTATGAAATTCCTGCGAATGCAGGTACTGCTTTTTATTACGACGACGCGCGGCGAAGCCTTTTCTAAAGACGCAAGGTATTTCGCTGTTGTGAAAATTGTCGGGAGCTTTGAGGTCGTCCGATACTACGCGCCGAGGGGGGATATGGGCGAAACAGAGGCCCATTAATTTTCATAATTAGGTGGGCGATGCGGGCGGGAAGAGATTTTTCGCGACACACAATTAAAATTGATGGGCAGCGTAATTGGCAGAGAGCGAATGTTTCATTAAAATTCTGTAATGAAAAATCAGCGCGCCGGCGGGATTAGCTCAAAGACCTGCCGAAATTCTGCGAATAATTAAAACTACGGATGATCCCGTGTATAGCTTGTTATCTGGCGCGCTTTGACGAGGATATAAATTGCTATTGCTACAAAAATTTGTACACGCCTCCTTCACGCGGTCTTCGTTGTGAGGCTGGCGTTTCACGATACTCCCCTATACAGCGACCAAGAGGGTAAAACTACAAGAGAGAGAGATTACGTTTGCAGCTAGAGGCGCTGCTGCCTCCGGCACGGCCCGTTTATTGGCCTAAGCGTCCGCGAGAAAAAGTCTCTATCGGGTGCAAGCTCGATTGAAATCTCTGGCAGCGGTTCAAAAGCCCGGCTCGCTTTCTACCTCGACTTCTCCAGCAGCTTCTCTCTCTCCCTTCCAGCTTTTTCTCTCCAAGCCCGCGGGCCGCGAATTAGGCCGGCCGTATGTGTGTGTCGCGATTTGTCAAGCGCTTGCGCGTGTGTGTGTTTGGAGGGATGCGTTGGCTCGCGACTTTTTGCAGCGCGAATTTTTCCGAGAGTAATCGCCGCTATCTCGACGACGAGCTTTACTCATTCGTTCGCTAGGTTTACTTTCGAGCTCCGCAAGGGGACGGAATTAAACGCGGAACGTGTCCAATTTCAAAACCAGCTGCGATATAGGGCAGTAAACAGAAACCGATACGGTTCCCAATCGAGTAGCTACTCCATGACGCATTATTACGTAGCCTATCTCGGCCGAATGCGCGGCATTCTTCGCTCTCTATTAATTAACTTTTTGTCGCAGCGGGAATGGAACGCGCGCGCGCGCGTCAAAAGCAGCGGAGAATTAATTACACAGCGCATCTCGCGCAGCGATGCAATAAAAAGCTCTCTCGCTGCAATTATTTTTAAGAAAAATCAGAAAGGTTCGCGATAGGTGTCTTTGCACGCCGTTATTCGAGTTCATGCGATTAGAAATCCGCGACGATGTACCTGTTGCAGTATTAATTTCGCAAACAATTAAGGAACACTGCGCGCACGCCACGCAATATCGGATTAATGGCGAAAGCTCGCGCGCAGGCGGTATAGAGAGAAGAAGAAGTAGCAGCAGCAGGTCGGCACGTTGGCAGGCAGAGGATGTTTGAGGCGTTTAGTGCGCGCATACGTCCTTCGAACCGATTAGAACTTCCAAACTATTCCCGGTATTTTAATGAAATTTTCAGCGGCGGCGCGGTCGTAGCGTCGGGACCTTAGCGAGAAGTTGGCCCCGGGTAACCTTAAAGCTCGCCCGTGTATATACGTATATCTCTAGCGGGTATACGCCATGCCTTCTTCCTCGAGCTAGCTTCCCGGACCATCTCCGTTGCGAGTTTCTTGCCGAGAAAGAGAGAGGGGGGGGGGGCGACAAGTTCGGTACTTTTCGAATTTCTCATAACTCCACGCCTCGTTTCCCAGTCAATAAAACCGGATTTGCGCGACGACGGAGGAAAGCTATGTATGTAGCTACGCTGATTTTCTTGAGGAGGGAGCGGAAAAAGTCGCACGTGCGCGGGCGCGCGCGACTCAAAGCGAGCGCAACTTTTACGAGACTGTCGGCAGGTTCGTTGGCAGAACGGCACAAGGAACTCTCGTTTCGACGAAGCTCGGCGCGCCTGTGTGAAAACTGTCCTTTTTATTGGCGGAATTTGAATGCCTACGCGAGAAAGAGAGAACTCGAGCGTAATTCCAATAGCCGGCGCTGCGATGTGTTTATTAAATTTTTGGTGATTCGTTTTTTCTCATTATTTCGTGCTCTACAGTAGTTTTCAAATAGTTAGCAACATCGGCTCGGAGATCAATCACAGTCAATAAACTATTTCGGCACAATGGCGGCCTGACGGCACAGTTTCGAACTTGTTTCCTAATTGATCGATGGGACGGCAAGCGCGGCGTGTGTCGCAAAAGTGCATTTGGAAGTTCTCATTGCCGCACGAAGAAAGAACGAAATAAAAACGACGGCGTGGCCATCTCGCCGCGCGCGTTAACCGAATCGGAATTTTTAAAACCCATCTAGCTTTACAGAGCCCTTTCCTCTCTCAAGTGCCCAGGCCAAAGTCCTCCATTACTAAAACTAGTTACAGCGCGGCAAAATGAACGAGAGCGAGGCTAAGCCGACGCTCCATCAAAGTGGAGAGAGAGAGAGAGAGAGAGAGAGAGAGAGAGAGAGAGAGAGAGAGAGAGAGAGAGAGAGAGAAGAAACTTGCTCGGGGTGCGACAAACGGGCTCAATTGATAAAACGATCAAGAGCGTCAAAATTACTTATTCACATCCGGCTTTATACAGACACGGCAGCCGCATAGAATTCCAGCGACGAGGAGGAGAAACCGCGCGCGGCGGCCTAGAGCCTTGTCTGTTTTAATCAACTTTTTAAAAATTACACGGCCACCGAGCGGCTGCCGGGAGCCGTTAAGACCAGGGCCTCCTGATTTCCCACTAGGTTCTAAAGGCACGCCTGCCGCTTCGCTCTCAATTTTAATCCCCTCCATATCTCATTTTTAGCGCCGCCGCGCGCGAGCTTGCGAGGCGCTATTATATAGCGCGAAGCTACGGAAAAAGAGTGTCAGTATGTAACGTCGGCTTTATTCGCCTCATTATTCGCCTAAGACGACGCGCTACCGCCACCGTCGCCTTATAAAGGGATAATCCCTCCCTTCCGTCTCGGGTATACAAATCGATTGCGTTTATCATTGATGCTCGCTGCACGCGACGACGATGTATTTTTAAGCGCGAGCACGAAAGCTTGTTTTGATCCATGCCCGCCGACTTACTTGTGCTTTTTTTTGTTCATAAGAATGGAGCTCGATTTTTCGCGTGTTTTTTCGCAATCAAAGCCCGCCGTGCGTGTACGCCGATGGATTTTAATCGTGGCAGAGTGAATTTTTCGTAAAGGGCGCAGGAGCTTTTTCGAAGCTAACAGATGGACGGCACTCCGGCGCGTTATCGGGTTACACGCCGGGAGCCTTGGAAAAAGAAGCTGTTAAATTGTCTCTGGAAAAAGGACGAACTGAAAGTAAAAAAGGGGGAATAAAACTTTGGAAAAAATTAAACGAGCTGTTTGGCAGAATTTCAAACGGTTTTTCGCTGAAGCTTCGCGCGTATAATTATTTCGGGCCAGAATTCAATTCGAGCTGCGGATACGATAATTGAGTAAAATTCAAATGTGTATAACGCTCCGCTTTATATCGATACTACAATTTCACGTGTTATCTTGCGCGTAATTGCGAGTAAATACAACGAGTATTTTCGGACTAATCAAGCTCTCGTTGTTTTAACTATAGATTGGCTTTTGCATAACGAATTTTAATGCGACAGTATAAGATGCGTTATTAGTCGAACCGACGCCGTTACATCGGCGAACGTTTGTCCGTCGGTTTATTTTTTTTCTCGCGTTCTAGTTTGTAGGTACACAGAGTGAGGGAGAGAGCGAACGAGACACGGCTGAATTGTACGCTGGAAAATTCATAAACGCGTGTAGCAACATACAGCGATTCGGGTCGAGCGCAATTAATTCGGTGTATACATTTAGAAACGAGCATGATTATCAATATTAATATGGCGTCACACACTCGATTCTCGACTCGAAAATTGACCCACATACGATACGCTTTATTTTTTATTTGTCGAAGTGGCGTATAACTTTGAAACGATCGCCGCACAAGTATAAATCAGAATCACGATCATTCGAGCGAAATACGACTTCATATCGCATTTATGAGGATGTAAGCATCAACTTTTTCCATCCGGCCTTTCGAACTTATTAAAAGTTCGCGGTGCTGCCGGAGTGTACATATTGCCCGCGCTTATTCCGCGCGGCAAAATTTAATCTGTTGAACTCGCTCTCTCTCGCGCGCTATACATATATGGCATAACGGCGCGAAAGCTGCATCCGCGAGCTTTCGCGGTTCCGTGACGTTAAGACGCCACATGTGTCAGAAAGTTCGAAGACAGCCGAGTCTAAGGTTACCTCTCCTGGCGGCTGTGCAAGAAAGACCCTTATTACGCTGATCCGATTACCCGTTAACCTGCGTACGTGACGCCCTCGTGTATACGCAGCTAGCGTGCGCTGTTATTGCTGTACGCACATATAACGGATAATACCTTATAATGCTGTCGGGGATGCGCTCACGCGAGTCGCGAATTGATTTATTGGGTTAGCTGGGAAATTGATACACACTGGATTAACGCGCGCGGCGCCTACTGTAACCAGCCCTCTGTTTTTCCAGCTTTGTTTAAACAACACCGTGTTTGCCTCGCTTTTAATGCGAGTGTCGCGAGCGCAATCTGAAAAATTCAAAACTGCAAGAGCGCGCGGATTTTATTTCGGTATATTTGCGCGCGTATCAACGTTGATTATGTATGCTTTTTTCGCGCGTGATCGGAGCTCATAAAAAGCGTTTTAGGATCGCGCGGAAGTAAATAAAAGATGCAATAGATATATAAATCCGTGCTGCGCGTCGCTGAAATCCTTCTTTAGAAAAGAGGTCGCTCGGCAGCTAATTCAACACTGGATAATACAAACCTATGTAAACTTTTTCAATGATGCAGGGCTTATTATTTTTTCAGCGTGTGTACTGCGCAGTATTTTTTTAACCGTGTATAGGGTTTCTATATCTGTGTGTACACAAGGCTCGCGAGTATCGGACCAGCGCAAGGAACAGAGTATTCGATGCAGCAGTGTCTATGCCTCTCAAAGCGAGGCTCAATAGTTCGATTTATAGATGGCTTCTGCAGAGATAGTGGCTACAGCTTTAAAGATATTTCGCTTCGAGCTTTTCAAGTCGCGAGCGCAAGCTCTCCTGCCGGAGCGATAAAAGAGATCGATATCTCTTTTTATCTTCGCTCTCCAGAATTGGGTTTTCGCGTATAGATATACTACTTTTTTTTCTCTCTTCTCTGCCGCTCGCATATACTATACACCGGGGGAGTAAGTCCGCGCTTTCAGTTTTTTTTCAATGTTTCGTTGCGATTATCACTATCGCGTTCTTTCCACCGAAGGAAACAAAAGTATACATCGGCTACTCTCGTAAATCTCGAATTCAAATACCTGTACGCGCGTATGGAGTTTCAGTAAGCGAGTAGGTTCTTTTTTAATTTCGAGCTTTCTTTGTTCGTCGGCCGATACGAGTGTGACGGGTATAGGGGGTGTAAGGGGTTACGGCTATCGATAATGACTATTATTCGGAGAAGCATCCGCTGAGACTAGACAAGCTTCTCCACCTTATACGGACCTGTACTCTCGCCAAAGTTTTCCGAAACTTTTCAAATAGTTAAACGTCGCAGCGGCCCCTTTTCTCTCCTCCGGGAGAGAGACTGCGATGTATGTGACCGAAAAAAGCTCGAGAGGACATGCGAGTAACGTATATGATAGTCGGACGAACGGGGGCTCGAAAAAAGAATGGACAAACGGGGTTACTTTTTTCTTCGAGCTTGAAAACTTTGGACTCGATTCTCCTCGAGTATCTTATGCTGTTACTCGAGCTCGATACACTTGGAAACTCGTCCGCTGTTTCTACTTTTCAAACTTGCCAGTTATTTGCCTGGAAATAAAGTTATACCGATATAGCCAAGGGCGTATCGGCGGTGTGGCCGAGTTATTGGAAGAATTAAGAAAAGCAGTGTAACTTAAATGACGGTACCTTAAACGTTCCGAGATTCTCTATGACGCAAGGCAGACTGACGTCTCTCCCAAGGGCTACTGTCACGTTTGGAATAGGCTCCGCGAACATGGGCTTGTCCGAAAGTGCTGAAACAAAATAAAAATATTATTATTATACAATTTCACCAGAGAGTTGCGTGCAGAATTTATTACAATCATCGTATCATTTATGTTGAACGGGATTTGTAATTTCTAAGTTGTCACAAAACGGAAATTCGACAATAGACAATTCCGCGAACGACATCCAAAGCCAATATCGAGCGTACAACTAATAAATTCTGTCATTCTGATCGAGAATCGAGAATCGATAAACAGCCGAGATTACATTTTCGACTGTGGCTTTCTCTAAAAACAGACACCGAACTTCGAGTTGACGGACAACGCGAAATTTTGCAGCAAGACAAATTCCATCCGAAGAGACAGCGATAGGTAACACCTGCGACGTTGCGACCGGAAGCATCGTCAGTTCCTCTCTGCAGGCCAGTCAGAGGATTTCACCAATCCATGTACACACGGCTGGCCAAATTTTCGATACTCAGCGACTCTAGCACATCAGGCTCGCGAGAGACCAATCAGCTGGCAACTGTCCCTTGCCTTCGATACATCCATCTCGTCGGTATAGCTGTCTTTCTCTGTCTGGACGAATGCGCGAGGCTTTTCCATCGACGGATATGTACGGACCTTTGTGGTCGCTTGGAATACGCCCCATCAAGAAATGCATTTTGCTCGCTCGCGGCGTAATATACGTGTACGCGGTGTGGAGTAGGACGACGCGAATAGACTGCGGACATTTTTGTGTCGCTCGCGCGATGTTTCAGTCGAAGGTTTCCAGCCTTCGGAGCGTCGTCGTTATTCAAATTCTCTCTCTCTCTCTCTCTCTCTCTCTCTCTCTCTCTCTCTCTCTCTCTCTCACCGGCGGATGTCATGTTTCCAGTTTATTGACAGCAAAGTATCGTCCAGCGTGATTTTTTTTCAACCCCCTTTTTTCTTCGAATAATGCGAATGAGCGGTTTTTGACGTGCTCTACTTTACGAGCGATCGCTTTCTTTTTTTAGACAAGCGCGCGCGCGGGGGGGGATTGATGGATTTTTGTGTTCGAGGATCCGAAGCAGTAGTGCAAATAATGCATATCAGGCGTCAAATTTCTTCCGGATAATAGGATTTTGATTGTTTCTCAAAGTTCGTTACGAGTCAGGATCGATTGATAACACATAGCGCGCCGCAAGGCAAATAAAACAGATCGAATCGAAGTTTTGATTCGCATCGACAGAAGTTCCGCGCCGTGTACAGTATCGCCGGATAGCTTATAGTATCGGCCGATGCAACAATAGCTCGCCGATAAAACTTTTGCATTGAAAGCCGCGACGCAAAGAGGGCATACAACTTCCCGAGGAAGAGGAGGAGGAGGAGGAAAAGAGCGATTCTCCTGCACCATTCCTTAAAAGTCCGCTCGACGCTGTGCCGCCAACTCGCTGGAAATCAAAAGTCCAAGTTCCAGCGAAGATAATCCGCTGCCCTCTCATTTTCCCGCTTTCAATTAACTTTCCAATCAGCCGCTGAAAACAGAGGATTCCGTCGAGTTATTCTTTTTTTCCCCCACCACGGACAATGAGTGAGTGAGAGAGAGGAGGAATCGAAATAAAGAAGTTACTGCGCGCGGATCAGAGATCGAGCCGTGACGCGGCCGACATTGTTCTGTAAACACTTTGGCCAACTTTCCTCGTGTATTTTCTTCTGATATCGTCACGTCGAAGGAATGCGCAATTATCCGAGTTTTCTTGTACTCGTTTTTTTAGGGGGAAAATTGGTTTTTACGCTGCGTGATGAGGATATTAACGAGGAGCGAGATACGCTTAATCCGCGTCTGCGTGACGCATCGCGTTGTACATTCGTCGTAAAACGATGAGAATATGAAGTGATTCAATGTGAGCTCTTTGAGAAGAATCGTTCTAGCATATAAGGAAATTAAATTCGCATCGGTTTCATTATATCTACTTCGCGTGATGCATCATAAACGACGATGTTAGCGCAATTAAGAAACTTTAAATTAACCTATCTTGCACTAGCAAAAAAATGGATTAGAGTTTCCGTGTAAGCTACTCCGTGTGTCTCGTAACACGAAAGATTCTCAAAAGATTCCAGTACATTCCTTTCTCCTTTCGCTTCGCTGGCTAACCTACGATTACGATCGCTTAAACGCGGAGTTATGCGCCGCGCAACGGTAAAAGCCTACACGGCAGTGCATATAGGTCTAATTCAGCACACACTGTAATCAGGCGACAAACAATACTTTCGACGACGACAATCGATAAGAAGCGCTCGATCATCGCTGCTGCATATTCGCGCGAGCTATATATCCTTCCCTTCCGCGCAGTCATGCATCCGCGCGCAGTTTGCTCCGGTTCTAGTATATATAACGGTGCGACAGGTATCCCCGCACACCAGGTAGAAGAGAGGGGACCGATCGGGCTTCTCCCACTCCGCTATATACCTGTGTATACGAGACGTCGTATAGTAGAGTTTCTGGATTGCTGCGCTCGGCAGTTACACCGAGACACGGCGGATTGTACCAGAATTTCGTGCGGTGGCCCCGTAGGGGGGAGCGGTACCAGCGCGCGGCTCCTTTCACTTTGTCTTCGTCTGTGTGCGTGCGTATACATGCGCCGACTGGTCTCCCCCGATCGGTGCGTGTGGCAGCAGCCAGCGTGACTCACACACAGGGAAAGAGCGAGAACTCTGGTAGCTCGTTGGAACTCGCTCGTCAGTCCGCTACCGACAGTCTTATAGCCGCGGCGCATTTTTTCTTCGTCCGAGTGCTGGTGTCCGTGTGTGTGTGTGCGCGTGTGGCACAGTTTAGCGGGCGGACCGCGAGAGTCGCCACGCTCGGCAGCTAAATCTGGCATCGCTTACACACGCCGGCATGGCAGTCAAGGCCACGGGAGAAGCGCGGAACCGCCGAGGCAGCGTGCGTCTGCACGCTGAGCAGCTGTTCTCAGTGACGTAGTCGCCGCGATGCGCGTGTCTGCGTGCCCCAGCAGCAGCATCAGCCATGGCTAGGACGCGCTGCTTCTTCGGGGCGTTCGCGCTCTCGATCGGCCTGTGCCTCTGCACGCTGGCCTACGTCTGGCCGCGGACCGTGAGCACGCTCGCGGCGTTCGCGTTCGCGGGCGCGGGCGTCCCGGCTGGCTACAAGAGCATACTCTACTGGAACACCTTCTTCGGCGACGAGAGCTTCTATATGGGCGAGGGCTACGTGGCCCGGCACTGCCCGCGCTACAACAACTGCTACGCGACGCACAGCCGCTCGCTGCAGAACGTCGAGGACTTCGACGCGGTGATCTTCCACGGGATCAACAACCAGCTCGACGTCATGGACGTGCCGGCGCAGAGGAGGCCCGAGCAGAGATACGTCTTCGTGGCGCTCGAGAGTCCGGCCAACCGGTACATCAGCGACGAGTTCGACGGCTGGTTCAACCTCACGATGACCTACCAGCTGGACAGCGACGTCGTCTGGACGTACGCGGACGTGGTGGCTCGCGAGGTGGCCGATTCACAAAGGAGCCAAGCCGAGGACGCGAGGCTGAGCAAGCTGATCAGGGGCAAGCGCAAGCTGGCCGTGTGGTACCGGAGCAACTGCGAAACGCGCAGCCGACGCGAGAGCTACGTGGAGGAGCTTGAGCGGTACGTACCCGTGGCCAAGTACGGCCAGTGCTCCGAGGAGCCCGGCTGCCCCAAGAACCAAGACTGCTTCAAGAGCGACGTCGAGCCCAACTACTTTTTCTATCTGTCCTTCGAGAATTCGCTCTGCAAGGACTACGTCACCGAGAAGTTTTTTAATGCTCTCAAGTAAGTTCCGAGAGTTATACTCCGTGTACAGCGGCATATATAGGCTTGGCAGAAAGAGAGATAAAGTTTCTCCTCTCGATCGCGGAGAAATTTTACGTCCCCGGACTAGAAAAATAAATGACGGCAGGATAATTGCTGAGTCCGCGCTGTCGCTTTTGTTTTACGGGCTCGGTTCGATTATTATAACCGTTACGGGCTGAAACTCTTTCAGCGTTTTATGGCTCGTTCGAGTTTATGAGTTTGTTGAATCTGTCGTGGCGACATTGCGCTCTACCTTACTGCGATAACCGCAAAAAAACAGCTCGCCTATATTCTTAGAAAGGCTATAGTAATTGTTCCTCCTTATCTTGCAGATACAACGTCGTTCCTGTGGTCTACGGCGGAGCTAACTACAGTCGCTTCGCCCCGCCGAAGTCGTACATCGACGCCTTAGATTTCGAGACACCGAAAGACTTGGCCGAGTATTTAGTGAGACTGTCTCGCAACGAGACCGAGTACAAGTCGTACTTCGACTGGAAGAGGCTCTACGGTTTGAGTCGCCCGACGAAACGGGTTGTCTGTGATCTGTGCGAGCTGCTCAACGCGGAGCAGTGGAGGAAGAAGTACACTATATCCAAGTGGTACAGCATAGAGAGCTGCCCGCTGCAGCGGCTGTTGAGCAAGCAGATATCGTCGGGCGGCCCGGATTACGCATCGAAAAAAACTTTATCATTCACCGATTTCCATTAGACTTTATACGCTTATGTATACATGTACATAAACATCACTATATTTTTGTACGTTATCAGCAACGCTACTGAAACAGTGTGGAAGTTTTTTTCACAGAACTTGTTTTTTCAACTTTATTCTTTTCTCGGTGGCCTCTCCCTCGTTACCTCGTACTTAGTTATATAAAACTCGTTTGTCGGAGTATAAACAAGCGCCGATGTGTGTGCTGCTCGCCGTCAACACTGTCAGCCGCCCATATGAAAAGTGGGCGTCCCTTTTTATCTAATCTCCCACGCGATGCGCGGCTCTCAATTTATTATAACAGCAGTGGCGCGGCGGTTTTAAACTATCAAAGCTTCGCTATTCCCGCTAAGAGCCACTCGAGAAAGCCTCGGCGGTCGCGGAAATATTCAACAGCTGGAGAATTTAAAAACGCCTCAAATTTCTCGTGAAAATCCCAAAAGCCGCGCTCGGCAATCATTTATATTTCTGCGCGGCAAAGGCTTTGCCTCGTCCGTTCTCCGGGAATCACATCATTTATTTCCGTGTAAAAGGGCCGAGCAACAAAAATTAAGCGCGCCGGGGTGAGAGATAGCGAGGACCGTCGAAAAACAAAGCGGCGCACAAAAGCGTCAGCAGCGATGTCGTCCTCTGCTCTCTCGCAGGGGTGCCGCGCGGCATAAACCAGAGCTTTGCGCGTCTCAAAGAAGAGAACAAACGAAGCATTTTCACGTAACACGTGTTCGCCGGAAGACAAAGGGGGATATATACACACAGGGCGAATGCATATATACATCCGGCTGAAATAATGTTCGCCGCACGAGGATTACTTTCGCGAAGGAGTGGAGTAGAGAGAGGGCGAGGGAGAGCTGGTGGCGGCCAAAGGAAAGCCCTTTTAAGATCCGACAGGGAGGAAGGTAAATATCGCCAGGGCGCAGAACAATTTCTTTGAAGATCGGAAGAGGTCGAGTAAGCGATACACCTCGATGGATCTCTAAGGCGGCAGCAGCGCAGGGTCACGGCGCGCTGACTCTCTCTCTCTCTCTCTCTCTCTCTCTCTCTCTCTCTCTCTCTCTCTCTCTCTCGATCCTTTTCGAAGCAGCGCTACTGAGAGCAAAAGTAGTGGAGAGAACACCGGGGAAACGAAGTTTGCAGACGAAACGTGGAACTGACAAGTTGCCTTTGACTGGGTGATCTCCAAAAGAATTCCCTTGCTTCGCTCTCCCTTCCCTCTGCGCCTACTTCTCTTATTGCACTCTCTTTCCTTCTCTCTCTCTCTCTCTCTCTCTCTCTCTCTCTCTGTGTCTATCCGTTTCTCGCCGTATTTTGCTTCCATTTCAAACATTTAGGCGCCGGCTCGCCCATTCTGCCCGCCAAGCGTCATAACTGCCCGACTGGTTCTCCATCTGGTTCCATTAAGCGTAGCTTTATAAAAATAAAGCCGGCGCAACCAGCTTGAAAAACGAGCAAACTCGCGAAAGTCAAAGTAAAAGCACGTGAACGCTTGCGTAAGAAGCTTGACGCAACTAATTGAGGCTTAATCGAATCAGTTCGAGCACATGCAGCTTCGCAGTTTTCTCTGCGTCTCTCGCCACTCCTCTCGGCTAAAAGCAGCAGAGGTAGAACTTTTGCCGTGCAGCCGAGTTAACGCGACGACGAGGAGCTGCTGGATGAGAAGGAGAGAGCCGCTGCGGACTTGGCGCTGCTATACCCGCTATTTTATTTTCTTCGAGAGAACGACCTCCTTTTCGCTCTCCGTATGAACCCTGTCCCGGCGCGGCGCAATTATTGCAATAATTAAAACGACGGCGCTAATTATTTCTCGTTCGGTCGTTATCTATATTCGCTCGCGCGATTGTTTTTCATTAACGTAATAGCTTTCTCCTCGCTTCGCAGAGGCAATATCCGCACGTGTTTATTTGTCCGTTCACGGCTATATTGTTATCCAAATTTTTTGACGGCGTGAAAAAACAAAAATTTTTCAAACGCAAATTCGTAACGCGCCAGTGGATTTCATTTCCATTCGCGTGTTTATTAGTGAATTCTCGGAAAACCAATCGCTCCTCTATTTCTTTAATACTTTTCGAATTATTACGTCGGGCGACCCAGATTCGGGCGTAAGGAAGGACGAAAAAACACTGTATATTGGAAAAATTCTGCCGAACGTACTCGTACGGCGGCGCGGCTCTCCCTCTCTCTGAAATATTGAAAATATTGTAGGTACGGAAATAGCTCTGCTTGTGAAAATAAAACACCGCGGCGAGCGTAGGGAATATGCCTAGTCAGGTGAAATAAGAGCAGTAATAACGTAAGAAAACAATGCAGCGCCGATACAGTCGCGTCGCGCTGCTATAGTGTTTGGTTATGTTAGCTCTCTCCGAAAACTCGAATTCAATTCGCGCCGAACTCGTGTGTGTATACACGTGTTTTATTAGTTAATATACGTATGAGCTTGGGCTACGCTATATGAATAAATGAACGAAAATAGAAGCGGTGTAGGCACGTAAACTGTATTCGCGTACGAGATGACCTGGTCAAATATTGATTCCGAGCTGCTGCTACTGCACGAGTCGATAAGCATAAAACGGAAAAGGTCGCAGTTACAGTAAATTTGCTTTTGATCTTTAAGCCGATACGGGCGAACTTTCGCGTTACTTTTAAGTGCACTACTCGCGCCGCACGTCGTCGCGCGTGTTACAGTACATGAATAACAATCGAGCCTCGAAATCTCCCATACGCGGCTCGATCCATCAGATATATTTACACACCGGGGCGAACACGGCCAAAATCCAATTATGCACCCGGTCCCGAAATCCGTCTGAAACATTCAAAGCTTACCCTCCCCAGTAAAATGTTGCGCTCATAAAACGCGGCCGCGGATGAAAAATTAAGGAGGAAAGCAGTGGTCGCTCTGGCGGCGCACAACGCACATCCCTTAAGTAATTCGTAAGAGATTGGTCCGGCGGCGCAGAGGAGCCGAGGGCTGAATCGTAATTTCTATTTATCCCTGCGTGTATATGGGGAATTCTACGGGAAAAATGCAATTTTCTGGTTGGAGAAACCGAAAAAAAACACAAATGTTGGGGCACACTCCCGCAACTTTTTTTTCTTATTGTACATGTTTAGAACCATGCAAAACCACGTTCCAACGTCGAAAAAGTGCCTTGTGACACTGTTTTCTATGCCCCTCAAATTCGTCGTAATACATTTTCTGTTTGTGCCTTTATCCTTTAGGTACATGCCGTTGAACAATGGCTATTTTTCGACGAATTTGAGGGGCCTAGAAAACAGTGTCACAAGGCACTTTTTCGACGTTGGAACGTGGTTTTGCATGGTTCTAAGCATGTACAATAAGAAAAATAAAGTTGCGGGAGTGTGTCCCAACATTTGTTTTTTTCGGTTTCTCCAACCAGAAAATGGCATTTTTCCCGTAGAATTCCCCATATACTCGAACTCGGGGCGCAGCGTCGCGCACGTATAGCGTCGAGGGGGTATCCATTGCTTATGGACTACTGCCGGACTCGAACAGCTGCAGCAGCACGTGGGCGGAAAACGAGAACGGAGGAGAGCTATACGGTACTCGACGCGCGCGGATGAAAATGAACTTTGTAATTTCTTAAAGAGAAACTCGTCCCCGCGGTGGCGGTGGCCCGACGACGACCCTATAATAGAATCGAACTGCGAACTGCCGCCTACGCACGCGGGATTTAATCAGGTTCGCATTAATACCAGTCCGAAGTTGGCGGCCAGCGGAGCTCGTTTTTCTTCGCTTATATTCGACGTGGTAGGGATGTGCGGGGGCTGGATAATGCGCCACCACCGGTGGTCTTGAAAAAGTTCCGATTCCCAAAGCTAAATTTACGAGGCGGTCTGATTACCAAAGTGAATTTCGACGTTATAAGGGCCGAGGCTAATGCGAGGAGTGGGAGAAGACGTGGGATATTCGATGTAAACGAAAAGCAACGCGCGAATACGCCGTCCGAAAATAGAACGTATCAAACTTTAAAAACATCCATCCGGCTCTCTCGCGGTTCTATCGTCCAGAAAAGCGAAAACCCAGAAAATACTCAAAGCGCGTTAGACCCGACACTGCTGCAGCTCCGATCTTTCCGCCGCCTTCAAACCCACACACGCTCGCTGCGCCAACACGTTCCGTAGACCTCTCGAGAATTCTCCCGTCATTCCTCTCGATGCTCCCGGTGCATCGCGAGCTCTATACACTCCTTCGATTTTTTTCCTCCTTGCCCTGTACGCCCACGCGGACGGCTGTTCGCTTTTTCGCGCTGGCTTTTTCATCCTCGAGCTGCCTCCCAATGCCTTTCGGCTGAATTATAGATGTCCCTATGGCAGAGCGAGAGAAAGGAAAGTGTCCCGGAGCGGAGGGCGGCGGGCGGCATTCAAATTGCCGAAAACAGCGCATATTCTCGGAGCTGGGAAGAATGAGAAAGGAGCGGTCGCTTTGAAAGGAAAGTATTTTCAAGATACTTTGCGCGTGTGTCGGTGCGGACGCGGTTTAATGAAATTTCTTCCGAATCTGGGTGTGCTATGTCTTGCTTTCTTCTCAGCGAACAATAATTTCGACAGTAGTGCAGCTGCCGAGAGTAAAAAGAGCATATAACTTTTACGCGCGATAGCATGAATTTACATAGACTTATTATTTTTATCGACTCCGCGGGCCGCGGCAGCGTCTTTCAGCGGGTACTCAAACGGAAATAAAAGCAAACGAAATATAAATCACCCGATCTCCGATTTTACGCGCGCAGTCGTCGCGTCGATAACCAACTTTTTACGAGGACGATTCTTCTCTCCCCCGTGTATATCATACTCCTCGCCGAATCGTCTGCGCGATATAATGAGATACGCGAGACTCGGCTCGAATTAATCGCGCCGTTACGCTGGACTCGTAGTAAAAAAGAATCCTCCGATCCACTCTAGAGGCTTGGGATGGCGTCCAGCAGCGGCTATAGGTAGATATAAAAGCGTCCATAATCGGCGTTATAAAAATATCCGAAATTTCGCGAAATTCAGCGGTGGCGAGCGCACGGATCGCGTTAAAAGAAGGATCACACGCGCGCGGCCGCAGCTCGTAAACGTTGCGTCGAACGACCGATCGTATATCGCGGCCTCCGTATACAGCCACCTGCTCTTATTCTCTCTGCACACGCGACGATTCTCCGGCGCACGACTCGAGTTATACGGCCATCCTCGAGTGGGACAACTGCCTCGGAAGAGAGTTACATTCGCGCGCGCGAGCTCGGAAGGGGGGAAGGGCCGAAGTGGCGCGAGAAGAAAGAAAAAGATTGGGCGGAAAACGACGAGGGAAATGGAGAAGAGAGGGAGAGAGAGAGAGAGAGAGAGAGAGAGAGAGAGAGAGAGAGAGAGAGAAGGGAAATTGAGAGGAAAAAGAAAATGAGAGGAGTGCCGGGAGCAGTAAAGTCGAGGATGGACCCACCTATGAACCACTTACCCTATTGTATATATAGTGCCGGATGCGCGACTATTTTGCGCGCATCGTTTTTACCCGTAATCAAGGGACAGCTGCGATTCTTCGGATTTTTGCGGGTGTACTGTGAGCCGAAATTGAAAAATGACGGAGCACGAGACAGAGTGAGAGAAGGTACATTAGAAAGTCACAATTAATGCACGGTATGCAAACGTTCGATTTGAATATTTCATGACCCATCAACGAGTTCCGCGAGTTTCGGAATATCGAAGCTTCCAAGCGCGGTCAACAGAGTCACGCGCAATACAGATTCTCCGACAATCAGCAAATCCCGGCGCTTAATTTATTCGTCCCCTGCCGCGCGCGCGCGAAAAAAAGGGAGCGGAATCGAAGCTCAGACACAGAGCTCTCTCTCTCTCTCTCTCTCTCTCGGAATTCGCCCAATAAGAAGTAGAGGGTGGCTGGGAAAAAAAGGCGAAGAGGAGCGAATGAAATGAGAGAGGTAGCAGAGGAAAGTAGGGAGGAACGAGTGGGAAAAGGTGCGGAGCCCGCTATTCGAAGAGGTTTATCAGCAATAACTCGGGCTCTTTCATATCTCGCCAATAATTTCTTCCGAGTGCTAGAAGAGAAAGAGAAGGAGAGAGATAGAGAGTCGGGCCTCTCTCCCACGGTGGAATTCTTTACCGTTTGCCTCCGCCGCACTGCACAGTTTGAGAAAGTGCAGGGGCCGAGGAGAGAGAGAGAGAGAGAGAGAGAGAGAGAGAGAGAGAGAGAGAGAGAGAGCGAGAGTCTGGCGAATAGATAGATGTACCCCTGGCTAAGTCGAACGGCGGCGGCATCCAGAGGGAGAGAGAGAGAGAGAGAGAAGCCGATTCGGGGAAATTTATCCGACGGATAAAAATGTCTCTCGGAGTTTATATAGGAGCGAAAGAGACGGCCCGAGGAGATTTCAATAAAACCCTCGATTGTAAAGTACCGGCAGATAGAAAAGACTGTCCGGGCCGTTACATGGGTCAGTGGAGCTCAAAGTCGCGCTTCAGCTTCCTTATCTGCGCGCAGCTCTGTAAACCCATATCACGATCTCGCCTGTACTATTTGAGCTACTCTGATCCGAGCTTCGCCGCTTCTATAAATGTGTGTACGCGTATTTTTTCGTACATGCATGTATAGTACCATTATGCATACCGCGTCGTCCATTATTCGCTGCAGCCCGCGTTTGCCGCATTATGCAAGTGGATCGCGGCCGAGAGATGAAAACAGTTGCCCTCTGGGATATACCAGCCTTCATCGAGCCCTGTATCTGTGCGGGCCGCTCGGCTCTGGGTATTATCCTGCGAGCGCACGCAGACTTACAGAGCCCGGCAGCTGGAAGCTATCGCCGGCGGGGGATACGTATGTGCGCATTGTGTTGTGTATCGAAAGTACAAAATCGTTGATATATGGCCGCGCGCATTGTGTGTATCTCTGCTCTTCGTCCCCTTTCACCAAGAGGTATTTTTACGATTCGCCGAATTTTCGGATAATCGAAGGCGGAGAAAATTAATCAACGACACACAACGACAATGCGGCCCGTAATTATTCCACGATATTATACACGAGCCTAACAACCTTATCTCGGTCCGCGCAGCCGAACGACGCCTGCGCGCGAAAAGTCGCGTCGGGGTCTGCATGTAAGGCCGGCGCGATAGCGTAATTAGTCCGGGACACGTCCGTACACAGACTCGCGCGCTCGCAGCCAAGATTAATTGCGAGCCGGCAAGTGGCCGGCCGCACGTGCGCGAGTTCGCCTGTAGCACAACGCTCGACTCAATATAGTGCGACTCGTTGCAGCATGTGCTGTACACGCGAGAGATTGATCCGTTTCTGATTCGCCGCTCTACACGAATTTTCCAGTGCGAGGAGGGAAAAAAAGAGGAAGGCACACTCGCCGTAAAATTCGAGGGCGACACAACCGCCGACGAGAGATTAAGTCGCGGCGCGTATGAAGAGGAGAGAGAGAGAGAGAGACAGAGAAATAAAGTCTCGCTCTCTACCGCTACTGCAGCTGATTCAACACTCTCTCCTTCTCTCTTCCTGGGCTGTGCAGCGCACCGCGGGATTTATAGGGCATTAAAAGCAACTCTCGCGATTACAGCTCCGCAGTGCGCGGAGGGCGCGACGTCGCGAACTGCGCGAGAGAATAAGAGAGGAAAAAAGAGAGAAGAGAACCAGCTCTGACTTCGCCCGAGAGTGAATCCTTTTTTTCCCTCGAAACGTACGCGGAGAGACGATCGAGTTACACTGCGGAGAGAGAGAGAGAGAGAGAGAGAGAGAGAGAGAGGCGACGTCTCTTGCATTATTGAAGAATGTCATGCGTTCCTTTCGATATCGCCGCCTACGCTCTTGTCGGGGAATCTTCTTTGGAAAAATTCTGGCGCCGGGCTTTCTTCAGTGATATTTTTCTCGAGAATCGCGAGCAGTTGTTGTTCTTTGCCGAATGTGCAAATATACGGTTGCATGATCGAATTCTTCGAAATTACGCTGCGAGCAATCGAACGAATTCCAAACACAGCTGATGGCGCTTGCGCAACCGACTCTCGGTTCGAATTGCGCAACAAGCTGTAATTGCAAAAGTTACACAATGTTCTTCACGTCGCGAGTCTTGAAAACAAGCGATGCTTGGATTTACAAAATTTCGCTTCTCACGCCCGATATTCCTCCCAGCGTGCTAATTTGCGGCCACCTTAGTGCTCGCCGAGCAGACAGCGCGAGACGCCAATAATACGCCTCGCCCCGAGCGAAGCATTCCGCCGCTAACGGGCGACGTTCTACTCTCGTGTCCGTCGTTTTCCTCGCAACGGCGAATTTCAATTCCCAAAAGTAGCTCCTCCTCGGCTCAAATAAAGGAACGTGTCGGACGTCAGGCGCGTCGTCCTGAGATGCGATTAGCATGTGTCTCGTGCGTGAGCATCCAGCTCGGAGTTTCAATTTTCCCCCCAACAGCCCATCGTGACTCGTAAAGACGCGCGCGCGCACATATCCAACGAGAGGAAAAAAGGGCCACAGCGAGGTTATTCCGCACCACAAAGATCTTCGCTCCCGCGTGCGATGGCTATACACATAAACACGTATACGTATACGTGTTTGTCCGAAATATGAGGGGGTGTTTAGGGACCGCCCGGTATTCCCACTTCAATTCGAGTAATGGACTCTGAAACATTCCTCTCACACCCCCGGCGTCGACATCGAGCGTCCGTGTGTGTGTGTGCGTATTGCACACGCGGCTTTTGCATCCTCCCCCTCCCTCTCTTCTTCGGACTTTTCTCTAATCATTCCCCGACGTCTCGCTCTTCCTTACCCCGCCGTTCGAATTCGCGTAAACGTTGCGGCACCCTGGCGAATTCGGCGCGTCTATCGCTCACGCCGCCCTGACAGTACATCATTACCCGAACGACGCAACGTACGCAGCGCGGCCATATATATAAATTGCAACCACGCGGGAGAGAGAGAGAGAGAGCGAGAGAGAGAGAGAGCTCCCCCGTCGCTTTATGGTTGCGCCGTCTGTCCGTCCGCTATATACTGGTACGTTCGCTTTGTGCAGTATAAGGTATATAGTCGGTGCGCGACGAGGCAGGTTTTAATAATTCAGAGGCTTTAAATATAAGTGACGCGAGAGAAATGCCGCGCTCGCGGCGCTCTTACGCTGCGTTTTTCAGTGCTCGCGAGCCGGGTTAATAAGTTGTGGGAGATAAAGCTGCGGCCGAGCTTTTTGCGGCCGCGTCGCCCGTTTTTAATTCGTACGCGCGCTTACTCCGCCGGCTATAACGTGTTTGGAAATTTAAATTCCCGCCGATGCGCGCTGCGTTTATACGCTGTTCGCTCGTCGTTTTTACCCCGCGGTAATTACTCGTTTAAAGGAGCTATAGCACGATCGCGTATAACGTGTATAAGCTTTTTCCGCGCCCTAATACCGATGCCGAGCAGATCGTCGACTTTTTCAGCGGCACATCCATCGCAATCGAGATTGTCGCGCGCGAGAATATTCAAGGGGCGGCATCAGTAGAGAGAGTTCTGACGCGGAGCAACTCTGATCCGGCGAGGGTAATCTATCCGAAGATTGATGAATGCACCGAGTGCGCCGCTGATAAATGCAGTTTGCGGATCGCAGGCGCTGCTGGAATCGCTTCTGACGTTGCGACGGAACTTAATTAAAATTTAAGTGCGATTCGAAATTTGCATGAAGATATTGCTGGCCTTTTCGACGCCGTGCCGATGCTCTTATTGCTCCTCGATTGTAATCGAATCGAGCAAATAATGCGATCGACCTTAATGCGCAGTCGCTCCGGGACGCCGAGTAATAATTCTCTTCGTTAAAAGATCGCGTATACGTGTCGCGCACGTCGGGCTCGAGCGACTCCTAAAATGTGATTTCGCCTTAATTACACACAACCATTAACTACAGAGCGAGACGATTTTCCGGAATGGGAAGCGAGCGAGCGAGCGAGAGAGAGAGAGAGAGAGAGAGAGAGAGAGAGAGAGAGAGAGAGTAAGAGAGCGCCAAGACGAACACGAGAACTTAACGAGAATTCAGTCGTCCGCCCAGGAGAGAAAGAGCGCGCGTGCTTCGGAGACATATTCGTTAAAGCTCTCGGCCGACATAACGTAGATTAATGAGAATGGGAACCGTCGGGAATTTTCGTCCTGGCACTATACACGCACCGTATACATGTATATATATCGAGAAAAACTTTGCGTCACGGACGAGGATCGCGCGCGAGAAAAGTCATCTCTTGTCGTTTCCTCGCGCATACATATTTATGACGAAGCGCCAGCGCTCTCTTTATATAAAGTACCGCCACCCCCTCTTTTTCGCATTTTGCGCTCTTTAAGTGGGTCATTCCCTGGCGGCGCTCTCTTTGTCTCGGCACTTTGCATTTATTTATTATACTCTTCGCTGTCCCCGGCTCGATCGATGGTTTTCGGATCTGTTTTCGAATTTCGGTTACGCTGACTTTAATTCGTCCGGGACACTCGGTAAAAAAAAGAACATCTCCAGTTTCGGATCTTCTACTTCGGATTTCAGAAGCTTTACGACCCAGACTCGCTCGCTCTCTTTCAGCAAAGCAGAACGCCGCTATTAGGGAGTTGTAAAATAAGATTTACTCGATCGGATCTGTCTTTGAGTGCCCAAGAATTCCGAGTGCTCATCCCTTTCCCGGTGTGCTTCGTAAACGCAGAGCCGAAGCTTTGGCTTTTCCCCCCTCAATCTCTTCCTTCATATTCCGACGTCCAAGCTGCGTAAGCGTGTTGTACAGAGTACACGAGAGTCGACTTGCATCGAAATGAGAGCGGCAGATTGATTGCGCCGTTTGTTTGCTTCCGGAAAAACGAACTTTTAATTTAGTCGGTGCAGTGTATAACATTTGCTCTTGAAATAAAGTTACACACCGGAAAAACTCTCTCCTCTCGGTAACACTCATCAAAGCCAAAGTGCAGCGGCGTCAATAGCAGCAGCAGCAACAGCAGTGGTGAACCACCTGCTACTGATAGGAGTAGGTGTCAGGCAGCAGTGTGTGTCTATTGAATGGCGTATAAGTCGGCTCTCTTTTTCCGAGACTCTCCCCGCGCCAGTTCATTCTTTCCACGGCGACGTCTGCAGTCTCCTCCGCGACAGCCGGCCGTCCCGCTCTTCGAGAGATGGGGGAGAGAAAACGAGCGTCCTTTTTCCAGGCGGATGCAGCACGTGCGCTAATCGCGACCTCTTCTGACGTATTCATGGTCCCCCTGCCCCTCCAGTGAGTAAATGTTTGCTGCGATTATTTTTACATTACGCGCTATCGATTCGAGACTGATTTCGACTGCACCTCACTCTCGGCTCTGAAGTAGGTAATTGAAGATCTTGTTACAGACCGCTGGCGCGACTCGAACTAAAGCTTCGAGAGGAGTTTCTCTCGCGGTTATTCAAATTTGCTCAAGTTTTCGAAATTCGCCTCGGTAGAATCCCGTGAATTCCGATCGATGGCTTATCGAATCACGGAAAATGTTTCCCCGACGTAAGTCCGGGATGAGAGGAGAGACGATAAAAATGGCAAAACCGTCGAAATTTCTCTTTTTCAGACAGTACGGCGCGGATCTCGTCCAATCACAATGGCGAATGCGACGAATAAATATAAGAAACGAAATTAGCAGAGCCGAAAGCCTCTCGAAATAAATAGAAACAGTCGCCGGCGGCGCATTGAAAGCAGCGTCACGTCGTCTGCGTCAGCCGCACAGACGAGATCGACAAGTCCGCCCTTTCGCGCTGGCGCGCGACTATTTTAACGCAGCCCCGCCGAGCAGCCGCAATTCAATCTCGCTGCAGGCAGGCAGGCAGCATTCTGCAGCGTGCGCCTCTCTCTCTCTCTCTCTCTCTCTCTCTCTCTCTCTCTCACGACTCTCGCGTGCCTTATAAAACTTTCAGCAGCGCGCAGCTATCTCTTCGTCTCTATCTCGCCGGCTTATCCCTATTCCGCTTGCACTGTATATACAGCGTATATGCAGCGAGCAGCGCCAGCTCTCTCTCTCTCCCGAGGTAAGCAACCTTATTATTATCGGCACAGCGGCAGCGGCGGCGGATAAGTGTCGAGAGAATAAGAGAAAAGAGCGAGAGCGGGAGAAATTCGCCGCTCGACTAGCGTAAGATAATGGCGCGTAATAGGATATTTCAAGTGGCGCGATGCTTTCTTTTATCGGGCCGAGCATTTAAATGCAAAGTATTATTCAAATGGCAGCGCATTATATACGCCATGCGAGTGAGATGCGACGCGCGCGCGCGTGGAGTCGGCGAAAAAGCGAGAGAGAGAGAGAGAGTAAGAGAGGGGGGGAGAAGCCAGCCCCTGGGACAGGAGGCTTCATTTCCTGATATTCAAATGCGTTCAAACATCATCCCGCGCTCGAGTTTAAAGGTGCCGCTCTCCCTCTTTATTTCCCTTTGCCCTTTTCTCTCTCCATCGGCTCTCTCGCAAGAGTGGCCTATATTATAATGGAGTCAGCGGCCCTGATGAAAAATCGGACGAGAAATTGCTGGACGCCGAAATAAATAATATAAGTCGTCATCCCCCCTCCTCTGGGACAAGCCCCTGGAGCTTCTCGTTACGTTCCGTGATTAAAAAAGGGCCAGGGAGCGAAACCGAGCGCGAAATGAGTCATTCCCGTCTGCGGACATTAAATGTGCATAGGCATATTATGTCCGGTCGGCGGACCGTGCAGCGGACACGAGCCGGAGGAGGGAGGGAAAAGGAAAAAAACAGAGCGAGTTGTCCGGCGAAGAAAATTTAGGACTGAAAGTAGCCTCATGAATCAATGATAACTCTCCTCTCTCTCTCTCTCTCCTCCCGAGCGGGCGGGCGGGGACAATGAGCTTCCGGCCAGGAGTCGTATATCTCACGCGAGCTTGCAATGAGGCGGCGCGAGCTTTTGAATTTTAAGTGCGTTTTAATCCTTCGGAATAACGCCGCGCCGTAGCTCGGGAGGGGTCGAGAGAGAGAGAGAGAGCGCTTTAATTCCCCGGGTACAATTTTAAAAGAAGATTTCCTGAGGTTAATTAGCTCTCGCGCCGATGCCGAACTTTTTGCGAGAGCGCTAATAAAACGGATTAAGCTGCCGAGGAGGCTAGGCCACTTTATCTTCGAGTAGCGACCTCCGAGCGATGATATCGCACGCGTGCAACAGAGCAGATTTTTCCAGTTATTCGACGTTTCGCGTGAATTATCGGCGCGCACTCGCGGCAATTACAGCTTGCGCAGACTCCCTGCCCAGACGGGCGGCTTGCACATGCACCCTGCCACGACGGCTCTCGCGGTTCCACGCACGAGAATGGATGGATCCCGGGAGGGCAGGACCGCAGGAGAAAGAAACTCTTTTGACCTCTCCCACTCACTCGGCCCATCTCTCTTTCCTTCTCTCTCTCGCTCTGTGCTTTTCGCGAAATTTATACGCAGCTGGAGTAGAAACCGCTATCTTTTAATTTATGCGACGAGCGAGAATTTAATATTCTTGGGACGCGCGCGAGCGCGTGCCGCCGCCGCTCTCCTATCCGCTCTCTACCTCCGGGTTCCTCCAGGGTGCCTTTGTCGCTGGCCTTTTGCATCCTAAAAAGGGGTTAACGGCCCTGCCTGCGACGAGTCTTCCCCTTATTCCCCTCCTCCTCCTCCTTCTTCTTCCTTCTGACTCGGCGGAGATAGCTATCGGTTTCGAGCGAGTTATATAAACGGCTAATTAGCGCATTGAAAAATAATTGATACTTTTACGAATGTATATAGAAGCAACAGCAAGAGCGAACAGCCGAGAAAGGGATACGAAGCGAGACAATAATGGCTCGTCCTCGCGCTAATACCCAGGGCTGTATATAGGGAGGTTTACGCGCGCGCCAAAAGTTCCTTCCCGGCTTAATTTGGATTTGCAATCGGCACGGGAGGATCCCCGGATTGCTTCGAGGTAGCCCCGCTAAATCTCAATTCTCCGCTTCTTCCACCAGCCGCCGAGATTAGCTCTAATTGATTTATTCTGTTTTATTTGCCTCTTTCGCGCCCTTCTTGGTGGCCGCCTTCTCTCTCTCTCTCTCTCTCTCTCTCTCTCTTACTCTCTCTCTCTCTCTCTCTCTCTCTCTTACTCTCTCTCTAGTCGCTGCAAGCTGTTTAAGGCGGCCGCATCCGAAATCCACGCACGTGCGAAAAGTTTAGCAGCGCGCCGGGACGACTCTTAACTTGGGCTGCAGAGCGCAGCGCTTGTAAATACCTACCGCGGGCGAGCGCGCGGTTAAAAGAAACTTAGCTGAGTTTGCCCGGAATTTATACAGGCGGTTTGCTTGTATCGGTTACCTGCGAGCGGTGTAACTGCGCGCGCCGGCGTCTTTGAGGCTAACTTTTTGCGTTTGCCGTTGTTCGCCGCGGTATTGTAGTTGTATACACTCCCGCGAGCAACGTTATTACGCCGGGACCAAAAGTGCGCTCTGAATCATTCAGGGCGAAATTGTTTTCGATCCGGTTCTGCCTCCCTCAATAATTAATGAGCCCGACTGCCGTGACCCGGCGTTACAAATTGATAAACCAGCGCCGCGTATAATTTCAGGGGATGGCATAAATTACAGCGTTATTAAGATCCACTGCGCACATTCCGCGTGTTTTGCCGGTGTACATGCTTTACTATACATCGGCGGAAATATTTTGGCCCGTGTGCCTCGTGTCTCGAATAGATAGCGGATGATTCCGGCGGGGAAGCATCTCTATCCGGGACGTACGAGCATCTTCTTTGCTCGCCGCTAAAAACTGATCGGAAGGAGTATCACGCACGAGGCATAACCGATCGCTTCTACCAACTGCCTCCTCCTCTTCCTCTCGCTTTTTTCCTCAATTTTTGCGCTCCCCCTCTCTCTACCGGCTGCCGGCGTTCCTTATCTGTAATTTATACTTTCAATTTAGCCGTAGCTCCCGCGGCGGAGAACGACCAGTCAGTCAGAGCCGAGAGAGAGAGAGAGAGAGAGAGAGAGAGAGAGAGAGAGAGAGAGAGAGTGAGTGAGCTAACTTTCAGCCTGTCTCTATCTCTCCGTCGGCCGTCTATATCTCTCGAGTAGCTATATAGATCGGACGCGCGAGACTGGACTCTCTGCAGCTGTACTATATCGAGAGGGATATATCCTGCAGCAGTCTCTCGATCTCTTCGTCGGATCCTTAATTCTCTCTCTCTCGCTCAGCCTGGCTTATCTGGCGCGAGGGAGAGAATTAACGCTTATTATAAGGCGCTTATAAGGGATCTCGCGCTGTTTTGTCACTCCCGGGACGCGAGAGAGCGATTCTTCTCTTCTTTTGGCTCAGACGCGCGCCCTTTCTTTTTCACCGCGAGTTAATTGCCGCAGCGATACTTTCCATTCGATTCGGTCGAACTTAATGTCGACTATTGATTACCCGGAAATAATTAGCTAGCCCTTCGCCGGCCAAACAAGGCAATGCACTACTGCAGAGCCAAAGGCCGAGCTGTATTCGGAAACAGGCGTTCGAAATCAATTCGCTGCATGCCTTGTTAGAAACATACGCTTCTCGCGCGCGAAGCAAAATAAATAGGGAAGCCCGCGCGCATCAACGCCGCGGCGCGGAAAATTTGAATAATGCCATGGGCGTCGCGCGTATCACGCGTTAATTTTCTCTCTCTCGCTTCCGCCATTATTACGGCAAAGTAGGTCCCGGCGGCGGCTTATTCGCGGCTGGCGCGCGAATTCCTCGCCTTTATCTTACTTCGCGTTAATTCGCGTCCAATCCACTTTGATCTCTCTCTCTCTCTCTCTCTCTCTCTCTCTCTCTCTCTCTCTATCTCTCACTGCGGCGCTTCCGTCCCTTCCCTCAACTAATTTCAATTTGCGCGCTCGCACCGCACGTCTCTCTTTCCCCCGGCGAAAAGATTAAACTCGAAACTTGGCACAACCGGCTATTTGGCCCGCGATTAGCAGTCCCTCCCTTTCCTCTCTCTATATATCCCTCATAAACGATCTCATAAGCGAATCAAGGAGCCGCGGCGCGACAAGTTTAAAGTTTTAAATCAATTTCGAGAGAGAGAGAGAGAGAGAGAGAGAGAGAGAGAGAGAGAGAGAGAGAGAGAGAGAGGGAGCTCTCGTTCCACTTTTCCGTCGCCAAAGCCCGTTTATCTTCTTCCGCTCCCTCGCTGCTGCTGCTGCAGGTCTTCCTGCCCCGTAGGCGCGAACGCGCGGTATAAGTGATTCCAGCGGACTATGTGACCCGGAGCTGCTGAGCCAGATCGCAATCGTCGCCATCCTCGAGATGCTTAATTGAAGTATTGTGCAGCGCTCTGGTATTTTGACGGGGGGGGGGGGGGGGGATTGCGTCGAGTGAATGGCGCAACTTTATACCGAGAATACTTCCGCGAGCAACATTTCCATTAGTTGTTTCACGTATATATTTCAGATCGATTAACTGAATTAAAAAAAAATAAACCGAGACGCGAACTGTCGTCCCGAACAAACGCGACTTAATGAAGTGCAGCGAAAACAGAGGGATAAAAGGAGCGTCGAGTAACAAAAGACCAAAAGACGACGCGAGTGAGAGAGAGAGAGAGAGAGAGAGAGAGAGAGAGAGAGAGAGAGAGAATTACGAGAGTTACGGAAGAAAACAGGCGTCTCGGAGTATCGAAACGGCCTCGTATCAACGCTCTCGCGACGACGACGCCAGCTCACACTCTCGCCGCTTCTTTTTCTCGCCTTTTGTCCTCTGTGCCTCTCATCCTGTACGCGTAAAACTGTCGTAATCACTGTTCCGCCACTCGCGCACTCGCGCGATCCACCTTTACCTCGAGATAAACGCTTCCTGATTGCGCCACTTTGGCAGGGGGTCTCAACTTCTCGCGTCGTCTCGAGACTCTCCGCCCAATTGGAGACAGACTTCAGCTAGTTATCTTTCAGATTTTATTTTATTCGCGTCGACTTTCGCAAAATCAACAAAGCAGAAGCAACGATCGATCTTTATTTACTCGAGCAGCCCCCCATCAGCATAGCATCCAGCGTAATCCTCATTTCGAATGCGCCCGTAAAAAGGGGTGAATCCCCGGCAAGTGTTTTTGTCCCGAGAAAATCCGCCAGAGGCCGGTGGCAGAGAAAGCAAGTGAGAGAGGGAAGGATGTATCCAGCTATATATCCCCGGCGTGGGAGGTCGAGGCGTAGATTTATCTGGAAAAGATCGGAGAGTGCGCGCGAGAGGAGGGAAAAGAGGCGAATGACCACCTGTCGTCTTAAACCATTCAATTTCCGCGCGGCGGATATCTTGCAGGCTCCGAAATTCCCGAAAGGGCTTCTGCTGGCGCCGAACGAGCGATAGATAGACGCGGATAGACAGATCGACGGATACCCGCCCGAGCACACACTCACACACAGACTGCACGCTATATATAGCGTATTTTTGCGAGGAGATCCGAGCCCGCGTTATTCGTCGCTCGCCGGCGCGCGTTGTCTCGCCGGAATATCGAAACGTCATTGGCCCGGCGGAAGTTACTTACGCTACATAAATCCCGCATGTAAAGTGCGCGCCCGCGCTTATCCTTTGCCTTCGATTCAATTTAGCTCGGGACAGAGCTGACGATATTCACGATGCTCCTGTGTGCATATAGGGAATAGTGCAGCGCCGATTATGCAGTCCCGCACTTTTGGCAGCCTCGCGTTTCTCCTTTGACTCGATGGAAAATGGACGGTTCTTGTTGAAAAAAGTTTGCTTCATTTCTGCTGTCGAACGAATAAACGTTATAAAAGTCAAATTCAGACGAGCGTCAGATTGAAGCCGGCGCTTTTTTCGGGCCATAGAATCCTCGAAAGGAAAAAAATCCCGTCGTTTCCAGCGCTCCCTCGGCGCGACGTATCGTGACGCGCTAAAAATTGCTCTACTTTGGCCCTCTCTCCCTCGTTCTCTCCTCCGCACCTGCAGCGAGAGAGCCACACACCTCGAGTCGGGATAACGATGTTGCTCCGTTTCCAGGCAGGACGTGGGGGCTTTGTTCGTCGCGGAAGCGGATACCGCTCATCAAGGGCCATCAGTCGCGCGCGACGGCCGGCACTGCAGCAGCCTCTCACAATGCGCCGCTGCCAGAAAGAGTCACTCGGCTCCTTCCGACTCTGAGAATTTGTTCGCGTCGCCCTCTGTAGTGTCGAGAGAAGAGACGGACGCTGCGCGCTACTGCCGCGACAATTAATGGCCCGACGACTCGCCTCGTCGAAGCTGAAATCGCTCGGGACTCGTTCCCAGCCGGAGCTGTATACACACACGAGGACTGTGCAGAGGAAGACTTTTTTTTCCTACGTCGGGCTTCGAGCAATTAAGGGCTGCGTGATTGCGGCGTTTATTGTCGTGCGAGAGAGTCCATTCAATACCGCGTGACTCCGAAGAGATTGACGAATGCAACGAGGCTCTTCAAAGTTGGGCAAAATTTAAAATGTCCAATTACGAGCGTATGTCGGCCTGCGGTGGAGTTCCCGTCACCGGTCAGCTTGTACCGCGAATTAATCCGCGGAGAAGTTCATTCCACAGGTTATACGAGTAGCCGGCGCGCGTGCGGCGGAAAAAGTTGACACTGAATGCGGCTCGACGCACAAAGAGCGAGAGGGAGATGGAAAAAATTGAGATGGAGGGTAAAAGTCACGAGGACAGAGATAGAGAGAGAGAGAGAGAGAGAGAGAGAGAGAGAGAGAGAGAGAAAGAGAGAGAGAGAAACAAATGCTCGTCGCTGCATCAGAGCCGAGTCGCAGCGCAGCAACGGCGGGGAAATTTAATTAAAATTTAATTCTGGGTTTTGCTAATCCGCAAGTTCGAGGCCTCCCTCTCTCTGTCTCTTTTTGCGAGAAGCTCCCTTTCGGCTTGGCGCGCGCGCGAGCAGTGTGATTCGGGATTGCCAGGGTTAGAGGCGACGGGGATTACCGCTAAAAGCGTACAAATCCTCGCTTTCTCTGCCGAGCCGAGCAGAGAGAGAGAGAGAGAGAGAGAGAGAGAGAGAGAGAGCGATGTGCTGAACGCGCAGAAAGTGCGGAGAAAGGGTTCGCGTGTCGGCTATAGACACAACGAATGGAGTTGCTAGCGCGAGTTTTAGGCCGCGTGGAAACTTTGCGCGTGTATAGTGGTAATGGTCTTTTGCGCGCGCGAGAGCTCTATACCCAGTGTGTGTACCCACGGACCATTCGCCTCTGTGTGTGGCTTTGCTAACTCTTGTAGCTGCTCTTGTTCGACATCGCCGGACGCCTGCGCGAGCGTGTAATAATAATATAGCGGATGGAGACGCGAGAGCTCAAAACGTCAATCAGTTTAAACGGGAGACTCCAGCGCGATCCCGGTTCCGAGAATGTAATTCGAGTGTGAGTATTTAAGGATTTGCCGAGAACGACGGTTTGATCGAATATGCATATCCAAGATACCGATTTGTACACTCGCTGCAATCAATGATGAAATTCCAACGTTCCAACTCGATTATCAGAACAACTGCAGCTCGAGCTCGTATTTCATCGAGCTGCGGCATACAAGACGACGCATTCAACAATTCCTCCCGAGCGCGGAATAATTACGGCGACGACGCAAAGTTGTCCTTGGAAAATATCCCAAAGCGGCCCTTTCCAGCCGGCAGTCATCCTTATTGCGTCGCAAGCGAGAGAGGATAGAGCGGAGACGAAAAATGAAGGAGGAGCCGAGAGGAGAAGAGCAGCGCGCGACAACGGCGACGAGACAACATCAGAGCAGTGAAGCAGCAGCAGCAGCGAGCTTCGCTGGACGAGCTTGCGAGTCAGCGCTTTCAGCGGAGGGTCGACGGGGACGAGCTTTAAATTACATTCCCCATCCGGCAAAGCTCACCGACGAACTTTTCCACTCGATTCCACGTCCAATTGCAGATGCTCCGCCGCTGGAACGACGAACCTCTATCTCTCTCTCGCTCGCTTTGGTAATGGCCTTTAAATGTGAAACAGGCCGACGGGCGGTGACACCTAACTCGCGCGGCCGTGATGGAATTCCTCGCCACTTCTTCTTCTTAGACACGCGCGCGCGTGAAGCTGCGAGAGAAAGCCCAGAGCGAACTTGCGCGTCTCCGTGCGCAGGCTCCATACTCGTTATCCGCGTTCTCCATTTCCCACGACACTTATGCCCTCCTCGTTCCCTCGTTCAGAGCTCCCCTGTACTACCCCTCCTTTGCTCCACTCTCTCTCTCTCTCTCTCTCTCTCTCTCTCTCTCTCTCTCTCTCTCTCTCTCTCTCTCTCTCTCCTGACGAGAAAATGGAAAATACAGCCGTTGTCTGCCGGGGATGCTTTATGAAATTTAATAAATACGAAATGAATCTCCTTGGCCGCTCACGTATACATATATATATATATATATATATATATATATACGTATGCCCGAAGAAAGAGAGGAAGCAGGATAGGCATGAACATAGGTATACACCTGTGTTCGAGCGAGCGAGCGACGGCACATTGTGGAGGCGAGGAAAAAGCTGCTCGGCTCGGCGCAGGAGGAAACTGCGCGCGCGAGGACGAAGAGGGAGAGAATTAAGAGAGAGAGAAGGAAGCGCCTTGGCTAGGAGCTCGCGAATGGAAAGGGTGCAGAAGGAGGAAAAAGTGCGCGAGCTCGCGCCATTGTTGTAGAATAAGCGAGTTGTTGTCGGAGAGCTGCTTTATCAGCGCAAGCGCAATCTCAGAATGTTTCGGCGGGAATTTCTTCTGCGGCCGGTGCGGCTGCGGATTAGCCAGGGCTAATTTAAAATTATGCTCGTTAGCATATTCACCGCGACGGTGATTCAAAAAATCTTGTCTTAACGCACGGCGTTTTTGCGCGCAGCCTAATGAATGCCCGACGAGCGAAAAAGAAATATGTAAATGACCTTTGTTTCCTTCAAGAGTTCTCTCTCTCTCTCTCTTTCACTCTCTTTGAAAAAGCGCTGGATTTGGGCTGGAAAATAAATTTCCGCTGTATTATTTTCGTACTTTCACCGTCGGTTTTTGTTTTCGCTCAAACGCTGAAACGAGCCAGCTGCATAGTTGTACGCAATCAGTGGCACATTTATCGAATAGTTCCCCGGGGGAACGATCGAATCGAATGCAAAGTTTTTCAGAGAGACAGAATCAGAATATTTTACATTTGTTAGCTCTTTTGTATCGACACTTGTATACACAACTTGTTGCAGCGAGAGCTTTGAAGGACAACTCTGGCTTTTTTCGAATGCAGCGATAGCGTCATTCCGAAAACTATTACGGTATACGCTTTGAATGGGGAAAAAAAACGTCGTGTTAGCACATCAAACGTTACAGCCTCGTTAAACGCGATCACCGCAATTAATCGAACGGCAAAGTGCGCATCTTTGAATACATATAAACTCGATGCGGCTATTTTATCGGTCAATCATTCGGCATCTTATTTACGAGCACAGTTTCATTTCCCCTCCCCCTCCATCGACTCGCCATTAAGCGAGCTTGAATAATATATTCAAATTAGCCATAATCTATTTACTCTTCCCCCCCGCTAAACGCCGTTCAATCCCGCAATAATGCGATCGTCAAACAGCGCTCAAATATTTACGAACTTCGTTAATCTCCGAAAAAGGAAGGAAAATCGATGGAGATGAAAAAACACACGGCTTATCGTATCCTCGGTCTTCATCAGGCATATACCCGCGGCTAATTAAACGTCATTCCTATACACCAGAAAATTCCCGCGATAACTTATATACGCGACAGCGAGGCCGCGCACGTGCGCCTCCGCGACTGGCACTGTGTCTTCCGTGCGCGCGGTTGCCCCCTCGAGAAAAAACGGGGCTGCTCGAAAATCGACGCAATTTTTACGTGTAATAGATTGATAAAGTCGGCTGTAAATTCGACGCTCGAGAACAATGCTGCTGATGTGCATCGTGCGCCTGGCACGGACGGAAAAACAGTTGGGCTTGGCACGACATCTCCCCTTGCCATCCCCCTTCTTCTTCGCTCTTTATTACTGGACGAAGTCGGTACTAAAACCTCGATTGCTGCGAACCACCCCGGACGATTGCGCCTCTGTATACATATATCTCTCAGCCCTCTCTCTCTCTCTCTCTCTCTCTCTCTCTCTCTCTCTCTCTCTCCGTATGTATGTGTCTCTCGGCCGGGCGCTTTTACAACTTCATAACTCCCAGCGGCGTTCGGCCCTGCAATTTTCTTGCCCGGTGTGACCGCGCGAGATTCCCTCGACTTACCGCGGCGGCTTCTTCCTTTCTTCTTATATACACTTTGCCAGCTCTCGGCTCCGGCAATAAAACGCCGTTTATTTATTTACTGCGCGGCCGCGGAAAATGAGGAAGGTTAATGTGCCGGACAATAATCCCCCCGTCTATGCAGCGCGCTATATCTCTAGCGCAAGCAAGCCAGCTCTCGAGTATTTCTAAATCACATTTCCAATCTTTCTCAGCTCTCGTCCCATGTGTACCGCCGAGCCCCAGCTCTCTCTCTCTCTCTCTCTCTCTCTCTCTCTCTCTCTCTCTCTCTCTTATGCGCTTGCGATCCTTGCACTACTGCGGCGAGTAGGGAGGGGGTTTTTATTGTCCGCTTTTTTATTACCTCGTGGTTTTTCCAACGCGCCGCGCGGCGTACATATTTATTGCGTTATTACCGCGACAAAGTGCCCCGCGGTGATTTATTATTCAGAGAGCTTTCGGGCCGTTGTTTTCGTGTTCGGTTTTGCTCGCCTGGCGTCAAAAATTCACGAAAAAATAGAACGCACACACGATCGACGTCATTGATAAAACAGCGTGATATTAACGCGGATAGATACCCGCGCGACAGTAGACGTTTATACGCGGAGCTGGAGGGAAGACTCGCGCGGGGGTGTAATTTATCAAGTCGCTGTTAATTCATAAAGTTCCACGGATTTGCCGGGCGACACGCACATATTCCGAATGTGGGTGCGGGTACACGTCACGCGTCAGGATTTTCCCTGCCGACTGTCTTGTGCTCGAGAGGCGCTCTGTGTGTGTATAGGTGCACGTTTCTTGCGCGACGCTTCTACTCCTCTCTCAGAGCGAGCTAATCCGCACGGAAAGACACTGCGCCGTCGTGGTTTTGCTCGAACGTCTAACCCCTTCTCTCTGATCGCTCTGTGAAATTAATCGCCGGAATTTGCATTTTCATTCGCACGCCTCTCTCGCTGTACCGTGATGTATACTGATGCGACTGGGAGTTGCTGGATGAAGGCTGCTTATGCAGGTATTTTCCATCGAGTCTGGCGCCCTCGATTATTGTGTAGCGACGATAAAAAAAGTTAAGACAAAGTTATGCCAACGCGAAATCACTCGGCGCGTAACGTTGATACAGTCAACAAAGTGTGCATACAAGCGGAGCAATGAAAAGAAAAAGGAAAGTAAACAAGAGAAGACACGGGCGCGCGGCACGCATAAAAGCGAAATAAGTCGACGAGCGCGTTCGTTCCTTCAAATTTGGAAGATTCTCGGGAAGCGCCGCGCTCGGAATTCTATATATCATCCGACGTGCGCATAGAAAAGCCCGAGTTTTCTTCGAGGACTTTTCATCCACTTTGTCGCACGAAAACATTGAATATGGTTTGCAGAGTGCACACCGCATGTAAACACGGAAGTCTCTTAGGTATAGCCTGCGCTGCACTTCTGCGTAAACTTGTCGCTGCGCGTATGAGAATAATCAATTTATTGCGATGTATTTATAGCATACACGTGCGCAGAAATGCATCGCATGAGGTTCGGCTATTTACGAGGGGGAACGATAACCGCTCGTAAAGTTCAAACGCCGTACACAGTTGGCGAATCGATGGAAGAACGACTCGCGCGAGGCATCGCTCGGCGAGAAAAGGGCTCGCCGAAACTATCTTCCCGCACTGCGCTAATTGCTCTCATTGTGGTTCGCAACTTTTAATCAAGTTAGCTCGAAACACGCAACGACGAGAGAAAAGGAGCAGCGGCACGCGACGTTCGGGCTAATTTGACTCACAACACAAAACGGCAAAAGACCACGACGTCGGTGTCATCTCTTAAATGGAAAGACGCTCTGGTACGTGAGCGCGCGTAAAGTGTGCGTAAACACATATACACGCATAATACAAGCGACTCGCTGAAATGACCGAGACACGTAGCGCAGGCAGCGCGAGCGAATGCTAATTGCGCATATATTTTACCTAATTAGCCTCCTAATTAACCTCCATGTGCAAACTTATATTAATGACCAATGACCATCCCGCACGGGAAGCGAGCCGTTTGATCCTCCCCGGATTCTTTTGAGAATTTCGCGGATTATGAATTTCAAATCGACTTTTAATTCGATAAACGCCGCTAATTCCTTCCCAACTTTCGAGATTGCGCTGTCACGCGGGCGAAATTCTGTGCCGTCGCGCTGGAAGAAGTTCCAGTTTCATTGTAATTTTCGTTGATTGTTATTTCACGATTTAATGCGATTTCGGAAAGCCCTTTGATGACTGAATTCATTACAGCTATTAAGCGGCCCGAGTGAATAAACAATAGCTCAAGTCGCCGGTAAGTGTTACTCGCTGTACGCGTCGCGGAATGACGGAAAATTGTTAATTTATAGCGAGAATCGGCGATGAAACCAATGAATTTTCATCCAGCATCTTGTATACCTTGTTAGAGTGAGCATCCTCTAAAGTCTGCTCGATCGAGCAGAATTAATGATAATCCGCTGAAGGGACCAAGTCAAGTGAATATGCCGCTTGCAAGGGAGAGAGAGAAATTTCCGGCTGTTCTTTTCCCAAACGCACTGGCGCATCTTCGCATCTTCTCCAATGGCCTAATAACAGTACTATCAACGCTCGCGTTCTCGCGCGCAGTTGATTTTGACGGTTGATTGCATCGCGTTGCGCGACTGCGTTTCTTTTCCTGCCCTCAAAAAATCGATATTTTTTCAAATTTTTTTTGTCCAGTTTTCGCAAAAGTTTTTTCCACGATCGAAAAAACATCGTTCCATAGAAATAGCCGCTACGTGCGCTTCATCCGTATCAGCCAGCTCCAAAATATTGCGCGTACGCGTCAGATCGTTCCGGGAATCCTACCGGCGCGTACACATCCAAATCTCGCTCATGATCAGGGCTTCTCGCGAACAGCCTACGATGCATCTTCATCTGGAGCTCGATCCGCACCTATGCGCGCCTGCCTCGCTGTTTACGTTCTGAAACATTCACGTTTTATTCGCGACGCTTTGCATACGCGCGTCTTTCCTTCCTTCCTTCCTTCCTTCCTTCTTTGTCGTCGTCGTCCTCGTCGTCGTAGGGCATATCCGCAGCGGCGCGTTTCCGCGTGTATGTGTACGTTATACGTACGTGCATTCGGAGGCAGCAGCAGATGCCAGGCACGTGTGGAAAATTTCGAAAAGCCGCCGCGAGCGGAAGAGAGTCGCGAAACGGGCACGTATAGGGTGTATAAGGGGATGCGCGCGATTGCACTGACGTTCGACGCCAGCGTGCGTTTCTGCCTTGGCTTTTCTATTTTTACCGGATTTTTTTTCTCTAGATTTTTCCTGGACTCTGGGAATTCGATTAAGAGCAAAAAGCGACGCTGGACGGATTGATCGCGCGAGGAGATGTGAAAAACCGGAGCTGTGTGTGTGAGAGAGCTATAGAAGGGGGCGTTGAAGGATGGGCTGAAATGTTCAACTACCGCTGCTGTGAGGATGTGTAACCCGAAACTGGTAGTTGGTGCAACCATGCAACCACTGGTAAGTTATTGTGCAGTTATTTACCCTGCCGAGATGAGGTACGTGATCGGTATCAAAGTACACGCATCGATTCTAGTAGAGCTACAATTCGAGCTTCAAAACATCCCTTGTAGTAGAGATAACTTTATATTAAATATTTAAGCAACCACCTCTTTGTGCAAACCAATAGATCGATCAGTGCCTGATACGATTGCTTCTCGAACGTACGTCGTACGCATTTTCAAACAAGCCCCCCGACGTTTATACACACGAAATAAAAGGCAGCATCCGCTAGTCCGTGCAATTTATAAATCGGAAACGAAACGCGACAGCTGTATTTGTGCAGCGCAAACTCCCGACACAGGAAGATGCTGCGGTGCGTTTCAGAAGACCGCCCGCATCCTCTCTATCCGATGCATTTCCAGTCGCGCAGTCCGGCTTAACGCGAGCGGATAGAATTTGACTTGCAACGAGGTCGTTTGACGTCCCGGTCCACCTTATATGTACGGACGCGCCCGCGGCGATTTCGCATGTGCATGTTTCCCGGCCTCCCTCCCTCTCGCGGATTCGTTTGCAAGTTGCGCCGTGCCAGGCAGAGACACGAAAAGGCCTCTCTCTCTCTCCGGTTTGATGAAAAATTATTATTATTTTCGACCGAGCGGTTGCGCGATATTTTCTTTTTTTTCGCTCCCTCTGTATAACCTAGTAACGTTTTTTGAGTGCTTGCGAGTAAAATTTAGTGCTCACATAAAAATTGATGGCCGCCCGCAACAAAACGGTCTGAGGAATATTTTTAAAATTAGCATAGAACAAGAGAGAAAGAGCGCGCGCGCGCTCGTAAAATCGAGCTCGTCCGTGGGAGCTTTTGAAAAAAAATGTTTTTTTTTTCATTTAGAAAAAAGCTTGCTCGTCTTTTTCCGGGTGCCGTTGAGAAACTGTTTAATTACACGAATGACGACGAGTGCGATTTCGTTTAAAAAGGGAGCGTAGTGGAAAGGAGGTTTTATTATCGTTTCATTAATTCGAGAGAATAATATTCTGATGATGCACTAGCAGACTTGAAAAAATGCCATTTTCGCAAGCTCAAAAGTACGAGATGACGAACGAGGAGGAGCTTCCAAGTAGGAAAAATAAGAAAGTAACGCTCGCGATGTATACACGTCGTTTTTTAGAAAAATCAAATTTAATTTGATGCGCACCTGGCTGGGACAGTAAAAAATATATGCTTGTTGAAACTGTGTCATACAATGGAGTCCAACTTTTGGTTTAAAAACTTTTTCGCTCGAGCGTTACTTTTTAGATTGGATGATCGATAACTTATGCCAGGTGAGATTTTTTTTTCCCTCATGAAAAACTAATCCCGACGCAATCATCGCAGACTCGGATCAAGTTTATAATAAATCCACGTGCTGTGACATTTAACAGTTCCCGGTACGTGCATTATTAGATTGGGCTATATTTATAAACAACGCGCTGCATTGATTCGTTGAACACAGTATATATCTTCAAAGCCCGGTGGGTCGGCTGCCAAAACGGAATAAATAGTGTACACACATAACAGTGTGCAATAGAACAAAGTTACGATTAGAGCATATTGAAACTGTTGTGCATGTACACCGTTGTCACTCATTGTTCCAGAAATAAATTAATTAGCGAGACGTTTGCACAAGGCGCGCAACAGTCAGCGTCGTAATTACAATTGTGAATATTATAACAGTTTTAGAGCAAACTCTCTATTTATACGTTTGTACTGGAATTCCCGCTGGTGAAGCAGAGGTTAAAATAGCATTTTCCAGTTATATAAATGCCATCATCGCGATGCCTCGAATAACGCGCGTGATAATTTAATGGCCAATAAACAAGTCCGATATGCACAAACTTTATACGACTTTTAACATCGAGCATCGAAATCAATAATGTACAACTGATATCTGCCAGGCCGACAGCGAGGTCATATAACACGCGGATCTGGAAGCTCATAAGTACGAGCGAATATAAATAGCGCGTTTCAATGTAACGATAAATCGCGCGCCGCGGCCATGGGCGAATCTCCTCCCGGATCGAAATTATCGTTCGCCCGGCCGTACGTATACGTAGGTCGGGAATCGAGCGAAATGAAATGAAAATAAAGAGGAAAGAGAGGAGCGATAGCCTGCGCACACTCGCACACGCTACATTAATCGCGACACGAGCCGCGTATAAATAATGCATCGCGCCATCACCGAGTCATTCGCTGCGCGTCACGTATATAGTCGAATGCATATATTTTACATATCTGGATGCACGATCCGGCTTATAAGGGGGATAGACGCGCGGGCAGCGACCGATGCAGCAGTCCCGCGATAAACGGCCGAGCGGGAATCGTCATCATCGACGCTGGGGCTCATGCTGGCGTCATCGAATTGTCATGCCTCTGCGACGCATTGAATGTCGGAATCGCCCTTAGCAAACCAGATAGCGCTCTCGTAAGCTTGCTGAGCTTTCGGTCGATCCTCTATACCGATAAACACTACTCCGTGATCAGGCTGGCTTGGCTAATACGTTTAGCTTCATCGAGAGATGCTTCTCGCAGCGTGCCCCAGTAGAAAAGGTTCGGGTCGAGTCAGACACGCGAAGCTCGACTGGGGCAGATCGTTATTGCGCTAAGTTTTAAAGTTTCCTTCAAATTTCAAATTATTTCCGCAACAGTGATTAAAAGTGCGCAGCTCGGTGCTTTAATTGAGATTTTATATAAGCGTTACGAAACTTCTCCGCGCTGCAACACAACAATTAGGGAAAGTGTGTAAGTGGGTCCGGAACTTATTATTAAACTACGCGAAGCACACTCGGAAGATTAATCCGAAAATCAGTAGAGCACTCGAACGGTTTTTCAAACTTTTTCGTTCTACTTTCGGGGCTGAGAAAAAATAATCGCCGAGCCACGAATCTATTACAGGCTCGATACGGCAGTAGGGGCCGATTAATCATGAGCGCGGAGTCGCAGCGCCATAGATTTTCTAATTTAATGGACGAGATGTGATTCGACCGCAAACTACCCTGCAACGCGCGCATGCCAGGCCGCGCGGGAGAAAACAAGACACAAAGAGAGCTTGCGGAGAGCGATAAAGAGAAAAAGCCGCGGTGGTCGCGTGTGCCAGTGTAATAGCCCGCCGGCGAAATGTCGCCGCGCGGAACATCATGCGAGAGCGATTTTCAGTGGCGTAATGAGCCGAGCGCCTTTCGTGATTTCCATCGGCGGTATTATTATTTCTCCTCGTCTGGATGCACTTATTTAACTCTTTGCCGCCGTACTTTCTTTCTCTTTCTCTGACTGCTGTGCCGCACGTGAATTTCGCTGTTTGAACGGGTAAAACGTGAGAGGGAGGGTTTTCCGTCTTTTCAGGTACCCTCGCGAATTCAACTATATAAATGCATGGAGAGAGTAAATTTGCACGACGACCGTTGCACGTTTCCAGCGGGTTAACTGGCTTCTCGCTCCCTTATTCTTTTCCTTCGCTCTCGCCGCCGCGCACACCCTTGCAAGCGCGAGCTCGGCTCCGCTTGTTTTTATTTTCCTACTTTCGCCCGCCCCTGCGCTGCTTTTTTTCCTTTTACGCTCTCTTTCGGCTCTGTGTCTTTCCTGCTAGACGGCTGCGCTGTACTCCGCTCATTCTCGTCTTTATTTTCGTGCGCTGCATTCCTCGCGCTGCCATTTTTCCGGGGCTTTATTAATATTATTTTTTTCGTCTGGCCCGAGCGCGCGCGTTTACTTCTGAAATTTTCCCGCGCTTTGATATACGTCGCTTTTGTTCCCTTGATGAGATTTCCGTTCCTCGAGAGAATCCCTTCGTTTCTCGGATAATAATCACGCGGTTTTCCCGCGAGAGAAAATCGTCGAAATTCCACCGCCGCCGATACAAGAATAACGCCGCAGCCGCGGCTGCACGTATCGAGCAAACTCCCGCGGCCGGCGCGTGAATTTTCCTAGAGGAATACCAGCTCAGCCTTCGGCTAGTGCTGTGTTCAATAAAGTAGTGGCTAGAAAAGTCCGGAGCCGGCCAAAAATCCGATCGTCGGGGAAGCCACACATCACGCTCCACGGTTCGGCGGTGTATTACACGAAAGGAAAATATTATCGGCCCGTCGCGACTAGACAAGTCGCGTATAATTCTTCCGCGCGGCTATATGCGCGTTCGAGATTCCATAGCCATATAGGCTGCGCGGAGAAAGAGCGAATAGGAGGGAAAATATATATACGTGGCCGAAGCGGCGAAAGTGAGCTTTTAAACATTTTGAGAGCCGTAGAGAGAGAGAGAGAGAGAAAGAGCTTCTGCGATGTAACATCGAAATAAGAGAAGAGCAGAGGCGGCGGCTCTGTAGGTGAAAACGGCGGAGGCCGCAGTGCATTTTCAATTTATGGGCTGATACTTGGCGAAATTTATGGGGCCAGCGTTCTCTCTCTCTCTCTCTCTCTCTCGGCGAGCGAGATACTTCAGCGGCGCCTGAATGCTGCAGCCGCCTCCGCTGCGCGAGACAGGCGCGTAAGCTCCCAGAGAGAGCGAGAGAGAGGAACTTTCTATTAATACGAAGCGTCGCATGTGTGTGTGTGTGTGTGTGTGTGTGTCGCTATGAGAGCGAGCGCTCGAATGAGAAACCAATTTCCAGAGAGAATCAACGCATACCTCTCTCTCTCTCTCTCTCTCTCTCTCTCTCTCTCTCTCTCTCTCTCTCTCTCTCTCTCCCGTGTAACGTCGTTTGACGTTGGATTCACGCGCGCGTTACTGGCTCAGTTTTCTCGCTGCGCGAAGGCGCGGGATTGTTTACTCGGGGGGTGGGCGCGGGAGAATTTGAATTTTAAATCGCTTCGTTTGTATACGTAATGCCGGCTACTACTCGCGCGCATTATTGCACCAAATATTTGCTCTCTCGCTCGGCCTCGTTCAATACAGAACTAATATCGCCGAGCTATTTCCGGCTAGTTTATACCGTGAATGCCCGTTGTTATTTACTCGCGGCTGTATGTATTATTTGCATACGCGCGTTATTTATTATTGTAGTCGGTGCACACACAATACGGCGGCGGCGGAAAAACATAGATGGAGCGCGCCCGGCATACGTCTTGCGGGGGCGGGCGCATCGATGCAATGATTAATGTGCATAATCTTGAGACACGGAAAAAACCGGCTGAATTCGCAATATATTTTCTGTCGTTATAAGTCAGCCGCGCGACGCCGGGCAAACAACGCCGGCAGGAAGCTCGAGGGAGAGGGAGCCGGTTTCTCTCGATATGACAAAAGCAAATATGGATTCGGGGGGAAAAATCGATCGGGATATCATCGATAAGAAATCAAAGTCTACGCGCGCGTCTCTCAAAATATATATGAAACGTCGACGACTCGGCGTCGGGTATGGGTTTTCAATATTACGCGCGAGTCATGTATGCATGTCGCGCTCGCGTCTCTTCCTCCCGTTCAAATATGCCACACGCGACGAAAGTGTATATACTCCCTTCCCGCTGCCGTCCGATTTTTTAATAATGTGAGATATGGAGTCGAAGGAGTAGCTATGCGCAGAGAAAGAGAGAGAGAGAGAGAGAGAGAGAGAGAGAGAGAGAGAGAGAGCCGAGGAAACGAACGAGTATACAGCACCGCGCAATATGAGCGAGACCCTTTTCTCAGCCGCGCGCCCATTCCTCCTACTCATCTGCCTGTTGTCTCTCTTTCTCGTCCTCGCTCGATTTCTCGTCTATCTCCGTCTCTCTGTGTATTATACCCTCGGCTGCAGTGGATACGCGAAGGCAGAAGAAAAGGAGACGTGCATTTCCGAAATATTTTCCCAGCTGCGATGCTCGAGAGAGACGACGACGGATGCGTGAATGCATAATATTCTACCTCGACCAAAGCAGAGCAGCAAAAAGATGTAATCCGAGAGCGGTACACAACGTATCAAATCCAAGTCCCATTTTCCGGGCGCAAAAGCACAACTCAGCCAGCTCTCCTTCTCGTTGTCGGGGGAAAAAAATCTCATACAAGCCTAATTAAGTAGAGCGAGTCAAATCTCCTCTGCGCGCAAGCTCTCACTCCGCAGCTTCGCTCCATCATGCGGCGCAAGGTACTTTCTTACGCTCGCCGCACCCGCTTCCCTTCATTCGCGGCTTCATCTACATACACAGACACACACTTGCATCCAGCAGCGCCGCACACTCGCTCTCTATTATACGCTGCTGCGGCGGAAGCACGTAAAAGTCGGCGTCGAAAAATATGTGCGCAGGCGCGACTGCCTAAAAAAAAAAACGTCCGGAGCAAACACTGCCGGCTGCAGCGACGTGCGAAATCGCGCTCAAGGCGAAACAAATTAACTGTCGCTGCAGCTCCGAGTGTGCGCGGAAAAAAAGAGAGAAAAAGCGCGCAGGCGCGACAAAAAAGAGAACGACGAGAGGTGGCGTAGTAGTTATGCGATTGATACATGGACGCGAGTATGGTACGAGCGTACGAGTAAATTTCACTGGGGAATCTGGCCGAGCGAGTTTTGCCTTGTCCCTTGTTTATGGCCTCGCTATTCGCGATCGCCGGGGGTTTAATTGTTGACGCTCGGATGGCTGCGTAATGCGTTCAAGACCGTTAATTTCGTTATAGCACATGCGCGACACGCGGCGTATACGCTCTAGTCTGTATCTTTTATCTCGTTAACCTCACTGATTTTATCACGCGCTTGAGATATATATCCCGATGGCTTATCATTATTGCGTCATGCAAGCGACGTATTTCTTTAATTCGAATTCGTATACAGCCAAAAACAGCTGATACGTACAGAAATTATCACCGCGCTCGTCTGTAATCCAAGCTTGTCACATTAAACTATCAACGTCGAGCGGAGCTGGATCATTTGACAGCCGAGTTAAATTAACAGTATTGCATTTTACACGTCCGGCCAAATCGCGGAAAATTTAAATAATCAAAGCAAGCTCTGCTGGGATCGCCCGAGAGAGAGCTGCGCGCGCCATACACGCGGATTAACGGCAGCAAATTAAATCAGTCAATTCACGCTGGCTGCGCACAACGCGCGCGCGCGCGCGCGAGCGTATGTATGCCGAATGCCCGCCTCGAATATCACGGTTTACATTCAATTTCGATGATAAACATGCTGGATTGTCGGCAGCGCCGCGGACGCCCAGCGAGAAAATAACTACTTACTTGCGCCGGCAAGCTTGAACACACACGCTCGAATTACTTCCGACGCGTGCTGGGATAACTGGGCGAAAAATATCGGCTCGATTGGAGAGAGATCGTTGCAGTTTACGTGCGACGCTTACCTGAAACAAAAATCAGAAGACACGCGTTAAGCTCAACACACGAGTTCGGGGACAAATTGGCTATTACTTATATACTAGACGTCACTTGCAAAGCCTCATTGTTTTCGCTAAAATCCCACCGTTGTTCCTTCCAAACGGACATCGAATCAAAGAGCGACAAGACAATGCGCTCGGGAAAAGACGGCAGTACGGCAGATGAGAAATTCCAGAGGAAAAACAAGAGCTCGAAACTTCACGTATATTATATACAACCCGACAGTATACAGCGAGTACATAATAGCAGTAGTAGTAGCCGCGAGCTATACCAATAACAACGTCGAGCCGCGGCCGTTCAAAAGCAAACACTCGACTCAATTACAAGGTCCTTACCGCGCGATGCGTATATATACACTCTCAAGACGCGAGCGTTTGCCCCTTTCGCAGTTACCGGCGGCGCTGGCCTCTCTCTCTCTCTCCACAGCTTACGCGAGTAATTGGCATTGTAGCCGAGGCTGCTACAAGAAAAACTGGAAGAACGAGCGAGAAAAGAGCCGCTGAGGCTATCGAGAAATTAGTAGGGTCGAAAGAATCGCGGAAACGAAGGAATTACAGACCGGGAGTGAATGTAATACGCGCAGACGAGCCGCAGGAGTGTATTAGGAAAAAGGTATAGTTATAGAAGACTCGTTGCGCGCAGAGCTTTTCGACGGCATGAGCGTAGCATTAAAGTAGCGCACCTATTGAAAGTTTAACGTGCCGTAAGCATGTAAGCTCGGAGCGTAGCCCTGCCGCGGAATCGCGCGCATTCAGCTTTTTCTCTCGCTCTTTCTCTCTCCTGTCTGCCTCAAGATTGCTCCGAAGATATGTGTGGTGGGGCGCCCGCAATAAATAACTAGCCCGCTCGCTCTCTCTTTCTCTCTCTCTTGGTATACATATACCTGTATGATATATATACGATGCTCTGCCGAGGGTATATTCTCCCGTACTCTTAGATTCGAGCTTTCCTTTGTGTGGCGGCGGCACACACGTCGGATCGCGCCTCGTCGTTCGCTGCCATTGAGTGTCCGCGTGCTCCTTTCTCTTTCCGTAATCTCGATTTCTGCCTTTTTTTATTGTTTTCCACGCCGACGGAGGAATGGGGGGCTACTTCTTCTCTTTCGCCTCCGGGTGATTTCTCTCCGCGTCGGAACGCTCTTCTCTGAAAAGAGGAGTTTAATAGGATTTTGCCGCAACTGCAAGCTACTGGTTAGCTCTCTTTCCCTCGGTAAAAAGGAGAGAAGATTCGTTTTGTGCAGCGCTGATGAGGAGGAACTGCCAGACGCTATTGAGATAATTTTTATTTTGAAATTTCCCACAATCGAGAGCTTTTTCTTGAGGTTGGATGTTTGAAAAATCAAGGCGTTATCCCTTTACAACTCGTTGAAGGTGACGAGAGTGTCATCAGCGCTACAATTAAGATCGTCGCATTTTTCCAACCCCTCGGCTGTTCACTAATAACGCCCGGCGACTGATACGCCAACGACGACGACGGGCCTTCAGACGCATAATATGCTCGCACATGCGCGGCTCGTCATACATATGCGCACACAGACAGAGCTGAAGTGCGGGCGAGAGGCGGCGGCTGTGATGCACACAAAAGATGAAAAAGACATCGGCGCGCGCAGAAAAGGACGCGACGACGCCTCTGATACAGGCAGCCAAAGAGAGAGAGAGAGAGAGAAAGACACTTTCGCGCCAACAGACTCGAGTGCCATGTACGTGGTTGAAATTTTTTAAAGGCGAACACATAGACGCACACATGCGCAGCTTCGATGCGGATTGTGTAAGAGTATAGGGGCGCGCGAAAATATCTACGTAACTTAATAACCTCGCGCGCGGGAGTTGCGTCTGCATGCGAGATGTACCGGGGCGAATTTTTATTATCATACGTAGCAACGCTGGGAATACAGATCGGCCGAAAAATCGAGTAAGTATATGTGTACGCTGATGTAAATAAAATAAACAGTAACGCGTCTGCGCAGGCGCGCGACGAAATTCCTTTGACGCGTCCGGCAAAAATCAAGCTCGCTATAGCTATACTGCCGTGAAGCTTGGTATATGCAGAGTAGGTAAGGCGCGGCCATGCATATTTTACGTCTTTCTCAAAGTCGAATTGAGAGCCGGCTGTTGACGAAGTACGGGCTCGCATAGTAAATGTAACCCCCGGCCGGCGACGCGTGTGTGTGCCCAGGCATCGCCGACTGTGGAAATTTGCCCCGACGCTCTCTCTCTCTCTCTCTCTCTCTCTCTCTCTCTCTCTCTCTCTCTCTCTCTCTCGCTAATTAAACTTAATTTAAGTCGGAGTCACGTTCACAGCGCGTCTATGTGTACCAGTCGGCCGGTGCCTCTAAGACTGGGCAACTTGCGATCGACGCTCGTCCGTCGACGCTTTGCCATGACGACGATGAGGAAACGTGACGCCGCCGGGGCTTTATTAGTCAGCTCCTGATGTCGAGATTTTATTAATATTTTTCTATTCTTTATTTTTCGTATATTTTTACAAAATCTTGTCACCCTACTTAAATATTTGCTAATAAAACAAACATACCCGCGATCTTTTCATAATATACAGCACATCTACGCGCCGAAATTTCTAATTACACGATTCAGCAACAAATATCGGAATTCATCATCCACGCAGCCAATTACCAGGCAGACCGTCAAAAGCGCAAAAGCCATCGAGAGCGCCGAGCGTTCCGCATTGGTACAGTGCCATAATGATCATCGCTATGAATCGCGCGACTCGATCTGTCCATTCACCGGGAGCGTGCGTTGCACGGCCTCGCTCAAAGCTTCGTATCCCTTTGCACACGCTATATCTGAATGGTATTGCCCCCTGTAAAATTAATGAATAAAAGAGCGTATTATAAAGGACGAAGTGCCGGCGCGCGGCTTCTCTCTCTCTCTCTCTCTCTCTCTCTCTCTCTCTCTCTCTCTCTCTCTCTCTCTCTCTCTCTGTCGTCGCGCTTTGACTCGGTCGTCACCTTCGTTGAAGCTATACTCGTACGCGTACTTTTCATTGCGGCCCAGTCTGCGCGAGCTGTATACACTATTATTACGTATACGCGTTGCGGAGAAAATTTTCGAGAGAGAGGAAGAGAGAGAGATATAGAAGGCGGTATAAAGAGATTAAAAGTTTTGTGAGGCGCAAATTATTCAGAGGGCTTATTCAGGCCGTTCGCGGTTTGCGGAACTCCATAGCAAGGCTACGCCGGGAGCCGATGCAGAAGTGTACGTATGCCTGCGCTAATAGCCGAGCGAATTAGCGTACTTTAAGATCTCTCTCTCTCTCTCTCTCTCTCTCTCTCTCTCTCTCTCTCTCTCTCTCTCTCTCTCGCACGCGGTGGCGTCCCGAGAGTTGAGAAGAAAAGTAAACGTAAGCCGAGTTTGGAATGCGTTTTACGATATGCTAACCGGGAGCTTCCGCTGTTTACGGAGTGTCTACCGCGCTCTGACTTATACACACACGGAAGATCGCTAAGTATATTAGGCGTAAAACCGTAGAGGCAAATGATTCACTTATCGCGAGGCTGGGACACGCGCGAAGAAAGACATCGCTCCGGGCTATCGCGCGAGATAAAGAGTTGGGACTATTCGACATAAATTACTCGGAGCGAGCGAGAGAGAGAGAGAGAGAGAGAGAGAGAGAGACACTCAATAAATTTCCCCTTAAGTATCAAAGTTTCTTGGCAAAGAAAAGGCAACACCTGTTAGCTACGTGACGCCAGCTTATGGCATTAGAGAGCGCGAAGTCTACTTTAAAATGCCATGCATAGGAAAGGCTCTCTCTCACTCTCTCTCTCGCGCGCGAGCGCGCGACCATTTCCACGTCCGCCAAACATATATAAATACGTATACATGCGGAGGAAGGCAGAAGAGATGTGAAAATGGGATGGCATCTCGCAGCGAGTCCTTCGGTTTTCGCCTTATTACTCTTGCGTAACGCACCGCGAGCAAACGTGTTGTCGCAAATACGTCGAGTAAACGTTGCTGCTTTTTCCCTTCTCTCTCTCCGCGTCTTTGCATGTCCGTCTGTTTCGCCGGCGAGCCATTGAAATATCGAGCTTAACCAGCTGTTGCCGCACCGGCGAGCAGGAATCGATGCTTCTTTTATGCCTCGGAATTACGTACCGTATACGTATTTCGCTCGAATTAAATTTCCAGCGTATGAGATTTTTTCGTTAACATCAAACCGGAATATCTTATCCCGGCGCCGCTGATTGTGTATAAACCGTCTTCGGGGGGCGGGACGAGCAACGAGATTACATCTTTATCAGCTTTACATCTCGGGCTGGTTAAATTCAAAACACGATTATTCGCGTTTCTTACAGCGCGCGGCCGGAATCGCAAAAGACGCCCCAAGCGAGCATCGCACAAAGCGCGAAAAAAGGAAAAAAGGGGCCGCAACAACATCTTTATCCCCCGCGCACAGAGGTAGCCCGCTGCACGCGAATTTAATCTTAATAGCGGGCTTCGCGATGACTCCCTTTTTTAATTCCCGACTTAATTTCGCCCCTGTACACAGAGAGCGCGCGCGCGCGCGCGAGAGAGAGAGAGAGAGAGAGAGAGAGAGAGAGAGAGGGAGAGAGAGAGAGAGCATTCCGCAGATAAAGCTCGAACGAACCCGACGAGGGCGAAGCGAGTGAGACGGATAGCTGTATTCCTTTGTGCAGCTCGACGGAGGCTATTGCTGGAGTGCGTTCGACGTCGCGTTCGTTTTTTTTCCTCCGACTATCCATCTCTCTCTCTCGTTCTCTCTCTCTCTCTCTCTCTCTCTCTCGCCGTTCGTTCCTTCCGTGAATAAAGCGGCATCAAACGAAGCTGCACGTCTGGTCGCTTGATTACAGAGATCTGAGTTCAAATCGATCAGCGCTGTTTGCTCTCTATCTCTCTCTCTCTCTCTCTTCTCCGCATTCCCCCGGTCCAACATGCGACTCGACAGACGCGCGCAGGCTACGTGCTTCCGAGGAAGCACGTGAAATCAAACTTTAAAGCTGCCGGCTGCCGCGGAGCTTCGAGCATACCTCCACCCTCTTGTCGATTTATCCGCCGCTACGTTGAATAATTGACGACTGAGGTCAGCCAAGCTCGGGCGATTTTCTTAGCTGCGGAGCTCTGCCTGACGGTTTCTCGCTTTGCTTATTTACCTCGTTTTTTCTCTCTCGCCCCTCCTGCGGCATCGCGCTTCCAATTAAGAATTGAGCTTTTTTGCGAACAACGAGCCCGAAAGCTCGATAAATATTTCGCCACAGAGCTGTGTGTCCGTCCCACTAAAGCGCTGCAGCCCGCGATGCGGCAATTACTTATCATAAATTATCCGCGACGCCGGCTCCGCATGTATCAATTTTCGCTTTTATTTCGGGAATAAATTGTACACACACATAAGCAAGAGTACGTAAATGCTCGACGCTATAATTCACATTTACCTGTATATAGGTGGTATGCGGCGGGAGAAATTCCGGCCTGGCGTATAATCGACTTTTTATAGGAATCAAAATTTTCTCATTTTTTTCCCCCCCGAGATAAACAGCGTCATATACCTTCGCGTTCGCTCGTCTCTCGGGCGAGCTTGCAGTTTACTCGTAAACGTTTAATGGACGAGGGTCAGGGGGACAAGCATTTTACGGCTCCTCTTCGCCACATCGTAGCTCTTCGCCGCGAAGCACGACGCCGATAAATCCTGCAGTCAAAGGCTCGATCGATGCGCATCGCACCTCTTTTTTCCTCTCTCACTCTCTCTCTCTCTCTCTTCTTTCTTTCTCCTTCCGTCGTTAAAACAGCAGTTGTGCCTTATTAAATTTCCTCCCGGCGACACTCCGGTGAACCCATAGAGTTGGAGGAGGACTTTTCATATCGAATAATGACTATTAGGAAATTACTCCATGCGACAAAATTTACATTTCAGGTGTTAAAACGAACACGATCTCGCGCGTCCGACTACATATTGCGCCGCGTCACTTGCCTTGCCGTTCATCTATTTTCTCTCTCGGAGTAAGCCGCAACACACACTCCTCTACCGGCCAGAGAAACATAAATAACCATTACGCGTGTTCGGTATCGCGCCGCACGTCCGTAGACAGCGCGAGAACACAAGGAGGGGATGACGTTTTCAGCACTCGTCGCGCGCCGCGCTCAGACTTTCTTATTGCGATCGTGTGCTCGCCTTCGCTGCTCCTGCTTTCGCGTGATTTATCGCTGGGATATAGGCGCTCCGCGTGTCTCTCTCCCGCCCACATCTATATATATATCCATACAGACACACGCACCTACGTGGATTATGTCGCGCGCGCGGGAGGGAAGAACGTGAGCTACGGTGCGCATATCCTCCCTCTCTCTAGACTGTCTCAATAACGCGAGTGCGGAATGCAAATATTAAAGTTTCAAATCGAATAACAGTGCGAGCGCGCGCGTATAGCCATCGAGAATTGACGCAGCCGTGCTGCTAGCTCCTATACCCCGCCGCGCTATTGCGTTTGATTCGCACATTATTCGACGTTTCTCGCTTCGCGTTTTGTTTTATTTCATTCCTTTTTTCCCATCCGCACGTGGCTCGCGCATCTGAGCTGCGCACTTGGATTGGATCGTGAAAAAATTCGAAATGAATAGATTGGCTCGGCTCCGCTCGCGCGAGAGAGACAAGATTAAAATTTAACGAGGAACACGCGAGGAGATCGGAAATTTTCACCTGTGATTTCAACGATTTCGATATATAGCTGGAAAGTAAAGAGAGGTTTTTCGCGAATAAGACCTATGTATGGGACGAGCGTTAATTTATATTCGCAAGCAAAAAACAAACTAGCTTCGCGCATTAAAACACGCGGCAAACATCGTAGCGACTCTGACGTGTTGTTGCAGCGAGCCGAGATAGAGAAAAAGAGGACAAAATAGGCGGAAACAACTCAATTGCTGACAAACGACGAGAGCCGCGGCAAGCTTTTTTCCCCTCTGGTTTTTTTCTCCCCGCGGCACCGGCGGCGGCAATGAATGACGTTGACGAGTGTGGCTAGCCGGGTTTAATCATTCAGCGGACTGTACAAGTGTGTGTACTTTGCATCGGTCCCCGCTATACACTGTGTCCGTTTCAAAGATTTACGGGGCGTCGCTGGAAATTGGAAAATGCCGTTTTTGCGCTTTGTCCCACAGTAGCCGGAAGACAACACAGTACAAGCATAGACGAAGTTTAATTGTTACCGAGGCAAACAGTTGCATGTACCGTGCGAGCTTTTTCCCTTCTCTGTTTGATACTCATTATCGCGTAATTATGACATACGCGGTCGCGTTATCGAGTTACGGCATGCGAATGATTTTCCGAACGATTAAGCTCTCGTACAGAGCGCTTGTATTCAATAAACTGATATACCGCTGCGTGTAGCTTATTTAATGATTCACGCGAGTTTGCAGTACGATTAGTTTTTTATGGAAATTATGTATGGAAGCTCGGTTAATGTAATAGTCATATACTGCTATGCAAAATCCTGATCGATGTTCGCAATGCATACTTACTGAAATGTAGCTGCGAACGGGTTGATCCCGTTAAAATAAATAAACTGCACGAGCGAAAGCTTTCTTCTATGTATATAGGTATAACAGTCGCAATTCCGGAGTCTTGTTTGCGAATACATTAGCGAGCGAGGACAAATGAAATCTCTGCGGGAAAACACGACCCTAAAAAGGTAGCCAAATTAAAGCGCGACTTACGGGGCACGACAAGAGTATTCTCCTTGTCTCCGGCAGTCGACGTGGAAAACAAAATCAACAGCCTCGTCCCTCTCTACCCCTACTTGCGGTATTGACAAACTCCATCGCTGAATTTACCCTGGCTTGACCAAATACTTGAAAAAAAAGAGAGAAAGGAAGGAAGGAAAGAAGGCAGGTAGGAAGGAAAGAGTCGATGAAGCTTTCTCGTGTATACACACAGGCGCAAGTATAGACAGAGAGAGAGAGAGCGAGAGAGAGAGAGAGAGAGAGAGAGAGAGAGAGAGAGAGAAAGAGAGAGAGAGAGAGGGAGAGAGAGAGAGAGAGAGAGGATCTGCGGAGAGAAGCTTTGTGATTCTTTGCTAAATAAAGCAGCGATTCCACGACTTTTATCGCCCGCGCGGCTCAAGGAATGAAGAAAACTGTTCGATCGCTCTCCCGAGGATAACTAGGGGATTGGAATTGCTAATGGGGTAGATATGTACTCTGGTAAGTCTACATCAGAACTGAGTGACAATCGGGAGGAAAACGAAAGTCTCCGAATCTCTCACGTGTACATCAACATTTTTCGACGTATTTATACGAAAAATCCCGAGGCGGGCGCAAACATTTTTCGGTCTGTGCAGCGAGAATTTCATCAGAACTGTCTGCGGGGTTTATGCGAGCACTAAAAAATAAAATTGCTGACCCAGTTCCGGGAGTATCTCAATCGAGACTTTCTTTCGGCTTCGTACACGCGTGATAATAATCATACCGAGTGAGACGATGCGCAAACAGACAATGCGGCGTTTCATCATCGCAAGATCGCGGTTAATCGTCCGTCGAGGAGCTCCCCCCTACATAAACAGCAGGCCCCATAAATCCCCGGTAAATAGCTCGACACAGCATCCGGGCTGCTGGGCGAGGAACCGCTGCTGGGATCCGAGTCCGGGAATAAAAGTTGTCCGAGAGAGAGAGAGAGAGAGAGAGAAAAGCAAGCAAAACGTGAGGCGGAAAACCAGCTTCCGACGAGTATCCCGGCCGCGCGTTTTCCTTTCCCGCTCTCCGTCATCTCGGCTATGCCGTGTTTGCCCTCTAGCTCGCGTGAAAAACCATAGTCGGAGAAAGTGCTGCACGAGAAAGAGGGGGAGAGCTTTCCTCGGTCTCATCTGCGAGCGAAGCGAAGCCGAAGGAGAGAGAGGCTCCGTTTTAACGATAGTTAAGTTTCACCTTGCTCGCGCCGCGCGAAGCGCCTCAAAATAGAAAAAGAGCGACGGCAAAGGATCAGCATTCACTCGAGAGGGAAGCTACTACTACTACACTTTGTCGAGGCGTATCGGGCGTGGAAGTGCAACAGCTGATTATCCGAGGGCTTTGTACTTTTGTCTCTTTTCTCGAGAGGAAGAGCGAACGAGACAGACTTCCCTCCCAGGGGGGGGGACCTCGGGAAATTTGCAAGTTTTGCTCTTTAACCGACGGGATCACGCTCGCGCTCGATCAACCTGCAGGAGAGTGTGTATAGCGGAGGAGTTTCGAGGCTGCTTCTCGTTTGAATTGCTAATGACTCGAGGTTTTTTCTCTACTCGCATTGTTTTCGCGCGAATTGGAGCGCTGCTTTTACTTTCGAATGCAGCTAGCCTCCTCTCTTTTTCTCCGATCCCTGTAGCTGTTCCTCTGTAAGTCAACAATGGACTACTCCGATGTAACTCGAAGCTAATATTTGATTCCGAATTTTTTTTTTCCCTTAACGTCACGGGCAGCTAAACGAAAGACGCTTGAAATTTTCACGGAGGGGAGAAAAATATAGCTGCAAGCAATCAGCTTCAATTATTTAAACGCACGGTTTCACAGAGGGAGAGCGCGCTCTCATAATGGCCGGAGCCAAAGCCAAGTGCATAAAACAGCCAAGTCGAAAGGGGTATCGAGATCGTTCGGCCCTGCGGGGAGAGTGCCTATACTGGCAGTGCTACCGGTAATACCGCACTACCACCACCACAGCGGCCTCATCTCGCGTTTCTCCATTTAAATTCTCGTTACGAGCGAATGCCCCCGTTATCTCGTTTCCGCTCGTTAACACTTTGTTGTTTCAATATGGCCCTATAGCAGCCGCATCATAGCAAAGCAAAGCAAGAGCGAGAGAGAGGCCGGGGCAGAAACAGCCGCGGATGCAGCCTCTCCGGCTATTAATGCCCCCTCGTATTTTTCATTGTGGAACTTTTGTTTCGGAGAGTCGGCGCGAGAGCTGGATTAAGGATTGTGTACGAGGCGCGCGATTAGCTCTCGCCAGTGCAGCCGAGGGATGAACTCGTCGTGCTTTATTTTCAAGATTTTTCGCGGCTCTTAGCCCTTTCATTACGATCTTCCTATTGCATCAGGCTGAAATCCCGGGAATGCGCAACGACTCGGATTTTCGGCATCATTCTTCATGCTGAAAATCCAACCGGTGCGCAATCATGAATTATACGCCGCTGATCGGCCGCCTCGAAAAATAACAGAGACGAAAAGGCCGGGCGTGATACAGCGGAGCGAAACGAGAACCATTTGAGCGGAGCACATATCCGCGCGTGGCAATGAAACGAGCGATTGCTTTGAAGTGCTCATCGCACCCGCGACACTCGAGCCTCACTTTCTCTCTAGCTCTCTTCCCATCGACTGCACCGGGGCTGCATAGCGCGCGGCTCTAAAATTAAAAACCGAACCAGGAACGCGCGCGCGCGCGCGCGCGAGAGAGAGAGAGAGATATGTAGAAGAATGAAGTCGTCCGTCGGAGTGCGTGTGAAAATTCACAAATCAACATTTGCTCGGCGATCGGGCAAAGCGCTCGAGCGCGCGATTTTTCATGCGCACGCTTCGCCGGACGAGAATGGAAAAAAAATCGGCAGACGCCGCGCGGACTCGTCGAGTGTGATAATCGAAAATAGATATGCCTCTCACGCCTTTTTTATAAATATTTACAGCTGATGCGCGTGGCGTGAAAATTCGGCTATTGTTGTTTTTTTAACAGATGGTAAAAGTTTTATTTACTTCGAGAGGGAACGCGCGGCGTTGTGTATTTTTCGCGCGGAGTTTTGAATTAAATTTTTTCGGGAAATTTTTCATACAATCTTTCGCAGACACGCGCGCGGCCGTGTAAAACTGACGCGGCGCGCCGAGTAGCGCGGGTGAGTATATAGAAAACATACGACTGGAAAGGGAGTGACATAGGAAGTTCGTTTGACGATATTTTTTTCCACTATTTCGTGCGATGAAATCCCGAGCAGCGTATACATACCTTTTTTTTTTTTTTAATTCGACCCGTCGGCCAGTCTATCCATCCGTCCGACCAAACTCGCCGCTGACTACTGATTCTCCGATATCATTCCGGCAAAGGATATAAGACAGCGCATCGGTATCACGTGCAGAAGTATAACGCAAGTCCATGCAAAGAGATCTCGTTGCACAGCCGCGACAGAACATTCATTTCCCATGTGAACCATGCCTCACCTGGCGCCGTTCTCCTCTCGGAGACTAAAGCAGCAGCGATGTACATGCACAGAGCGCAATCTAGCTCTCGGCATAGGTGTATCCCTTACGCTTGCCGATAAATCATAGAGCGCGCGCGGGCGGCCGGCTGTTCTAATCCCGGAAGTGTCGTCATCGAGCGAGCGAGACAACGCCGCGGAATATGAAAAGTTTCGCGCTGCAGCGATGTAACGCACTGCGAGAAAGCGGCTGAATGTGAAATAATCAAGGTTATATTCGCGCGAAATAAAAAGCATCGCATACTCGAGGCCAACGAGGAGGAAAAAACCGCGGGAGAGGAGTGACACTCGAGCGCGGAGAAATCAATCGCGAAAACAATGCGATCGCACACTCGCTTGTCGAGTACTACTGCAGCCGAATGATTGATTCGCGAATCTAAAGTGCGTGCGCGGGAAAAATACTGGCTACACGCTGCAGCCACTATTTGTCTGTGGTTCACGGAACGCGATAAGTTGTCTGCGCGAGTCAACCAGCACGATATTTTCGTTCGGGCGCATAATGCATATCGCGTAGCATAAAGGTATGAAACCGAGTTCGAAAAAACCGGACGCTCCGATGAGAATTGAAAGGAGGCCGAGGACGGCTGATGCACGCGCGGAAAAGCAGAACAACGCGCTGGAAATACAGAAAAAAATTATTGATACAGAGAGAGCCATGGAAAATGAGAAAAAAGTCGCTACGGCGAGAAGAATGCGCAGCGAGATAAATAAACAGAGCTGAGGAGTCGGAGAGAAAACGAGGCGACTACGGCTCTGTGTGGGGGATAAATAAAGAGTAAAATGGAGAGAGAGAGAGAGAGAGAGAGAGATACGCAGTAGTATAGCGAGCGAGCACAGGTATATATAGTGGCCGGCGTCCGAGTATCAATAGACAATGGTCTATTGATACAGTGCGGCGCTGCTCCCGATGAGAGCTGACATGCAGCCGGCTGGTGCATCCCCTTGGGTGCTGGCACCGGCCCGCTTATATTATGTGTATCGATATAATTGAATCCGCCGCAGCACCACCTGCACCGGCATAACGCTTGCCCTCGCTGTAGCGCCTATATACTGTACATCAACTCGGCGCGTATGTAGGCCCGCGCTTTCCCTCTATGTTTGCTCGTGACATGGACAAGCGCGCCAGCGAGAGAGAAATATAAATAACGGCGTCGCTGTGCAGCTGCAACGCGCGACTTGCCAGCGGAAACGTGTGTTTTTCGGCGAACGCGTCAAGTGCGCGCGTCTTCCTATACCGCGCACGTGTGCGTGGAGAGATGATTTTGTTGTGCATTGAATCTTCGGCCGATGTGGTTTTTTTTCGAATTTTGCATCGCACGTGCATTTTGTTAATTTTCATATATGAAAAGAGAGAGAGAGAGAGAGAGAGAGAGAGAGAGAGAGAGAGAGAGAAATGTCGGTGCGCCCGGTTGAGATTGAAGTGTGTCACAGACGCACACGTCTGCAACGCGAGCAGCGAAGACGAGTCAGTGATAAGAGCCCGCGGAGTCGTACTACGATGCATAGCGTCCGAATGCATCGTAGACGTTAGCTCAGTGGTTAGAGCTCCCGCTTGTTAATCTCGGGCTCCGCGGTTCAAGCCCGCGTCTACTCTTTTTTCGCTTTCCGACTCGTCTCCTCTCCGTCCGTTACAAGTGTATAGTGAGTCGAGTGGCTGGAAACGAGGCGAATTGAAATGCGCGCGGCTTTGGGTAGCTGCGGCATTTTTCGAATTCATATACATAACGAAGAGCTTTCGAGTCGAACTGGCTCTCGTCGCTTTTGTTCGCCGCGGGTATAATATATAACGCGTATACACTTCCCGCGCGCATTAGCTTGTTAATTTTAACGGAAGACCCTCGCCGCGCGCGCGCGTGTCTGTGTATTCGTTAATTTTCGATAATGCAGCTTCGTTAATTAAGCCTTTGAAAACACGAGTAATCTACTTAAAATATATACGCTATACGGCAACGGGGCTGTTTTACTTTCGCGCGCAGAGTATATCTCGTTACGAGAGAGAAGTGTCGCGCACGAAATACATACATCTCGTACGCTTCATTAGTATACGTTGGAAAATTAAACGCGTCCTCGATACTTGCAGCGTTATTAAAGCTTGATGCGCATATAAATATGTGTTGTGGGTCGAATTACTTAACGAAATTCAACTAAACTTTGTTAACTGTGACGGGCTCCGTCGACTGCTGGCTGATGGTCTCTATTATGCGCTAATTATATGATAAACCAGTCGAATCGAGGCCAACGAAATTCGGCATCGGGAATAACGAGTAGCTTCAGCGCGTTGTCGTGAAACTTTAATTTCGGCTAAACAAGTTAGCCAATCATCGCGCGGAGAACCGTCGGTTTAATCCGGCAGTGTGACTTGAGCTCGACAGTAATACGCTGTTTCACCGCGCGACCTTTTACACGAAAGCTCCGTCGCGCTGTGTATATTGTTATATATTACGTCGGGCAGACGAGAGAGAGTAGTAGGGCAATCAAGATCCATCTCGAGCACAGTTATCATAACGTTATCGTCGCCACGTCGTCTGACTCTCTCACTCTCTTTTGCAGTACTGCACATTCTATCTCGCTCTCAGCCGCTTAATCTCTCTTGTTCCGTTGCGCGGGAGCATCTCGCGCGAAGGAAGAGAAAGAGAGAGAGAGAGAGAGAGAGAAGACATTGTCCCGCGCGCGCTACTGAGCGCCTATTACGTGCGTCTCTCTCGCGCTCGCGCGGATCGATATATCCCTGTCTCCGGCACCCTTATGCGACTCGAGCAATTGCGCTTCTGCACAAGCACGTTCTCCCCGTCTCTCTCTCTCTCTCTCTCTCTCTCTCTCTCTCTCTCTCTCTCTCTCTCTCCTACCCGCTCCTTATTTCTCCTAAGCTCTAGCTGCTGGCAGCCTAATTCGCTGCACAAATTGGCTCGAACCTGCTGTACTGCATTAGCCCTCGCGGATTCGCTCGTTTCGATATAACTGATTTTTCAACGCTTCGCTGCGATTATTGTCGATTAACAAGTCATATATCGAATTTTCATCCAACGTATACATACCTCGGCGCGGTGAAAATTACGATCGAGAAGCGCGCGACACGCACCGCACGAATTTCACGATATCATGCGAGATCGCGTAAATAATTTAATGCGATGCTTCGATAACGTGAAATTTTTACCGCAACCCCAGCAGTAACTCCGGCCTGATAAAGTGCGCAATTAAAACGCCGAGGAATAGGCCAAGCGCTATTATTTCATACACGCGGTCCGCTGTATATACGTTATACGTTGTAAAGATCGGCCCAGATGTACGTAATACACTCGTTCGTGCAATTGAATATTTAATGTCCTCCCGGCTGTGCCTCCCATACCAGAAATCAAGAAAAATAAAAGCTTCGAAAGCATAACGCTTTGGATTCGCGAGAAAGATTTGAATTTCGCGCACGCAATATAGTCGCACATACGCAGGCGTCCAGTGCCTCCCACACACGTTCACGCAAGGCTGCATAGACAAGCCGGTGGTACGGCGGTCTCCCTAGCTCGCGGTCAGCACCCCGGGGAAATGCGAGTACTTCTAATCAAGACGGTCCACGGCCGCCGCCCTCGCTGTACACCGGGGATTAAAGCCGGAGAGCAGAGCAGCCGGCCGCAATAAAAAGCCGCGCTGTGCCCGGCCGATTGAATAAATAAGCGCTCAATTTGATTACGTGGAGAAGGAGCATTAGGATCGAAGGCTATAACTCGCCCCCGGTTTACTTCCTTGACGAAAATTGGAAGATGAATTTTTCATTTCGACTTTCGACTCTCTCTTCTGTCTATATATAGTCAGGGTGAAGTTTTCTTTTTTTTCGAGAGAGAGAGAGAGAGAAGAAAATTTCTGGACTACCACGGCTCTACTGCTGATGTAAGCAGGCTTCATTGGGACTGCGAGCGGTTAGTTTTTACAAAAGTTTTTTCATCATTACTGCAGAATTGCTATTTGCCCTCAAAGAGCAGGCGCAGAGCTTCGGAAGTTGAGGTAAGAATGTTCCGACCATCGACAAGGATGCTGCAGTCATCGGGAGAAAACTAAACTGAAATTATGCGATTACAATATCATTACGATTCAACTTATACTTGGAATGGTTAATTTAAAGGTTAAATCCAATACGCTGAACCGTCAACATTAGACACTTCTTGTATTATTCAAACGCGCGGATTATCGATTCATTAATTTGTGCGCTATTAAGTTTATTGTTAATGATGATTCTAAATAGCTGTATGTAATTTTAGCAGCATTGAATTCAAAGTGAAACTTAAAACGGGTATACGTTACAAAATCGATATATCATTCAAACAGCCAAGCCGTGCTGTTTTAGCCATACTTCGTGGTAATCCTGACCTTCTGTGTACGCTTCAAAGCCACCCGAGAATTTCCGTCAAAATTTCAGTTCTGCGATAATGCTCGAGAATAATACTTAACCGAACCTCTAACCACGTCTAGATGGCCTCGTAAGTTCCCACGCCAGTCAATTTCGGAGCCATAAGTTGGGCATCAATTGCCGGTAATCAAGTGCTAACGAACAGAAGCCTATATAAGGCGCACGTACACACCCCCGCAGCGTTTCCCCCCTCCTACCGCGCGCGCGCACACACACACACACACAGCCCCGACCTTGAACATAAAATTCCTGGTGCTCGCGTTAACTCGTAACTCGTATCGTTGCCTTTTCCCTTCCTCCTTCGCACCCCCTCCCCCCTCCTCTCTTCCTTCCTCGATCATGGGTAATTCGCGCGATAATTTCTCTCGACTGGAGTCGCTTTCTCTATCTCCCTCTCTCTCTCCACGGGGCTTGAGAAATGGGGAATCGATTTTCTTGAGTGGAAGAGTAATCGTCGAAGGGCTCGGGGGATCAGCAGCGCCGAGCTGCAAGGGACGACTGTGTACGTATAATACAGTGCGATGCTGGCAGGCAGGCTCTCACGCGAGCGGCTGCCCATAAATTTTAAGTATGTATCGGCGTAATAAAGAATGGCGCTAACGAGCTTGCGGATAACATCTCCGCGCGCGCTGCGTATAATGCGCCTCGAGCTTTCTCACCGCGCGTTCTATCTGTCGGCCCTCGTCCTTTTCCATGCGCTGCAGCAACTATAACGCTATGCGGCTCATTAAAGTTTGAGTGCCAACAGCGCTGGTAGACTGTTAAGCTGGCTGCTTCGATGCTATGGCTCGCTTTCCTTTCGGATATGGCGTTGGACGTTTTTTCTTTACCCTCGCTCTCGACGGCAGACGCCCACTCGCGTGTGTATTTTCGCGTTGTCTTGTACAGGTAAGGCGAGCCTGATGGCCGTAAATGATCTTTTTAACGTCGTATTCCTGTCGCGCGATAGTCACGGAATGTGGAACAGAAACGAGGGGGAGGCGGCCGCGTTTTTTCCTTGTACTTTTTTTTCGTCGTCGAACACCGCGTCATGATTTTTTTTTCTTTTTCACTTTTATTGGACGGACGCTGATTCTGCCACGAGAGCTTGCGTATCAGATCGGACGCGACAGTTCGCGTTAATGGATTATTAAAATTTGACGTTGGATTTGCATTTTATTGGACTCGTTCCTTTTTCCAACGTGTCATTTATTTCGGTATCGAGCGGAGCGCGCGCTAAAAATATAAACGTGTGTCGTTGATATCGATGTACTGGAATATTAAATTAAATCGAGTCAAAAACGTCGTCGTTTTCCAATTATAGACCAGCGGATGTTGCCCTTTTTGAAAGACAAAACAGAATCCATCTTCTTTGCCGATGATTCCGCCTCTGAAAGCACTCGGTAGTTGATCTCCTCTAAAATTTGGTCCAGCTCTCTGGAAAGCTGGTCCACTTCGCTGGAACCACTCGGGAATTAAGTTTTGAACTTTGTCTCCTAGCCGCTGCGCGTCTTCGGTATGTTGCCGGGTATTACAACACTTTGGCTCTTGGACGTTATAGCATCTACTGCTGAATGATGCTTTTGTGCTTCATCCATCAGGATTAACGTTATAATTTTGTAGTTTATCTACGAGAAATCCACGAGCACGACCACGATTAGGTGGTGATCGGATTCATCAAGATATCGCAGCACAATGATGAAACGTATTTTAAATGTAGGCTTTACTCGCAGAATGATATGCCAGACACGTTTTTTTCCGTGCTTATGAAATCTGTTCGGAAAGTCGTGAAATCTGGAATATCTATAACGTATAATTTTAGAGAAGTATCCGGGTTGATGACCGACGTGACCTGATATCTCGTGATTCCATTAGCGTCGTTTGCACACAGGAATGTACAGATATCACCGAAAAAATTAGCATAACGCCGATAACGAGAACCGATAGTGTTGACAAATGGAACAAATGGCGCTTGAAAGTTGGTTCAAGCTATTTTCAAGCAACTAATTTTTATCGTCGATTGCAAAAGCGACAATGACTCGCTGTCGCGAAATCGGAAGGCGCTACATTAGTTTGATAAAGATTGCTGACTTTCAATATCATCGCTTTTTATTTACATTGCAAATGTAAGCGACTCGCCATCCCATGAATCATCCATCCGTCCGGACGCGTAAAGGTATAGTTATAGGTATATAAAGAGGGGGGGGGGAGAAGAGAGCTGGCGTACTTGAAACCGATGGCAAAGTAATGAGTTGATTAAAATTCACGAGGCGCCTTTTTTTCTCGCCCCAACGATTTCATCGTTGAACTTTACTTTTCACTTTCGCTGGAATCAATTTCCCCCCTGTTTCTATTCGCGAGCGAGCGCGTGCGCTCGTGCGTTGGCATCCGCATTTTCATCGACTCTGGCTCGCTCTATGAATTCCATTTAGACGAGCCCAACACAGCCATCTCCGCTATCAGTCCGAATAAATGAATAAAAGAAGAATCTCCCGGCGCGAGAATAATAGGTTTTTACGATTTTTCATATTTTAACTATTTTTATTTCTTTCTCTTTCTCACCCTCTCTCGGTTCCATTTCAACACAAGGGCTGTTTGTTTATTCATTCCCACGCATTTAAAAGAGGATTTTCGCCGTTTCCATCAACGGAATTCGAGCGCGCGCGCGTGTGCTATAATTGCAAAACACAATCGTTCCTCGAATTAATTCGAAACTGCGTTTGTCGCTTTTTTAAAAGCAGCCTCGAGCTTCTGAGGGCTCAAAGTTTCCGTATCACACTTTGTCGCGCACTTCAATCTCGCACCTCTCGAGACAAACGTCGTGGCGACGTATAAGCCAAAAGTTCGCTGCCTGATGCGATATGGCGGCAGTAAATATGCGGTTAGTCGAAACCTAACCTCGCAACCTAAGTAGATGTCGTCACTAACGGCGTTTCTGCCGAATGAAGTTTGAGAACTTTTGAGACGAGAACAGAGCGCTCGTGTATACCATCCAGAACTTCCAAAAATACAAGTTTGCCTTTGAAAGTGCTATTCCGCGAGTGGAGAGCTAAATACAGTGAAAGCATCCCCTAATCGCTACTTATACCTCTCCGCGAGCGAGAGAGAGAGAATCGACCGTTAGCGGTTGGGTTGGGAAACGAGAAGGAGAATAACTGGAATGTAACAATGACACAACTAAGCTCCGTCTCTGCAGCGGAACTGCGCAGTAAAACTTGTAGTATTAATGCATTGTTCCCTTTATACTATATTGCAATAAAATGATTCATGCTCTACTTCAGGCTAACGTATTCTCAGGGACTCGCAAATTGTTCCAATATTTGAATATTTTAATGCTCGGCAGCACCGAGTATAAATACAGCGGAGATGCGGCTCCATACACATACACACACATGCGCGCGAGCGCAGTGCGCCTCCATCATCTTAAGCCGGCTCATTCGACACGCCCGGGGCTACGAGAACTAATTCGTTTCACTCACCTTTACACACGCTGTGCAGTTGCGCAGCGCATAAAGGTCTGGGCGTTCATTAATGCGAGTCGACGGGTTACGCGTGGGAGGAGAGAAAAGCCATGGTACGGAACAAATGTACCCACACCAAACATCCGCAGAGAGCAAATACACTGCTGTACCGGCGAACTCGGAACTCGGACGATTATTTCACGAGGAATACCAAAGCTAACCGTGTGCAGCTCGGGCTAACGAGAAATTATCGCGCGCAGTTGTTAAATTACCTTTGCCTATGGATATAGGGATGGGAGCGCGTACTACTAATATTTCAGTAACTTTGCGCTTTCAACGACGATTCGATCATCAGCTTGGCGAAATGCCTTATAATAGAAAAAAAAAAGCAACATACGGAACTGGCGGCAGCATATAGAGGAAAGTTGAGAAAACGGTATATCAAAGCCAAGAGACTTGTCGATTCGCGAAGCTGACGCGGTGCTCGTACACGCGCGAGAAGCCCAATTACTCACAGTCAGAAGTTCATCCAACTTTCGGATGATCCTCCTTACGCGGCTTCCGCAGCGGCGCAGGGGCTTGAGCTAATGCTCGGGGTTTCCGGCGCATATGCATTGCGCGCGAGGCGTCGAGCCATTAACAGCGAGACTTACGTGTATATACATATATACAGTCGACGGGAACGTGAGCAGCGTCACTCTCTCTCTTTCTCTCTCTCTCTCTCTCTCTCTCTCTCTCTCTCTCTCTCTCTCTCTCTCTCTCTCGAGGCGCTATTTCTCTTGCTCTGCGGCCGGCTCTCGAGCTTTTCGCCGCCGCGCGTTGGCCTTGGCGCCGCTAATATACCGCCTCCGCAAAGTCGAGAGACGGAGATGAACCGGCCTTGATAGAGGTGAGGAGTGGCTCGCTGAATTGCGCTTAATTTCGACTCTTTAAAAAAAATCGCCCCACAGCGTATTCCGATCGCGCGCTCGATTTACAGCGGACGGAAGATTTTCCAGCTGAAACTCGCGCAGCTGCGCAGGAGTAGCGAAATCATAGATATTTACATTCGCGGCGCGTTCTCGCCTGTATATAATACGCGCGCACGGAGCGTATAGCGCAGTATAGCTGCAGTGGCAGGGAGAGAGAGAGAGAGAGAGAGAGAGAGAGAGAGAGAGAGAGAGAGAGAGAGCGGCAAAACTCGTTTCGAGGGTCCTTTGCCCCTTCGGCTCAAGGAAATACCGCAGCAGCAGGTTCGCGCTCTGCAGCCGCGAGGAGGGAGAGAGAGCGAAAACCCCCTCCTCAAGAAACAATATAATGTGATTTAGTAGACCATTACTGCCAGTGTACTTTCCGAGCGGTAGCGGCTGCCTCATGGCTGGCTCTATGCAGCCGCACCTCCGTATACACGCGAATAACAAGTCGAGCTCATCTTCTTACGCTGTACGCCCCCGCTTATGCTTTTCTTCGGCTCTGGTTGTACTGTACCCGTTGGACGACAGTCTCTCGGAATTGGATCTTTCTCTCGATGCGAGGCTAAACGACGAGTGCGAGTGTTTTAATTTTCGAAAAATTCTCTTCCCAAGTGTCATTGCATCCACAAAGAAAACTAAAGAAGTGGCTCGATGGATCTCGAGCTTAAATCGCTCAGTCCGACAAACAGATACGCCAAGCTTTGAATCGATCCGACGATATACGTTTCCGGACGATTAGCGTGAAACAAGCCGCTCGGAACGCATCGAGCTAATCCTCGGTTCCAGGTGTATCTGATATCGGCACCCGATGCTTTTAACGGCCGTCCCTCGCTCGGCGAGCTAGAACACGAGGCGCGATCGACGGCTTCGCGATCGTAAAGCACCGCGTCGCTGTTTTTCTCGAAATAACTCGAAATGCGAAAGCAGCGGCGCGAAAAGAATCGCGGTGCAATAAAGGAGAAGAAGCCTCGGCTATTTTTTATACAAGCCCCGCGGGGGGTAGGATCGATTCCTCGATCGTCCAATCTTAATTTCTGCTCTGGCAGTTCCTTCGCGAATTACGCTTTCTTCGACAAATAGCCGCGTAAGCTCCAGCGGCGCCCGAGGGTTAACCGAGCCGATGTAAAAGCCGAATCGTGATCTCCCGACTCTATCGAGCGTGAAAGGTCTCTATTATTGCTCGTGATTTGTCTCCGGAAGGCCGATACGTTTTATACGTCGAGAGCCAGTGCTCCGATACTATGCAGCTGTGTACACTCCTTCGTACCGGTGAATTCATTCACGGGATTGCATCGAATCGGTGTAAGAATATCCACTTGTACACGACGCTTTACACTTCCGTTTAATTTCGCTCGAGACCACGTGTGAGCGCAATAGTAGCTCAGCACGTTCAGACTCGTGCTGGCTCCATAAGACGGAAAATACGCAGACGCCCGGAGTAGAGAGTCTGCAATCTCGAGCCACCGAGGACTGCAGTCAGCAGCAGCGTATGTAGGTGCCAATAAAAAAGTGCTCCTGCACCGTCGGATTTTCGTGGAAATTGCCAATGCGCGGAGGAGTGTACACACCGAGGGCCGGGTGGGAAAAAATTTTGCCAAAGAGAGAGGGAATTGGAAGACGGCGTCGAGTAGGATGGAAAGAGAAAAGGCTGATGAGGTGCGAGTGGAGCGAGAGCGTATCCTTTCTCGGCGGCTACTTTGCATATCCCCCCGTGCGATTGATCTACTAAATCTGCGGGGCGAATTCTGCCCGGACGCGCCGTTTCTTTTCTGCCCCCCTCTCTCCATCGCGTTCCTCTTAATTCTCCTCCTCGTGCGCTGCAGCAGCCGCCAGTCACACAAAGGACTCCCCGAGGCACCGTATAGTCGACCAAAGGAGAGGCTTCGGGAATTTCCGATGCCGCGAGAATTTCCGAGATAAGGGACTGTGCTACGCAGGTATTTCGTAAGTAGTGCGAGACGGCGTGGTGTCAGACACGGATTCATTATTAAAGTCGTGAAAGTAATATTCGCGAGATTTTCGGAGAGTGCGAGAGAGAAGAGGTAGGCTCTTCGAATGCAAGCGCGACGAGACGGTTAAGCGAATTAGCAGAGCAATACTGCGCCGCGAGCTTAATTAATAAAACAGACGTTGTACGAGAAACGCGGCCGGGATTTATCTCGTTATGTTCCTTTTGAGGCGGGCCCTTTCGGCCCGCCCTCCTAATTTCTTAATTATGGCTTAATTCGCTACAAAGTCTCCACTTCCTCGAGCGCGAATAAACTTTTCCACTCAGAAGCGTCATCAGACGAGCAAGAAGAAGTAGAAGAACTAACGTCGCGCGAGGATCCTCGAGAAGCGAGTGTCGGCCAAAAAGAAGCCAGAGCGCGTTTCTCTCTCTCTCTCTCTCTCTCTCTCTCTCTCTCTCTCTCTCTCTCTCTCTCTCTCTCTCTCTTTGACTGCGTTGTGTCGAACACGTTGTGTTTCACTGCGTCGTACGCCGACCGAGTGGCTAAGGGAGAGAGCTGAGCGTCTTTTAATTTATCGCGCGTTGATTTAATTAAATTCCCGGCTCCGCGAAAGCCGTTTTTCTTAATTAACCAAGAACTCGAGCTACACGTACCGAAATGCAAGTATAAACCGGCTGGCCGACTTCGCAGCTGCCTGACTCTCTGGATTCCACCCTCTCTCTGCGAGTGCTTTGTTTATTTCTTGGCTTACGTGCCCTTTTTCCGCCTCTTTTACCTCGACGCGTATAAGTGTTCTCGTCGCCTTTTTACTCTCTCTCTGGTCTCAGCAGGTTCTAGCTGGCTCCGTCGAATATTATTCCGATGTTCGCTCGACGAATTTAATCGGGTGAATGTAACGCTGATGCGAGGCCTAATCAGCGAAAACTAGCTGGACCCAGAGGGTTTTTTTATTCGATTTAATCGTACCACAACAGGTTTACTGGTATAATTTTTTTCATTGTTCGCTGCGCGAATTCCAATTAAATGTTAGCCTGCAGCCTCGGCGGCATCAATGAAACACTGAACCGGCTAAGTCCAATAGGAAATGCCTTTGACTCGCACTCGTACCCAACTCGCTCTCTGTCTGTCTGATTGGACGAGACGAGTAATCATGAGCAAATAGTGCAATTACGTCGTCCGATACGGTATCGCAATCATCCGTATAGCCTCTCTCTCTCTCTCTCTCCCTCGCTCCGGCTCTCTCTGTTATATTGCACTTGGTCCTGCGGAAATCCATCAAAACACGCGGCGGCCCTCGTTAATTATCGACGGCGGACGTCGCGTCGCGGAGAAGAGAGAAGCCGATCGCATTATAACGAGACACATAGATCTCGAGAGCGAGTGTTGCAGTGGTGTAGGGATTGTGTGCGCGAGGCAGAGAGAGAGAGAGACGGGGCTATGGCGGAAAGGCAAAGATGCCCCGCCGGTGTATATATCCGGGCGCGCTACCGGTAGACCTAATCGCGTATCCTTTGAGCGTTGGGTATATATAATTCCGGCCCGGTCGCTTTCTAGAAGCGACGAGAGTAGTCCAGGCCTCCAATGGGATAGTCTGCACTGGATTCCGGATCTACTCTTTGACCGACGCGTTCTGTTTGTCATCGACAGAGACTAGCTATTAGCTCGACTGCGTGTACGCGAGCCCCTGACTATATCGCTCGCCGCGGCAACTGTCCCTCTCTGCCAACTCCGGCTACCATAGCTTTACGCCTCGACGATCTGCGAACCGTCACGACTCTGTCTTTTACTTCGGAACTATGCTGTTTGATTGGCTACGTCGGCTAAATATATACGCATAGATTTCCGTGTATGGGGAGCGACTATGTGGCGGCGGTTGAGATAATTAAATTGATTCCTCTGCAGCGGACTCGGGATCACTTGGGCGACTAACGTTTTGTCTGGGGCCGCCAGTGCAAATATTTGACGGCGAGGAACTGCTGCCGGCGGCTCTTCTACCACTGGAATATCCGCTGCAGCGCGCGACTCGAATTTGATCCTTGGAATAACGCATAATTTTCGTCCGTTCAAATATGCGTACAACATAAGTAAACGGGCGCGAAACGAGCTCCTAGTGGAAGCCATCGAGTGTCGCGACTGCTCTCTTTTTTCCCCTGCAGCTCCGAGGACTAATTTCGTCTAAGTAAAAGCCGCAGCTTTTACATTTGCCTCTCCTAGCTCTCGTTTATGCGCGTCGTAAATAAAAAATGAAGCCCGAGCTCGCGGACGCTTGCTCTTTATCAGTCTTCGCTGATTTTAGCAGCCGGGACTCTGCTCTCGAGGAGTGTTTACTCTGCGGAGCTGCGTATACCTGTGTAGACGAGGCTCTCTTTCTCTCAGCGCCACGGCCGAGAATGAAAGCAGAGAAGACGCGCGCGACAAGAAACACGAAGAGCCCGGCGCGTTACAATGAGAACGAGGCGTACCACCACTCCTTGCGCTCTACTCGCGCTGTGTACACTCGGAGCCCTCCCCGCCGCCGCGGCCTGTCACCGAAAAAAGAAGACACTGCAGCAGCTAGCTCCCGGGAGTAGGAGAGGAAGAAAACGAGATAAGAAAGTGAGCCTCGTGTAGGCGAAGTCTATAGCGTTGCGGGAGAGCAGGGGAGAACAAGGGGGCTGTGCTGCTGCTGGGCGGATACATAAGACTGTCTCGCAAGCCTGCGACAGACGTCGCGGCGGGCTGCAGCGGAGAAAAAGACATTGTTTGATAGTGACAAAGACTCGCCGGGAATTCAGTGAGGACCGCCGCGCGCGACGTGTACCGTCGGAAAACACCCTGCGCGCGCGCGCGCGCGAGTGTATAGCGGAGAAAAAATAGAGAATCATTCTAGAGAGACTTCTTTCATTCCTTCGCGGCTTTCACCTCGTTGTCTTATCCTCCATTGCGCCGCGAGAGAAAAATGATATTAATCGACCGTGTGGGATTCAGGAAAAAATAAGGAATAAGGACAGCGACGCGCTGACGCACGGAGAATCTTTAATTTATCGGATCGTTACGCAGCGCTGTTAGCGCGCGTAAAAAGCCAGCGAGTGCACTTTTCAAGAGGCTGTCATTTTTACGTAAGATTTCTGCCGGAAACGACTCGCCCTTAAAAGTATAAACCGCGCGCGCAGGTGTTACCGCATCGCTGTACGATGGCACGTATAAAAATATACAGTTGAAAATAAACAAGCGATAGTAGCGCACTTGCCAGCGAAATTACAAAATAAGCTCAGCTCAAAGGAGCTGCGACTCGGCGTCGCGTATACGTCTTCCGTCTTCCTCCAGGGCAAAGTGTGGTACCCGCCGGTCGACGGATGTTGGCCATATTGGCTAACTATCCCAGGACTGCAGCGAGTTCGTGTTGCACGGACGGACGGATGGACGGACGGACGGACGGACGGGGTATTATGTTATTACGTTACGTGAGTCCGACCAGCACAGGCAGGAAGCGAGCGAGTTCGGTATTGCCGCGCGGCATACACACACTTGCGGCGACTGCCTCCGGCTATGTCGTTCCTCCCTTTGATTTTTCTCGTTTCTGAATTAAGAAAAAAGAGGAGCGCGGGAGATACTATGGAAATAAGCGCGCTTGACATCTGCCCGGGTCTATAATTACCCGAGAATCGTGACTCGCCTCCCGCCCAGTCTCAGCTCGAGCACAACAACCCTTAATCAGCCTAATGAAAAGCACGACGACTTTCAATTTACCCGCCAAGCGCATTATTCGGAAATCGTCTCACTCACGGTCCGCCGCGAAAATTCCTCATACCTACGTACACACCGTTGCTCACGTACGTATGCATTGCATATACCATACACGTATACATATCTGCGGCTGAGCGCGCCGGCAAGTATCGGCAACTTCGGGCTAAGTTCCCGCGCGGTATCTTAACGAGCGAGTGCTCGTGTGCCGGAGAACAAGTTGTCGATGCAGAGCGACGACGGAGACAGGAAGAGCGACAAAGCGATCGAGAGGGGGGGGGGGGATAGGTGAAAGAGCCTTTGAAAGGGTGAGAGGCGGCGAGGCTTTCGAGGAGGAAACGAGAAACGACTCGATGGAACGTACGCCGGGGCCCCGACGTCGGTCTTTGCTTTTGCGCACTACTCGACTTGCTCACTCTCTCTCTCTCTCTCTCTCTCTCTCTCTCTCTCTCTCTCTCTCTCTCTCTCTCTCTCTCTCTTATTCTTTCATCCACTACTCCACGGGCTCTTTCTCTGCACTCGCTTCCGTTTTTTTTCTCTCCTCGGTTTTTCTTCTTCTCATTAGATTCCGGAGCGGAAGTTCGACTACGGCGACGACGACGCCGGCCTTTAAATCCCACGTGTTTACAGCGCAAATAGAGCCCTCGAGTGAGAAAATTATCCTCGTAAAATTAGGCGTCCGGGGATTGAGACGCAGCCTGTCCTGTGTGTGCGCTTAATTTCACCGCTGATTACATTTGTACGTATTAAAATACTGTAAAGCAAAAGAGAACAAAGCCTTCCGATGAAAAAGAATGTGTGTACACACGCGCTCGAGCAAATATTTTCATGAAATTATATCGCTCTGCCAAAGCAGCTTACGTTGAAAATTCATAAAAATTGTACGCTCGTTATGACGTCGTTGCTTGGTGAAATAATAAGCCGTTAAAATTTTACTCCCGCGCAGCCCCGGCTCTGTAGCAGTAGCCGAGAGAGCTTATACGCGAGAGGCCGCGAGACTTAATGTCCTTTTAAACTTTAATAGTTGCATTGCCGACTGTCGTAATTACGCAGCGCGGTCTCAGTGTAAAACACGAGCGCTTCGACGATGCAACGATTAGAATAATTCATTCCTCGCGTTATAAGCTTATTCCCTTAGCTGACCCCTTGATCCGTTGGAAAAGTACGAGCAGCGTGGCGAATAACCACGAATTTCGGCAAACGAGCCGACGGCTCGTCGACTTTCTTCGATTACACTGGAAGCACTCAACTCCTCAAAGAGTACAACAAGGGCACGCGCGGCTTACAATCTCGCGCGACAAGCTCGTATGTGTACCTAATATGTACACGGAGAGGTCCCCCGTAATTAGATTCACGGCTATTAGTATTCTGTTTGGGTTCCATTATTGCGCAGCCATATACAGGGCCGTGCGCGCGAGAGCTGTCCTTATGCGCGTACAATTTCATTGCGCAGCGATCGCCTGTCGGCGACGCCGACGACGCATCGTCAAAGTAAACATGCGAGAGAGAGAGAGAGAGAGAGAGAGAGAGAGAGAGAGAGAGTCTTGCTCGATCGCCGACATCCTTTATTATGATGCTGTGATAGGCTCGCAACGCGATCGAGGAAGGAATTACATTGCGAAAAATCAGCGATAAAAGTCAGCGACGCCGCGGGCGTTGATCTTTTATATTATTTACAGGCTCGAGTAAAAAAAAGGAAAAAGGAGCTTTCGAGCGCTTATAAACTTCATCTCTCAAAGTGGATACGTAAACCCGAGACGCGCACGCAACGAGCGAACACTTTGAGCATTTCTCGTATAAGCGTATTTTATACGGTGCGGCAATCCGAGCTTTTTTCCTCCCAAAAAGAAGAAGAGAAAAACGAGAAAGACGTAGTGTATATCGAGAAATGAAAATATAAATATACCATTCTGATGGCGCGCTTTACTTTTTATCCGTTTTTCGCGCTCTTTTCCATTAACGCTTGATGAATGTTAACTCTATTTGCCACTTAGGGATTTTCCGATTTTTCATGCGCTGTTGCTGCTGCTGCTGCAGCTAAAAATCACGTATTTATATAATAAAGCGCGCGTCGACGTTTTTCATTCGATAAAAGAGACGTGCGGATTAATCCAATAAGTTCCATTACTACAAAAATGCACTGATAATTCAACCATCGAATTTCAGATTTCATGTAAACGAATTACACGACGAGAACGTATAAATTATACTCGTCGACCTTTTACATTCGCACTTTTACTTGATTACTGTATTTGCTTTCGGAGGCATCCAGACAGAGAGCAAGAGAGCTGATGCGAAGTGATCCGATCGATCGGATGGTAGAAGCGGAGAGTCGAGCCCGTATACAGAGGCTAGACTCCGGTCGAACGCGTTTTACTGTGATTACTAGTTCTAAGATAGCGATAGGGTTGCCTATATCCGTCTCTGCTGCAGAGCCATTCTGATTCACCGCTGAATTTGACGTAAAGTTCGAAAAAAAGAAATATAACGATAAAGCTCACATCGCGGTGAGTGCTCTGCGGCTGCAATTCAACGGATTGCAACTTTCGACTTTGTGTAATCGCGGAGTTGATGTCCCTGATGTGTGAAAGAACGAAACGTGCAATACCAACACATCCAAAGCGAGTCGCTGCTTAAACTCGAGACGTGACGATTAGGCGAGTCCTGGCTCTGGCCGCGGGGCACGTAGTGTCACAGCAGCAGCAGCTGACCTACATGTATACGTATGACTCCGCTTATGCGCGGCCATTGACGTGTGCGCGGCGCAGGCCGAGGATATTACCACCCGCCGACGATATTATTCCACGGACCTGTTGAAATGTAAAGCTGCAATCTGTCGATCGTTCTCCGCCCGGATTTCTCCGACGTGTGTAATATTCCGGCCGTAAGACGGGCGGCCGACGTTGACGAGGGGAGATTAGATGAGATATTCCACGCTGCGCTGCTGTGCTTACCTGGAACAGAAAGAGAAGAGAAAAGTTTAATCTCGATTCGCGTATTCAAATTTCGTATATCGGTATAGTCTGATCACGTCGCTCGTCATTGCGGCACAAAACTATCGAGCAGAGCGGGAAATCCTCCGGACGCTACAGAAGCAAAAACCAATGCGGAGCTCTCGGTCGCAGCTCGCGTAAGCGAAAGAAAAACGGAGAGGATTTTCCATCTTAAATCCCCGAACGCGCTCGACATTCAAATCCAAGCGCGGGAAAAAAGCACTGTTTTGAAATCCGTCCTGATACGATAGCGCGCGTCGCGCAGTCCATTCAAATTTGCCGCGCCTTACACTCCAGCCCTCTCTCTACATACGTGTATACATCGTGTAAACGCAGCTCTCTCTCTCTCTCTCTCTCTCTCTCTCTCTCACTCTCTCTCTCCAGGTTGGGCTATATCGGCCGTTCATTCATCTCCGGAACGAGCGAGCCCGCCGCGCGCATTATCCCGTGAAAACGAGCGAGGCAATCGATATCCCCCTCCTCCCCGGCGGCTTTTTTCACCGTAAATCGAGCGTGTGAACTTGGGACTGCTCCCTCGGGTGACCCGAGAGAGCTCGCCGAAAGCGACACACGTTCGCGCGCGCGCCTCTCGCTAAAATGTCCGCAGTGTTCACGGAGGGGGAGGAGGAGGAAAATCGATGGTCGAAAAAGTTTCTCTTCTGCTCGCGCCGCTACTGCAGACGGATCGTCGCGTATATAGAGCGAGAGCAGATGCATCTCGTTCGCCGCCGCGCTGGGGGAGACAAGCAGCAGCCGCCGCAGCCTCCTCGTCTTATCGGTATTCCGAATCACGCGCGCGCCCCCGCCTTTCCATAGCTTTACTTTGAGAGACTATATGGCTAGTTTGGCAATAACCTCTATATTCTTTTTTCCTCCCTTGCGCGGAAATCCATTTTAAATGTTGTCTCTCCAAAGAGGGAAGTGTATGCTATACCGACCCGACGAGTGACACGCGTCGCAAATACCGGAGCCTCGGAAGCTTTATTATTCGGCCAGCCGTACACCGGAAGCTTCTTCCCGAGTCTATGCAAATCTCCCGCGGACCGCCTTGGAAATACATTTTTTACGGCGGTCCGCACGCATTTTTATCGTTCGACCTCGGACGTTTTCCCACGCGACGCGTCTCCCGGGAGCAGCTCCGCAGTCGCCGGGAAGAAGTCTCTCTCTCTTCTTCGCGGGGGAAGAGCTAAAGAAACTCCGCCGCGTCCTCGTCCTAAGGGACGAATGTCAAGAGCCGAGTTCTTTTGGCTGTGCGAGCGGGAGAGACTCTAGACCGTTAGGACACTTCTTCGGGCGTACGGAGTCGAGAGCTGAAAATTTTAGATTTATCCGAAAAGTTGGCAGCCCTGTTTTTTTCTCGCGACGCTCGCTAGCTGTACCACTGATTTAGTCGTGATGAATTATTCAGGGTTATAATAAAAATGAGAAAAAGATGCATCTGGTTTATTATTTAAGCGATATGTATTCGCGATTTTCTCGACAGTGCAGCGCGAGCGTACACGTTTGGCCGAACGCGGATTAAAATGTCTGATATTTCCTGACGTAGTCAGCTTTCTTCGTGGATCGACGTGAATAGCAGAAATAAAGTCGATAAATATATTGGAGCAGTGTTAATTAATCAAGTATCCTACATCAAAATTCTGTATAAAACGTCATTCGTCGGTTCGGCTCTTGTACGCGGGTGAATGTTTGCCCTCGTTACAAAAATAAAAACACAAGCCAGCGTGAAATCCGAGCAACTTGGCAATCATAACCGTCTGCTCCCGCTCGCCGCCGCCGAGAGGAGAAAGCTCTGCATGTACCGAGCCCCTCTTGGCCCCCAAAGAAAATAAAAGAGAGCCGCAGCGATCGGGGGAGAAAGAAAAATTCCCAAGAATAAGAGCCAGCGCATAAGTAGGCGTAATATATATATTCAACGACTGCGAGAGCGACTCGGCGGGGGGACGAGGCTCAGCCGGCGTCTGAAAATATAAAGTCGTCGCGCGATCGGCGGACATGTCCCTCTCATAAATCTACTGCACTATATAGCCGGCCGCCGTGCGCACAAGTTTATATAACGTAAATTAGGAGGGGGTCGAGCATAAGCGGCCGAGAGAAAGAGAGGGGAGGATGGAAAAGATTATGAGAGACGAGCGCGCTCGCGCCTACAAAACGTGCCGCTACTGCTTCCGAGAGGGCCGAGGGAGAGACAGAGAGAGAGGGAAGTACAAAAGTTATTAAATTTGATTAGACTCTCCGGCGGTGGCGGAGCTTTCGAGTGCGCCAAGAAGGGAATTTCCACCTGAGCTTCGAGTCGCTCCGCTCCGTTCGTGCGTGTCTCTTTGTCCGTGTGTATTCCATATATACTTTCAGCTCCGTTCGGCTGTCTTCTTCTTTGCAGAGCGGGAAACGAGGACAAGTTTCGAACTGCTATATTGGTATCTGGCAGGGTGCAATGGCTCGGCCTGAGATCGTATTAAATATAATTGTTGAAGTTCTTCCACACGTGGCCGTTACGACAGTTTCGACCCCGTCCGTGCGCCACTCCGTGAACTCGCAGTGCGATGACCCGTTTTCCCCTTTTGCTCGATATGAAAATAGAGATCGGGATGGATTAGAAATATTGCAAAGGGAGCCTCTGTGGATCCCTGGCAGTTTAATGATGGATGAGTCCGAGGCAGATTTAGATTTATACACGACGGAAATTTAATTTGAGGGGAGAAATACAGGGTGTATTGCTTGAATGATTCAAAATGAACTGCTGGTCACGTGCATGAGTCATAAGGTGGACAAACATGTCGCTCGCTTTGCCTTCCGTTTAATATTAGCGCTGCGACTACTACCAAAGGTCGGAACACGAGTACGTTATGTATAGGATGAGTTCGTTTAGTTTATAACACGAGTATCTATAGTCGACGACGAAGAGCTCGGTAAATCAGAGAGAGAGAGAGAGAGAGAAGGACGAGAGTCGAAATTTTTTATGCTCCCAATTTATGCGCGCCGAGAGAGACGTATACGGGAATTAAATTATTTCCCGCGTGTTTCGTCGAGTTTTTTCGTCAACGGCATAGTTCGATGTGATGGATTTAACTGCTACTTGGAAGTTTTATGAAAAAAATTTACAAGTCTCGAAACTACATCTCCGCTTATGAAGTTTAAAAATTTATGTACGTTTCGCTTTATGGAGTTCCGCACGAGAGGAAAAATGTAAATTTCTTATGGACACTTTTATCATTGATAACGGAGTGAATTAACGGCCGTGTGCTTTCGAAAAGCCACTTTGCTCGCGTATCCTCATAAATTCCTGACGAGATCTCGAGAAAAAAGGGAAACAACTCACTAGTTCTGCAGCTGATTAGCGGATGAGGTGCACGCGATTGACGCTCGCCGAGATTACCGCGCGCGGCGTGTACGAATACAAAGTGTCGGTACGATACGGAAGGACAAAGCGAGCCGGGCGTGAAAGAGAAGAATGGGCGAGGATAATTAAAGGTATTTACGAAGAGAGAGAGAGAGAGAGAGAGAGAGAGAGAGAGAGAATCAACACAGCTAGCCCGAGAAAAGCTTTGACATCTTTTCATAAACAGCAGCAGGGGTAGCGCCAGTGATAGTCCAACAAAGCGCGTCGAGCTCCTCTTCTACCGCATAAACGCCAAAACCCTTGTCCGTCAGTGGTAAACGCGCAACAAAACCATTTCTCCGCATCTCCAAGAGACTCTAAAAACGAGCTAATTCCACCGCGTCCTCGTGAATGTAACGCGCGTTATCGCGCCCGGTGCGGAAATTCGCGATTTCATCCGTCGCATAATAACGCAACACACGTGCTCGCGCGTCCTCTCATTATCAAATAATCTGCCTCGCAAACATTGATCTCTTCCGAGCGCGCGCGAACGAGCCGCATAATATCGCGCGACTGAGAGCGATACGATCGCAGGAATTAAAACGCGCGCTGATAGCCGAACAAGAGAAGCGCAAAGCGAAATTATATAACGAGCGCGCGACGCACCGCTATTACCATCCCGGGTAATAGACTGGACACCGCGGAGGCCACTCGAATTGCGCGCGTGGATTTATATCGATGCGCCGCATCTCGCTCGCGAATAATACAGTCGTCTCCGGTTTCTCTCTGTGCGCGGCTCGAGCCGTCGCGTGCTGGATATGCGTAGGGAACTCGATATTTCGATTTCGTTCTGTGCGCCGCGCGCGCGGAGGCTTTTTTTCGATTTTTCGGTACACGGATATGGATATGAGAATAGATGGGAGTTAAAGCTCCCGGCGGGCTATATGGGTGCGGAAGGTCGTGAATATGTGGGATTCTGCGTGGGTCGTTGGTTTTGCAAAATTTCAGCGCTGTAGGATAGCCGCCTAAACGACGCGAAAAAGTCGGCCATGAACTCCTCTCTCCTCTAATCGCGCGACGCAACGCGTGTAGAGAGCCAGCTTGTGTAAACTCGGAAGCCATGCCGCGCGCGTGTATCGCGGCTTTGCACACGCGCGAGCGTAACACTTAATGCGAGCTCGAGCGCGAAGGGCGGAAAGCCTCGAGGGGTGTATCGAGCCGCGAGCTTGCGCCAGTAACTACAGATTAGTGTTATCAGGAGGTAACAACGCGAAACGCGGTTTACCTTGACACTGGCGAAACGCTGCAAGATCAACGGTCGGAGCACTACTCCGGTATATGTACTATTGCACCTGCGGAAGAGCCGCATATGGAGTTTGCCGCCGCTGCTCTGGAGAAAATTCGCTGATTACACTCGCTGATTAATTATTCGTCCCATCCTCCTTTGGAACTCTACGCTGCTGTTCGGAGAGAAAAAGTGGTCGTTTTCAAAGCCCCCGGCGAGAGTATACACGCGTCCGCGAGAGAGCTAGAGCGGCAGTAGGTTAGCCGTAATCCGTAAAGAAAACGAGCGTTTATTTTGTACAAGACCGCGCGGCTCTGACCCGCTTCCTGCCAAACTACCCCCGATTTCCCAGCCGGCGGAGGTGGTTAAATCTTCCGGCGCGCGACGACGATTACCATTAGCGTTCTAAATTCCCAGCCGCAAACGGCCTCGGCCCATTCGTAAACTAACGATTCTTGGCTGCATCCACGGGCCGTCTCCCTCGGGCGTAGTGTGCGTGGACACAGCCACGTGTAAAGCCTACCGCTAATAATGCACGAGTCGTAACTCATACAGGACCGCCACGTGCAACATTAGGATGAATTTTAAACGGCGCAGTCGGGCTCGTAATTTTCCCGCCGTTATATTACAGCGATTAATCATTTGTTCCGCAAAGCGCCGTTTTATTCGCGCTGCAAAAGCACAACTGGCGAATCGTCGATCGCCTTGTATACACATGCAAGACGCGACCTCGGCGTCTATAACAGAAACACACAGCCCCCATCGTCATTATTAGCCTTTGGCGCCCACGAGCCCTTTCACTCCTCTCCCATCGACGTTTACGATTACGACGTCCCCTGTAAACAAGCGCATTAACAGGGACCTCGTACTCGCTGGCCTCTCGAAAATTGATACTCCGAATTAACGACGACCGAGAGCTACGGGGACTACCACTACACCCCCCTGTGCACACTGTACCTGCCGACCGCGCATGAATATGTGTACGAAGAGTTGGGGGCAGCACAGCATCGGGCATTACGAGGCGAGGAAAGAAGGTACTTCGGAAATTTAATAAGCTCGTTTGGAATGTCTCCAAGCCCTGGCTGCTCGTCGCGCGCGTTCCGTCCCCTCCTCCTACGCTCGAATAATTTATTAATTAACGACATCTGCGACGCTGTAATTCAAACGTCTAAATTCCCGCTCGGTACCGCTTCGCTCTGCGGCTTCAAAACTATACAACCGGTTTATTCAAAATATTCGATTGCAGCGTTTCGTTTAATTACAAACCCGACACCGCGGCTGCATCATTGCTCTCTCTCTCTCTCTCTCTCTCTCTCTCTCTCTCTCTCTCTCTCTCTCTCTCTCTCTCCCTCTCTCTCTCTTCTCTTGCATTACCGGCATCTTTATTGGTCGATGCTCGCGGCGGCGCTCGTCGAATTTCGCGCGTGTAATTAAACGAGCGACCCAGCATCACGACGTCATTCTGCTCGACGGAGTGCGACACAAAGCGAGGGCTGCGGCGGGGACCGCGACGAGGCTGAAAAAGACACGGGAGAGTGTGTCGTTGTCTGAGCGACGATGATTATGAGCGGACGAGGCTGGCGGAGTTAATTTTGAATCTTCTTCGATGCGATTACAGCGTTAGTTCGGCATTCCGAGCAGACGGCGTATATTGTACGTGATCCTCCGTCGATTCGTCGCGTTATAGTAAAGTAAATCACGAAAGCCATTAGCGCCGCGAGTGCAGCGCGTTTCTCGCGATAATCCCGCCGCGAAAGAAGAAAAAAGCGAGTGTCGCTGCGGTCGACTTCTCTTTCGAGTGTTTGTAATTTAAAAGCGCGACAAAGGGGTCGCGCGCGACCTTCGTTACGCGAAAAGACGCCGTGCGATGGGACGCATCCGGTTATAATGAACGAAGCTCTCTTCCCGCCGCGCGCGAAAGCTCGAGAGCTTCTGCATTTCCACTCGCGATCTGCCCCGACGTGACTCTCTCTCTCTCTCTCTCTCTCTCTCTCTCTCTCTCTCTCTCTCTCTCTCTCTCTCTCTCTCTCTCGGCTTTTTCTCCGGATTTTGTTTTCGCCTCGGCGGATTATTCTTTTTCGTGATGCTCACGCTCGTTTATTATGTTACGCGCGAGCGCGGAAAAATCTGCGAATGATCGTAATGAGAAGCACTGTTCTCGCGCGGCTTTTCCGGAAGCGAGACTTTCTTCGTGTATTTCTAGGACAACTAATTATCTCCCCTGCAATATGGCTCCTGGTTGAAACCCGCGACCGTTACCGAAGTCGCTGACCCGTCAGAGAGTCGTCCATTTGGCGCGTATATAGTCGGACGCATCGTTTGCTAGCGATGCAATATTCCTCGCTCTCTCGCGGTGAGACCCAAGCACGTCGTCGATTTCGTTATAACTGACTGCGACGGCCCTTATCTCTCGATTTCCCTCTCCGCAAACGTGAACGTCTTTTTCAGTTTCACGCAGACTGCTCGAGATTCAGCTCTTCGAGTTTAATTTCGCCTCGGAGCCGAGCTGCGCGATATAACAACTGCAACGTGATTATAAAGCTCGGCGGCGCAGTCGTTACGATGATCTGAGCGATTTGCCGTTTCTTTTTCATTAGCTGAGTGGCCCGAGGCGAGTTGCGCACTCGCGCGCGAGTAGATCTCTCCTGATTACAGGGGAACAAAGTTTTTCTCTCTTCTCTCACCCGCGCGGCGGAAAACGCCAAGTTGGCCTTAATGCCGGGACATTTTTCACTAGCGCGAGCGCGAGTCGAGCAGATAACAGAGACGCGCGTGGAAAAGAAACGGGCCGCGAGGGAGATAGCGTTTTGAAAAGTCGAAAGTTCCTTTGATATAGTCCCGGCCGCCGTGTGATGTATAAATCATGAATTTTCTATTTTCGCGCGCTGCACATCGGCAAAAATATCGCGCCGACTCCCGTCGAGCAGCTTCTTTTCGAGAGACGAGCGTAAATCATCGCGAGGAGAGGGCAGCTTAACGCTCGCGAGCTTTTAAGACGGAGTTATCGGGTACGAGGTTTTTCGATTGGGATATTATTTTTCGGACGTTCGCTAAATCGCGCGAGCGCAGTGATAATACACTGCTGGGAATTGTGGCCACTCTGTCTTAATTTTCCGAAAGCTATAGCGCGTAATATTAACGTGTCCGCGGAATTTCGCCGTTTCGATTAGCCACTTCATCTAAATAATGCGATTACAGCGGGAATATGAGCCGAGCCAGCGCATGAATCGCTGTCCGGCCGCACGTGAAGTTGCTTTGGCTGTTCTGTTATGGTTACGATGTGCATTATTGCAAAGGAGGCTATAAACGTTTTTCGGCTAAATCGAGATGTTGGGAAAAAATATAAATGAAGAACTCTCCGCGATACCATCATCGCTGTACTCAATGGCGTCGATTCACCAGCGCCGCGAAAATTTTCACAATGCGCGGGGCTATACATACGTACAGCATCGGAGAAGCAGCCGAACTTGCCGCAGTAGTGCAGTATCACAACAACAGCTCTCACTCTCTCTCTCTCTCTCTCTCTCTCTCTCTCTCTCTCTCTCTCTCTCTCTCTCTCTCTCTCTCTCTCTCTCTGAATACGACATTTAAGCCCTGTGCGGTTCTCTCCTCCCGTCGAGAGTCTGCTCTCCCAGCGCTGCTGCAGCGAATCTATCTTGGTATTCCTCGACTCGGGCTCTCGCGGTGAAATATATATATATATAGAGGGAGATACAGTCGAGTTTACAAAGTCAGCGCCTACCCCAAGGATCTCGAAGCAGATCAAGATAGATTACCTCGTATATGTCTCGGCGAAGCCTTTCGCTATGGGGCGGGAGACGCCGCCGCCGCCGAATTAAACTCGACTCCAGCGTCGCGACTGCTGACTTTTAATTAACGATTCCGCCGAGAGCGAGAGCTTTGCGTAGAGAGAGGGAAGTACGTTTTACGCCGAGAGTCTGCATCGGGAATCGAATTATTTTCGTCGAGATTGTAAACTGTGTCATTGTTCGCCCTCGGCAAGCTCTCTTCGATTGTCTCTCTCTCTCTTGAAGGCTAAATGGAGGGGCAAGGCTGAAACTAATTATTTCTCCTCCCCTCATTGTTACAATTTATATACGAGAGGGCTGCTTTGCCTTCATTAGCTCTAAGTAGAAAAAGTACGTCTAATTCGCATCTTTCGTTTGTTGACATACATAGTTTTTCGCGAATTTCAACTTTTTCCCGTCCAGCGCTGCCACATCGTGCCCCTGGAGAAATGGCGGTGAAAAACGCGCGCATTATCACCACACGAACTCTGACGAGATATAGAACACTCCGATTCGTCCTAATCATCCGATCGATTCACTATTTTCCTTTTTTTTTCTTTTCGCCTCCCGCCTCACGATCTTCAAGCGCGTCGCGGCTTCATTAAAACTCCCAATCGGCCTGGTCTATACTACATCGGTTTCGCAATCCACTTATCGGCGTCTCCTTATCTAGTCCCGGCGAAATCTCCATTCAGCGGGCCAACAATGAATCTCTCCGTTGCAGACTCTCGATTCTTTAATTCGTTTAGCTCGACTCGCTCCTCTGCTGCAGAAGAAACGGGCGAGAAAAAGGCCAGCAGCGGAGAGAGACAGAGATGCTGAAGAAAAACGAGAAAGTCAGAGGTGCAGCCGTAAAATGAGAGTCAAGGAGCAACGGCGGCGGCTGAAAGAATGGGAATAAGGAAGAGAGATGGAGCGCGCCGAAACTTTTCCATTTCATTACACCCCTCTTGCCGGCTCTCTGGCCGTGTTTTTTTCTCCGCGCACTACTGCTGCAGCCATCAAGTTTATTACTTTGTATACTCTGCGCCGTGGCCGGCTCGCGCATATTTTTATACACGGCGCATTATTTAGCGCAAAGTGCAGAGTTTCGCGCCACTCAGACTCCGGCCGACTAATGCGACGTTTGAGTAGGCGCCCGCGACGACGACGATAACTTTTTGACGCGGTTCTACGTGTCGACGGCTCAGCACATCGGCGATGAGAGATTGGTTTATAGACGAGAGCCGGAATTAATTACAGCAGTTTTCGAAAACGCCGTTTCTCAACCAGGCCGTTTAAAAAGTTTCGCAGTACTGTATTCCAGTATTTCATCGCGACAGAAAGCCTTCGGTATAAATTTCTCGAGCGGCCGCTCGTAAATAAGAACCATAAGCATTTTCGAGCCCAACTATCTCTCTCTAGATATAAACCAAAGGCCGAATGCCGCGGTGAAATACAACTGCGCATCGAAGGGGCAGTCGAGAGAGCAAAAGGCGCAGCGGAAACGCGGAAAAAAAGAACAGCCCTCGCGGTGGGATAAAAGTTCATTGCGGCGCTCGCCGAGGAGCATAATCCGAATTATACCTACACGCGCTCGCGAGCGCGGCTGCAGCGCAGCGTAACAGATTCTAACGGTTATACTCACGGTTATGTCTGGCAGCGGCGAAAAAAGGCCCAACTACGGGGGGCGTCTAATTACTTCGAAATATCTGCGCGCTTCGTCGCGCGCTCGAAGCAGCCCCCTTCGAATGGTTTCTCCGCCACCGGTGTGCGGGCTAGGCATTTTGCGTTTATCGCGAGATACCGCGTATAACGGCCGGACTTGCGAGCTTTTTCCTCTCTGCGAGCTGATTTTTTTTTTACTTTCCTTTCGAAGGCCGTTAAATTGCCGTAAATCGCTGTTCCGCCGTTGGCTTAATCAATTTCGTTTAACCGGATTGCCGCGGCGGGATCGCGCAGCCATATACAGTGCGGCGCGCGGTTGGCTCTAACGAAATTACTTAATTCGAGAGAGAAGGGGCAAGAATAATAATAAATTCGAAACGGATTTCTCGAACGGCCGCGCGCGAAAAATTTCCTCGTATAAAGCTGTTAGCCGAGGTAATTGAACCCAATTCTTCGGTGGCCGCGCGGGGGGTTCAATTATCTTACAGTCGGCTAATTCGAGAGAGGATTTAAATAATGACGACTCGGTTTTCACGTGTGCTTCATCGATCGCGCTTTAATTTCAATCTGATCCGACCTCTCCATTTGCATTATATTATAATAATCGGCAAGGAATTAACACTCGAAAAATAATCCTGCATAATTCACTCGATTCGACGAGAGAGAGAGAGAGAGAGAGAGAGAGAGAGAGAGAGAGAGAGAGACTGTGGTGCATCGGATTGCATTTTATCGTCGATTAATTACCAAGGCTTTTGCCGATCAGCGAAAAAAATGTCTACCTGTTAATCCACACAACACCGAACGAAAGGTAGGAAGGACTTGCCAATATATATTTCGACGCCGCTGCTGTACACGCACGCGGTAGCGGAGGAACTGAATTATTCATCGGCGCGAAACTTTGCTTTTCCCAAACGTAATTTCGCAGACGCGCCGACGCGGCAGCTCTTTCTCCCGCGGAATGGCCATATAACTCGCTAATTAATCCTCTCAGTCTTGAGAAATCCGTAAGCGCGTTATTAAGAGAGTATCTTGCCGCCGCGCGGCGGACCGAACGAACGATTAATGCAAAGCAGGGGAAAAGCGAGCAGAGGCTGAGAGAGATATAGAGAGAGTAAGTGGGGGAAGCCTTGGGGGGTAGTTGTATCGGCCCGCGGCAAAGCCGGCTTAGCGTCGAGTTAATGTCGAATGTCGAATGTCGAAAGGGTATTACTGAGCGATGCGGCCGGCGTGTAATTATTAGCGCGCTTGCTCGCAGTAGAAAAGCCCGAGTTCGGTCAGACGCGATCGGAACAGTTCCAAGAGAAAAAAGCTAACTCCCTCACGCGCCGGCTCGACTATATAGTGGGGACAAAGGAAACGGTTTATAACGGCAAAGCCACCGGTATATAGAGACGAGACTCGCTATCTCTCTGGACGCAGTGCGCAAGGGCAGTACACGAGCGCATAGCTGTCCTTCTCGGGAAAGATTGCGCGCGACCCTAATACTAGTTTCCATATCGAATAATATCAATTGTTTGGACAGGACGAGCTGGTCCTGCATACACCTTGCTTCATCCTCCCCCCCCCCTGCCTTGTCCGCAAAGTTTTCCTCTAGCCGCGAGAGCTCTCTCTCTCTCCCTCTCTCTCTCTCTCTCTCTCTCTGTTGTCCTTGGAGGGTACTTTGACATCGGCGAGTTTAGGCAAATCGTCTTAATGAATATAGATGCTCTTTCTCTCGAGCAGCAGCAGCAGCCGGTGACCAATGACGCACTGCGGTGCCCGCTTTCTCTCTCTTGCGCGTGTGTAAGCGTCAATTTCGCTTAATCAACGCTGCGCGTCCTAAAGTATACCGCGTTTCGCAATTTACAAGCTGCGACCTTATCCTCCGCCGAGGGATTTCGAGCGGTGCAAGTGTGCGAGAGCTCAGGCGAGGACGCGCTGCGCGAAACGGATTATTGCCAGAGTGGAATGCACGAGTTTGGTGTTATGCTGAGGCTGTTATTGAAGTGCGCTCCGCACCGCCGGGGGTGGAAACTCTTGCTCGCGGCCAGATGAAAGGAGCTTTACGGCCTTTGATATAAATTTGCCGCGTACACACTTTGTGTACCACCATGTAATATGTTGGTTGCGAATGCGCTTTTCTATATACGTTTAATAAACTAAACACTAGCACACTCGTCGTCGACGTGCGATCGGCAAACGCAGCCGAGATAAATTTCTTGATAAAAAAGCTCAGTAGAGCCGCAAATCACGAGCGCGAGAGATTCCCCACCAAGCCAAGACCGCACACTCATACAAATTCATCCTCGGCTTATTTCCATACTCTCCGCGCGCGTTTGCCTCGGCTCGCCGAGCATATTTCATGCAATTACGGTTTTTTCGCACAGCGGCGGTAGCGTCGGCGCGATCGCGGTCGGAAATATGAATGCGAGCGGACGGCAAGAAACGAGTGTGCCGGCAGCGGGTGGGGGGGAGAGAGCAAGAAAGGAAAGAGAGGTAGAATTGGCCGGGAGGAAGTATAAACGAGTCGCGGACGGAAAAAGCAGATGGGGTAGGTATATATATATATATATATATATATATATACAGGGGAGGATGGATAATAGTCAGACGGGATAAAATTGTTCCTGCGCGCGCGAGCCCTGAGAGAGTGAGGAAAAAGCCAATCCATCTCTGAGTGTTATCGGATGGCGGAGACACTTGTGAAACGAGACTTGTCGCTATACACACACACACACACACACAGCCTCTTTTTCCTTCTGGGCTGCGCAGGATATAAACATGCACTCGCGTCGATCTCTTATTCGTTTTACCGACGCGCGTGTGGATGCAGAGCTGAAATTCGCGTGACGGAAGATCACGCGGCTTTGATAATTAAGCAGCGAGCGAGGAATGCAGATAATGCCGGCGCCTTTTCTGTATACCGGTTACGCGATAATTCGCGCTCTCTCGAAGCAGTTAACGGGGACAGTTTTTTCTTGGGAATTATTCGCGGAACGACACTGCAGCAGTTTTTAACTTTTTTCGGTTATACGACGTATATTTGTGATTTTTTTCCAAAAGAATTTATTTGCGAGAATCGTAAGTGCACCGACGGCAAATTAATGATAATTCGACGAATAACGTTAACGCACGTGCATTTGGTAAGTACTGCCGAAAGTGAATCTCGTAATAAACGCCGTTTCTTTGATGATTCGATTTTTACCCATTATCTTTTAATAAAAAATCCCGTCACGCGTCAATGTCGATTTCGTTTTTCCTTTGCATTACTGCAGCGGCGTATTAATTTTACGCCCGAATATGCTCCCTCGCAAAAAGAAAAAGCGTCATTGACAGTTGGTTCCGGGAAAATTGATATCGCAATTTCTCTCGGAATCAATTCGCGATCCAGGAAAATTTAATGAAATTCCGGCTATATATTTCGACTCAACTTCGCAGCCTAATCCCGCGCTCGCGGTTTTCGCGAAAAGTCGGAGGAAAAAAGGAAATGGCCGCCACCGCGAGTACAAAGCAAACCCGCTGGTGAGCATGAAATACGAGAGTCCATGCACGAAACGCCGAACCAAAACGTAACGGGTTCGCGCGGCAATAAAAGCCGAATCATCCGATATTCCTCTTCCTCTCTCTCTCTCTCTCTCTCTCTCTCTCTCTCTCTCTCTCTCTCTCTTTCGGTGCAGCGCAGTGGAGCAGTCAGAATCCGGCGCGCGCGCGGGCGTTCCACTTACCCCATTTTTCTTATTCAAACTCTTTCCCGCCAGCGCGACACCTGATCCGCTCAACCTTGACGTTCTATACAGGCAAAGGCCATTGACATGTAGATCGAGGAGTTCGATTCCGCTCTAAAAAGTCATTCGCCCCACAGCTCGTGTTAACGATCGCGCCCCCCTGCTATACTGCACTGTAATCGTCGCGAGTTAACCTCGAGAGCTGCTGCTGCACTTTTACGAGGCTTTATGCGATCGACTACGTAATCAGTCGGCGGAAGCCAAGAACGAGCGCGCGCGACAGTAAAAAGTTCCCGCGTGCGGCTGCGAAAAAGATAACCGGCGAATGATGACATCAATAAAGTCCCGACGAGAGCACACGAGCGCTGGAACATTATCGATAAGTGTCGCCTGCGCTATATGCGGTAATTGTTTCGCTCGATCGGCTCCTCTAGCTCGAATCGATCCTGTATGCAGTTTTGCCTACGAATTTCATTAGGACGAGAGATTTACTCTGTGTGTATAACGTGAAATATTCCGGGAGAACGGGGGACGAAAAAGTTATGTAAACAGCAATCAAACGCGAGAAGCGTCGCGGGAGACTGGTATAGGGTACGAGAGCGCGACGACAAATATAAAAGTGTCACGTAAACTTTTTTATTCCCATCAGAGAGACACGTCGGCTGGCTGGCAATTTACATTCGTTAAACTGCATTTCCAAAGCCATTGAGAAAGAAGTGAAGTTGATGAAAAAGGTAACCTTTGATATTCAAGGTATGACTAGCGCCCAGTCATATACGTACGCGAATGACTTCGACTCTCATTTCCACCCGAATGGAAAAACTTCGATTCCCCAACGGCAGTAACTCGCAGCCCCTCTCTCTCTCTCTCTCGAACTCGCGCCTTCCTCTCCTTTTTTCATCCTTATATACTCGTCCTTCTCTCCCTCTCGCCTTCCTTTTCACTTTTTCCTCTTTTCTCCCCACGTCTCATACTCCTTATTCCCTTATGTTACCCGTTCTCTTGTTCCATTTCTCGCTGCGAACGGCTTTTACGTCCCGTCAAAAAAAGGGACTCACCGATCGCTTATCGCTGCAACACGGGCTTGTTTAAAGTTAATCTATTTACATTGCATTGCATAACGATCGAGCAAGCAGAAAACGAGTAGCAGCGCTTGCCTCTTTTGCGCAACGAATTTCTCGATTGGCATCGCGCGAAACAAACGGGTTCATCGACACCTAAACTACAAAGTTACTCAAAGCTCAGCAGTGGCGGAGAATTTCTCATTAAATTCTCGAATCGCGTCTGTTAATCGTAACTTTCGCAATCCTCGACAAAGCTAAAGAAATTTCGATCCGCAGGCCGAGCTGCTTTTGCAAACGACACCCGAGAACTTGCAACGCGAAAATGCTAAAAGCTCAACGCGTCGCGATTCGCAATCAGTATGAAAGCCTTTTAGTTTTCCCTTGTCTGCGCGTGCGGTGTATTAATCAAAATAAGCTCGCCCCTCGCGGGCCAATTATTATCAGCACAACAACGCACGCGCAGCGCTACGTATGGTCGATGTCGTCAGCGCGGTACACTACATAAATCGCGGCTCCGATAATATGCGTTACAAATTCTCGCGTAATCAGGCCTCAGCGATCGCGCGCCTCGCGTTTCACAAAGAAAAGCTCGGCGCACGATCATCCTTTTGTGCGCAGCTCGCGTAAAATACGTTAAACTCCGCGTATAACGCACTCGAGCTTTTATTACACAGCACTATTTACACGTCGAAAAAAAAAATGAGGCAACGCGCCCGTAAATCAGTTGGCGAATAACGCGCGCCCCGCGCGAACGTGATAATGCGTGTCGTGTAACGGCGATAATGTGTTGGTATATACGCGTATCGGGTTCTTTTATTCGAGCTGTAGAGGCTGCGATGCCGCGGTGTAAAATACTTTATAGACGCAAGAGCTCGATCGGGCCGCCGATCCGGAAAATAGTGGCGCGACGACAAGTGGGAATTCCCGGCGTCGTACAACCGCCGCGTGGATATACTCTGATGGAGATGGAGCCCAACAGAGCAGCAGCGAGCAGCTGGGATTCAATTTCCAAGTTTTCAAAGAGAAGTAAATCTGCCGCCGCGCTCGACTGCGGCGATGATTTAGGACGCAAGCGGAGTATATTTTCATCGAATACGCGAAAGATGTTGGCTTATACCCGCACGATCATACGGAAGATCATCGAAGTGATTTAATTAGATGATCGTCTGCTTGGAAATAATTAAATTGCATCGTCGCAGCAACAGCAGGCCGTTGTTGTTATCGACAGATTATACCAAGGGTATAACAATGTGGTGATCTCGCGGCCGAGCCTCAATGAGATTATTTATAATGGCCGCAGATAACTGGATCATATTGTCCATTGAGGCCCATCTTTGTGTGCTCGAGAGAGAGAGAGAGAGAGAGAGAGAGAGAGAGAGAGAGAGAGAGAGAGAGAGAGCTGTTCCAGCAACAATGATGTAACATGCCTTGACTGAAAGCTCGTTAAACGATGCATTCGCTAGATATAATCAATTCGAAAACCATAATATATAGTTTTTCTAATCATGCGCGGGATGTATATAGACGTTACGTCAGGAATGAAACCTATTGCGCAAGCGAATCGCTCGAAACTCGAGCCAGCGATGGTGCGGGAGAATCACGATAGCTAATATCGCAAATAACGACGGGACGCCGATAAAATCTAATATTTCAGCCTCCAACAAATTATGGAGCATTTAATAATGCATCGGGCCATGAATACGAGAACGCACTGAGCGAGCGCTGCAACGTCGATTGTCAGAGTTACAAAATGCGAAACACATAGAGGGAACGCGAGAGTATGGCAGCCCAACCGATTTACGAGTAATGCTCGCTCGCTCTCTCTCTCTCTCTCTCTCTCTCTCTCTCGGCCGCTGTGCGATAAAATAACGCATCAATTTTCACATCGACGTCGCGCGCGCACGCTATTGTTTGTGCCAGAACTCATGCATTCGAAACAAGCCACGAGGAATGCTGGCCTTGTTTTGGACAAATAAATTAGTCGCGGCGGCACTTTCGATCACAAAAACATACACTAGACAAAAAAAAATACCCATCAAGTTTACGATTAACGAGGCGGGAAACAGTAGCGGCGTTTTATTGCGCGCGTGTGTAGCGAGCTGCGACTAAAAGTTGCGCGGATGATTACTTTTTAATTCTTTTAAGTCGGCGCAGCATCGAGAGTCATTGAAAACTTTCTCTTTTGTAAGAACCTTAAAAGTATACTTTAATCGAAAAGCAGTGAATTTAATAGCCCCCCGCACCATGTTTGCAATTCCGCTTTCCGAAGTCATTAACATTAACGACGTGAATATAATGATTCGAAAAAGGAAAAACGTTTCAAAGAATCCAAGCGCACGCAGCTCATAATAGTATATTGTGTACCAAGAGCGTAAAGTGGGCTTTTTTAGGCCGAGTGTGGATTTTGCAGTACGAGCCGCAGACGAGTACTGCAAAATCCACGAGGCCAAAAAGCCCACTTAGCCCTTGGTGCACACCATATTTTATGTAACGCGCGGACGTATTTTCGCGTTTTTTCGTACGTGTTAAGAGGGACTGATGTGACTATTTTTTGACACGGCAACCGTGCTCTTGTCTTGTTCAAACATTATATAAAATAAATAAATAATGCAAATTTATCAAAATCAACTTTTTTTTAAAACTACAACAAAAGAAATTTTGCGGGCAATAAAGACTTTTTAGCGGGCAATAAAGGCCATTATTGCCCGCTGTTTGAATATGTTTGAATAAAGGTTTTTATTGCCCGCTAAAATAACTTTTTTGCCCGCCGGTCAAAAAAGAGTCACTTTGGTCCCTATTAATAGGTACGAAAAACGCGAAAATCGTTCGCGTGTTACATAAAAGTATATAATCCGCGGCCGAAATAAAACCTCATAATTCTCTCGTCCACCAGTCATTATATTCGCTTAACAAGCATGGGAGCTTTCTTATTAACTCGGAATTTTTGCAATTCGTTCGGACGCGCGTGCGTGTTAACGAAGAGACGCGGCGTAGCGGCATAATTAAAACAAATAGCCAGTCGGGCCATTACAGTCCTAGGCCGTCGGAGCGCGTTCGCGCAACGGCCCGGTTAAAATTCCCGCAGCACTTTGAAAAAAATCGTTTTCCCGCGCTTGCACAAGCTCTTCTCCCCCTACTCGCTTTAGCCGGACGCGTTTCGACTACGCGCGCGAGCTGTAATTGTTGGTTCGACATTTGCTCGCGGCCGGCTGTATCCATTCGCAGATTGCGCAAATTAGTTTTCGTATTGGAAAGTGCCGAGCGCATCCCTCGGTTTTACCGCGCGGGCAGAGGGAGATCAACTGCGAAAGAGCCGAGTGATTTGATCAGGGTGATGGAGATGAAACGCGAACGAAGCTTGCGCGTAATTGCTAGTGGGACGAAATCAGTTTTTCGATCTGCGCTGCTGCGTGCGTGTGTATACGGCTGGCCAAATTTGAATGCGACAAATTACAGAATGAACTTTTGTAAATGGACGATTTCTCTTTCCAATTCCGTGAGAACGACTTACACTCGCATTAGCCGCTCGCACAACGGCTCGATACTAACGATCCGCACAATCCGCATCAAAGCTCGTAAACGTCTCGTCGAGCTCATAAAAACGCAATTAAAAAATCCCCCTCGATTATTATACTCTCGAATCCGCGCTCCAGGAAAAGGGTCGACAGCTCGACATTCCGTTAACGAGAAATAAAGCTGCGCCGCGGAAAGATACAGCGTTCTTTAATTATGCATTTCTTTTGCGAGCGCTCGGCCGTCGTCTCTCGCGGCGAACGATGTACTAAAGCGCAGAGCGAGAAAAAGAAGCGGGCGCGCATGTGTCTCGCAGCTCATTCGCTCTCTCAAAGCGTACTTTTACGCCGAGGCACCGCGAAATTGCCTAATAAACTGACATTATACCGCCCGTGCGCAGGTATAAGCCCGGCGTGAGAGTAACGGGCATATGGACTGGGGAAAAAGTGTGTGTACATAAAGCCCGAGCGCGAGGGAGGAGGGAAAAGCGGATGGAGAATTTTTAAAAGCAGCCCCCGGACAATGCGAGAGTAGGCGTTGGAGGTGTAAGAATTTGGGTAAAAAAATTTTTAGATCGATCGGAAAAAGCGTTGAAAAATTAAGCGAGCACGTGCACACAGCTTGAATAAACAAGTCTTAGTTGCTGGAAAAATTTCACAGGCTGCAACTGACAGATGACTCGCGGAGCCAAAGACGTGCAGTAGCAGCGCCTCTCTTTCGTCTTCGCTGCTGTAACCAAACACTCTTCTCTCTCCCATATGCATCTTGTGTATGTGTGTGTGTAACGGCGTGTCACGCGAAACTCGTACACGCGTATACAGCGCTCGGGGAGCGAACGTATGACGTGAGATTTGAATTTATTCGAGATGGGTTATACGGGTTATTCAGCGCGAGAGAGAGAGAGAGAGAGAGAGGGTGCGAGAGTGAGAGAGAGTATGGAAGTAGCTTCGTTCGTATGCATAGCCGCGCACGTTGATTGGTTGTACGCGTAACCCGGCGCCTCGGCCGAAGTCGAGGCACGTGCAGCCAACCGCCTCTCCACCTCTCGCTCTCCTCCGGTGTACAGACCGCGCTACAGCTACTGGTAGCTGCTAGTAGCAGAGGCCTCATCCGGACTCGGGATTAATACGCGCGGAACACGCCGCGGCCATAATGTTACACCTGTTATATTAATATATATTTAAATTACCTCGTCAAAGTCGGCCGAAATTGCGAGTGCTTTATGGAGGTCGTCCGGCGCTGCCGCGCGTATAGTCGAGCTTGATCCCGCCGACGAAGTGTCCGCGTCTATACCCGTACGTATATATAATAGGTGTAGGTAAGCTCCGGACAAAGCGCGATTTTCAAAGGGCTCGCTGTGGCAAGAGAAAAAAGCGCGCGGTAATGACAAGCAAACACCGGTACATTTGCAAAGTACAGGATTTCTGACGCGCAACTGCGCGCGACAACCCTATTCGTCAAGATATTCTCCGCCGCGTTAAAAGCTTGCACAATTACTCGAAGAGTGCATCAGGAGAGATGTTTCAAGATGCAGACTACGGATGCCGTCGCTGTCAGCGGCAAACGCGCGCGTCTTCTTGCGCTAAATTGCCGCGTGAAATGTGTCGAAAACATTTTCGACGAGGAAAGAACGCCGAAGAAAGAGGTTGTACACACTCGTTTACAATAATCGGGCGTAATTACCTTGACACATGATGGTGATGATGTGCAAGATGCTGATGGTGAGGTAACGGCTCCGTCCCTGTCGCTCGGCCATCTCGAGGACTTCACTGCAGCGGCGCACGAGAGAACACCTGTAATAATCGAACGGGATGTAAATCAATAATGGAGATGGCAAAAATACACGTGGATAAATGTGAATCAAAGGTATCGTAAGCTTCGAAGAGGTAATACGTCGATGCAGATTTTATTAGATTATAAAATTTCCCCTTTCCGCCGTCACTCAATTATTAAAACGCGCTGTGAAAATACGTCAAGTATCTCTCTCTCTCTCTCTCTCTCTCTCTCTCTCTCTCTCTCTCTCTCTCTCTCTCTCTCTCTCGCTCTAAACTAAACGTATTAAACCCCCGGATGACACGAACGATAACAAAGCTTTATTATTAACGCTCGGCTACATTATTGCATCGAGTTGTGCAGAGCTCGAGATGAAAAACCTGCCCAGCGCCGGATCCTGATTCCCAGGCAGAGAGAGCGACTTACGAACAAAAGCTTTTTCATCAACGCCCAGCAACCCGCGTATGCGTTAGTATATATTCTCTGAAAGCCGCGTGTAATGAAATAAAAATAAGGCGACTCTCTTACTCAAGTCCGTGCAATCCATTCTTGGGAATAATGAAAATAGCGTTTTTACAAATGAGATTCCGTCGAGTTCACCTCTGTCCTCCAGCTCCTCTCTGCCGGTGGCAAACTTCTTTTAAAATACGCCCCCGCGCGCGCAAGCTCACCTGCAGCTCGTAAAAGCTCGGCTCTCGCACGCGCGAGTGACCTAAAAAACTAAGAACTTTAATAAATAAATTCCTCTTTCACCTCGGCCGCCGTGCGACTCTCGGCTTTTATTTTTAAGAGTCGCATTAAAGTCGCTCTCTCTCTCTCTCTCTCTCTCTCTCTCTCTCTGTCTCTCTCAGCTCGGTCGGATGCGTTATTTATTCTCCAAACTGACGCGCGCGCGTATCGCTCTCTCTCGTATAATGTGTATACAGAATATGACGCGCCTAATTGAAGCTGGCAACAAAGTTTGCCGCAGGAAATCGGACTAATCAAAAAGAACTCGAGCTTCGCAGCTCTCTCTCTCTCTCTCTCTCTCTCTCTCTCTCTCTCTCTCTCTCACTCTCTCTCTCTCTCTCTCTCTCTCTCTCTCTCTCTCTCTCTCTCTCTCCCTCTACGGATTAATTAGAACCCTTCCTTCGGACACGGGCGTACAGTCATAACTTTGTCCCCCGGCGGATAAAACACTTCGTCACCAAGAGCCGGCCCGCGCTCTCGGAATAGATTTAATTATGCGTTTAAAGCGTATATTTTCCCGGTAATTTAATAATTCGTGTCAACTTTTCTCTCTCGCGCGAGAGAGACGCGCGTGCAGTGTGTGTACACACGCTGCCCACACACACACACACACACGCAGCAGGTAGGCACGTGCATGTAATTAACGCTGAAAATACAACTGCGCCGCGAGTAACCGAGCAAAGCTCTTACGCTTTGTCGGTCCCTCTCTCCCCCTCTTGTGCTGCAGTGCTCTCTCGCGCGCGAGTATGGAGTGCGAGAAAGGGCGCGACAGAGAGGGGAGGGGGTGAGCAAAGGGTCCGGCTCTGACGAGAGAGCATAATCAAGTTACGGACAGTTAGTCCACTCGGAGTTATATTCCCCTCTATTCATTATACTTTCCCTCCGCATAATCCCCGGCTCGAACTTTCATTTCACTCCCGTCATCATTCGTATAGCCGCGCCTCCTGATGAAAGCATCAGCGCACGGCTGTCTTTTGCGCTTTGTTTTCTTGGGCCAAACTTGCGTCCCGTCTTCTTCAGCACACGTGCGTGCGGGGATGGCCCTCGTATAAGCGGCCGCGCGATCGCGTATGGAGCTATTTCCGGCTGTATAAATAAACAAATTGCTTTAGTGCGCGCGGGCGACGAAGCATATTTTTATCGCGCGGCTCTCTACAAGAGGGGCCGTAAATGGCGGCTACTCGTCGCAAATAATCGATGAACATATATTTCGGAATTTATGCACAAATATTATTTTAACGATCGTATACGAATATCCGATCGCTCGCACGCGCGCTGGGTTTACGACACCATTACTACGTGTGCGGTATTACACTCATGCTAAATTTAAAAAGTTGTTTCCGAAACTGTTAAACTTTCCCCGAGTGGCCGAGTGGTAGAAGAGGGGGTTGAAAGTTAATCCACTCGTTCGCTGAAATTTTCCGCGATTCAGCGTAATATCCGCCCGATTGAGTGATTGACCGCGGATGCGTATACGCGAATTCTGCTCGAATGATATTCTATATAGTAATTATATTCAGCGTCATTCAAAATGATCGGATACGCGTCGCTGTATAAATTCAAAACTAACAAAGACAAATTAATCAAACTAAAATCTCGCCCGAAAAGTATAGCAGCCCACTCCATCGGATGGGGCTCGGTATCAGTGGCGAAAACAAAGCCAACTAAAATCAATATTCATCAATTTGCAAATTGACGAACGCCACTCTTAGAATATTAGCGCGGGTCGCTTTTGGGCGCGTCGAGGCTCATATTTTTCGAGCCGCGTTGAAAACAAGCTCGACACGGCGTGAAAAAAATTGGGTCGCGCGCAACAACTCTCTCTTGCGGGGTGTAGAGTAGAGGGTAAAGCGTCGTCGGGGCGGCCAATTAATAGGCGCCGAACCAACTTCCGGGATTACGAAACTGACCCCCCAGCGCGCGCCATAGTTCACGCGGCCCATAACAATTACGAGAGAGAGAATAGTCCCGTACGTTTCGCTTCTTCCTTTTTCTCTCTCTATTCCGATCGCGCAAGCGCTATGTTTTAATGCAATCGGACAAATTGCCGCCGGTGGAATTCATCGGAGAGAGAGAGAGAGCTCGGCTCTCGAGATTTACGAGGCGATTTACAAATTGGCGGTTATTGTGCCCCGTCCCGGAAATCAAACTGTCCTCTAAATCAAAGCACTCTCGCGACGTGCCATCGTTCGTTAAACGTCACAGCCGGATTTGTATCGAAAACAGCTTTCCCGCTCGCCTGTACCCACTGCACTGCACTGGCGCACTTTTAATAAGTTTAATTGTTAACGAACACACGGCTACTCGACGACGGCTGAAAAATTGAGGGGCGAGCTCTATACGCGCTGTACTCGATCGTTTCATCGAAATAAATTTAATGAACGAGCTCTCTCTCTCTCTCTCTCTCTCTCTCTCTCTCTCTCTCTCTCTCTCTCTCTCTCTCTTTTGGTAAAAGCTTTTATCGGTATGAGCTGCTGGCAGATGGGCTAAACGGTTATTCGCGAGAACATAAACAATGCGACGCGTCGATCTGCATGTCCGTTTGTTTTTTCCTTCTTCTCTCTCTCTCTCTCTCTCTCTCTCTCTCTCTCTCTCTCTCTCTCTCTCTCTCTCGATGTTTGTTGTTTGTCCAGCGATACGAATACTACTCTCTCTCGCGCGGAGCATTAATTGAATGCGTGCACTTTTAGGCAGTGACGCGCGCTCGCCCGTTGAAAATTATTCCGGAGAACGAACGAATGAATTTTATGGCCGGAAGGCTGCCGATCATCCCGCTGATGCCGATATCAATGATGCAGTCGATAAGCCGACGCTTTTACGCGCGAGCGTCGAATTGGATATAGTTTGCGACTTTGTTTTTTTCTTTTCACCCGCGCATAGAGCGTGACCCGTTCGGGAAAAAGGCTCGCTCGCTACTGCTGTAGTAGCGTTCGAAAGTTTCGAACGCTTAAATATTTTCAAGCCCCGGCGAGTAGACGCTCGGAGAAAAATTCTCTCTCTTCTCCCTCGGGATACATCGGTAAGTTTCCGTTAAATAACAAAAACGAGCGCGGCGGCGGTGGTCAACTTTTTAAAATTCAACGTGTAATCTTCTTAGGCGCTGCCGCGCGCTCGTTACGCTCTGCTTTTTCCTCCCGCGGCGAATCGGCTTATCGAGAGATGGAGCGAAACTTGCGTAATTTCGACGTCTCGACGCGCCAAGCCAATACATAAATTTGAGAGGGAGGAAAAAAAATAAAATTATGATCTTCCGACGCTCTCTATTTCCGCCGAGAGATCTGAATCAAAAAAAAAAAGCCGGGAAAGAAGAAACGCAATCCCGGCAAGAATTCCGAAAGAAAAAGAAACAAAAACACACATACACGCGCGCAAGCTGAGGAAGAAGTTTCCCGCGCAAGACAAAAGGCATCGACGCAGCCGGGAAGCAGACAAGCGGTATAGCGCAGCTCCCGATCGAAAGGGATCCGGCGGAGGGAAGAGAAAAGGAGTAGCAACAATCGGCCGCGCGAACGGCCTGTTTAGAGAGGGCCTCGTGCCCCGCTCTGTAATAAGCACGTGCCCTTATAATCATAAAAGCTCTCGGGCGGCGAGCTTGCCCCCTCCTCCGAAAAAACACTTGGAAAGTCCCATGAAAGAGGCCGTCGCGTTGAATACACTGTGCGGCGCGCTCGCGCGGGCCACTTTTTACGAGGGGGCATTACTTTTATTATCCTTAGCAAAGAGAGAGAGAGAGAGAGAAGAAGTATCGTTAAGACCTGCAGCGACGTAATATAATATTAACGACTCGATTATCCGCGCGCGTGCGGCGAGTGACTTTTTTTCCGCTGCAAGCGCGCCGAATTGCTACAAGTGTAGATATCGGCGGCTTTTTTTTAGATGAAATTTGATACGGGCTAAATCGATACGTCCGAGCTCTAAATTTGGCCGACCCACGCGCGCCACGAGCCCGAGATTGTGTGCACTTTTAAAAAAGCATAATTGAAAACGTCATTGTGAATATTCCCAAAAAATCGTCGACTCTCGGCGCATGCAGGGCACGCGTGGACGGCTCGTCAATAAAACCGGCCAGTCCTACTGCTAATAGGTAGAAAAAAAGTAGGCCAGCCATCAGGTCGTTCCTCGACAGTGCAGACGTCGTGAAGCTCTCTCGGATAAAGATAAAGGACGATATCGGCACCTGCCAAAAATTCGACGTTCCGTGTGCTCGGCTGAAGATATAATTCCGTAGCAGTTTGCCGCCTCCGATAACGATTTTCACGATTATAGAAAATGGATTTTTCCAAAAATACATGTAACAACATCCCGTGTGAAATTTAATACACTCGATTATACGAAAAGAAATACGCAACATACATGTTGCGAAGATGCAATCCGTGGACGGCATCCGATAGGGTAATTTTCGATCTATCCCTGAAATTACTCGAAAGTGTATTCAAGCAATATCCCAGAGCGCGAGTCCAGGGCGGCATTAGAGTCCAGCTGCTGCCGCCGAGCAGAGAGAGTATTTTCAATCGCCTATATACGAACTGAGAGAGAGAGAGAGAGAGAGAGAGATGACTTGGGCGACGTAACTCGCGGAATTGCGTATTTCCTCCATCTCGAGAATTACATTATCAAGTAGTTACGTATCGACTGGCCGTACATTTTCAATGCGCTGTTAATTCCGTTAGCCGTCCAAAGGCATATAGAGTCGGTCCCTCGCTTTCGCGCGCACATACAGCACAGCACAGGTTGCAGCACGAATATCGAGGATACACCGGCCGATAATGCGAGCGCGTGGGAGCTTCGAAATCTGCAAATTGCCAAACCAATGCCTCGCCAGAGAGAGAGAGAGAGAGAGAGAGAGAGAAAGAGAGAGAGAAAGAGAGAGAGAAAGAGAGAGAGAGAGAGAGAGAGTATACACCTACGTAATCGCGCTGCTTAAGCTATTTCGACTATTCGTTTTGGCAGCCATTGAATCTGGCCCGTTATTTACTGCTTTTAAATATGAAAATGTGTTGGCGCGCACTTTTGGATGGATTCCGATCAATTCATACAATTTATTTGTTTTCTCTCTCTCTCTCTCTCTCTCTCTCTCTCTCTCTCTCTCTCTGCGCATACGAGATTCTTTTGTCTGTCTCGCTGTGCAAAATCGTTGACCTACATATGGGCTCTCTTTTGAAGAGAGAATCTTTTTGCCTTTGCCCGGCTTCGCGAGCGCAGCATCATCAGGGAGATGAGCAATTATTAATAAATGATCAATCGGGGCAAAGTCGATGCGCATATGGATATATACTAATTAAATTGAATTAAATTAGCTCACTTTCCATTCGATCATCATTCATTAGCGATGTATACGCGGATTAAATTGGCTTAACACGTCCGTCCCGATACACATATCGGAAAGATCAGAGCTGATGGAGAAACAAATAGGCGCCGACTGAAAGAGGAACAGCCCTCGAAAAGTTTCTCCTCGCCGCAGGCCTTATCTCTCGCACACATCTCGAGCAAACTCTCTCCTCGCGCGCGGTAATGCCATTTTCAAGAGCCAGATCCCAATCGGCTAACCCCAAAAGTCGCTCGTCGTCGCCCCTCTCCCCGCGCGACACGTGATGGAATCGGAAGACTATTGTATTATCCGACTCCGCCTCTCGCATCGAGGAAAAATCCGGCAAACCGAACGCCAGCGGCGCCTTTTTTTCCTACTAGTCGCGATCCCTTTCAATTTCCCCGAGCGGGGCTCATATTCGCCGCAAACAACGAAACATGCAAACACGTGTGTCGCGATGCCGAAAAAGATCTTGGAAGCTTTAATTCCTCGACTCGACGAGGGGACGCAGCGGATTTTCGAGCCTTTACGAGCTTTGAAAATTCCATCGCAAAGTTCGCGCACCGGACTGCTCTATACATACGCAAATAAGGGCTCGCGGTAATTGGTATACGCCGTACTTAGAGAGGAGGCGACGCGCCGTATACGCGAGGCAGCCCCGTCAACGATAGCCGCAAGTTTCGGCCGTCGAAGCAGCCGCTCGCGCGCGTTTGTTCGGCGCGTAATAAAAGTTTTAATTAGAGGCTGCAGGTGGCAGCCGAAATGACTCCTGTTGTGTGCCATTCGCCTCGGATCAGATAAGCGTAGTCGGATGTAATGCGCTAGTGCCCGGGCGATCTGCTGTGTGAAAAACTTGCCTTCATTCAGCGGATTTCTTAACGAGGAAAGTTACGCCGACGGAGATTGCGGAGAATCGCGCGCGGGGGGATGTATACACAAAATAAGCTGCCGGAAGATAAGCCTTGCGAGAACAAAGACGCCGAAAAGGGCTTCTTAAATTGCGGCTCGTGACGCTCGCGACCTATTATTCCCGTGTATAAGTAGCGTCGCTTATAGACTGTCCTTTTTTTGCCAGACAGGCCAATTTTCGCGTCGAAACAATTTGTACGCGCGTAATTATCAAATAATTTAAATCCAACAGAGGGGGCGATATTTTAGCGCAATATTTCATTGCACTTACAACTCGGGTGCGTATGTGTCTCTCATCTGCATTACAGAGCTGTCCTTTTCGTTTTATATAGCAAATGTTATGTGCCCAATTAGCATACGCGCTGCATAATCAACTTTTCATTAATAACTCGCTCGAAATTAATGGCTCGAGTTACAGTCATACGCGATACATTAAAGCTACGTGTTTTTGATTATTTTAAAAATTTTCGTCAAATAAACTCCGACGGTAATACGCTGCGCAGTGCATTATGGAGAAAAAAAAATATATATATATCTCTCGTTTAATCGGATAAGTACGGTTATTATTTAACGAAAAATACGCATAATTTCAATATCACGGTGTAGACGCGCGAATCCATTAATAACAATCATAAACAGGAGAATTTCTATCGGAAACCGCGCGCTTCCCAACAGTCACACGCGCTGTTTGATTTTCCACTGGCTAAGCACTAGCTTCACGCTGCATTGACATTTCGTCGAAATCTAAACAATGGCTGCATACGTTAAAATCCATCCCGTGTATAGGGAAGCGGCATACACTCGAGAGGCCGAGTCTCGAATAACACTCGTACACCGATTACAACTGTGCATTTCCGGCGATACGTGCGGTGCCGCGCTCAAGGACACAAATAAAAAAACTAACCTCAAACCTAACCTAAAGCCGCGTATACTCACAGTTAGCCGGTTCCAACCGTCGTCCCTCGCACTGACACTCTCCTCGACAGCGGCACAACAATCAACAGTCACGACGAGAAGCAGCGAGTATACTTATATCCGTGTTATACAGAGTCAACAAGCACACGCGCGCGCGCGGTTAAGGGCAAAGGCGGACGTTCGCTATCTGCTACGGGGCCTCATCCTCTCTCGGAGAAAACTGCAGCTAAAGTATGTATCGAAGCGATTCGAGGAAGGACACGCGCACCATGTACCTGTCTATATATATATATATATATATATATATATATATATATAAGTAAGCACTCGAGAGAGAGAGAGAGAGAAAGAGAGAGGGAGGCAAGTCGCACTCGCGCGCCGGTGCGAAGCGTGCGGGCTAACGCGCGAGACTGCAGCAGCCGCGACTGACGTTGGAGCGTTGAACGCCGCGGGAAGATCCGGGGGCGCGCGCAGCTGCCCGCCCACATCCCCTACTCCTCTGCGCTCGAGCCTTCGCGGCGGGCGTCAAAGATTGCTATACCCCGAAAATCAACCGGCGTGTACGTCTGCGTTGTGATTGTCGACGATCATTTGTACGGTCATTAGAGATCGGAGTTTCTATCGGAGAAAACTTTCTTTTCCTTTTTGCTCTTGGCTCTGACGTTGGCTAATTTATCGCGGGCTTTGCATAATCGACGCATCGAGTTTGGCTCTGTCGACTAAGTAAACACTCGAAACTTGCAGTATTCACGCGAGTACCTGCATTTTTACTCGGCTTTCAATAAGTAGAAGAGTCCGCGTTCGGTCAGACCGAGGCGAAATCGAATTAAACAAATGAATAAACCATCCTCGGTCTCTCTTTTCAAACGCAGACCGGGTCACCCCGCACGCGAAGCTCGTTTGATCGATAAGGAGCCGCCCGCGTCTACCCCCTTATACGCCATAACAAAAAAAAAAAAAACTAGCCGGCCGGTCAATACCAGATCCGCGAAATAATTAGCTGATAATATCTGCGGGCCGCTCGCGAGACAAAAGCGCGCCTATAAGCGCTCCATTATGCGCGTCTCTGGCCTGATTGTTTCCACGAGGCTCTTCCGGGCGCGCAACGCCGCGATAAATGAGCTCCGCTGATGTATATAGACTAGAGATCCAGACGAATGAGGGGGATATAGGAGTTGGGAGAATTTTTCATATACTGCAAGCCGAACGAACGACGGCCGGAGTACAGCGAGCGAATGGGTATGAATTGAGCACTCAAAAACAAGTACTAGTTTAGTTTCAGTCCTCCGCTATACAGGGCGATTGTTTGTCATGAGTTTGCCCGCTTCTCACGTCGCTTGCTTGCTTAACAGACACTCGAAGCTCTCTCCCGCGCTCTATACACTGCAGCCAACCGCGCGCGCAGCTCTACTCTGCGGCAATTCGAATCCGGAGGACGTTGATGTGTATATATTCGATGGAGATAAAAAAAATAAACGCTTCGTGCGAGGCTTCTCTATAGATATCTCTCTTTCTCTCGGCGCGAAGTATATTTCGTCCCGTAGCGGCGGAGGCAACCGACAGACGAGCCGGGGGTCGAACGTGTTTCTCGTTAAGTGAAGCAATTACTCGACCTATCTATTACTTACATCCGCGTCAGCAACTACCGCAGCCTTTTAGTTTTGAAGAGTGCATTAACGGCATTTCAATCCCCTCCGGAGCACACGTATCTCTCTCTCTCTCTCTCTCTGCGACTGTTCCTCTCTGTTGTAGTACACTTTTTCGCAGGCTTAGACCAGAGTTATTTAATCTTGACAAAGCTCGCGTTTTCGAAACGCCCGTAACGAGCGTCAAACGTCGGAGTATATTATCCTTTTCGCGATCGTCGGATACGCGTTCGTATCTCACTCGTCTCTCGTTACGCGAAAATCCGACGTACTCATGACGAATCGAACGCCGGCGTACGTGCGTTCTCGGCGTTCCGATTAATTTTACAACTTCCCTGCGCTGCAGAGCCCTACGATCCCCCCCACGGTATTTTTCTCGTACTCCCTCTCGATCGGGGCGGCCGCGAAAACGTTCCGAGGATTCTGCATTATTTATGCGTCGAACCGGGGCTTTTACGCGCGGATTAATATAGCTAAGCTGGTTTTCCGAGCACTTACGATTACGATCGTATCGGGGTTTTTTTTTTTTTCTATATGCGGAGTTGCCGATTAGCTGCGGACCTCGGAATATGGAACGTTAACGTTATCTTGTTCGATTCAACGTCATCAAAATCGAATAAAATAAAGTCGACATCTTTCATTTCCAGCGGCAGCTTATATAATATCGAGGCCGAAGCAAATGCAGCTATACCACGGCTGGCTCTGGCGAAGAATAATTAATTTCCCGGAGAAAATCAGCGCGCGGCGCACTCGTGAGAGAGCTGCGGCCCGAGGCCACTTGAAAATTAAGCGAATCGATTTCTTGTTATTCTCCACTACCACCGAGTCGATTGTAGACGATTATATTACGCGCGGCGCGTTTGCCGGAAACGCGGTTTGCAGGTCGACTACTACTACTGCGCGGCGCGAGTATCGTTACTAATTACTCAACGTTTCCCACAATAATCGCGCATATAGTCGGACCATTAGAAGCAAAGCTAGTGTATACGCGTGTGTTATAGTTCGATCGCAGCGCGGATATAGGCCGCAGCGCAGCGAGATACTTTGAATTTCTCGCGGCGCAGTAGTAGCGCGAAACTTAAGAGCCGGGCTCGTGGAAATTTCATTACTTGCATCGTTTACGCTGCAGCGTGCGCGGATTGAGCGCCGAACAAAGAGAGCCGGCAAGGGGGGGGGGAGTAGTTCGTACCAAATATCGTAATTTACCCTTGCCAAGGCAACAAAGCTCAAAGAGAACCGGGTCGAATGCTTTGCGCCCACGCGTCAGAGAGGCTAACATGCTGCACACACACACACACCCACACATCAGTGCTATACTGCTGCTCGCGCGATTGGATTGCGGCTGCGTGTGAAAAAATAGAGGATACTTTCGATCCGCGTATTATACACCGAAAAGCGAATTACGTGTACGTAAACACACTCGGCCGAGTTGGAAAAGATAATCGCGAAGCTGGATATGGCTTCCGGGTTTATTCAGACTCCGGCGTATGATACTACCGCTCGCGCTAGAACTTTATCCGTTAAAGTTCGGAATATAAGTTGAAATGACTCAGATCTTCCGGATTACCTTTTCTCGCGGCCGTTTTCGTTTTTGTTTACAAAGAGCATATCCATATGTATATGGAATAGGAGAGCAACCCAAGCGGCTGCGGAGAGATATCGTGCATTCATACCTCCGACGCCGTTGGATAACGCGTCGATTTGCATACATACATCTCGCCCGCGTCATAGTAAACCTAGTAAACCCGTAAGATTTAGAGTACGTATCTTTCGAGTCCTTATATAACGCACACTAATGCGCATAGATGTAAATTTTGCCGGACCCTGTGGCCACTTTCGCGCTTCCGAATAAATAATTCGCTCCCTCGCGCCCATAGTCCCGGCCGCTCTTATCGGTTCGCGAGAGCGACGAAAAACGGCTCTGCGCGCGTTGCGCGAAGGAATCGATAAGAGCGGCCGCAAAAAATCGAGTGAGAGAGAGAGAGAGAGAGAGATAGAGACGCGCGGAAGAAAGGTCGATGTGTATACGTGAGTGGAGAGCCCGTAAAGAAAGTAATACACTCGAAAATGCGGGCGTGTGTTGCTCGGCGCGGTGTGTATTAATAAAATATGTACAGTCGCGCGCGCGCACATGCGAATGACCGAAAATTCGAGGCCGCGCGCGGCGCTTCGGCTGATTCATTAAAATTCCAAGCAGGCGTGTAACCCTCCTGAGAGTGTCTATATATATATATATATACGGGATAAGGGCCAGCCGGTGTGGTCGGGATCTCGTATAGGTAAATCAGAATTTGTGGATGCGTATACCTGTGCGGCCGACAGGCTTAGCCCGGAGCCAAAGTGGTCTCCAGGTGTTTTCAGCTTTTTTTAAGAAAAGCTGCGTTCGAGCTCTGTTAGCTTATTATTTGCGGATAGGTTCTTATGTATTCAAAGAATCACTCATTTATCGCCGATACAACAAACTTTTCGAAGCCCGAGTCATGTTGGCTCAGCCGAATTAATAACATATAATTCCAAAGCCGATACGTACAATCAAAAGTATATACATACATCGCATATTGATATACCAGGGCGTGTTGCGCGGCCATAACAATTAGCGATTGGCCATCGGCTGCAAATAAAGAAATTAATTGAAATCCAACGCGACAATGCCGCGACGGAATCGCAAAAAGTATATATACATATACGCGCGCGCGAGCACTTGGCTCTCGCGCGTAATTAAAAACAATACTGCGAGCGCGCTGCGACAAACAGTATACCGGAAATTCATCCGCACGCTGTACGCTCTCGCATGTATATAATAAATACAGGCGAAAACTCGGTTGCATCGCTGCAGAGCAGCGCGATCAATTTTAATTCATCGGAACACGAAGTTATTACACACGGCCGAACCGGCCGCCGCTGCACGTATAACTCCCACGACGCGAGGAGGGTCACGTCGATCATGTTCGGCAGGTTGTTTACAAGCGCGCTGCGCGCGATGTATACGACTGCCAGCTCGCGCTCGCTCACGTAAATGTGCATTCATTGCGACCTTTGGAAGTATACGATATATGGGCCGCTGTGCTGTACGCGATTCATAATTCATCGAATCTAATTAGCCGGTGGTTAATTGACTCTCTCGTGTGAATGTGTGTACCTAATACTATATGTATATATGTAATAGAGCTGAATTATAAGTTGCCGCTTGGCGTTGTTCAAGCTTCGAGCGCTGCGGAGCCACTTCGAGCTTGATACCGCGTCGGAATGATGTAATTGCGGTCTATACTGCCGGCAAACGCGCCTATAGGTCGGATATTAACGCCGCGGCCGATACGGGTCTGTTTAATGATTACGCGCGGCGGCGAGTTTGTCCGATTGCCGCTTTCTATGATGCTATTGCACTCGATCTGTGTACCGACGCTTCTGCAATACATTTTTGTAATATTACACGTGCTGTGTGATTGGGAAGAAGCGATCAAAAGACGGCGGCGGCGCTCGCTTAACGACGCGCAAATCAACTCGCGCATACGGCTGTATATAGAGTTCACGCTATATATGCGGAGCGTCAAGCGGCGCAATTACGCGATTGGCGGCTCGCGATAAGATTCGCCCGCGCGGATATGTATACATATATTACGCTTTATCTCGCTCGGCTCATCGCCGTTCCTACTGCGCTGCATGTGTGAAAATGACTGGTGCGCGGTTACGACTACAATTACCCGATGATCATTTCCGAGGCTCGGGTTTTGCGCCTTGTTTTCTACACTATGCTTTATCGCCTACTGCTGCCTTATATTTCTCTTCGCGCGGTTGCGTATATCGTAGATTCCTCGCTGTCGATTGTGTTTTTTTCTGGATTATGTCTAACACGATTACTTACATATTTTCAGATCTCGATATCTCAAGCCATATATGTAAATGTTAAATGCGAACGTGTCCCACTTCCCCGAGAGCCAATCCATCGGATGTATAATTTCGACCGACAATTTTCAGAGCCGCTGCACCCAGTTCTCATTTTATTAAAAGACGGCGAGGGAACATTTTTTGAGTAATATTACAGATTGGCGTTGTCCCGACGAAGAACCTTCCCTCATCCCGAGAAATCGCAGCAACAGCAGCAGCAGCAGCAGCGACGTCGCCAATGAATAAAAGAGCGACGAGCTGCGCGGGAACCTCAGCTCGTTTTCGTATAACACGACAGAAAAGATGTCGTGCATAAAAGAAGCGTTTCACACTGATTACACCGCCCCCCTTACACACAACGCTCCATATCTCCAAGTACGGGTATATTTCATATCTCTCGTCGAGACAGCGGCGATATAGTAGCTAACGCGTTATATTGCGCCGATCGCGCACAGTAAAAGCACAGCGCGCGCGTCAAAGCGCCGGAATCGCAAACAGCTCCTCCCTGCGCTCACGGCTCATCGCATGAAAAGTTGAGCAAACCCTGCCGACAGCTAACGTATTCCTGCGCGAGAGAGAGAGAGAGAGAGAGAGAGAGAGAGAGAGAGAGAGTAGTCCGGCAAACAGGGCCACTCCCCGAAGAAGCTTCCTCCAGGTCTGTATACAGAGATAGAGAGAGAGAGAGAGAGAGAGAGAGAGTTCGGTCCGTCGCCAATCGACGCCAGTAGTCGAGTGTCGCGCATAAAGATGCATGAGCCGATGCAGCTCGAACACGAGACACGCTCGCCTTTGTATCGGCCGACGCCTTAGCCCATAGGTATACGCGTATACCTGTGTATAGAAGCGCGGGTGAGAGAGAGAGAGAGAGAGCCACCCCCGATATATACACGTATAGCACAGCTCGGGCCCGCAGCCGAGCAAACAGCATGTAAATTCAGAGCGCGCGAGGCGCAGGTAATTAGATGCGTTGTTGCGGCAGCTTTGAGCCGGATATACGTGCAACTTTGGCTCTTTCGCGCGCGCAGCACTCGCAAGAGAGAGTTTCGGCTTCGAATTTTAGCCGCCCCCGCGTGGCTCGTCCGCGTGTGTGTGCGGAGGCGCCAACGGAGAGATGTATGTATACTTTGCAGGTTAAATTTTGAATGCGTTCCGCAGCAAGAGAGAGTATAGGATGCGCTCGAGCGATATACTGCATGTTGACTTATGCGAGAGCGCGTTCGTGTGTGCTCAGAGAGAGAGAGAGAGAGAGCGCTACACTCTCCCCTGTGTGCCGTGCTGATGCGCACGCGGCGGGAGAAAGCAATATAAGACTCGTGTGCGGCGCTCACGGGCCGGACTGGATTAGTTACTGGAAGATTAAGTGCATTCGAGCCCTTTGGTCTCGCCGATCGAGGAAGCGATTACGCTCTCGGAAAGGAGAACGAATAGAAAAGGGTAGATAAAACGTGTGTGTACGCAGCTCGCGCAATGGAAAGTAACAATGATGCACAGGCGTGGATGTAAGTGTATAGTTGTCGCCAAGGCGATTCTTCGGACTCGTTGCCCGTATATGTACAAAGCTACAACCGGCCGTTATCGTTTTCTCCGAACGATACGCGGAAAAGCGCAGCCCATTCGCCTAATGCAAAATCGTTTGGCTCGTATACGTACGAACGCGCGTTGTCCGATCGATCGCCATCGGCGCTAATGCGGTCGCTCTTTTTCTCTAGTCTCGAGCGACGATGAATATATATCTGCAGTTTTTGAATTTTTTCAACAGCCTCGTCGATTGTGATTCGACTTGTTATTATTCCAATCATTGGGATGCGAACGATATGCGAGCTTTTTTTATGTTCGAACGAGCGGCTTTGATTGGATCGCGCTCGTTGACTCGTTCGATTGCACCTATATATACGCGTATACAACGCAAACTCGCTGAATTTCGCATAGGGCTTGCGACTCGCTCGAGTTACCGAATTTCGAAGTTTAATTTAGCGTGCGAATAGGTGAATTTTTTACTCGCACGAAACTCGATAATGTAACGCGAGAAAGCGACGATCTGTTCGGAAAATTCAATCTCTTCCAGTCTTCTAAAAGCTGCATGTGCGCGCGAGCGTATTTCAGGGATCATTTTTTATTAACGCGCGATGAAAGTTTGATAATTGATAATTTCAATTCGTTATGAGATCTCGCGCTCGTCTCACCCGATGTAAGTAAAATTACACTGAAAAAATGTCTATTAAAATCTCCATCCACTCGCGGATTGATTCGCGCGACGAGAAAAGAAAAGAGAGAAAAAGCAGAGCCCTCATCTTAAGCCGCTACTCACTTTGCATTTTCGAATGGAATGTAAAAAAAAGAACGCTCGGCCCTTTATTCCCCGCATACCGCACGTATACAGCAACAGGCCTCTCTCGCTCATACGCGACCTCCCTCTAGTTTTAATCTTCTCGCGGCTGACTGACATGACGGGCAACATTGTCGCATTGAAAAATTGCGCCCGACGTCCTACATGCAAAAAGGCGCGCGTACGGGCTCTGTATGTGTAAAAAATAAAAAAGAAGAGGAGGACGAGGGAGAGCATAAACAGCTCGCGGGTCGGAGCCGTACGGGGCTGAAATGGAAAGCGGGGGTTAACAGACGCGGCGGAGGAGTAAGAGAAAGGGCGAGTGGCCGCGGAGCGCTGGAGTGAGTAATGAAACGGTCATGTGTAGCGCTGCAATCCAGCGGGAGATCAAAAAGAGGTGTACCTGCACTTACGGCCGAATCTCGTCGCCGCGCGGACGACCCTTAATGATACCTGTGCGCGTGTGTCTACTTTACAAGTACGCGCTACTGCGCGAACAAAAGGCCGAGTCGGCGCCGAACAAAGAGACGGAAATAAAAGAAACCAAGAGATATTATACGCGTATACTCAGCATATTGAACAGGGCCGTTGTTGTTGTTTTTTTATTCGCCAACGCCGCCGCCGCCGGCTGTTTTGGCGAGCTTTGTGCGAGAGCGCGGGCGACGGGAAAATGTTTGTACGTAAGAACGCGCGCGAGCGCGGATTCGATATGTATACCCTTCGTATTGTCGATTTCTCGTCATATGGGGCCGGATAACGTCATATTATGGATTTGGATCGAATAATTTTAGAGGCTAATGAAGTTTCAAGTTTTGAGAAAGATGAGCCGGTCTTGACGTACTTGGACGCATCTACTTGCCGTTTATTTTCACGACGAGTAAAGAGTATCATTTTCTCGTAGTATCGCATTGATTAAGCGCTCAAGAATACCTCGTATTGATCGAAAGCCGAGAACATAATTAGCAAACCTTGCTTTGTATTGTGTTTCAGGAAAATCAAAGGTACAACGAGGCTAATCATCTGCAATACTACAGTAGAATAGACCGGGCTCAAACAGAAAGGCCATCTTCGGTGTAATTAATTAAACGGCTTGTTAATTAAGTGTGAATCGTAAATGTTGAAAATAATAGTCTAACTGGGTAAGCAGGTTGAATGGGAAAACGATAGACTTTCCAGATAAATCATAATAGAACGTCGATTATAATGAAAGTACTTTATTATCTTTGAGGTGAAACAAAAGTAAATTAATAATATAGAAAAAAAAAACGAACGGGGATATCATTATAAATCTTAAACTATGAGGCTAAAAACAAAGAAAATGCCATTTATAAAGAGTTTAAAATCTTTATAAGATCTGTTAAACAAAAATTTACACGAGTAAGAATACTTAGAGCACGTTAAATTAAAAAGAAGGCTGGCTGCAAATGGAAAATATCGTAGTGCGCTTTATTATAATCATGTATCGGAGACGATAATGTATCGGTACTTACAAACACGACTTATCTTATACCTTAATTTTTATTCGCAGCCATGTTTTACGACATTTTATTCACAATAGCTAAGTGCAATGATTGCAGTTGAGTAGTCCATTTATCCAAGGCATTATAACGCGCAGCACACACTGATTTCCTATCGAGCTCCAGCACTTGATTCACCTTGAAATAATAATTACATATGGTCATTTTTGGACAAACTAAACTATTTAAAGCAAGTATCCAAAGTATCTAAAAACGTGTTATACCTGATCGATACGCCCTCGAATCGTATTATCCAAAATACAAGATGCTAACAGACTTTCAACCTCTGATGCATCGATATTCAGTTCTTTGCTTATAAAGGGTATGTGAATTCTTGTGTACGGCTTGATCAGCTTTATAAGAACCTAAGTATCGAATCAAATCGTTAATAATACATATTCCACTTGATACATGGTATGCATACAAGTCAATGCTTACTTGTGTTCTGATGTTTCGTAATAAGTCTTCAATATGTTCTCTAATAAATGGATCGTCCATAATATTGTTCCTGTTTTGTTTCAAGATCAACTCGAACTGATTTATATCATTGTTTTGGTAACTGACTACTAAATTCGTCATCGCCAAAATCTCGGGATCGTTTTTGTAAGGCTTTGCTTCTTGTGAATCAAAAGGATTAATTCCCGACTTCATTAGCCTGCAAAATTGAATCACGTATTTCAAAAACGATTCGGTTAAATTATTACATTCAAAACTTTTAACACATACATATTTGCAAGAACTAAATATTTTAGGCACGTAGTTCGACGGGGCGAGCCAGACTCGTCATAGTTTTTAAAAGCTTCAAAAAAGTCTGTATGTGCTCTTTCGAATTCTCCTTCTCTTAAATGCATTTTTCCTCCACATTCTGTTGAAGTAATGAATGTAGTGTTTTATTTTAATATTCGGATTACACAAATAATAACGCAAATCATAAAAATAGTTTACCTCTTATTACTCCCATAATAAGTGGATGTGGGATTGCACTTTTGATATGAAGACTTTGCTCATACAGGGTTTTAAGTTTCTTGTTATTTTTCTGTGCCGTATACATTTGAATTTCTAATGCATATATTTCTAATAATTGAGTGCCTTTCTTCAAGTCATCCTCGCCATCATCAGTCTTTAAAACATTCATTTGATAAATGACATAGTACATCAAGGATAAATTTAAAATAGGGAAAATTTTGGTCAACTCACCTGACAACTTTGGTGAAGTTGTTTTAAAATCTTAGCTAGTTTATTGAAATCAGACCTATCAAAATATAACTTTCCTAATTTGGTATTGGTTTTGAACCATAATCTATCATTCTTGGCATCTTTTAAAGCATCCAGCGTAGTTTCATAAAAATCTTGTAATAGTTCCATCTGAAGAGACACAGCAAAGTAGTGTACGCATATGTATTATTGAGCTTACACAGATCAACCAAATATAAACTTACGTTTTTCGATGTGCTAATGTAATCTAGAATAGAGTTGATCGACTTTTCCGAGTGGTTTCTCGTCACTGCACTTTTGATATATGTGAGTAACTGTTTGTACCTGGTCATCATTTCCTTATAGTTACCCTAAAACAAGAAAAAAAGTTTTAAACATTTACATTTGAGCTTTGACACATGGTATTTATTTTACGCCAAGCTTTACTCACAAGTTTGAAGTTGATTTTAATCATCTGTTTGAGAGCTTTGAAGCCCCATTCTCCCTTATCACCTCCTTCCAAATCCAAAACCTTTTGAAAACTCTGCAGAGCTGCCTTGGGATCGTCTTCCTTGAGAGCTTTGCTGTTGTAATATTGGTTTTCCAAATCCACATCCGGTTCCGAATTCGAGTCTTCCGAATACTCCTAAAATAGCCATCAATCCGCGATTCGTAAAATCCATCGCTAACAGCGAGCAAATGGCACAAAATCCGCACACACACAGATCCCATGCAAAAATCGGCGAACCTAACCTATACGCCGACAGCGGCCCAAACTCAACGAAACGCTAAGTAAGAAAATTCGACTCACCAGTCCGTAGTCCTCCTCTTCCTCGCACATAAAGTCATCCTCTCCGTCGGACATTTCGGCAAACTCCGGCAACACTTATCAGTCAGCAATGAAAGATCCGCAAATCCGAGCTGCGATCTACCTTGCGCACCGTGACAATTGTGTTTTCCTTTTATTGCGGCCGACCAAATATATCCTAGTCTTATCCTTTTTTCCACACCTGTGCTATATCTCTGCCTCTGCCCTCGCGGATGGACGAGGGCAAAAAAGGTAAGGAGTGTTCACCAGGCGCGTCGCTAGACAATGTTTGTAACAGCGCGATAACATTTGTGCCAAACTATGCGCGAATAAAATCTCGTCGGGCCTCGTCCACAGCACTCCAGCCGAGCGCGGCTACGGCGGCCATCTTTCTCCTCTTCAGCGCGCCGCGCGCATCCTCGCGGATTTTCGCGGAATTCCGCGCAATGATGGTAATGTACTAATGTAATATTTAAATTGCTCTATATACGTTTTTACGAATGCTGATGGGAAAATAAATAAACAATTTTTTAAAAATTACAACAATCGTATATATTTGTATAACCGGACTTCTTCAAATCGTTCGACAATCTTGAAGATTACAGCAAAATTATTTTCGTAACAAAAGCTTAAAACAATTTTCGTAAGTGCTTAAAGATGAAGGTATCGCCTCCAATTGATTCAACAAAGCAATCGCGTGAGGTACATTTCTTTGTTCAACTAGATTTTTAATCAACAATTTAACGTTCTCTTCGATTTCGGGTAAAGTACGATTCAGGAAAACTTCTTCTATGATGCGATAGTAGAGTTCGTGGCTTACGCTAAACGACGAAGTAAGATTATTGAAAAAGATTTCTTCCAGTATTGCAGAGTTCAAATTTAACGTCTGAAATATACAAGATGTATGTTAAAAGTATTGTTCTTCCATGTATGGTTATACATTTACGTTTATATAAATAAATTGGTATACAATCCTAGAATTTTACTTACTTTATAATTATCTTTAATGCAATTAATTGCCTTTATTTGAAGCGATGATTCTTTAGAGCACAACTGCAAATAAATATATTGTTCTAGAGAGAAGGAATCCCTTTTGTCTTCAAGAAATTTAACAAATACCTAGAAATACAACAAAATTTTAATGAGTAAAGTGCACATTATTTAATAGTTACTAGAGAACAATTTTACTTACATCACGAGGTATCAATTCCTCACACAAGAAGTCTTTGATCTCATGAAAAACTGTATCATTACTATTACTACTAGTTGCGCATATATTTGCCATTTTGATGATCATGCTCAAAGCTAAGTTGGATTCTGAATCATCATCAAAACTTAAATTATTAATATCTGGACACTGTAGCAACATGTCTTTGAACTTTTTGCAGTCATCTATAGTCTGAATGTTTAAAACGTTTTCTTTACAAATTTCATAGCGTTGTTCTATTGACAACTCTGAAGAACTAGCAATTTCTTCAGTGTTCATGTTCGCAGAATCGGGTCTCTCAACATTATCATTTACAGACTCAGGAATGTCAGGCCACTCTTCTTCCCAATTATTCCATTCATCTTTCTCTTTAGCTGGAGGAACATAATCCAACGTTGATAGCCCTTCAGTTTCTGACTTATTGTTAGTATTACTAGGACGATCTTCTAATTCTACTAAATGTTCATTTAACGTTTCATCTTCCCAATTATTATCCCAACCACTTGTATCATCAGCTGAAGGAACGTATTCTAATGCCGACTTCTGTTTTATCTCTGATCCTGTATCATTAGAATTTTTTTCTAATCCTATTTCATCTTTACTTGTATCTCCCCAATCACCCCAATCATTCGTTTCTTCAGGTGAAAGAATATAATCTAAAGTCAAGTTCTCGTTCGTTGCTGTTTTCTTATCGCTAGAGTTTTCTTCGAATCCGTTTGCATTTTCAGTTGATTCGTTAACCCAATCGTTATTCCACCCATTCATTTCTTCGTTAGCAGGAACGTAATCTAGCATTGACTTTGTTTTTATTTCTTCTTTATTATCGTTAGATTTTTCTTCAAACTCTGTTGCATTTAAACTAGTATCATTACCCCAATTATCATCCCAGTTGTCAATTTCCTCTGAAGGAGGGACATAATCTAGAGGCGACTTTTTCTTTTCAGAATCTTCAATATCTTTAGATACAAAACGTTTTTCCTCAAGTTCCTTATTTTCAATACTTGATTCACATCTATCATCTATTTTTTCTTTCTTTTGTATCAATGAATTGATCTGTTTCTTTAATTTTACTTCATCTTCATTATTGCTAGAATTTGTTATACTCGACATATGACGAATCAATTCAACTGGAGCATATGAAAATACTTTGTCAGATTCAGGAAACATCTTTGAGTAAAGTTTAACTGCACAAAAATAGGCTAAAATTTGGGAATAAAGTTCGTTTTTTGGTAAATTTTCAAAAAATTCTGTAATGCTGGGTAAATAATCATCTGGTAAATTTAATAAGTAACTTAGGCCCATAGTACAATCTTCTATAATAGTATGTTCTGCACATTCTAGAAGCACTGAAAATTTTAAAAATGTTATGATGAAATTAATTAAAAAACTCATAAAATTAAAATAATTAAAAGTACATACAGTGATTAACATCGCTAACTTCTGCTCCGTAAGATGCAGTCTCACTTAACAATAGAATTCGCAATAGAGTTTGACTAAGTTTTAATTTGGCATTGTAATCATCTTGAGAATATTTTGAATATTTTGTATCTAAATCGCTTACACCACAATTTTCGTGTAATGTTTCATAAAAACAAGGAAATTTCTGTAAAGGTCCTTGCTTCTTTTTTTCGATGATTTCATTTTCCGTAACTTTGTGTGCAGTACCAGCAAAATTAAAATTTAATTTTGACGTCCAAAAGTTTTTGTTTCCAGCGCTTTTTATCAAATCAAAAGTAGATTGCTTTACTATTTGAGCAGAACTTTTAACTAATTCTGTAGAAGTTTGAACAATTTTAGGAACAAACTCTTTGTTTTCTGATAGAGGCTATAACCGAAAATATTTTATTTTAAATGAGAAAAATTAATGAATAGATAGTAAATAATGAAATATCTCACCGTACTAAATACATCAGTGAAATCACTGTCAGTGTTGTCTTCTCCTTCCGAATTTTCAACTTCTGAAGGCATCCACTTTTTCAAATCAGAATTTAAAATTTGCACTTTCAACAGATTAGCTCGTTTCATAGCGTTTTCTAATATATCACTTGATCCATTATTAATTGCAAACCATATACAGTTCCATCGAATTGGCAAATCATTATAATCATCACAGTATGCTAAATCCAATGCTATACTCCAAGCAGATTGGTAATGATTTTTCATCATTTGCTGTACAGTTGAAGAAGAAAAATTATAATCTTTCTTTTCAAACGCTTTCTTTGCTATTAAATTTAAAACTTTAGCTTCTCTGAGTTTATTGTTTTTTCGCTCTATCCTCAAATATTTCGATAAATTAATGAGTTTTTGTTTACTTTTATAAGCATCATTTCGACTATTTAAACAATCTTCAATAAGCTTTATTCTATCTTGGGTCATTCTGACTTGAAGAGGTAATATGTTTATGTGAAATTCATGTAGAATTTGTAGTGACTCTATCAAATCATATTCTTCTTTGACACGTTCATCATTGTCAGTTATTAATTGTAGACATTCTCTGTAAATAAAATAAAGCATTAATAATTATTTTTATCTTGAAATGTAAGATAAAGTGTATAAGAACATTTTGTAATACTTTGCAAGTTCCATATCTGGATCTGTAAGACTCTTCGAATTATTGAAATAGTTATTACTTTCTTCTAAAATAAAATCGATTGCTCTTTCATAAGAAACTTTTAAATGAGATCGTCCAGTTTTCTTCATTTCCATCAAATTAGTACATCCTTGAATAGCAGTTTTTGATCGAGATTTCAATCTTGCAACCATAGATATTTCAAAACAAGTTTCAATGTCCAAACACGAAAAAATTTGTTCTTGAAGATCAAGCATGTCATTCAAGAGCTGAGACCAATTTTTCTCATTAGGCATAGGATATCTGAACATAACATTATCATCATTAGCTATGTTATCTTTGATGTTGACAATTATTTTATACTCACATGTTTATTAGATTTTCACTCATTTGGACTAAAAGAGCTTTAGCCTCCAAAGAATTTTGTTTGCTCTGTCTTACTTCATTCAGAGGAATTTTAACTTCATACTTATTAAGCATTTGCAGACATTTTAATTCCTTTTCCAGTTCTTTGTATTTTTTGCTACTATCTTCCCGTCCACTTGAGTGTACTACCGCAGCATCAAAAATAGCTTTTGCTTTTGGATACATTTCTACATCTGTACATGCGTAAATGCAGTCTAAAGCTAAAGCACTCACATTTTCAATGGTATCAAGTATTTCGGGATCAAATGAAACTTTCAATGATTCAAAAAACTTTACTGGAAGCGCTAAATCGTCTTTACTTAAATGTACTAAATAATCATAAAGTAAATCTTTTTCCAGAGTTTCATTCTAGTTACAGTAGAAAATATTAATAATTGTTTAAATATGAGAGTATATTATTTACGGAATGATAGTATGCGTAGTACTTACAATATATCGTCTTCTGCGTCTAGAGTAGGGTAATAACATGCTTTTTACAATATTTACAAAATTTTTCTCATCTGACTTTGTCATCAGAAGTTTGATCTTTTCAAGATCGCTTAACTTCTCAACTTTAGTCAGAGACAAGTCTTCGAAGCCAACTTTATATACAAGGTCGTCTAGCGTTTCTAATTCGAATAACAACTTTTCTAGACCATCAATATTGTGGGACTTTCCAATATTTATTAAAGCCAATGCATTGTCCACCAAACGGCTATCGCGTTCAATTTCATACGCACGATCAATATACCATTTTTGTAACAAATCCTGAGTAAGTTCTTTGTTCCTAATAGAGGAAAAATAAAATTATACTATTAAACATATTTTTCAGGATATCTATATTTATTAATATTCAGCTGTTCACAATATTTTACCTGTAAGCTAACAGTGATGTCTTTTCTGTATAAATAAATTCTATATCGTCATCGTTGCTTTCTAAACTTATAATTTCAGAAAATATACTTCTTTCCACCCAATCTTTTTGTCGTAATTCTTGCTGAAACAGCAAAAATAAGCGACCCTCGATATCACACTCTGGTAATAGTTTCTGATATTTCTCTGGGCTCAAAGTTTCAGGGAAGAAACTAATCACTGTTAACCAATGAGGTATTAGTTTTGCTCCATAGTATGTAAACATTACTTCTACTCCTTGACAATTTCCACTTTTAGCAAATCTTAAAAACACAAGGATAGTTTAATATTTATTATAATAATTTGAACTTAAAAATTTAGATAGTTGACTTAAAAATTACATACTTGACAGCATTTTCAAGGGGTGACAATTGTCTAAATTCTTCATAAAATTTCTTGTCAAACTTAGATGGTGATTCTAACAAGATTTCATACGTTTGTAATTTATCCAAATGATCAAGAAGTTTTTTTCGATATTTTATTAATTCCTTTTGTGATTTATTTAAACTATTTTTAGTAGCGGCATCAATTTTTTGATTAATTTTTTGAACCTGAAAATTTTATAAAATGACCAATGTGTGTAATGATTTATACGTATATTTAACTATTCCTTATATACTTTTTTTAATTGTTGACTGTTTTCATCTGAATTAACGTCGTCATCCTCATTATCTTCAGCAGGAGTAAATTTTCCATTATCTTCGATGCCTAAAGCAACTAAAGTTTCCAAGTTAGCCCCCCGAAGTCCAAAGTTGAGCAATTCTCTTGTAGCTTCTAATGTTTCAGGTACTCTAGATACGCATTCATTTAGAACCCATGATCTTTTGCTAACTTTGCTCAAGTGCTCTTGTATAGCATTCACTGAAAACTCAGATTTTCTCCATTGTGTTTGATAGACTAAATCTGGATCTAAATTGTAAGTTTTAGCTAAATTTAATGCTTCTTCATATTCCTGAGGCAAAATTTTGAGTTTTAATTATTTAATTTGTACTGATTAAAAAAGAAATATCAAATATTTATTTTATACCTCTATCTCAATTTTTCTGGAATATAATTCTTCTGGTGTGGTACTTTTAAGGCCAATGAGCCTATACGTTCTGTGGAAGACTCTCGACTTTTTTCTTTTTGGTTGGAATTTTTCTATATCTGTTATGGAATATAGAGCACTTTGCATCAAGTTTGTGGTGTAATTTAGAAGAGTAGCTGGTTTGGATTCATCATCATCCCTTTCACTGTCTGATGAAAGCTCTAAAATAAATAGTTAAACATACATACAGAGAAACTGACTAACAATAACAAAAGAGTATGCTTCAAAAACACTACCTGAAACAGGACTTTCACCATTAGAATCTCTATTTCTCTTTGTGCTTGTAACAACAACCTCACAATCCAAACACAAAAAGCCTTTTGATTCACCTAATTCTGCTATTTGTGGATGACTATACAGAAATTCTGGACTTGTGCCTAACAAATTTTTTAAAGTATGAATTGAACAAACAGAAACAGAGCCTGAATATCTTGCAATAATAACAGCCTGTAGATAAGATTTTAATAATTAAACAACAGATTTTAATTACTGTCTTGGACAAACTTTGTCAAAATAAATCAGTACTTACATTATCTGACCACCAGCCTACATCCAAAGGTTGATACTCTGAAACGTTGTTCAATGACTTTTTAAATCTCATAGTTTTTATTGGATTGATTGCATTGTAATTTGGCTGCTCGAAAAGTTTCCACTGCTTTTGCAATTTTAATGTTGGTGCACTCCAAATTGAGATTGTACCATCAGTATGAAGACATGATATTAGTTTATCATTTGGAGAAATACTAGTTTTGAATATTAAAGATTGGGTCCGATTTTTTATAACTGGAATGAAATTCCATATGGAGAAACTAGATTTATAAATTTCAATATCTTGTGAAGAGACTGACAACTTGTAGTAAGGATGATCATTTAGAGTACGCCAACAGGTCAAGCCAATTTCTGAAGCTATGCACTAAAACATTTATAGTAGTTTTATTCGAGAACATCACTATACAATTTTTAAAATCATATATATGCATACGTACAGTTAAAGTTTGGGTAACACTATTACCAGCAACAAAGAATAAGTTGTGCTTTTCACTGTATGAAACGGAATTAACACCATCTCTGTAAAAGTTTCCAAATGAAAACTCATGATTTTCACTGAATTTGTTTGCAGAAATACAATAAGACTTGAGCAAGCCACTATATGTGACTCTAATGAACTCATAGTCCCAAGTTTCACTTTTCACTCTTGGTTTTTTAAATATCATAGAAGCAGTGGCATCACCTGCTTCTAAAATATGTGGATTTTGAGAAACCGATTTAGGACTTATATTAAAAATGTTGTTTCCAAATGAATTGTAAAATGATACATAGCCATTGCTGGATGATAGAGCTAAAATTGATCCATCTGGACTCCACGCAAGCTTACGCCATTGTGGAAAGGCATCTTTTGGAACTGTAAATACAACACAAATGTTTCAATAAATTTATAAATTTGTAATTCTGCAACAATGGTATTGAAAATTACCAGATGCTTTTCCAACAATCGATGAATATTCATCCTTTGACTTTCTGATCTCAATGATATTTTCTTGAAGAATAGCAAGAATACGTCCCCTATCTCCTATTGCAAACTTCCATGGTAATGTATAACTGACCTGTTGTGAGATACTCTCTGGCAAAGAATATCTGTTATTAAGGTATCGCAGTGCATTTTTTATAGTTCCTGGAGTTGGCAGAGCTACGGTGTCATTCTTGAATTTCTAAAAATTAAAATTTATGCAATTATTCCGTAAAAGCATAACAGGGTTAGACTTGAAAAATTATCAAGTTTACCGTCAATTCTGGCTCTTGCTTTCTCACAAAATACTCCAAAACTTCATACAGAATTGATTCATTTTCTAGATCATCATTTTTGTCACTCATTTTTTAACAATTGCCTATACTACATCCTCAAAGTATCAGAAAACATCAGCAGTATGTTATTGTTCTAATGTCAATATTTTGAGGTTAGAAAACTTACAGGTAAAGACATAACATACGTTATACACAGCATGTTCAAAATTACATCATCTATAAAAAAATACTAAAATATGAATTTAAAAGAAAATTATAGCATACAAAAAATTTGATGTGATGGAACTATATATAGATATGTTGTGGCCAGTTAGTGACGTTTGCAATTGTACACGCAGTTGCCGCGTAATAAGCGCGAACAGTGATGCCAGACTGCAGCCAGATAGGCTCAAAGACTTCTGCTATACGCTCCTCTGATTGGTCGAAAGGCTTATCCTGGGCCGGCTTTTTTGCATCCTCTAAACTCAACCTGTCAATACAAGTTCAGTTTCTCTATTGTGACCGTTGTGTATCCATAAAAACATTTAATAATTATGATCATTACTTTTGTTAAATAACTATTTCACGTACAATTGAATGGCTACGTAAATGCACAAATTAACGAAATATTTTACTTAGATTACAGCGTGGTTAGAATTATTTTTGTATAAACCATATAATTAAGAAATTCAGGATACTTACTTTCTGCGATTGATGTAAAAAAATAAAAAGTCCACAAGGAATTCAATATGCCGCCAAAAAGTAAAAAGGTCAGTTCATTTACCTGCTAAGCAGAACCATGTTTATTTATTAAACAATACTATACCCCATGGTGTACGTATTACATTTCTTTACTGTTTTGACAATATAAAATTCTTGTTTTATAGAATACTTTGATTATGGTTACCAATGTTGGATCCACTAGTTTACAACTGAATTCGGTTGAAGATGAACCATTCATAGACAAAGCAAAGTTTGCCATGAAAATGTTGGTTGAGAAAAAGGTAAGCTATTTAACTCATTTTTTGTCATTGTTATATGTATACTATTCTTAAGAAAGTTTCAACTCATCGCTTATTATCTCCCATTTCATTATAGATCTTTCTGCAACCAAAAGATGAAATTGGGATCATAACAATGGGTGATGAAACTGATAATTCACAAGATATGGATTATGTGAAAGAGTACAATGAACACTTATTAATACCTAATTGGGAAATGGTCAAATATATCGATGGTTTGGCATCTACAAAGCATCCTTGTAATTGGATCGAGGCTCTTCATGTTGCTCTGTGTTTCATTAAAAGAGAAGTCGTGTAATTAAAATAAAATTGGTATCAATTTCTATCATATAGATTATATGGTTACTACTATTGAAAGTTTATTTAATATTTCAGAAATCCAGACAGCACAGTTTTCCTAGTTATCTTTAATAACTTTAAGGAAGATGCTGATAGTATTGAGAATTATGATGCTGATAATATTATTGATGACTTAAATAACTATGACAATTTACATCTATTATTTGTGTATGTTTTGGTGATAATTTTTAATAATATATATTTTAAGAGAAATACTGATAATCAATTTATTTTTACCAGAGGGGAAAATCCACTCGATGAGGAATCTCAGATAGAAAATGTCACACCAAGTGAGGAATTTGCACTTTCTGTGATCAAACAGGTAATTTGAGAAATATATTTTGATAATTTGTCACAGAAATTCTTAAAATAATAAAATATATTTATTTAGACTCAAGCTCAGTATGAACAGATAAATAATTTCATAGAATCCAGAAGATTTTTCATGCCTCCACCTACAAATTCAATGGCTTGGAAATTCAACTTACAATGGGCTGGACTGAACATTGCATGTTCCAACTATGTCAAAGTTGAGTCTGAAAATATTGTTTTGATTTTATAACTCAAAGATAATCATCAAATAAATAATGATTTTATGAATTTTCAGGTAACTGATAGTACTAAGCTGAGTCCATGGAAAATGGCAGCAGTTAAGGAATCTCTTGATCTACTAATCGATAAACCCAAGGATGGAAGCAATGTAAACGAAATAAAAGAAGAGGACAAGCAAGAAGTTTTTAGGGCAAATATTCAAATGGATGTACATCGAAACGAAATCAAACAAGAAAATATCATTAATGGTTACAAATATGGTGGAAAATATATACCATTCTCAGGTAATAATATCTGAAATTAGAATAATTTCGTGTTTGGAGTGGCTGTAATCTAATTAATTTTTTTCGTAGACGATGACGAGGTAGCTATGAAATACAGTGGGAGTATAAAGGGCATGATGGTGTATGGATTTGTTCCACAAGACGAAGTACAGCTTGAATGTTGGACAGGATCTGGATCTCGATTAATTGTTCCAGAAACAGACGTGAGTAAAATATTTAGTACCACTTCGTTCATAGAACCATTTTTTACTCAATCATGTTTTGATTTACCTTACAGAACGACGCAGTTGCCTTTTACAGCTTGGTACAAGCTATGGTTGAAAAAAGATATGCAGCTATAGTAAGGAAAGTTTATGCCAATAATAATTTGCCAAGAATGGGTGTTCTTTTCCCAAAAGTTGTATACGATGACGTGTGGGTAAGACGCAAATGATAACCGTATCTTTTAAAATTAAGAAAAATGTCATCAATGTCTTCATAAATGAATTCATATTTAGGGTTTTGTACACATCGAATTGCCGTTTGTTACCGATCTACGTATCATTCAGAAGAGGCCGATTCAATCTTTGGATGGCACTGTGAACAAAGAAAAATTGGACGCTTTAGATGATTTCATTGATGCTATGACTATAGTTGATAAGTAAGTAATAACAACGATACGTTACAATGCATTTATCAATTTTTACAACTCTTTTTTCTTATAGTGATCCAGAGTATTTGAATCCAGGAATGTTTCCAAATGTAATTAATCAGTACCACTGGAATGCAATAGCCGATCGCGTCTTGAACCCTAAAGGGGCCTTATTACCCTTGAACGGTTATTTGAAAAAATTTTTGGAGCCACCAGAATACTTAAATGATAAAGTCAAAACACATTATGAGAAGTTACGTAAACTTTTTGGAAACATTAACATGCATAAGGAAACTACGAAAGATAAAAAATCAGCTCGCGTTGCACCCAAAATTGCTAATGAACCAGAAAAAACAGGTGCAACCAAGGATATCCTTACAATTGGAAAAGATAATGATGAAGCAGCTTCTGATTCAGAAGAATTAGACATGTCAATGGGAGAGGTAGATATAAAAATCTTGTATTTTTTCAAAATCCATGAACATTTTAATTGAAATATATTGAAAATTTTCAGCTTGATGACCTGTGAATTGCCTGGACAAAATAGTAAGAGATAATTTTACTACATCAGGTTTGCAGTTTTCCTAAAGTCTATATTATTAAGTTACTCTTAAGAAATAACAATTTAAACTCGAGATCTTATAAATATTCTTTGTTGATCAAAGATACTGATAGTTCTAACAGATACATGGTTTTGACTTGTAATAAGTAGTGAAAAAAAGCAACACATGTTCTTATGCCTTAGCTGTACATAAAAAGTGTTTTGTATTTTAATAAATTTAATATTTTTGTACACGACCTTACGTATCTGATTTCAAATAGTAACTTTATCACAAATTTTATAAATATATATTTAATTTAATTTACAAATCAATTGAATACAAGTAAAGTGTATATAATACAGGTTCAAATTATACATATATTTATACATGGAAAATAATCTACAGAGAAAAAATGAATAATACGAAAATAGTCGTATGCATTATATAATATTATAATTTGAACGTTTAAAAAAATACAGATAGATGTCTCGAACTATTATGATATTTGAACTATCTTCTCATCACTAGATCGCATACGATCTAACTATCACAAGGTCTCAATCGTCTTTTCTCGTGCTATCTACCTTCCAATGCACTCGATCGCAGGGAAGTCATGCAACACGAGAACCTCGTACTCGGCGTAAGCGACCTCTTGTCCGTGTAGCGCAACGTAGCAGACTTGATGGTTTGGCTGAATCTTTCCTATGTGCGCCACACCGTTGTGCATGATTCGACCGATGAAGAGTGCATTACCGTCCTCGGTCTCGCCGGCGGGTAGAGCGAGTAGCGGCACGGCGCCGCGGCTGCATTTGAGCCAGCCCACGTCCTTCCCGCAGAGCAGTTGAAACTCGTGCTTCTCGTGACCCAAGCCGCCCCAGCTGATGCTGCAACTCGAGCCGCGAACACCACCGGGTGTAACCGAGTGCCGGTGACGACTGCGTCCGATGTAGAGACCGTCTTCGTGTCCCGTCACCGCACCTCTGGGTAAGCCTAGCTCGGGATCGTAGTCTACCCAGTGACTGCTCGTTTCGAGGAGCTGCGACCTTACTGCTGGAGCTGTTACGTAGCTGCCTGAAATAGATGTACGAATGGAGGATTCATAAGTTTTGCTCTGCAATAAATTAATGTATAAATACCGTCTAGTATCCACTCGCCCGTCGCACCCCAGGCCGTACTGACACCGATGTAGTTGATTGAAAATGGCTCTTTATCACAGTAACTCAAAAAGGGCGATTCGTCGTCCTCGTGTCCGATGGCAATGAGACCGTCGCACGACCATCTATACATAAAATAAATCTGTATAAATTTATCAATAAGCGAAGGCGATTAATTAAAAAAAATATATATATCACTCACTGCATCCAAAAGAAGCAAATTTCGTCGTCGCTCATGATGTTGGGTGTTTCCGCTTCTGCCACATCGGGCTCGATTCTGTTTCTTTTGATTGCCGACATGGTATTTCCCCAGCCACCTATGATAATCTATTGGAGACGAACATAGATGTTTATTCATTCAGTGGTTAAATCAAAAAAACGTAAAGCTTACCTCGTAAACATCCGAGTCTTCGTTCAAACTGGTGCTCAAGCATATTCTCGCGTCGTGACTGGCCTTTACATTGAAGTTTATATACGTCTTTGTGATTGGAAAATAGCAATAGTCGATACTGTCAGGAGTATCGATTTTTACTGAAATAAATTATTCGCTTCATTAATTTTTTGTGAATTGAACATTCGCAGAAACGGTAGAGATAATCGATAAGTAGATAAAATCGGGCCTTGGTTAGACGCGCATTATTAACTCAACGCTGAAAAACCGATCACTCAATAAGTTGACGTTAAAACCAACAGTGTAACAAAGAAGCGGTTATTATAAAAGCTCGGCAAAAGTCCGTGCATTATAAATAGAATATCGGCTTCTCGTAATAAGTAGTCAATTCGAAGACGGCGAAGCAACCGCGACTCGCGATTCGTCGGCGCAACAGTATACGCAAGCGCACATTGGCCGGCGGCGATGCCTATCAGAATCCGTGAGGGAAAATCATTAACAGAGAACAAAATCTCAGCTTACACGTTGGTTCGATCATCTTCGCTCCCCGGCGCAGTAGTCGTCCCCGAGAAAAGTTTGTGTCTCTTCTAAGTAGCCACGAGTGCTGTATTCAGCGCAGGCATAGAAAAGCAGCTGACAGGCACACCGCACAGGGTTACCTGCCGCATTCGTCGAGGGTCTGCACCGGTTGTTGCCGTTCCTCGCTGTAACCCGTCGTCTCTCTGGTGATAGCCTCTGTTCGGAGTCTCGTCCGCATTATCGTCGTCGGCGAACTGACGAGGACGATGACACTGTTATCCCGGTGAGACACTGGTAAGTGGGCTTCGTTGCACGCTTGCGAGTCGAGTCTTTTCTTGAGTGTCGATCGACTTGTTACTCACGGTGGCGGCGACATGACGAACGACTGCGAGCTGATGTTTCTCGGGGGTGAGGATAGACTACCTATTGTCTCGGCGGGTACAAGTGCACTGCTGCGAATGCCGCGATTCTCGCGTGCGCGGAGTGTTACCATCAACGTTTATTGTTACGTCAAGGTCTCGGGCACAGCTGATCGACAGAGACTCGAGGCGACATCTCGCGGCAAAGCTCGTCGGGATGCACGCGCAGGTGATTCGATCGAAGTTCGCTTGGAACGCGCTTTTGTCAATTGTTTAGGTAGTTCACCGACTGCAGTGGCTCAGCTATTATACAGTGTTATCTAATGTCAAAACCTTACAATTTATAGTATCAAACATTAGAATAGTGATATAAATTGTTTAGAGTATAAAATACTATCAAAACTTGAAAGAGGAAGAAACACTGCGCACCTATATAGATATACTGATAGGCGATAGCATGGGATGGAAACTTTACTACTAATTTTAACTGATACATAAGCGAGTTTTTAAAAAATATTCTAAGAAAACTCGCTTCGCGATTCAACTAAACGTCCTCAAAATTCGGACTCGGTATAGGTTTCCCATGTTAAAATACAAAATTTCAAGGTTCAATATCTGTAAAAATAATGTCGCTTGGAGAATAAAAAAATTGAACATGTAAGCAAAGTTTGAGCGATATCCTAAGAAAATAAATATTCCGGTGAAACTACCTTAACATTGTGATCGAACGCGGCAAGGGACTTGTAGGCGTCGGTATTTCAAATATGGAAGCAACAATGTCAATACGTGTATGGCTGTAAAAAGGAGCTGATAAGAGGCCTTTATGACGAGCAATACGATATAGTAGTTGACTGATAAAAACTTGGAAAATTTTTTTTATTTGTTAAAGTGCTATTTATAGGTTTAATCGGAAAACGAGAATAGATGATAAAATTCAAACTATGGAAGGCGCAGGTACACCTGAAGTGGTGGATCAAAATCCCCTTGAAACCGGTTTCGGTCTTTAAATACAGGTATAAACTGCCCACGAACCAGCCCGATTATAATCATTTCAAATTTCTCATACCCGCTATCATCGATATAGAATAAAAAAGTTTGCACAGCGAATTAAGTAAACGATCAGATTATCGCAAAAAAGAAATATCAAGCCCGATAAACACTGCAATATTTATATCTCCCGTAGCGCATGATAACGGTATAATGTATGAATACAGCACATACACACGCGAATCAACCAATCGCGCAGTTGCTGGTAAAAGCCAGCAGCCGCCGCACATGATCGTTCACGCGCTCGTCTCCAGCGGCAATCGTCATCCCGAATAATCATTTCGTTGTTGTCGCTCGTAATCTCGCGTCTGTCGACTCTCACTCTTTCTTCTTCTCCCCCCTCCCTTTTCTGCGCGCTCCGCGTTCGTTTGAAGTCGAAATCGCTCCATCCGCTTCAGTAGATCGAGCGCCGCTATTGTGATCATACTAACGTCGTACGATAGCTCCAATATACAAGTCAATTACAGCTTCTGCGCGCAAAATGCAGATCTGAGCGAACGTCGCGGAGAACGTGTGGTATAGAATTTTTAAAAATAGCGAATCGATTATTAATTGCGTATAAAGGATGTGCGCGGACGCGAATATTTTAACGCCGGGACAGCAGATCAAGGCGGTGCTGAGCGAGGACGAGGCGAGCCGTCTGGTGGAGTTGCGCTACGGCTTGCAAGTGAAGAGAATAGTCGAGCTGGTCGCCTACGACGATCGCAATTATCGAGTTATCTGCGAGGACCGAATACGCGACAATACCCACGTCTCGGAGGTCTCCAAGGACGGTTATGTGCTGAAGATAGTGAATTCGCTGGACTCGCAGAAGACCGGTTTCTTCGAGGCGCAGAACGAGCTGCTGATCTTTCTGAGCAAGAAGGGCTTCACCTGCCCGGTACCGGTCAAGCAGACGGATGGCTCCTATTACTCCTGTGAGACCATCGGAGAGGATGGTGAGAACGAGTTTCATTCCTTTTAATCTAATCTAATGTAAAAATTAATTTAATGCAAAATTCAGGCTCACGACACATACTGCGACTCTTGGTCTACCGGCCGGGAGAAGTACTGTGCAAAGTACCCGCGACACCAGAGCTGCTGAAGAAGGTAGGCTTGTTCACCGCGCAGCTGAACAAGAGCTTGGAAGAGTTTTCGCACTCGGGCTACGACAACCACACGTCTCTCTGGGTCCTGGCGGCGGTTCCCAGGCTTCGCGAGTTCACGTTCGCTCTGGAGGACAAGAGCCAGGTCGAGCTCGTCGAGCAGGTCATCAGCAGCTTCGAACAACGAGTCCTGAGCATCCTGGCTAGCCTCGACAAGGGCATCATCCACGGCGACCTCAACGAGGACAACCTCATCGTCACCGCTGATGGACGAGATGTCCAGGCTGTCATCGACTTCGGCGACTCTCACCGTAGCTGCTTCGTCTTCGAGTTGGCCATCTGTCTCTGCTACATGATAACTCAGAGCAAGAGCCTCGAGATGGCCAAACACGTGATCGAAGGTTACTTGATGGCCAGACAGCTGAGCCAACAGGAGAGACAGATACTGAAGGTATGCGTGTGCGCGAGGTTCTGTCAGAGTCTTGTTATGGGCAGCTACTCGTATCAGAGGGAGCCGAACAATTATTATCTGATCAAGACCCACGAGATCAAGTGGAAGTTGCTGAGACAGCTCTGGTCCATGAGCGACCAGGAGGTCATGGCTCTTTGGGGTATTCAGGATTGATGGGTTTACATTTTTTTTTTTTTTTTTTGAAGATTACGACAAGCAATAAAATAAATTAGAGTCAATACTAGCATATCATAGCGTTTTAATAAAATCTTATTCAAAGCATGTTAACTCAATTATACAACGACAATGAAAAAGGAATTGTGAAGGTGTAGAAAATAATCCAAAGTTAGACATAGTTCTTGGTTTATATTTTTAAATATACATATACATATATACACATCGGATCTGTATGTATATGCATATAAGGATCAGGCAGTTACATATGTACATACATGTGATGAACAGTAATAAGTACTATTTCGCCGTTTTCATAATTATTCGCATAGTTGTGTAGGGCATAGTGGGCGAACACGCGAGTGTGTATAGACTTATGCATTAATTATATCACTAAAACTTAACTAATTTGCAATATGTACAAAAAAATTAATGGCATCATTGAAGATTGAGACGATAACAATTATAAAAATGGAACAGAAAATTCATACGCATGTTTTCAAGTTTATATATCATTTGCATTATAAGTGTATTTTTTTGTTTCACATCTTAAAGGAATTTGATTTTATCGCGTAAGACAGGACCGTTGTATAGTACACTATTACAAACTATACTTTTTTTTTTAAATACGACTTGTCTATTAATTGAAACATAATTTTTTGATAACTGTATTATCATTAGTTTATAGAGTCAATATTATACTGTATTCATTATTTTCTGTCAATAATTTTATCTCATGTTTTCAAATCAACTATAGTAGTGTATAATATTCAAATTTCATGATGTTATAATAAATTTCGTCATATTTTCATTAATGGTAAAATATTAGAAATTCTATTTACAATGTATACTTTCTGCATTTCATTCTTTCAATCCTTATAAATATTAATATAAATATGATGTTAATTTAATAATTTTTGCTTTCTTCAAGAAAGATTTTCGTAGGTTTAATTATTAACTAATGCGATCCTTGAATGTCATATTTTTTATAAACAAAAGGATCAATTATAATACTAACAATATATAAAAGTTGTAACGCATATTTTTTTGTTCTAAATTTAGCATTAATAATATAGATTGGAGAAAAATTGATATAATCTAGAAAATAGTGTCGAGTGAAGGATTTAATTGTACAGTTTTTGAATATAACGAAAATCTCTGAAATACGTATATTTCATTATACTATACGCCTGTTGTATCGGGGAAAACATCTCTAGGAAATTGAATATAAATATACGGAATTTTAACACAACGCCGTACGCTACCATTCCTGTTTCACGCACTTATGTGCTCAGAACGATCTGCATGCACACATTCCCACGTATATATATTAGTAATATGATAACCATTTTTTGTTCGACGGCGATCTCCGCGAACGAAAGGGAGGAAAGGCAGGGTAAAATGAGCTTGGACGATTTAAAGCAAACTACCGAAAATAGAATCTAGATTACGCGTGCGATTACAAATATCTGCATTCTGCACACTGCATACAGATATCTCGATTAGAAGAATCATGATATTTTACGCTGCATTTAAGAAGCTCGTATGTCGCAAAGCCCTCCCTTTCTTCGCCGCGTGATTATTAATTTCTTTTGTTTTTTTATCGTTTTCCATTTTACATCATCATACATATTTGCATAGCTCTTTTTGGCAAACCTGTCGCGCAGCCATCTTTTCGAGGCAAATTCGTTGATGGCGAAAGTATGTTAACATTATAAAATTATCACCATAAAACACTAAATTGGTCGATCGATCAATTGTTTTTGTGTCCGAACGACAGAGTCATGTGTCAACGAACTTTCGTCAAACATGACACCTTTTAACAAAATATTATCTTACAATTGCCTATATATATATTTATTTATTGCTTAAACTCTATTGGCTTACGTTTGACCCGCGAAAGTATACTATAGTAGGCATATTTTTTAATATATTTATATATTTATATTTATTTATATATTTATATTTTGCGTAATCCACGAATGTGTCACTTCAACGATACTATACTTTGTATTCTGAGTTATACGTCTTTTTTTCTTCCAGTTGAAAAAAATGTAATAAGATTAGAGGGAAGTATAGTAAATACTTGATATACATAACATAGAAAAAGATGTTGATAGGTTGTGCGAATTTGAATATTCTTTGGATAACGTCTAAAACAATTTGCAATCTAAACTGACGACGCTTTATTTTAAGAAATATCAAGTTGGATTGGCTTTTATTCTGTTCAGTGTGGATATACTTTTTAAACAGTATTATAGTACTTTTCAGTCTTGAAAAATGAGTTTTCCCTTTAACTAGCCTCCACGTTTAACAAAAAATATCAGAAAAGTTTCTTTGCTTTGTAATTCATCATCATATTTTTCAAACTATCCGAACCTAACAATTCATTCTATTATAGGATTCGCGTAAAACTGTAAGCTATAAAACTTACGCTGCTAACTAAAAATTTAATTCAAATGTAAAATGAAATGTTCATTAAAACATTTATACGATATAGAATATGATATTAAAGTACAAAAACTATGAAATATTTTCTAAGGTTTTCTGTTAGGTATTTTAAATAAATAAATACACGTAACTCTGCAGCACCAGTGATAATTTGCTGCATTTACGTTCAGATTCCTTCGCTTCGGTATTAACAACGTTTTTGTATATTAATTTTCGAGATTTTCTCTATATGATTTGAAGCACCAATGCTGAAAAGGTTTAGCAGTCTCAAATCAAATTATCGTGAGAGTTCTAGTATATCCAAAAGTCCGAAGGGTAAAGGAGCACACAAACAAATAATTAAACTGCTCCTAAATTAAATAGTTTAAGCAAGAGCTCACACGTAATTCTCACAAACTACTTGTTTGATGAAATTCGCAATTTCTTATATAGGAATCGAGTTAATGTCGCAACACTCGGATGCCTAACGGCCAAGTATTTCAAGTTTACGAAGGTAAGAAAATTTCGTTTTGGTCGACTCTTACTTTGCACGTATTTTTCCGTTTTAGAAAGAGCTTCACGATTCAATTTATGAGTTCCGCTCTTGATGACAGGATTTGCAGCACTGCTTTCCGTAGAGAGGCACACGACACATACCCAGTAATTTCACTCGTCCGCATAGCTGTGAATAATCCTTGCACTCATCTGAAATATTTAACAATAATATTTAGGATAATATCACTTCAGAAAAATTAAGTTTTTCAATGAATTATAAATTTATAATTTTGAAATGCGTATCGACTCTGATAAACACGGTGGTAGTCATTTATTGATTCGTTGATAAAAAAATATATTATTTTTGAATTTTCCAATCAAGCAAGCAATAAAGATAATTGCGCTGATAAAAATTTTAAACAAATTAATCTCTAATGTGGATTGAAATTACTACATTTTTACAGTATTAAAAATACATAAATCAATATTGAATCTACTTTACCCGAAGCTTTGATACACGGTGGTCCGCGACAGGGCTTCATGACTGGCGGTCGAGGTATATCCCTGCAAGCGTTACCAGCTGGTTTCTTCGTTCCAAACCAAACACATTGCAAAATTCGATATTTGATTCCGTCTTCTTCGCATGAAGCTGTGCACTGTTGACGAATTTTAAAAAGAGATTGATTAAGCGAATTTTATAGGACTAATAGATATATCAAATATTTGAGCTGATTCCACACAGTTTGATAAGGTAGGTTTCCTCCTTTTTTTAAAAAAGAACAACTTGAATCTTTACCTCTGACCAGTCACCAACTCTCCAAACGCCTTTGCAAGCGTCATTATAACATTCTTGTCTTTGTGGAGGCCTCATAGCTTCGTCACATTTGCCTGGGTCTGTAGTGGTTACGTTTTCCGTTTTATTTTCAGATTCTTCAATTAAGCGACAACTAATTTCTCTCCTTTGCATAGCTGCATTAAATATTATAACATTAATAAAAGGTTAAATTAACTGCTTGAGGCGAGTAAACTTCTTTACGACAATCTCACCGGTTTTCCAATTGAAACAACGAGAAGTTTCGCAAGGCGACCATTCGCCGCTGTACCACTGTGGACATTTTCCAGCACCGCAAGCTCGTACTTTTTCGGGTACAGGGTAACCCGCATCCTCGCACAGCGATGCACCAATGACGGTTCGAGATGTGACTTTGTTCGCGTTCGAATCGTTCTTTGCCGAACGGACTGTGCACTGGGCACCGCGCATCTGTAACAAAAATTTGTGAAGTTTGTAATTTTTCACTCGTGAAAACTGATGAATTCCAGAATCATCATCTTACCTGAAATCCTCCGCCACCGCATGTTTGTGAGCATCGAGACCAATCGGTTGTGACCCATTCGAATATCAAATCGTCCATAGCTATTGGAATATTTTTCCGTTTATAAAGGAATATTTTAATTTTTACTAAATAGCACTGTGGTAAATACCTTTGCTAAAGACCACGACAGATCCGATAGTTGGCTCTTGGTTCTTGTCCTCGCTGCCGAGCACAACAGGTGTCACGTTCCTGCTTGCCTCGATTTTGGTCGTTGCAGTCTTGGCGACGTCCACGTTCCTCATCATCTCTTTGCCCGTCTTACCGCCGACCTCTAACTCCTCTTCTTCTGGGACCTCCCCTTTCTCATCGATCTTGGAAATCATCGGCGCGCTAGTCGTCGAAGCATTTTCCATCATCGTCACTGATGTCTCGCTCACCTGCCTCACGTCGGTCTCCGATTCGTCTTCTTCCAGGAAAGAAGCTGCACTTGATACCGAGGGCTCGAAGCTACCCTTATCGAGATCATCCGCTATCTTGGGCGTGATCTTGTCCGAATCGATTGAGCTCTTCCTCACGACCTCCTCCTCTTTTTCAGTCGATTCACTTTGCGCGATCGTCTCCCGCTCAATTGTCGGCTGACTGATCAGTTCCAAATGTCTGCTGCTCTGGGTACCCCGCTGATTCCTACCGGCGTATTCGGTGCTGCCATGGTGGTGGCGCGTCGAGTGACCCTCGAAGTTCACCATTGTCACCGTCGGCAAGGCGAAGCTGGTCTCGTGGCGGGATGTGGGATCGGGCTGGCGCGATACATCTTTATGCTCTATTGCGAAGACCGCTTCCTCTGCCTCGAAGGGATCCTCGTCGATGAAAATACGCTCCTCGTCAGGTCCGAAAGTGTTGTCCGGGATGGCCGTATTGCCTCGGAAGAAGTCGTACTCACCGCCGCGAGTTGGGTCAAAACGACTTTGTTCCGGAAAGACTTCGGAAGACGAGTGGTGGGTTTTAGACGTCGTTGTTGCTCGGATCTCGTGGTATTGGCTGTACTCGTAACCGCGATGATGGCTGGTACCAGTGGAACCGATGCCCGGGTTAGTCGAATCTTGGAACGGCCAGTAGCTCTGTTGGTCATCAGCGAGATCATTAGATTATACGAATATCATCTTAGCTTTTAGAATAGAACCTCACAATCTATTTCCATAACAGAGTTATAAATGAATGTCACCAAATTTTCTCACTTTTATCTGACAATGAATCGAATTTCATATATCAGAATTCCAGTCCACATTCCACGTTAATTCGATTAAAAATTTAAACTCGTCGACGTAGATTGCAGTCGATAATTATCTGCTAAAAGAGCTCAAGATATTCTAGTTTAAAGATTTCGAATTAAATTTCTCACAGATTGCAGATATTTTTTAAAAATAATTTTTATTTACAAAAGTTCTCTTGTACACAAGGTTAACATGTAATTACATTCGATAACAAATCAACAAAATACAACGACATACTGTTAGTAAGTGTTACTCCCACCTTGATAGTCGTAATAAGGTAACTGAGGTGAGGCACCACCGTTGAAGCACTCGATGAAGCCGACGACTCAACCGGCTGATTATTAGATTCCATCACCAGTTAGTAAAAAGTGAAAGCAGAAAGGAAAGGCAAACATTTGGAACGTTAGTTTCGAGGCGCATATCCAGTGCATGAAGGTAGCGGGTTGAAAAGAGAATTTAAAATGGAAGAGAATCTTTCTGAGCATATAAAATTAAATCTCATTTACCTGATGCTGTGGCGTGACAGAGTAGTCGTGTTTTCCCGTGGATCCTGAGGGCGATGGGCTTGCTGCTTGATTCTGCTGCTTCTTCTTCTTCTTTTTCTTCTCTGGCTTCTCGGTCGTCGTTTTTTGACTCTCCTGTCGGGATTCTTGGCTTTCCTCGCTAAAAGTTCCGTAAAATGGCTCTGCGATGGGCATAATAACGAATCAAATGAGTAGCAAGCAGAAAAAGTACGTTCATTATAAAGTAGCCTGGGCTTATTTAGAATAGAAATCTACGAAATTACTCTGGTTCTTATGTTATACTCAGGAAAAATTAATTTGCGAGACCGTTAACCTTCAGCATAGTCGCACAAAGAAATACTTAAGGGGAGCTTTTACGCCAGGCTAGACTGCCTAGACGTTGCAGGATCGATAAATTGCCTCCTAATGTTCAATCAGTCGTGTAGGCAAGAGTCTGCGCGCTCATTGAATCTCGGCGCGAGGCGATCAGAGGCGCGACGGCCTCGTCGTATATCCCCACTTCATTTTCAGAACTGATAAATCCCAGGTACTTGTGCAGCGGAATTCTTACCGGAATTAACTGGAGCGGAACTGAGCTGGGCGCCCTGACGCTGATGCACCGCGTTGCCCGAGCGTAAAACTTCCTCGTTGCTCATTAGATCTCGCGGCTTCGGCTTCACCATGAGGTGCATCACAGCGTTCGTCTGTCCAGCTATAAATTTTAATTTTACAAGTTCATGAGGGGGCTCTCGATGTTCGGCTCGCGAGGTAAAGTGATTGACGAGCGCTCGGTCGTTTAGTGCTATGAATTATCTATATAGCTGCGAGCTCGGAAACTCTCCAGCGCTGCCCGGCTTCTTTCTTTTTGCTTTTTTCGTGTTGAGGAAATAATCTTTAAATTTGGTTTGAAAATTCAATATTTTTACAACGGAGAAGAGAGTTGAAAAATAATTAACGCAATGTTTGAGTGAAACCAAGATGTAGTTTCCGATAACGAGCGGCATGTGCACTGTACACGAGAGAAATATAAAGCGGTATTTCTGCGACTCACCCCAGCAGGAGTATATTCCGCTGTCGGAGAAGTTTATATCCACGATTTTTAAAGCTCCCTTTTTGTTGATCTTGTGTTTCTTCGATTTCCGTAACTCCTCGTGATCCTTCCTCCAAACAATGTGAGCCCTGCACAAATAAACGTGATCCATATACAGTTTGTAAATGAAATTGAAACTTCTACATTTATAAAATCCCACAGAGGCAAGACAGTGAAATCGATATTTCTCCGCTTACGTTTCGCTGTAAATATTTTTATTTGTATTTTATGATATTAAAATCCGTATTGGCGAAATCCGCCAAAATATACCGTCCATCAAAAATCATCGATAAAAATCAAGCTTCACACCACAGCGGATTGACGCGCGTGATTGATGAGAATTCGATGGCGCGTTTTACAGCGCGATTAATTGTCCCCCCGTCGTCGGCCGACCATGGCGCACGATTAATCTCACGGGCCTAATTGATACAAAAAGAAGTGTGGCTGTGGCTCACTTGTCGAATTTCTTAACAGGACAGCGAATCTTGATAGCCGGAGTGCCTTGAAAAATCGTCGCCTGGCCACCGATGTCCAGGTTGACCTTTTTCCCGGGCTCGTCCTGAATGTACGTCGTGTTCTTGCTGGCGATGATGGGCTGAGCGCCAGCGCTCAGCTGCTCGCACGGACGACTGTTGCACTCCTTCTCGGTGCGCGGCTTCGGCGAAGGGCAGTCTTGCTCCTGGCGCGTCTGCTTGTGGCCCTGGGCCATCACCTGCTCGCATATCACCTTACGCCTCTTGGTGCCACCGCCGCAGGTTTTCGAACACTGTCAAAGACATTTTTTTTTATTATTTTTCAATCAACTCTATTGGCTCTCTGCATCAAAATACATGTACTCTTTGTAATTACGGAGAGCCGAGTCAACGATGGTTTTCGGATTATTATCTATCGATAGAGGCGCGTGCATTAGTTCTATGATAATGGGTTCCTGTGAGGCACTAATTAACGAGAAAGCATTCTAAAGTGGCAATTTTCCGGTTAGTTACGTGTAATATCCAATTTCTGCACGGCTGGGTAATTGTGCCGCGCGCTCGCGAATAATTGATTAATCAGACAGTTCGGATTGAGACTGGTATCGACGCGGAAAAAATGTAAAGCGCACGAAAGCGACGATACCCCAATGGAGCACGCCGAGAGCAAAAGGTCTAAAAATAAGGCAGGGAAAAGCTCGCGTACACGTGTGTTGATATATGTATCAGCAGACTCACCTTGCCCCACTCGCCCACGTGCCACTCGACCGGGCAATCCCAGACGTTGCAGTACTGCCTGTCGGCGGGTGGTGGCTGTGGACACATATGATTCGGCACGGCTACAGTATTCCCAGTGCCGCGCGTTACCTCGTGGATGCAGGTGACCTCGCGCGTTTGGATACCAAAGCCGCAGGGTTTCGGGCATGAGCCGAACTCGCTCGTGTTCCATCTGCAAACAAAGGGAGATTTGCGCCTGTTAATTCGACTGCACATACATAGCCATGCCGTTTTCTTTTGTTGACTTATTGTGCGCGACTGGAAAGTCGGACGCGCGATGTTTTTGCAAAGATAGCCAGCAGCAGCAGCTGCCGTTGCGGGTATGGAGGTCTGGGAATGTAAATATGAGCGGGAAACCGAGTGTGCATAGGGAGGTATGTGTATACTGCGCTCTCCAATGCTTCAGAAAACGACAAACAAGAGATGAACTGAAGGTTTTTCATTTTTTGTCGGGATTACACGTAGTCTATTTAAAAAGCTTTAAATTCGTTGAATCTAGGTGAGCTGACAAGTGAATAAAAGTGATTGCGCCGCTTTCTCCGCACAGGTTTGATTTTTTAATCGGGTTGATGCAGCCTTAGAATTCGAACGGGCGTGCGAGCTTTATATACGTACCTCGGGGGACACGGGTGGTCGTTGCAAACTCTTATCCTAGATTCCGGCTTAGTCTCCGCGGTGCACAATAGGGGCATCACAGTTTTGCCCGTGTCATCTCTGACGCAGGTTATTATTAAATCCTGAACACCTGTAATATTATAGAAGCTTTCAATGTATTAAACAAGCGATATTGAATTGCCGACACGGTTGATTAATCAATAAAGACGTTCACAATAAACATCGTTAAATGAATCAGGTACACGAGCGTTCATTTTTCAAAGCTCGATTCAATAATAAACGTATATGACATAATTTAATTATTGATACAAAGTCCCGTTGAACTTACCTCCTAAGCAGGTCGCACTGCAATCAGTGTAGCCGACCTCCTTCCACGAGTAGGATGTCTTGATGGAACTTCCAGGAGCCACCTTGACGTTACTCTCGTAGCCAGTACCGGCCGAACTGGCGGATGGTCCTCCGCTGCTGGCCGCGGCACTTCCACCGACCGCCAGCGAGGACGACCTGAAGGTGTCGGTGAGGCTGCTCTCGGCGTAGCTGCTGTCGCCGACGGTATCGATGCGGTAGGCCAGACTGTTTTCCATGAGGTTGCACGGCATCATCGAGCACTTCTCAGTCTCCTGGGGCTTCGGTCCCGAGCACTGGTGATCCGGTAGCTTGGCGATTGTCCGGCTGAACTCGAGGAAGATCTTGCAGTTGACCTCGCGGTGACGGATACCCTCGCCGCAGGTGACGCTGCACGGCGACCACTCGTCCGCTATGAACCTGTCGAGTCGACGAGTCGTGTGGTGATATATGAGGAATGGCTCGTGCTAATTTTTCCTCGCAAAATCGCGGTTTGAATTTCAATGTAACAGAGGTTCTGAGAATGAGGTGGAGCTCGATATGGCAAGTCTAATAATAATCGGCAACGACTGCATGGGAGGATGTAGATCGATATTAATATCGCGGTATACCGTCACGCCGACTGTCGATCTATATCCGATTTTCAATATCGACCATGGAGTCATGCAAAGTAGCGAATTTCAATTAGGAATCGATTCAATCTGCATCGCACCTCCCGTTCACGCCTCTTTGTGCAATATCTTTGACATCGGCAGGTCGCATGATTTGACGCATTAAATAACGCGGTCAACTCCGGCGTTATAATTTTCAATTCCTCGAAAGTCACTCCGCACGAAAGATCCGAGTGGGAGAGATAGCCGAGAATAGTCGGGGCGGAATGAAAACGATCCGGTATATATACTATATATAGTTCGAGAGTTATTTCATTCTCCTCGCCATTTATACTTATTCAGCGCCAGTCGGCGGCGATCGAGCTCTTATTGAAACTTATTCCTGGCCGGGCCTCGAGCCTCTTCCTCGAGCCGCTACTTCCTCATCGTATGTTTCTCTTTGGCTCGAGCCGCAGAGCCAAGGAGCCGAGCGCGAGCTTCATTCAATTTCTCGCGCGCGCCCGCCCGCACCTCCGAGCCGACCATCATTCCAATTTGTCGAACGGCTTTCGATAGTTTTTCGCGCCTCGGCAACGGGCCGACGAGCTTTAGCTTTCAATTTTTACGTGGCGTGAGGAAAAATCATTCGGCTTCTCTGTTTGATATTTTTCAGCTTCTTTTTTTCTCATTCAATCATCGAACGCAAAAAAAATAGTACAAAGACCGATCCGTAGTAAGAGTGAAGAATACGAAAGGGGCTACGCAGAAGCCGAACGCGCTTCATGATCCACACACATCGATATCGCGTGGGCGCCGTAGGACGTTCGTCCCAGTTTCATCGACTCGGCGTGCTTGGGAGGGCGCGAAATGCCGGTATTCTCTTTGGATAAACGCGCCACGGCCGGGCGCACGATATGCAGAAGGCGGAACTTGGTCGGAAGAGCGGCAGCCACTGCTAGATTATGGTTTCTGTTACGCGCGCGCCAGGCGCAAGTTTGCCGCCGTTGTCTCGGATTATTCACGCTCGTCTCGTTGTCGGCTAATTGATAAAACATATCGACAGCGGACCGCGCGTCGCGCGATTCAATTATAATGAGATTTTGAAATTGCTCCGCTAGGAATAGAGAGGAGAAGGAGAGAGGGCTGGATTTTCAGTCGCGTGCGTGAGGTCGTTAATGACGGTGAGAAATTATTATTCGCCTGTTTCGTGAAAGTTTTTCGCTTGAGATAATTTTTCTCCCTTTCTCTCTGTTAGGTGATGAACTGAGATTGGTGCAGCTGTTAACCCTTGTATTTTGTGCAATCGTGCGCACGTAATGCACATGTACGTTTTGGAACAGATAAAAATTGTGGTAACTCATGCGCTGCAGCTTGCGTTCAATGGTGTTGGCAAAGTTGTCTGATATAGGTATATCATGGTATACGAGGCATTTTATTGCAGTCGGCGCACGGTGCGTGTATATATACTGTATATACGATAGACCGAGAGGGAATCTTGCGGAAGTCGAACAGCACCGTGACTTGTCGCGACACAGTTTCCGATATCTGCGCTCTATATCAGACAGCTTCTCTTTAAAAGTGGATCATTTATTATACATTCCAACGAGCCAAAGGTGTGTGAAACCAAACATTGTAAACTCTCGTATTAACAGTATTGTGCAGAGCGTGAATTTATCTGTTCATAAATCTCGCTGCGCACGAGACCTTGCCCAGTCTGTAAAACAATGTTGAAATAGAGAAAATAAGCTGGAGATAAAAAATAGGTGTTTATTCGTGAGGAAAGAGTGAAGCGTTAACTGTGTGACATTACAAAACAGTGCGCAGTATTGAACTGTTGAGACTGATGTCAAACGGACAGAAGTGCAGAGAGTGGAAAAGTAAAAAAAAGAGAGACAAGTAAAAAGAAGTGGAGCGCAAGATCAAAAGAGATAGCAGCAAGAGGGCTCGGTAAAAAGAGACGAGAAAAGGGATACCTCAGGTACAACCAGCCACAGGCAAAGTAGATCGTATATCTGTCGGACAGACCAATTGATGTCAAGAAATATTGAATGCTTTACCGTCTTTTCACTCTTTCTTATTACGAGTATACACGCGATATTGTATGCGTGTTACAATGAGCGAGTAGCGCGCGACGTCGACAGTATACTATTTTTTTACTACGTATATATCTATATTATCTTCAGCAAACTACGCCATAAGAATTTCGATATAAAACTACCGAGTTGTGTTTTGTCGGGTGTATGCTTACGTTGATTGCGAGGGCACTGGCTGGTCTATGAGCTTCTCTGGTACGGGCGCAGGTGGGTAGGGCTGCATCAGCGGTTGCGTCATCTCATCGCCATCTTGAAAATAAAAGGATTTTTCTTTAACTTTTTATCGTTCTTTTTGAGTTAAAATAAATGCACAGAAATTCAAAAAGTAAAATTGGATACAACGACGATTTATAGAGGATTCAGTGCGTTCCACAAAGCCCGACGCTTTTCCACAACAGAAACTTGGCTTTCGCATACAAAGGTAGAGCTCAACTGTTACGTTAAAAAAAGATTTGCGCACTCGATAACCGGATCAGGACTTTTTGTTCGCCTGAAAAGCATTTATCAACGCAATGTTGATTTAGTAACGTATTTTCCCTAATATCAAGGCAAAATAATAGCGTTACGTAAACAAAAAATTAGACTTCTCATTATTTCAGATGAACGAATCTACTCGGTCAGCCGAATTTAATCCTATATATTTATACGTCAATCATCCGTCTGCTTCTCCATCATCCCTCATCCACTAAATAATAAAAGGACAGTGCAACACCGCGTTCCAAGAATAAACGTCGGGGAGTCTGCATCCCGGCGCGAGTCAGCAGCGGAAATCGCATTTTCGCCGATCGTCTGCAAATCGAGCTGGTCACGCATAAAGAAAACATGAGCACTTTGGTTAGGAGTAAGGCAAAAGCAACCGCGAGCGTCTGCCCAAAATAAGATAGAACAAAAGAAAAGCCAGGGACGAACTTACAACTGGAACAATCGATGCTGGCGGTGGCGCGACACTCCTGCTCGGTTCGAGGCCTCTGCGATGGATCGCAGTCGTCGGAGAGTCGACCGTTGCCGTCGCGACACTCGACGCTGCGTGTCTTCACGCCTGAGCCGCACGACGCTGAGCACTGGAAGAAGAAAAAAATAAGGGTGCTCTCGTTATTCTTGGAGCGAGTAATTTTACCACGGAAACCCTGTCGAATATTCATTTCATTCCTTATGCAAAACGGTTTTTCTGCTTTAAGTAGAGAAGCCCGACGTTGGTCAGCCCAGCTGACTAATTCAGCAACTTCCTTTTCGAGAACGAAGCAGCTGTCATAATATCGATCGGCTCACCCGGTGCGCCCTCGTGTACAGCTTCGACAGCCGCGCGTCGAGATTAAAAGAAAATAAAGCTCGTGAGAAAGAAAGTGTATGTAGACAGACGCAAAGGAATGGAGAAAGCCCGAGCGCGGTTTCACGCGCGCGCATCCAC